>NC_062220.1:100299975-100902892 GCF_902686445.1 Sciurus carolinensis
ATCTTCCTTAAATAGGAAATTTATAGCTGTGTAATTGAGATACCCTAACAGGAGTATATTCAAACATCTGCAGTATATGACAAAAAAGATCCTACAAAGTGGGTTAAAACGGGGGGATATGGAGGAGGGGAAAGGAAGAGCCAGATCATTGAAGAAGAAATTTAAATGTCCAATAAGAAAAGAAAACCTAGTTTTACTTCATTATATTATGAAAAATGAAATAAAATTGAAACCAGGTACTATCTTTTGATCTGGTGACAAACAAGGAAGTGCCAAGGTTGATTCTCAGAGCACGCACTACTACCAATCACCAGGGAGACCAGCTCCATTCTCTGTACTCACATGTCTGTTCACCAATCTGGTGATGGGGATAACAAGTCTGTTGTGTATGGACCAGCTGACCTAATCCTTCCTTTGCTGGGTATTCACCCAAAGGAGTAATTTAGGTTCTCTGCAAAGACTTAGCTAAAAGAATGTTCACTAAAACATTATTGATAATAGAGGGGGATACAATTCCTAAATGGGCAACAGTAAGAGATTTATAGCACCCATGAAGCAGAGAAAAGAAAAACAAAACAAAAGCAAAGCGAAGCAAAGAGAAAAGGACAGGAAGCATGTGCCAAAATGTTGGCAGCATCTCTCAGAAGTCAATTACTGGTGCTGTTTAAAATTATCGTATACTTGTTGCTTTTGCTAATATTTCACTGAAATTGAAAAAATAAACATGATCAACTTAGGAAAAAATGTATTTTGTTTTTTGGATTTTTTTTTTTAAACAATTCAATCTTAACTATCATAGTTCTTATAGAGAACTTACTTTTTCGGCCATATATTACAAGTTTTATTATAGCCATATCAAGTTCCAATTTTCTTTTGCTTATTCAAGATGTAATTTTAATTACTGAACGTAATACATTGTTGTGATAGAAAATCTGAGAACAAAACATTTTTTAAAAACAAGTCACTCAAAGTTAACCCCTGTACTACTCTGTATATTTCCCTGCAGCCATACCATTACGTTATATAACATTTAAAAATACAATTAGCATGGAAATATTTATTACTCTTAAAAGGAAGACAATAGCTAATACAATAAGCTCAAACAATGTGACTTGAATATTTACAGGAGTTTTGTTAATTTTAATGAGATATGAAAGTTCAAACCTAATCCTTCACAAAATTCCTAAATAATCCGTATTTATCAGTGTGTAGGAATAAATAATTGTTGCACATTAATAGACTGAATGTACTTGAAACATTATTTTAACAGTTGCTTACTGACTGTTTAAGAAATCTCTGGGTCATTTTGATATACAAGCTACTGGTAAGCTGGAGAGATGCCAGCCCGCCACTCCTCGCACCGCGATAGCCCCAGTCGAGTATTTGCTTGAGCATTTATTTTCTTTCCTTAATCCCCCGCAGAGGTGGGAAGAACAAATTACACATTCAAGGAGTTCATGCCCCCTTTTATTCTAATTCCCCAGACAAAATATAACCTGCGAGGATTCAGCAATGGCTCCTCCCTGAAGTAACAAACCAGTGGACTGAGTACAGTTATTTATTCATCATCCTATGCACAATTACCAAGCCTTCTCACAATTGAGCAGTGCCTTCTACGTTACACACACCATTTCCCAGCTCTTCCCACACATTGCAGCTCCAGGAATTGCATTATCAGATCACTCTGTCCTGCTTCTCACCTGAGCTTCTAACAAAGCGTGAGATTCAAAAGCCGCCTTGATTGCAAAATTTTCAAGATTGTTCAGGAGTCTGGATGGAATGTGATTTCACTGCCTGTTCTTTATAGAATAGTACATGTGTTGCAGGTTTCACTACACGGACATTCTGCCTTCTGGGAGAGGAAGAACCTTCCTCTTAAGTGAAAACTTCAAGGAAAAAAAAAAACCTTTCCTATGACGAGAACTGAGCAGGAGATAATGAAGCTAAGTATAGAATGAGCAAACTGAAAAAGAACTGCCAACTCTTACGTCACTTAAGTTTAAGCAAAGTGTATACGTACACGTGTAGAAAAAAGACCAGAAGGGAATGGACTACAAGGTTAAAATTTCTCATTCCGTTCATGAGTAGTAGGTTAAGAATGGTTTTTATGTTCGTTTGCAATGCTTTCCAACATTTTTCAGATATTCTATATTAATGGAGGATTGCTTTTGTTTTTAGCCATACATAATCAAATGCTACCAGACACAGGAACTGGGGTGAGGGAAGTATACCCTGGGACTTAAAGCTTCTCACAACTCAAGTTTATGCAGTTTCCAAAGTTTTGTTCCAAAGGTACATCAAAGCTAAGGTACCTATGTCCTCTGAGAATCTACTCTGTCACTGCAGAAAACTATTTGGCATCTATTATCCATGATGGAGGTTGAAGGTACAGGTGAGAAGAAAGAAAAGACCTACTACTAGAACACAACCTGTTTTTATCTGTTTTCCTTGTGCATTTCAATGATGCTTTGTGGGGGAGGGGGTCACCCCTAAAAAAACTGAACAGTGGGCCTTCACCCACCTCTAAAAATAAAGCAACTTTAACTGAAGCTCCAAAGGCAGGGGTGGAGGGGTCTGCAGGATTCACACACATGCTCCTCAAGTTCAAATATCTCCTCTTTCAGCAAGATCCCAACTATGGGTTTCAGCAGAAAAAAACGGAGGGGATTTTCCTGCATGTCCTGCCTGTCCCAAGGCAGCCTACGATGAAGGAGATGGATGACAATCACGGAATAAACCCAGAGGTGTATGGGGCGGGCAACTGGCATTTCTACCAACCAGCAGAATTGGATGGAGATGAAAAGGTAGAAATATAAAATACATTCATGGAAAAAATGGTCTTGAAATCATCCCACACTCAGGTAACTGTCAAGGTTTTCATAACTTTCTTTGGTGTTCTCCTCTTTGTCATAGTCCAACCAACAGGCTTCTCCGCTAAGCAGCTGGGATAGTATAAGATGGACAGGGTGGAGATATCCCCCAGCCTCCTGCTCCCTCCTCTGACCTGGGTCTCCAACACAGTTGTCCAGGAGTGAGGGAAGAGTTTTCAGCAATAGAAATAAAAATTTTCCTTGAATAAAGTGAACACAGTTCACCCTTTACTCTTATCCCCTGGTATTTAACAGAACACTTCAGAAGTTAGGGAGGAATCTCAAAGAGGCGTACCTTCCCCTTATAGCTAATGTCACCCTCGCAGCAATCTTGTGAACTCTGAAGATGATGCCACACTTGGGAGCTGTAGAAACTGAGGCTCTGAGAGATGAAGCATCTCGCTCAAAAGCCCCTCTGTAGGGAGCAACAGTCAGGAGAGAGAGTGGTAGTCCAGACCACCGACATGGAACAAGGAGAGCGACCTTCTGCCTGGGCAGCAACTCTACCTCTGGAGATGCTCTCAGGCCTGGTTGGTCCTACTCTCTTCCCTACCAGTCAAACTGTCATGACAACCGTTATATTTTTCTTTTGCATCCTCCCAAGGTCAAATGCACAACCGGTGCTCATAAAATATCTCAGGCCTGGCTGATTGGGAGAGATGGAGCCTTCAAGAGCACCAAGAGCTGTCACCAACAGACACAGGCATAAGAACTATTCTAAAAGAATCAACTGAAATGCCTAACACACACACACACACACACACACATACACACACACACATGCACACTCCATCCTTGTCTTTGTCTTACCTCACACCCCAAGCAACTTTGGCTTATTTCTAAGGTCCAAATCTGGCCCTAATTTTTGAAAAAGAGTTTTAAAAAATGCATTAATATTACCTTTTTGGTCTCTGAGCATCCTACACAGAGCTGGGTAATTACCGGGCAGTCGACTTTGGCTTTCGTGGAAAAATGTACATTGATTCTGATTTAGAAGCAAATAAATAGTATAATATTCTTCAATTGACTTTTTTCTGTATTTTCCTGTGCTTCTTTCTTTCCTTTACAGACCTGCTAGAGGGCTGACTAGAATATTCCACAGAGTTTTCTGGACCACTCATTGCTCCAAAGCAGAAAAAAGTCCAGAGAACTCATTGGGAAGATAGTCCACTGACTGACACACAGTGACTGGAACTGAAGAAGGTCTCTGTTCCTGCCACAGGACAAGTGACCAAGAGAAGCCAGGAAGAAAAATTAAATTTGTGAGAACCAGAGAACAAAAACAGAGCTTGTCCATTTGGGTCTCTATAACTGTGTATTTTTAGTCATTATATGCTGGGCACACACTTGACCACTACCACATAGCTTCCATTCCTCAGAAGTTGCTGAAGGAGCCTAGAAATCTTGCCCACTATATTAATTCTATAAAAAGAATCTTCATTTAATATTTCTCCCAAAGGACCAAAAAAGACAATGGAAACCAGATTCCTGGTGGTATTTAACTTTTAAAAAGTTAAATGCAGTAATATGCTCACATGTATTCTATAGTACAAAGACTCACAAATATGTACAAGGCAATAAAGTTAAATAGAATACAAAACACAGATATTCTAATTGCTCAAAATTTTCAGATGGCAATTTTATCAAATTTAAAAATCAATTAAGGATGCCTATCACTCATATATATATGGGCAATTAATTCTTCTCCATGTGACGAATTCCACCTGATCCAGGTAAGCTTTCCTGAAATAAAATTTTCTTTTGACATTTTTTTATCTATCTGAAATAGACAATTGACCTGCAAATTCTGATTTACTGACTCTCAGTTACTGGGAATTCTGGCTCCAAAATGGGTTCAGAGATGTCTGCACTGCAGGTCCAAATCTCTTTCAAGTGAATTGATTCACCTTCCAGCCAGTTCCACAGACTTGGTGGGCTCCATCCCCAGTGCCTGTTTATTCATTTCCTCCCCTGGAAACGTTAAGAGCTCTGTGTTGTTAACCAGCTGGTAGAGCTGAGCAAATCCTCATAAATCAGTCCTTTGCCAGAGGAACAGGAATTCATGGTGGCTCTTCCTTGACACACACAGAAAACAACTGAAGCACATTTCGGTTCACAAAAGAACATTCACATGTTCACAGACCACTTCTTTCATCTGCCGGATCACAGTTCGTTTTTGATGAACTGTGTTCATCAACCGACCCCCCAGGGCCGCACAGAGGGTGACGGCACAGGCGAGGAGTCTGGCGGCTAAGGGTTCAAGGCCTGGCTCCACCACTACACACAAGCTCCGGCTGGGACAAGTCACTGAACTCCCTGAGAGCCGTTTCCTCGTCTGTAAAACATGGAAAGAGCAGTGAGCTTGCCGGGAGGATTAAGTGAGGATGCAGGAGAGGAGCCTTCTGTGGATGTCAGCTCTCAGCAGAACCTTTGACCCCATGCTGATAGGAAGTATGTCTGTGAAGTGGGGGATTTGCTGTCCTGCCCGTTTTAGGCACATTCAGGCTGTCACTTCAGCCTTGCACCCTGTGCAACATTTTGAGTCCACCAGAGAGACTTTCAGTCTAACTGGTCAAAAAACACCACCATACACATAATACTTGGTCAGCCTGCGTGTGTGTCACCAGCAAAGTGACAAATACTTATAAAGTTGCCATTTGCCAGCGATGCTAGTGGACAGCTTGAAGGAAGTACACTGGGTCAGTCCTGCAAGATGATTGCATCCCACACTCTGCCTCAGCCTGGGAGGAACAAACTTCACCCCTTGTAAAACGCAGGCAAGGGCTGCTTCCCTCACAAAACTTTTGTAAAAAGAAAATGAGGCTAAGTAGAACAAAATTATAGAGAAACGCCTAATGTTTTTAAAAACTCATAAGCTGCTATATGGGAGGGGTAGATTCCAATTTGCACATCATGATGTATATCACTAATGATACCTATTGAATATCACAGTACTAATCCCTTTACATCTTTCCATTTCCTGAAATCCTCATCACAAGCTTATTATTCTCATATAGTCAATGAGAAAATCAAAACTCAAAGAAGGTAAGAAAGTTCCCCAAGGTCACAGAGTCAGTCATAAAGTAAGTCTGGGTATGTGGGGTTCCTCAGCTCAGGCTCATTAAGTTGGGAAGGTACAGGGTCTAGAACCACCCTCTTACTTATATCAAGTATCAATGTGTCATTTAAGTTCCATGTCACAGGATGAGAGAGGAGAATGGTCACATGTGGAAGACAGTGATCAACAAGGGGACAGATGGCTGAGCCAGCCTTTCATGAAGTCCTATTTTAATTTGATTAAACATTTACTCAGACCCCATTACTTGTAGTCCACATATGCTGGTGCCAACCCAAAGACATCCTCAGAGATCCATCGAGATGCCAGAAGGCAGCTAGGTTCCCAGCAGAGGTACAAAACACAAATCCCTCCCCTCCCTTTTGCACTTGGCCCCTAGATCCTGACAAATCCTACTCAGGATCCTAGGTCACATGAAATTCTTCATGGAAAGAAACATGCATACACAGATTCTCTCATTCCTCCCTCGTCTTCCCCTGCACCCAGGTCCCTGGCCCAGAAAAAATCCTTGTTCAGGCAGAAGAAATAAAAGGAGACGTGAATCCATGCAAACCCACGCCCAGAGAGGCACAAACTCATCACGTACACAAACAGTAGGGCTCCCACCCCAAGCCTGAACTCAGCTGGGGCAGTCTGCTTCCTACCTTTTATGTGTCTAAAACAATCTGCTTCTTCAGCTACTAGAAAAATAAAGGGTCCAAATTTAATCCAGTGAGTGTTTCCTCAAAGGACCTGAATCTTCAATAGGATGTGTGGCCCTCCGTTGGACTCCCATTGAAGGCAGGAGGCTGATTTGCTTTCCAATCCTGCCCCACTCCTCAACCCAGCACTGCCTGAGGGTCCCAGGAATCCAGGCAATGCAAGGACGCCAGGAAGGGCCCAGGGGCTGTTCCCTCTCCCCTCAGGCTCTTTTAGAACCTTCATCCTTGGGCTGGTGATATAGCTCAGTGGTAGAGCGCTTGCCTGTCACACACAAGGCCCTGGGTTCAATCACCAATAAGTACAAGAATAAAACCTTTTCCTCAAATCTCCAGGCAGCAGTCAAGCTATTTAATAGAAAGCATACCCTAAAATAAGTAGCCAGGCTTGAATAGAAAGGTAAGTGAACTCCTTATGGAACTGAGAAGGGACTCCATTCACTTGTTCATTCATCCCTGTCTATTAGATCTACTTCCTGAGCACCCACCTTGTTATACAAGACACTGAGGGAGGCACTAAAGATCACAGTGAGGGGACAGTTAGTTCTTCCCTAGGGAGCATATAAGTCTCTGCCAGACCCTGTATTCTAGTAGGGGTAGGTGAGGGTGATAGAGAGAGACCAGAGGTGGAGAGGGAACAGCAGAAGACCCTGTGGCTTACTAATAAGGAATATCCACTTATGCAGAGCTGGGAGAAAAGACAGAGGTAGAGGGCATAGTAAGTGCAAAAGCCCGGTGGCAGAAAGTGACATGTCAAAACAAAGATTTCCGTGACTTCAAGAGGAAGATTCCATCACAATGGCCTTTTGGGAGAGAAAAGTAATGAAGCTGCAAGGTCAAATAAATAAATAAAAAAGGAGGTAGGGGTGGGCTGTGGATATAGCTCAGTTGGTAGAGTACTTGCCTTGCATGCACAAGGTCGTGGGTTCAATCCAGAACACAAGCCTTGGATCACCGAGCGCCAACATTTCCTAGGGCTATAATATATAGAAATTTAAAAATGCTACATTTGATGGAAGGAAGATCCTATGGGAACAATCAACGTTAAGAACATAGGCGGATCAGCAGAAGAGTGAAGGACAGTTGTAATAGAGTGAAACTAAGACAGAAAACCTCGTGTTCCTCAGCGGGGTGTCCCCGGCTTCCTGATCATGGCCTGTCCAGTAAGACGGTAGTGGAGTGTCACGTGCTGGTGGCATGCCTAATGTGCATGCATGACGGGGTTTTGCTTTAAAGCAGTATCACTCACAACTCCACAAACATTCAATGAACCCTGCCCACAAGTAGGACTGGGCTGCATGAGGCACCAAGTCAGATAAAAGAGCTCTTGTGGATCTCCATGTCTGCCCATTGAGCAGGACCTGGAACTAAATGAGTGTTCACACAGATTTCAAGTGCTATGCAAGTCAGAAACCAAGGGGAACAGTCTGATGTCCTGTCTCTGGACCCAAGTGAGGGCCCAGTTGTGTCCCAGCCTGACAGGACATTGGCCAAAGTCAAGGCCCACCAAATATCACAACAGAAGCTGCCCACATGGTGGCTTTAAAGGAACAGGAGGTTCCCAGGAGGACAGTCAGGAAAGAAATGTGCATCACCTCAGGGCTGAGAAAGTTTAAAACATTAACTGTTTCATCTCTGCAGCTTCCACCAGTACCTCAGTTTACAGATGTAACTGCAGGCCACCAAGAAGCAGATGCTTCATTTCACAGTCATTGTGAAAATTCCCTTGGGCAGTGACCAGGACTGCAGAAGCCATGTTATGTGACACTCTGGAATGTGTGCCTTCAATAAGACAGTCCACCTACCACCTACAGGAACACCAAGCACACTGAAAGACCAGGACTTTGATCTCCAAGGGACTCAATGTCTCCTTTCAAAGCACACAGGACTCCACCAGACTGAATATGGGTCCTCTCATTTATTCAGCAAATATGTACTAAGCTCCTATGTGTACTGGGGCTACTAATTGTTTTTTGTGGTAATTTGTTACAGCAGCCTAAATAAACTACTACCTGAGTAGAAAGATCCCAACCTTCTCATCTCCTGTATTATAAAGGATTGATAATAAAAATATACATACTGCTGGTAAGAGGGAAGTTGATTTAGCCTTTCTATGTATGAACATCTTAAAATGTGAGTATTTCTTAATCCAGTAATTCTACTTTAAGGAACTAAGATAATTAGACATAGGAAAGAAATTTAACTTCGGGATGGACCTTCCTAATAAGCTAGACTTGTAGTGAGTGTGTGCATGCGTGTGTGTGTGCATGCTAGTGCACATGTGTGTGCAAAACAGAGAGAGAAAATGGTTCCAACATTTTAAGCCTGAACAGCTAGAAATTATGGCCTTGATGTCAACTGGTTAGAAAAGGTACAAAGCTCTGAAGGAGGCTGGGGAGATCAGCTCAGTTTCACAATGTCATGATCAAAGCCAGACATGGCAGCTAATGCCTGTAGTCCCAGCTACTGGAGAGGCTTAGGCAGGAGGATCACTTGAGCCTAGGAGTTCGAGACCAGTCAGGCAATTTACTGAACTCAACAATAAATTAATTAATTAATAAATAAATAAATCACAAAAGATGTGCATCAACTATCAAAACAGAAATGTCTGCTGCAGAGCTGAGATATGACAGACAAGTCTGACATTTAGAAGGGAGGGATCTGACCTAGAAAAATAAAATTGGGAGTAATGAGCACATCAGTGGTATTTCCATTCAAAAAAACTGGTTGATGTCACCCAAGATACTGGGAGAGAGAGAAGAGAATCCAAGACTGAACTCTGGGACACTCCAGCATTAAGAGGCTAGGGAACAGAAGAAATGCCAGCAGAGGAGACTGACAAGCAGTGGAGTGAAAGCAGACACCAGGCAGAGAGACAACTGGGATGGCCAATAAAGAACGCCCACGACTCAGACTATAGAGGAGGGAAAGCAGAGCTGCGTCTAATGCAGTGAAGAATAATGAGGACTGAAAACAGACCACTGGATTGAGCAACACGAGCATCACTGGAGGCCTTGAAAAGGCAGATTCCATGGAATAAGTGGCCAAGGCAAAAGCCAGAGTGGGTTTAAAGAAGGTGGAGGCAATGAACATAAATGACTGACTCTTTGAAGGAGATCTGCAGCAAAGACAGGCGAAGATGGGAGAGTTAACTGGTGGGAGTGAACAGGGTCAAGGAACATTGGTATCTTTTAAGAGGAGGATTGCATACTAAAGGAGATCCAGCACAAGGACAAAATAACTAGCTCAGAAGAAAGAAGTGAGGGTAGCTGGCATGATGGACTGCAGAAGGCAAGAGGGATGGAACCAAGGGTGCATCTGGAGGACACAGCTTTAGAAGCTAGCTGGGCAGTTTACCAGCAGTGACTGGTAGGACAGCAGAGCATGTGGGCAGCGACACCAGGAGGTGAGATGTGCTTGTGGGAGACGGTGAACTTCTTTTCTGTCCTCTTCCATTTACTTAGTCAAAGTAGAAGGTAAGGATATCAGATGAGAAATGAGGAGGAAGAAGGGAGGGAGAGAGGAGAGGATTGCAGAAAATATCAAACAGTCTTCTGGAAATAATGGGAAAGCAGGAGAGCTGGGCAGGGGGCACGTTCCCAAGGAGCCATGTTCTGTCTCTGAAGCCCAAAAGAGGCTATAATTGCCTTTTCTATTGTCTACCACATTACACAGCCTCAAAAAATTTTAGAAGCATGGGGAAATCTCATGCTACTCTAAAAGCCTTTAGCAAACTTGGGCCTATGCAGATGTTTCCTTATTGGAAAGGGACTCCAATCATTTGTCCATTATCTGGATAGGGGCTGGCAAACTTTTTTCTGTCAAGGGCCAGAGTGTAAATATTTTTAGTTTTACAGGTCATTCTGTTGCAGTCCTATAATTGTAGGGCTGAAGCAGTCATCCACAATAATAAACAAAGGATATGAGTAGATTCCCATAAAACTTTATTTACACAAACAGTCAGTGGGCTGGATTTGGCCTTCAAGTTATACTTTGCCAACTCCTGTAACATAAAACACAGACATTTTCTAAGGATTAGGGTAGAATATCATAACTTCTCACCTATTCACTGAAAATATTACTGTCCAACAAAAGGAAAGTCCAAAGGCAACACAGAGCCTAATGAGCAACAGGATTTAAATTCCAAATTGATGCAAAGCTTCCAATGGCTAGTTTATATAGTTCTTTTAGTGTGACACTATAAATATCTTTCACTGTGACTTGAAAGTTTAATAAAAACATTCCATTACTCCACAATGCATTCCTCTGAGATGATCATATTCATTTTGCAAACAGACAATGGCAAACAGTTAAAGGCCCAGGTCGAAGTACATTTTAAAAGGGAAAAGTTCCTATACTTCTAGACAAACAAAATCTAGCACTAACTAGCTAGAAAATCATCCACATATCCAACATTCCAAGAATTGACATTCTATCTATTGACTGAGCCAGAAAAATAAGAATCTCATCTTCAGATTATAGGACTTCAGAGTGATCATTTTAGATAGGGTAACCGTCTCATGTTTAGGTTCATCTATAAGTTCCTCTACAAGGACTCTTTCCTAGGTTCCTGGAGTACCACAATTTTCAATGTGACTTTAAGAGTTCAAGATTCTAAGACTCTATGGCTCTGACCAGCTCCATCCAACAGAACCTTCTGTAGTTAGTAGCCACACATGGTTAGTGAGCACTTCAAATGTGGCTATTGTAAAAAAAAAAAAAATCCAAATGTGGCTATTGTGACCGGAAACCTGAATATTTAATTTTAACTTACTTAAATTTTAACATAAGTGGCCAAATATGAGTGGTGGTTACCATGTTGGCCAGAACAGCTGGAAGGAAGGAAGGAAGGAAGGAAGGAAGGAAGGAAGGAAGGAAGGAAGGAAAGAAAGAAAAGAAAGAAAACCAAAGCATAATTAGGCATTGCTTTTCCTTTCTTCATTCTCTGCCTAAACTCTCCAAAGAATCCCAAAGATCCTGCTTTATAATCTTTGCTTTTAAATTAATAAAAATACTCCCCGCGAAGATATGCTCCTTACATTAAAAAAAAAAAAAACTTGATCCCTAAATAATTTCTCCAAAGGAGCCCACTTTTCACTTCCCCACCAGTCAAGATTATTAACCAACTTTCCCACTTCCAGTGGAAGATAAAGCCTCACATAGGAGGAAAGACATATTCTCTGTCTGTATAGGAATTAAACTTTTGGCAAACAGAGTCCCAAACAAATCCCTACTGAACATCAGCTTTACCTTCCTTGCGGGGTATAAACACCACCATATTAGTAGTGCCAATCTCTATAATTGCCTTTCACTATGTGCTGGCAACAGCACCAGGACAGGCAGCAACAGGCTGAATGCTAATTAGCTTTCATGAACAGGCCGTTCTTTGGGGAGGGGAGTGATGGAGATGGGACCTGAGCACCTCATCAGTATCTTATCTTACCCAACCAGACCAACAGCAAGGGTTTAGGTCAATGCAACCTTAGAGAGGTGAATGGTTTCTGGAGAGAAGGAGGAGGAAGTGGTTCCTAATCAGAAATCCACATTCCTTCCAGAGAAGTTACTTTTTAGTCCTGTTTGCAGGTCACTAAAGCATCTGGGACAACACAAAGATGTCTTGATACCCCTAACAACTCCCAAATAAGAAACAAATGACTTTATTATATCTATATTTATTTTATTATGCATGTGTTCAAGAAATGATGGGTCATCTCAGAGTTCTCTCTTCTCTTTTTCTTACCTCCCACATCCAGTCTAGTTATACCTCCATGGCAAAGCCCAAGACAATTCACTTCTACCTATTTCCAGAACTGAACCACCACCTTCTCTTGCAGATTTCTGAATAGCCTCCTGATTCTACTCTTGCCCCACATATTAACCCCAGAATAGAGAGCAGAGTATGGAGTGTCAGAAGCTGAGAATCAAAGATCTGAGTTCCTCAGTTCAGTTCCTCAACTCTGCGATTTATGGGCCCAGGCAAAGCATTTAACCTCTGTGCCTCAGTTTCTTCATCTGTAATATGGTGATAATAATAGCACCTACTTATTAGGATTATCAAGGATTAGAGAATTACTCATATTAAACATTCAGAATAGGATGAGTATGTTCTAAGTCCTCTCTTGGAAGTGCCCACTCTAGAAAAGCTCCCCACTGCTTTCAAACTCCCTGAAAATTACCATCAGAATAAACCTGAACTCTTGCCTTGACCTCATCTCATTTGCTTCATGCTCTTACCATCTTCTGTTTCTGTTCTGGAACATACAACACTGGTGTTCCCTCCAAGGCTCCACCTTGCCATGGCCTTAGTCTATGGATCTTCCCACAGCTGCACTTCTGATGTTCCCAGCCCCTCATCAGTCCTTTTGTGGTCATGGGAGCACCCATCCCACCCTGGTACCTGCAAGTACATTGCCTTGTTTCCTGCCTCCCTTCTGACTACCTCATCCCTCCTACGTTGCAGGAACCCAGTCAAAGTACCTCGAGGACCTATGACAGTGCCTGGCTTTAGTACATGCACAAAGAACACTGCTTCCATGAGTGAATAAATGAGCAAAAGAACGAATGAATGGATACAGCCATGTGATTTATACTGTGGTGAACATGATCCCTGACTCCAATCCTGTTCAATGAACAACTTTTTTGCCCCAGCTGCTGAGAGCAGGCACCCTTTAGTACTCAGTCTATGCAGGTGTTGCCTGAGCTACAGGGAGCTGCTTTGCTTAAGGTTATGCTCCTTCTACAACAGCGGCCAAATGATAACCCATCTGCAAAGAGGTATGAAGGCCTGGCCATCCCAATAGAATATGGAACAGTCTGTTCTAACTACAGAGCTCCCTGTGGGTTGGCAGAAGCCAGCATGGGGTCTGTGTTGCATCTCAACATCTGCTTGCACCCACTCCTGCTCCCTCCCCTTCCTCTCCCAGGTGCAGATCTCAGGGGCACACCTAATAAACATCCTGCACATTAAACTCTTATCTCAGAGGCTACCTCCCAAGAAGTGTAACCTGCACTACATGTGATACCTGATAAGGTGAACACTGGCTCTCATCCCACATGAGTATGCAGGGAGGCAAGATGGGTTGGTCTACACACCTGGCTCCTTTCTGCCCTATGCTACTGGGTCCCCTAAACAAATTTTTTTTTTTTTTTTTTTTTAACTATGGTGCCCAGGGTGCACACTATAACCCTCCTTATTGTTGGGATTTTAGAACATGTTTTCTGAGCCCATACAGGGCTGGGATTGTGGCTCAGTGGTAGAGCTCTCACCTAGCATGTGTGAGGGGCCTGGCTTTGATCCTCAGCACCACATAAAAATAAAATAAAGGTATTATGCCCACCTACAGCTAAAATAAAATTATAAAAAAAGAATCCATACCTATTCAAAACACAATTGCTATTTTCACTATAATTTAGTTGTGTTTTCTTTCTGACTCATGGGAAGGAGTTCAGGGACCTTCTAAAAGACTGCTTCCACTTCCCACTCCAACCTACCCTCTCCGTTTTCTTATTTCCTATCACTCAGCCATGCTATCCTGCATCTTTTCTGGCATCCATTCAGAGAGGATTCAAAAACATGCACAGACACCCTTAAAGTGAGTGCTTAAACCCCACACTCTTAAGTCATATTTTTCTTATAATTATGGCAGGATGCTCTGAGATATTTCTTGTGCAAATCTCAGATTCTGCAGATGAGCTTGAGTTCGCTTCTGTCTCACAGCTCTCGGGAAATACGAATATCCAAATGCTTTGTTCATGACCTTGTGGAGCTGTTGAGATGTGCTACAGTTCCCTTGAGCAATGCTGTGCACCACAGATGTGCCCCTACAAGTGCACAGTCCACCTGTCAACCAGCGACTCCCCATCTCACAACAGGGGCTGTCAGTATCAAGAATGAAGGATGACAACTTTAAAAAAAAAAAAAAAAAGTTTGTTTGAAATAAAACACACCTTGGCAGCAGTATTCAGAACTCACTTTCTTGGGCTGGCCATCTGTACAAATGCTTGGAGCGTACAGGCTTACCCTGACCATGGCGTCACGGTGCCCTGTGCTCAGTTCCCTCTCTAGGCTTCTGCAGCCTTTTCAGCAACACTGGTGTAGACCAGGCCTAATCGGAGAAGTGCCTGAAAATTTAGCCTCCCTGTCACCATGCATTAAGCAAATGATCAAACAAGCCTGAGCATATCATCAGCAATTCCAGGTATGAAATTCAGGCCTAAAATGTGGCTCAGCACATCAGAATCAAATAGCATCCATACAAAACCCCAGGATATGCTATAGAAGCTAGTATCTGAAACAAAAACCAGTCCAATCTTAGCTCTTCTCAACAACTTTCCCTGACAACCCTCCTCCCATCTAACAACTGACTGTTCCTTCTTCCAGCTCCCCAAAGCAATTTTATAGCTTCTCAACCATAATATTTGTTGTATGGTATGTTAATTGAGATTTTAGATATTCTGTTTCGACCCATATCTGAATTCCTTAAAATCTGCCCTGATATCTTAATCGTATACTCTGTGGTCACCTTCCTGGCACAAGGAAAAGTAGTCAGAAATGATTTGCCAAAAGTTCTTCATTCTGCTAGGAAAAAAAAAAAAAAAAATTTAAATGCCTTTGACATCTTCCAGGTACATTATGTGCTAGTGAGATGGCACAGAAGAGAAAAACCTGAATACCACATAAGCACACAGAGGAAGCAACAGTAGAATGACATCTACCTACTCAGGGGCCACACCCCGGCCCATTCATGTAACTATGCTATAGAGGATGGAAACAGGTCTCTCACCATGTTATCTGTTAGAAGGCCCATGATGTTCATAACAAGCAAATCCAATTGATTTAATAAGCCTAGATGAATATCACCTTTGAAAATAATAAATCCTAGGCCTGAACATTTGAATTTACAGTTAGTTCAAACGGACTTCATTTTTGGTTCTACATCAGATCAGCATTTGTAAACTATCATATCTCATTTGGGGATTAAAGAACTAAAGTGAACACTTAAATGTGTCTAATCTATCTAGAATGAAAATGACTAAGTAGCTGGGTATGGTGGCACACGCCAGTAATCCCAGCAGCTCGGGAGGCTGAGTCAGGAGGATAACGAGTTCAAAGCAGCCTCAGAAGCTTAGTGAGTCCCGAAGCAACTTGACGAGACCCTGTCTCTTAACAAAATATAAAAAAGGGCTGGGGATGTGGCTCAGTGGTTAAGTGCCCCTGTATTCAATATCTGGTACCAAAAAAAACAAAAAACAACTAAGTAGCTCTAAAAAGTTCCCTTGGGAAAAACAGTGGTAATGAAATGAAAAGGAAAGCTACTCACTTCATAACTAACTAAAACCATAATGCATATTCTTTTTTAAAATGATAGAATGAAGCTTGGTATCTACCATGTGGCTATTTAACATGTGACTTAATAATAAAGGAGAAAATAAGAGTAAACTTAACAAATTGAGCCCTGAAGATGATGCCCACAGAAAGCAAAGAGAAAAGGTAGAAGTCCATTAGCCAGTCATTCCTATGGCTGCTGCTTGGTATTACTTTTCTAATAAGTTTCAGTATGTTTTAAAACTCAATAGCAATAAATAAATAAATGAATTAGGACAACTCTTCTGGACTGAATATCTCCCCCCTCCAATTAAAAAAAAAAAGAAAAGAAAATCATATCCACTGAGAACTTCAGAATGTGACCTTGGTTGGAAAAAGGGTCTTCACAGGTATCATTAGTTAAGATGAGGTCACACGGGATGAAGATGACCCTAACTCCACTTAGTGGTGTCCTGATGAGAAGCCGTGTACACAGACCCACAGTGAGGAGGCCACCATGTGGCATGGGAGATAGAGCCTTGAGTGACTCAAGGGCAAGCTGATGCATGCCAAGGATGGCTGCAACCAGCAGAGGGTGAAGAGCAAGGAAGGACGCTCCCCTGGAGCCCTTGGAAGGAGCCGGGCCCGGCCAACACCTGGATTTCAGACTTCTGGCTTCCAGAACTGTGAATAGTAATCTCTGTTGTTTTAAGCCACCAGTTCTGTGGTAATTTGTTACAGCACCCTGAGTAAACTACCTAAGTAGAAAGATCTCTACCTTTTCAGCTCCTGTATTATAAAAGACTAATGGTAAAAATACACATGTTGCTGGTGAAACGGTAAATTGACTCAGCCTTTCTGAATATGTATCAAAGCCTAAAAATGTATTTCTTGACCCAGAAATTCTACTTTAAGGAAGTGATCTAAATAAACAGAGGTAGGAACAACAACAACAAAACAAAGTAGCTATAAGGACAACTACTACATTGTTTACATTGGGAAAAAGAAACCGTAAAACAAATTTACCTCAGATGTTTATAGCAACTTTATTCATAAATGCCAAAACTTTATGAAGGATCAAGACGTCCTTCACTAGGTGAATGAATAAATAAAGTGTGGTACATCTAGACAATGGAATATTACTCAGTGCTAAAAAGAAATGAGCTATGAAGCCCAGAGAGAGACACCAGGGAAACAAATACATATTACTAAGTGAAGGAAGCCAAGCTGAAAAGCCAACATGTCCTGTAGTTTCAGCCATATGACATTCAGGAAAAGCAGAACTGGAAATCAGCAGTTGCCAGAGGTTAGAAAGGGTGTATACGTAGAGAAAGGGATCAACAGGAAGAGCACAGGAGAATTTTGGGCAGTGAAACTACTCTGCATTGTACCATAATGGTAAATACGCCACATACATTTGCTCAAATCTATCAAATATATAAGACCAAGAACATTAATGTAAACTACACACTTTGAATAATAATGATATGTCGATGTAGTTCACCAGTCGTAACAAATGTACCACTCTGGTGGGGCACATTGATAACGGGGGAGGTTGTCATGTGTGGAAAAGAGTGTGTATGGGAAATCTTGGTAACTGCCATTCAATTTTGCTACGAACTTGATTCTGCTGGAAAGAAATAAAATATACTAAGAAAAAAAAACAATAACAAGAAAATTAATGCCCCACATAATCAACAATAAAGAACTGATAAAATAAAGTTTGGTCCAGCCAACCAACAGGGTGTTTGCAAGGAAAAACAAACACAAAATAATCATCAATCGAGGGAATATGCAATGAATAGAAAGTCTAAACAGAATTCACACGACAGACAGTGCAGAAAGGCACTCTGTGTAAGAACAAAGTAGAAATAGACATAAAACCACTATGGTGAACAACTAATCGATAGTTAGCATTTCAGAGCTCCTTCCGGTATTGAGCTCTAATCATCAAAGCTGAGGGTCTTTCGGTCTCCATTTGTAAAAGCTAGCCCGGAAAAGCCACAATCAGCCAAAACCAAAATAAAAAGATGTGTGGAAAAAAAATAAAACATGGAAGGTTCAGATAATCTAATACATATTTTCAAGCATGTAAAAGATTACAAAGAACACCCACTTTGTACTCCAATGGCTTTGAAGAATAAAGGAGAGGAAATAGACTCAAAACATAGCAAGTAAGACCTGATGACATAGACGTGAGAATATTCTTACCAAAATTTCAGAGTCCTGGAGTAAATTAGCAAGGGTAACACAAGTCCCTCTTCCTCCCTGCTGATTATTAACAACAGGATGAACCGTTTCCTTTCTTGCATTATAAGAAGCAAGCTGAATCAACTTACTGTTGAAGTCTTTTCAAAAGTTATCACCTATTACCTTACATCTCCACAGAGTCAACTATATTCCATAATGAACATTCATGCCCAAGCAACATATGCTTGCATGAATGGATATACACATGTATCTCACACTCACACTCACACACACAGAATTTTATGCTTTGCAAATCTATAAGGTAAATTTTAAAAGCGTTTACATTCAAAAATAATACTGCCAATGATCATTTATACAGTAACAACATTGGTGGCATGAAGACCATCTTACTCTTACAGAGTCCACTATATGAACTTACACAGTACATTTCCTAAAGCTGAAAAAGAAAAAAAAGAAAAAAAAACAGGAAGAAGTGAAAATGATGATAATGGCAAAAAATAAATAATTATGAATTATGAGCTGGCAAAATGAAAATTATTAGAATTGATAAATATATTCTAAAGCAGGCTGTTTGGGGAGCAGGAAGCACAATAAGCTGAAAGATTTCTGGCAAGTCTGCAAAAGGCTAAAAGGACAGAAAATACAAACATAGATAAGGAAGAGCTATATGCTGGGATTTTTTACTAATGAAGTTACTAAAATTCTATGCAGCTACATTTTAATTTTTTCCTAAAATGTAAGGGCCTAAAACTGACAAGAAGTGGAAAATATAAGCATGCCAATAAGAATGGAAAAAACTGAAAAAGTTTTCAAACTTATTTCCAATAAAAGGTCCAGACTTTGATCTTTGTGGTTTTGTGTGAGTTAGTTCAAACTTCCAAGGGAAAGATGATTCCATGTGATGAAAAGCTTTCTAGATTAAGACATTTGGGAAAAAAAAAAAAATCCAACTCATTTCAAAAATGAATGCAATCCCAGTACCAAAACCTAATATTGTAAGGACAAAAAAGGAAACTAAAAATAAAAACTACATATGGATATACAGAAAAATACTAAGCTCCTAAGTACAATATCAGTGTATCGAGTTGAACAAAAAATCTACAATTAAATAGATTTTATACCAGAAAACATGATTAGAAATATTATGAGAAATATTCAGATATAGTTAGTAAGTCAAAGGAGAAAAACCACATATTAAAAGAGCAAAAGATAATAAGAGTATTTCAAAAGATATGACTCACTTTTTATTTTTTTAAAACTATCAAATCCAAAGTAAAAACACACTTCTTTAACCTGATTTTAAAAACATAACAGTTACAGCCAAGATGGCTATCATCACTACTAGTTGCTAGTATCCAAGAAATTGAAGCCTGTTCAAGGTTATTTAAAACAGAAATCATGTATACAGCAATTGGAAGGAAAAGAACAATATTATTATTGGCAGACAGTGTTATAATTTAACCTAGAAAGCACAAAATAGGTAACAGAAATTATCTGAACAAATAAAACATTTAGCATAGCCATAACCTGGAAAATAAATATGCAGAAATCAATAGTTTCTATTTGTTAGCAATTACCGGTTTTAAAAATATACAATAATTTTGAACACATGTGAATTGCCAGAAAATGTTAAGCCCTTAACATATTAACACAGAGAATTTTCACACCAACCCTACAGAGTAGATACCATTATTATCTGCCTCTTAGGTAAGAAAGCCAAGGCTTAGAAGAACTAGACTTCTTGCCCAAGTCTCCCTGGTGGCAAATATCAGGACCAAGAGTAGCATCAGGCAGTCTGAAGGTATAAAGTCCTTCTGGGAAACCACTGCACCACAGTACCTACCTTCAATGAAACCAAAAGGTCACACAAGCCAAAAGGCTAAGAATAAACTCAGCAAGAAAGTCATGCAACTCATACATAGACAATAAAAATAGAAAACCAGACCAGCAATCATGAAAACACCCTGTTTGAATAGAGACATGCCATACTTCACAATAGGAATATTGTACTTTAAAAAAAAAAAAAAAAAACCTCAATCGGTCTCTGTATAATAAACAGACCTAGTGCAATTCCTATCACTGCATATATAGACCTAGGGCAATTCCTATCACTGCATATATAGACCTAGTGCAATTCCTATCACTGCACGTGAAGGTAGTATGACTTCTTGTGGATGCTGTGTTTTGCACAAGGGTGGAAGGTGGAGTTTAATGGTGTGATTCTGAAGTTTATCAAGTAGTTAAAAAAGTGCAGGGCCAGCTGGGAAATTTTAACCATGGGGATTAAAATGTCCTGTCAAAGCTAGCCATCATAACTTCCATGCCTAGGCCTACATAGATAGCTCCTCTTCCCTATGGTCAGTGTCCTTACAGAGTTCTGTGTACACCTTTGGTGACCCCCTTGGTACTAAGGAAGATAAAGTATGAAAGAACCAACAAAACCTAAAAGCAAGAGATAGGAGAAGATTCAAACGAGAAGATGCTTAAATTAAACATGGCTCATGTGTTAACGTGATGGAATTAAAATGCAAAGAAATGCCAATTAGAATTCCTTATTACTTGTCATCTCTTCAAATAAGCACACCACACTGGTCAGTCCTTGCAGTCCCACTTCAGGACCACCTCCACCATGAAGTTATCCCCAGAGGCACCTCCAGTTAGCACCTTTTGAAGTCCTTCTCTATCACTTAGCACCAAATTTTCTGGCATTGTGTCCCTTAATTATGTGCTAACAGGCCTAAAGAACATAGCAAGACCTGACTGAGGCTTCTCTGCCTCCCCCCAACCCCTGCCCCATGCAGAGGACAGGACCCCAAGTTCAGAGTCCAGCACCCAGAAAGACTTGCTGTTTAAGAGATTGCAATTTGGCTTGCATGGTCCTCGACAAGTTTAAGGTTTCAAAAAAGGTGGGGGGAAAGGCCACATCAAAAAGGTGATGATTTTTTGATGGAGTTCCAGCTTTTTTAAATATTGTATTTCTAAATAAAGTAAATGGATACTCCAGAGAAACAGTTAAAGGAAGGTCACTGGGCAGCGCAACTACTCGAGACTTGATAAATCAAATAAACAATAAAGCTAGCAAAGGAAAGCAGAGAGCACATTACAGACCCGAGTGACTTTTTGTTTTTCCATTAAGGAGCTGTTCTTATACACAATAAGCCCATTCAAAAGGGGTTTTAAAAAAATCCCTTGAGGAAGCTTCTATCTCCTGGACCCAAAGTATGGCTCACCCTTTTCTCCTGTCTGTGAACACCCAGCTTCCAGAAACCATTCTGCCTACATTTGGAAGGCAAAACCTTTGATCAGTAGTTTCAAGAAAGAAAAAAAAAAAAAGTCTGACTCAAATTACTCAGGAATTCTATTGGTAACAAGAGGTGAGAGAAAATTAAAGGCCTCACAAAGAACTAATTTGCTCCCAGGTGGGACTTTCCCCCTACACAGAGCAAACAGCAGAGGTTTTTTAGTTTTTATAACTTTAATGTAGAACTATCTGAACATTCACACAGACCAAAGGCCAGGTTTCTGACTTAGCATTATCTGTTTGTTTTTCATGGATTCCTGAGCAGTCAGCACATAGAACATCCTATCTTACTTTCATTTCTTCCTAAAAACTTGATTGTGAAATATTCCAAACACATAGAAAAGTACTAAACATATCATACAGACATTACAGTTATCCATATTACCTACAACTCAGATTTAAGAAATACTAGCTGATTCCCATGTTTGCTTCAGACAGTTAAAGGATATAAAACAGATACAGCTAAACTCACCTTCTCAAAATTTATCTATCCCCCCACTCCAGAAATATAAAAATAACAAAGAATTTAAATTGATGTTTATGAGTTCTGTAGATTTGTTTTTACTTTTTGCCTATTACTATAGTGTTGATTTTTGCATTT
This sequence comes from Sciurus carolinensis, assembly GCF_902686445.1. Lineage (NCBI taxonomy): Eukaryota > Metazoa > Chordata > Mammalia > Rodentia > Sciuridae > Sciurus > Sciurus carolinensis. The sequence goes on from NC_062220.1 coordinate 100,322,037, forward strand.
TAATAATGCATAAAGAGGAGCCTTTTGCCCTATTTCCATCCAATATCAATTTAGTGTAGCAAACAGCAGAAGAAACTTTCAGTCCCTACCTACTGTGTGTGTGTGTGTGTGTGTGTGTGTGTGTGTTACAGTCTATGAAGACCCACCAAAGTTTTCTCAGTTAACAAAGCACTGTGGAAAGATGGCATTTCTTCTATATGTTGTTTTGAAAGATTCAGGTCTATACTCATCACATCTTGCTCTACTTCTGTGACCTCATCTTTTCCCAATTACCATTAGCATTTCCAACGCAGGTCTCTTTTCTAAGATTCTGAGCTTTGTATTCAATCACTTGTTCATCAGAACAAACCTGTCAAATTGAGGTCATCATTGTCTCCAAAATGACTCCATTTCTCTCTCAGTAAACAGTACCACCATCCATATGCTGTAGTTTGGATCTGGAAGATTCCCCAAAGGCCCACATGTTAAAGGCTTGCTCTTCTTCTTGTCACTGTTGCAAGTGGTAGAAACCGTTAAGAGGTAGGATCTAGTGGGAAGTTTTAGGTCACTGGGGGCATGCCCTTGAAGGGGATTGTGGGACATAGGTATCTTGCTTTTATTTATTTTTTTTTTTTTATCACCAGAGGTGAATAGGCTTCTTCTACTGTCACACATACCCACCATGGTATACTACTATGCTGTCAAAGACCCAAAGCAATGGGGCCAATTGGTAATGGACTGAAACCTTCAAAACTGTAAACCAAACTAAACTTTTCCTTCTTTTTAAGTTGATTTGTATTAGATACTTTGTTATAGTAACAGAAAGCTGACTAACAAACTACCCTAAGAGCCTTCTGAAAGAGCTTCTTGCTGGGTGTGGTGACACATGCCTATAATCCCAGAACTCAGAAGGCTGAGGCAGAAGGATCACCAAGTTCAAAGTTAACCTCAGCAACCTTCTGACGCCGTAAGCAATGTAGCGAGGTCCTATCTCAAATAAATAAAACAGGTTGGGGATGTGGCTCAATGGATAAGTATCCCTGGGTTCAAACCCTGGAACCAAAAAAATTTAAAAATTAAAAAAAAAAAGTCTTCTTACTTTCTGTGCTGCCTCTTCTAACTTACTAGACTGATATAACCCAAATATAATTTCATCTACCTTGAGAGAGTACTTGAACGCCTTCATAGCTGACTTTGAGATAAAAAGCAATAGAACTTCTCAGGTCTTCATAAATTAGACCTGTTTAAACAGCTTCATCCAAATTCACCATCTCTTATCCTCCCTTTCACCTCTGGGAAGTCCCAATGACTATCCCCTTTTCTAGAAACATAGCTTCCTTCTGTACCTACCTGCTCGCTCCAGTTTTACCTCACTTTCTCCAATTCTTTTATTTTACAGTTTTTAGCTTAAGCACCACTTCTTCCGGGAAGCATTACCCAATACTCAGCTCCAGTCCCAATAGTACCAGTGTCTGGCTGTGGGCTCTCCCATCCACAGTACTGCTCTGTCATAGCAATTATCACAATTTATTAGTACAGTTCATGTAATATTCAGAGTCACACCAGACTATTAAACAATGTATGGATCCATTCCCTCAGTACTTAGCACAGTTGTTTGGCATGGGAGTCATTTTGGGAAAATATTTACTGAAGAAATAATGAGTGGATGGGTGGATGGTTGGGTGGATTAGAAGGTACTCAATAAATCTGGGTTGCTGTCATCCTCCCCCAGGACAGACGGGCCAAATGGACAGAAACAGCATGTCAGCTTCTATGTATCTTGGCTCTAACTGGAATGCTACAACTGAATGTATTTCCTTTTTTAATCATTTTTCATACATGACTTTGTTGCCAGGCTGTCCAGGTGGAGCATCTCTAGTAAGCTAAACACTGTGACTCAAAAATTAATGGGTTAGAAGAGCAAAAACAGCTTCTCTTATCCTCACTAATATCCAAGAGCACATAAGTAAGAAAGATCCCCAAGATGCTTCAAATGCATAGCTGACTCCATTCATTTAGTTATAATTAAAGATATTTTAGTGGTCCTAAAAAAAAAAAAAGAAAAGAAGTAATTTTAAAGGAATCTACTTACGAATATAGATGTACTATAAATCTCTCTGGAAAAAAATTGTAAAGAAACATGGTTGGTTTATCTATACTAGATATGTGTGTCTGTCCACTCTTAAATTTTTTCTTTCTTTTGTTTGTCTGATTTTGGTTTTTGTTGTCATTGTTCCCTTTTTGCAATATTGGGAATTGAACCCAGGAACTAGTGCTTGCTAGGCAAGCACTTCACCACTGAACTATACCTCCAGCTCTTTTTTTTTTTTTTTTTTGAGACAGGCTCCTGCTGAGTTGCCCAGCCTAGTCTCAGATTTGCAATCGTCAGAGTACACACATGTACCACTCCTCTTAAGCACTCTTACAATTTTAAATAAGAATTCTTCTCAGCATTATTAAAATAAATAAATAAATAAAGAGCTTCAGAAAATAAGGGGGGTGGGGTGAGGACAGACTTACAGGAGACAAAACATTGTATCTTCCCAAAAAGGAATCCTGATTAATATTTCATTGCAAAAGATGTATCTCCCAAGAAAGACCTTTTAAAAGTCTACATTTAAATGGAACAATAACAATATATTATATAAAAGTATCCTCCAGGATTCACTTTTATAACATTAAAAATTAATTTATAAAGATTTTTAAAGCCATCAACACCTTTGTCATTCCAAGTTAATACTACAGTTTCATCTCAGTTCCAACCTATGGACCTGATGAAGACTATACTGTTTTTGACATAAAGACTCCCTAAAATCCCTGTTGGCAAATTTGATCAGAGAAGGAAAGGAAAAGGAAAAAGAAGAAAATAAAAAAGAAAGAAACCTATTTTCATATTGGTAGGCAGCATATATTTATTCGTGAAACAAAATGCAAAAGAAGCCAGGAAGAAACATTTTCCAACAGAAGAAAATTGAATAGAGAATTGAAAATTATGTATATGCAGTGTGTACATCATATCTACTATTTCTGAGAGCAACCTTTCATAAAGTATTATCCCCATTTTTCTAATAATGAAACTGAGGACACCCACTGGTCCCTGCTGCTGAGGCTGAACCTGAACTCATATCCAAGCCTGGCTGGCCATGGAACCTACCTTTACCCTCTAGTAGCTTTCCACCATATGTGTCCCTCTTAATATCACAAGGTGTCGTTGACCTTTCCAAGGGTTCCCAGAAAATCTGGTCTTCACAACTTATGGGCACCTAGCAAATGCCTAGGTGCCCAAATGCATCCAATGAGTAACAGTTACTCCATTTTTAGGCTGAATCTAATACGCCCTTATCAATCAATAGGAATCACCTGGTAGATACGAAGCAAGGTAAAGTCAAGTAAGGAGGATCCCTCAGCTGAGATAAAATCCTAAGACAATGGTGTTTTTCTAAAGAAAGCAAGAATCTGAAGTTGGAGACCCTTTTCTTAATTCGATCCTCCAAGTAATACAACCAAGGTTAAAACTCCGTACTGGTTGGAGAAGAGAGAGATTTGACTACTGGATAGTGTTAAAGCTTTATGTTCAAATGCCTATTGAGTTATTTGTCATTTATACAACTTCAAAGCCAAAATAAATGTCTTATGACTAAATCAGGATCTGGCCTAGTACCTAGAGGAGTGTACCTTTGACCATAACTGGAATTCACCACTTTGCAATGTTCTGGTTGACAGGGGAAACAGTTCACTATTCTCAAAGCAGGCTTTGCTATCCCAGGAGTAAGAGTAAGCAGTTGCTCATGTATTCAGGTCTGAAAGAAACTAGCTGATTTGGTGTGAGAGAGAACCTGCACAAATCCCTGAGCATGAAATCCATATTTATGGAAGACTCTTGTTCCACATAATCTTCAGGAAGACAACAGTGATTATTTTTTTTCTTCAGAGGCACAGAAAAAGGTTCATTCGGGAAAGCAGAAACACATTCAAGGAACAATATGAGCTATCCCAAGAGTGAAAGAAGCTCACTTTTTGGGGTAAACTGAGGAATACACATCTCCAGAGGTAGGAACAGCCTACACTGATATTTTAAGGAAACCAATCAAAAATGGTAAAGATAGACTAGACCTGGCAGTCAGAAAGCAATTTTGGTACATATGAATGTAGCTCCCCAAAATTTATGGCACAACCATCTACTCTGCAAACTTGGGGGAATATCTTAACACACAACTAATCTGTGACATTTTATTATATAAAGGGAGTAAAATTCTCCTAATCCCTGTAGGTGTGGTTAAGGTCATTTTTAGAACTACTCATTCGCTCAACAAATCTGTCCTGAGTTCTTGTATTGCCCCAGCCTCTGTTCCACGCACTGAGGTGTGACAGAATCAGAAGAGATAACCTGGTTCTTATGCCCTGAGGGAAGACAGTAAACAAGCAAACACATAAAAGATAGAATAAGCTGGGCGTGGTGGTGCATGCCTGTAATCCTAGAGACTTGGGAGGCTGAGGCAGGAGGATCACAAGTTTGAGGTCAGCCTCAGCAATCTAGCAATGCCCTAAGCAACTTAGCAAGACCTTATCTCAAAATAAAAAATAAAAAGGGATGGGGATGTTGTTCAGTGGTAAAGTACCCCTGGGTTCAATCACCAGAACTTTAAAAAAAGAAGGTAGAATAGCTGCCTAAAGCAATCAGTTCTTTAAATAAAAATTGAAAGGAGAAGTGCTGGGCTAGAGGCTGAGGAAAGCCTTCGGAGAGGGGCCAGGTGACTAAGGTTAGACCACCCAGAAAAAGCCAGGAGAAGGACCATGCACACTATGGTGATTTTTCCCAGTGCCAGGCCTGCCTGAGGAGCGGCTCTGAGACCTCAGCTGGGAGCCAATCCCAGGGATGCTGCACTTCAGGGATGGAGGAGGGCTGCATTACTGTACTCACAGGCCAGGACAAGTTTTATTTGTTCGCCTGAGATCCTCTACTTCATCTCAAGGTGATTTGGCAAGACCTGGAATTGAGGCCTTTGAGGCAAATGGTTGGGACCTTTTAAAAGCTGTCAAATCTGCAGAACATCCCTCAAGGGACTGATATAGTATCTAAAATTCCTAAAAATCAGCACATCCTGGGGTGCGACTTTGATACCCCCTGAGTCACACCTGTGCACACACACACACACACACAAGACATGCACAGGTTAATTCTGCAGGAAAAAAAAAATGTTAGATGGTTACAGTTTAGAAAGAACTAAGGGTGTCAAAAATGTATAGCATAAAATTCTCAAACTTCTTTTGGAACTTTTTTTTTTTTTTTTTTTTTTTTTTTTGGCTACAGAGGAGACTGGGGACACTCTCACTGTCAACTAGAGTGACAAAGCATTTTTTTCTCCCTAAATTTATTGTGATGATAGATAACAAATGGCATCTATAAAGCAGTTGGTCAATAACCAGAAACAAAAAAACGAATAGACTGCCACTACTAAGAACAGAGCTAGAAAAACGCCAGTTAGACATGCAAGAGGCAGCAGCGCTTTGAAAATGCACCAAGTTTGATCCAAATGTTAGATGTGGTTTTAGCTACTCACCACAAAGCTGGGTTACTAACATTTCTAAAATTTCTGAAAATGATTTTCAGGCCTCTAGTCTACTTGGGAGCAGATGAAAAATTTCCATTGTTGACGCACAGACATTAGTATGCAAGGTAAATAACAGGCGTCAGGCAAGATATCTATTTCTAATAAGTTTACAGAAAGCACATTAAAAGTCCATTAGAACTCTGATTTACCTCAATAGGTACAGGCAGAGGACGGGTAAGCAGATAAGGGCTGCTGCCCACTTTGATTCTACTGCCTTACCAATAAGTTCCAACACAGGCTGTGGCAGGCAGGTTCATCTCAAATATCCATCAGTTTCCTTGTTTTAATGGTATGACAACTTAGAGTGAGGAGTTTGGCTTTTTGTTTATTTGTTTGTTTGTATGACAGGAAAGGGGGGTTCTGGGAATTGAACTCAGGGGCACTTGACCACCGAGTCACATCCCCAATCCTATTTAGTATTCTATTTAGAGACATGGTCTCACTGAGTTGCTTAGCACCTTGCTTTTGCAGAGGCTGGCTTTGAACTCATGATCCTCCTACCTCAGCCCCCCAAGCCTCCAGGATTACAAGCGCGCACGGTGCCTGGCTGGGTATTTGTTTTTTAAGTGAGTTTCTATATGTGATGTCTATCATGCAAAAGGTGAATAGAAGACTCCGTGTGTGTGTGTGTGTGTGTGTGTGTGTGTGTGTGTGTGCGTGCACACGCACGCAGGCACACCCACATCTTCCTTCTCCCTTAGCCTTGAATCTGGACAGTATGGTGAGTTCTTTAAGGGCAGGAGCCACATCCTCTCAGTTTTATCCTGGGATGATGAGCTAAGTCTAGTAAGAAGAAATGCAATAAGATAATATAAAGACATATACATAGTGCCAAAAAATTGCCACTCAAGTCATTTTCAGTACCAAGTGGCAGAAAGATGACTTGGCAGCAGATATGGAAAAAATACCTAGGGACACTGTTTTATGTCACGAAGAGTAGATCCTCTACAAAACATGGATTCCCCGATCCTAACTCAATCTTCTGCATTAAAGGAAGAGTTTTGCTCAATGGTAGATCCCCATGCACACAGCTTATTGTGTACTTTCAAAAGGAGCCTCATACAATGATATGTGTCAGGACCAGGTGAACAATGAACACACAAAGCCAACCCAGATAAGAAGAAAAGTAAAAAGAAGGAAGGATAGAGATCCTGGGGCCTTATTCTTCAAAGATCTGAAAGTTACCTGGGGATGAAGAATTAGCACTAACTTGCATGGATCTGCAGGGCCAAAGAATCACCCATTCTCTCCCTATGTCCGTTATTTTAAAGTGCTTTTGAAGGCAACAGTGCAAGAAGGGTGCAGGCAGTGTTGGACTTATGGGGAGGCAGACTTCTGTACACAGGGAAGAATACTCAATGATTAGAACTGTCTGGAAATGGAATAGGAGACCTTGCCAAGTCCTTCTTCCCATCTTATTGAGAGCTATAGCGGATCTTTCTAGGGCTCTTACCAATGGATTTGTACATCCAAGAAGGGGCAGGTTTCAAGATCTATGAAGTCTTCCCATCTGCAGGAGGCTATGGTTCCATAAAGAATTCTCTGCCCTGGGTGTGTCTGCCCGTGTGCTGGTGCTCCTAACCACTAAGAAAAAAGTATCCCTCTGGAAGAAAATGGAAGGTCAGAGGAGAAGGGAGAAGGAAGAAGAGGGAAGTGGAGAGGAGTGGAGAAGAAGAAAGGAGAGGAAAGAGGAGGGAAGATTAACCCATGTCATTTAATGTTGGCAACAATAATGCCAGTGAGTCTAAGGTAGCAATACCCATTAGAAGGGTTGCTCTCCAATGATCCGTTCTCACACCCAAAGCATCTTATAAATGGAGTACTGTGATGAGCACTGACTCCTGAGAGCTGAGGGATACACAGTGTTTCACAGTCAAGGAGACAGATAGCACACATGCCCAGAGTCTAGTCTGGATCACATAATGCTCAAAGTGAAAATGCACCCCACTACCCTCCCTGGCCCCAGCATGGCTCAGGTGTATACCAATGATTATCATTTCGGCATCCTTCGGACTCTTCAGTCAGCACACCAACTTAGAATGAAGGGGACTGGAATAGTCTGGAAAACCTCCCCCAACTGCCTCTGTATCCCACCAAGTTTTGTTTCCAAAAATTAACCCCTCGCCAACACTAGCTTTTCGCCTGAAAATATGCATTTAAAAAAATTGCTATCCAATTTTTAAAATTATTAAGCTGTATTTTAAAAAAATAATAATTTGTTCCAAAAATACATGAATTAAAAAGTGATGACTAATTCATTAAAAAATGATGATTAATAGATTCTATATATGTATACATATATAACATAAGTATATGTATAAAACATACATAGAAAATTTGTTATCATTTTTTACTAATATACATACAAATACATATACATATACATATACATATACATATTGGGGGTACTGGGGATTGAACCCAAAGACACTTTACCACTGAGCTGCAACCCAAGTCCTTTTTTATTTTTATTTATTTTTATTTTTGAGACAGAGGCTCACTAAGTGACTTAGGGCCTTGCTACATTGCCCAGGTTGGCCCCAAACTTGCAATCCTCCTACCTCTGTCTCCCAAATTGCTGGCTTACAGGCATGTACCACCGCACCTGGTGGAATTATATCATTTTAAAATGGAAGTCAGCAAGAACTATTTTCATGTGACTGAAAAACTGTTTCTCATGCTGGATATTCACGTAAAGTGAGGAAGGCCAGGCTTCAACTCTTATTCTAGCTCTCTGGTGCTTTCCTGGACACTCTGGGTAAATCAGGAGACAAAAGAATCCCCTTTAGTTGAGGCTTTTCAGGAAAATCTGAATCTGTTTTAAATATAAGTTTGTCTGAAAAACGCAAGGCCAGACTAAAACACACCAATACAGGAACCATTTCCAGGAGGACAGAAGAATCACTTTGTTCAACACAATCTAGGATTTGAACCAAGTAACATGCACTTTAGTATTTACTATTAATGAATAAATATGTGTCCAATACTGTGTTGGCAATTGACAAGATTAATCCATGAGACAGAAACTGTTACTGCCACAGCTTAGAGACAGCTTCATCATTCTAAGACCCAAAGCTAGTAGGTGACCATCAGTCATGACCCACAATGATCACACACATGTATACACATACACACATACACACAGAGACACACAGACACACACACATTAGTGGAAAGGAAGCAAAGTAACTCTAAGGATGCATTTTAGAAAAAAAATTGATATTTAAAACTTACTGTAATCAGAATCCAACAGGATTCCAAAGATGGAGGCACTGACCCATCTTTGGTCAGTATTCTCCCCCAAGTCTGACCTCACCCAAAATTAACACAATCACACACACACACACACACACACACACACACACACATACACACCACCCCAAAGCAGTGCCATCTATGGCCTTGCTAGATAGCCCTCCTGATTCTAAAACCTTGTGCAACAGCAATTCTACTAAATTATGCCAGAACAATAGTCGGTATTGATCGTATTCATCTTATGTCAATGATCAGTCAGCATCGCTATGAATGAAGGTGAATGTATGGGCCTCATCTCCACCAGGGTACATTCAAAACCGCCACCTTGCACAAAGGAATGACTAAAGTTTGTGATCCCCTTACAGAAAAGTGCGTCACCAAGGTGACGGGAGAGAAAACAAACCAGTGAACAAATGCCCTGTCCCCTAAAAGTGCCTCCAGAACTCTGTGCTGCCCACCCCTAGCCCCAGGGTCGCCTCCTATTCTCTCTGCTCTGCTGGAAGCTGCAGTGAGTGGATGGGGTTTTACTGCTGTGATCTTCAAATACAGTTCTCTGACTGCAGCTGCTCCACACCCCCATGGACTGGGCAATCCTACTGGGATGAATTCAGCGAACTTTCTCATTCCTCCCCAAAACTGTTCAACGCACTCACTACTCCTAAACCCACCCACACTTTCAAAACCTCTCTGGGAAAATGGGAAGGGAGAGGGGAATCTCCACTTTGCGGTGCTGGGGATTCACCTCAGGGCCTCATGTGTGCTGGGCTAATGCTCTATTACTGAGCTACAACCCCAGCCAAAGTTTTCCACAACTCTACCTGATTTTTTTTTTTTTTTTTTTTGAGGTACTAGTATGAACTCAGGGCCTCTCTACTATCACTAAGCTATATCGTCTCCTAAGTAGCTGGGATTACAGGTGTGGTGGGATGACAGGTGTGGGCCACAGCTCAACTCTAATTTTTTTTTTTTAATACCAAGGATTGAATCCAAGGGTGCTTAACCACTGAGCAATATCCCCAGCCCTGTTTCTTAAGTTTTTATGTTTTTTTTTTCCTATTTTGAGACAGAGTCTCTCCCTAAGTCCTTAGGGCCTTGTTAAGTTGCTGACGCTGGTCTCAAACTTGCAATCCTCCTGCCTCAGCCTCCCAAGCAGCTGGGATTACAGGTGTGTGCCACCACTAATGGCTCACCTCTGGTTTTTATTTACAGATTCAGTTTCCCTAGATTATCTCCTTTCAGATGACAGGCTTCCTTTCCTGGACAGCTAATTTCTTTCCACAAGTTTTTGATGTTTCAACCCAAATGCACATTGGAATCGCTTGGTGGATTTTTTTTTTAAATATTTTTATTAGCTGTTTATGGACCTTTATTTTATTTACTTACTTATATGTGGTACTGAGAATCAAACCCAGTGCTTACACATGCTAGGCAAATGCTCTACAACTGAGCCACAACCCCAGCCCTTGGGGGGATTTTCAATTTACTTGTTTTTTTTTTTTTTTTTTAAGAGATAGGGCCTCGGGCTCAAGTTGTAGCTCAGTGGTAGAGCACTTGCCTAGCATGTATGAGGCACTGGGTTCGAGTCTCAGCACCACATAAAATAAATAAGTAAAATAAAGATATTGTGTCCGTTGACAACTAAAAAAACAAACAAAAAAAATCGAGAGAGCAAGTTAGGGTCTCAAAGACAGACACAGTACACACACCTATAATCCCTGCAACTCCAGAGGCTGAGAGAGGAGAATCACAAGTTTGAGGCTAGATTCAGTTCTGTGAGACCCTCAGCAATTTAGTAAGACCATATCTCAAAATAAAAAAATAAAAAGGGATGGGAATGTAGCTCAGTGGTAGAGTGCCCCTAGGTTCAATCTCTAGTACCACTAAAAAAAAAGAGCAGGGGGCAGGGTCTTTTTGTGTTGCCCAAGCTAACCTCCAACTCCTGGACTCAAGAGATCATCCTGCCTCAGCCTCCTGAGTACTGGGGCTACACGTATGCACCACCATGTCAGGTTATGCCTTGGGAACTTTAATGACCAGCCAGCAATAGGAGCTTTGGGATTCCAAGGTCCCAACGTGTGGCTGGTTGAGTTGAGAAGCAAGGTCCTCTGAGGACCTACCAGTTCACTATTGATTGTCGTTGTCTTTACATTCAGTTCACTCTCCCCGCTCTGGCCTCCACCTACACCGAGGTTCAGTCCTCCCCACTCAAGAAGCCCTTGCCCTCACCTCCAGCTACAATCCCAGCTCCAGTTGTATGACTCTCCTTTATCTCCTTTAAAAACCATCTAATCTCTGGACCTCCTCTGCCCAGACACACACAAGTCTCCAGCATGTTACGCCCTGAGCCCCCCTCAAGATTCCATCCTTCTGCAAACACCCTCAAAAACTCCCAAAATCGACATACTCAAATTCTGTACCTCCTCCCCAGCTCTCAACCTTCCCGCTGTCTTTCCCACATTGAAAACCACTGCCATCTCCCACCTTCCTGAACCTTGCTTGAGTCTAGCAAGGTTCCAGGCCCAATCTCCATCTCTTCTCTCCAAAATGCTCCTCTTTATCCTCCCTCCAGCCCATACACATGCTTCTGTCAATGAGTCTCCTTTTGTAATAGACTGCTCCTACTCATGAGCCACGTCACCATCCCCTGTGCCTTTATAACCTACATGCCTAGGAGCTGAATCCTGACTCATCTGCAGTCATCATTCACCTCCTGTGCTGAGGATGCACATTTAAGTACGTGTTGAGATCACGATGCATCAAACACAAATACTTCCTCACACCCCCAAACCCTCTCTTTCCTCTTATGACTTTCTCCATATATAGAATGTTCTTCCAGGTCCCAGTCCTTTCTGCATTCACAATCCCACTTCCCGCTTCTGCCTTCCTCTGACTTGGTTGCCTTTGTGTGTTTGGGTTTTGGTTTGGTTTTGGTTTTGTCTATTTTGAAAAATTTAAAGAGTTCTGAAGAACATTTATTAAAAGGACTCTTGATAAAGGTAGAAGTAGAATTTGGAGAAACCTCAAAGCATACTGCATGCAATACCCAGGACCCAGTAAACCAGGGAAGGCACAGGCATGGGGCATTCCCACCCCAGGTCTGAAGAGTAAGGGGGAGTGCTGAGGAGGACCACCTCACAGATGCCGTGGCCCTTGACAGAGACTCTCCTTCTGCCCTGATTTTTATTTTCAAATTTATTTTTTTAATTGACAAAATCATATGCATAATGTGATGTTAGAGTCTATGAACACTGTGGAACAGTTAAATCTAGCTAACTAAAATGGGCCTTACCTAACACAATTGTTATTTTTGTGGTGAGCATATTTAACATTCACTCTCAGCACTTTTCAGGAAGAAAATATACTGTCATTAACTATTGTCACTACATCATACAGAGATCTCCTGAACTCATTCCTCTTAACTAATCCTAATTTGGTATCCTTTGACCAACATCTCCCCAGATTGCCCCCAAGTGTCCCAGCCTCTGTTAAGCATCCTTATAGTCTCGGCTTCTATAAAATCAACCCTTTTAGATGAGTGAGATTATGTAGTAATGCCTGGCTTATTTCACTTTATATCATGTCCTTCAAGTTCATCCATGTTGCCATAAATGACAGGATTTCTTCTTTTGTGGCTGAATAGTATTCCTTTGTGTGTACAGATCACGGTCCTTACCCATGTATCTACTGATGGATACTTAGGTTGGTTCCACATCCTGGCTACTGTGAACAACACAGCAATGAAGGTGTGAGTACAGAAATCTCTTGGATATACTGATATGACATGCTCTCCTCTTGCCCTTCACTTCCCCACCAGGTCCTCTGCAGTCTCCTAATTACCTCCATTCTTCCCACTCCAACACATCCTTCCCACTGGATCCAAAAGATTTTCAGGTTTTTTGGTTTGTTTGTTTTTTAAGCAGATGCCATCAAAACTCTCCTCTTCCTAATCACTTTAAGGACAGAACCCAAACTCCTTAACACTGCTTTCACAGGGCTCCACCATCTGGCCTCCGATTCCTTTCCATTCACATTTGCAACCACAACCCCTCACCTCCAACCAACCCACGCCGCCGATCCAACCATCAACCTACACTGGCTGGTATTTCCGGAAATCGCTAAGAACATTCCTGCTTTTAGGTCTTCACTTCTGTGGCTCCCTTTACCTCAAATGCCTTTCTTCTTTATCTTACTCTCCAGTTCCAAGTCCCCACTCCCATCTGCCCCACCTTCATGACTGACATGTAAAGTCGTTTACCTGTACAGTATCTCTTTTCCTTATTCTGTAGGTAACATTTCATTAGTGAACATCTTGAGAGTAGGTGCCATACTGTATTAAGCTACATAATACAGCATCTGGCACTTCGTGAGACATCCATAGCACACGGGTTAAAAAGAATTTTGCATATATAATGGAATGAAATTGGGAGTAAAGGAGTTGAGAACATATGATGGTCCAGGGTTTGCTATATTTTCTTTTCCTGCATTCCACCCCCAATCTCCTCCTTCACTTTGTTTCATTTGAGAATGCTAAAGAAAAATATGTGTGTGTGGGGGGGGGTTCTTATTAGACAGAAATCCCCTGGGCAGGGTCTAGACATGAAAAGTTCTATTGTATGCGCAATTTCCCCGAGACACTCCTGTGGGGAAAGAAGGAAGTCTGAATTTCTCTGTGGGCTGGCATATCTTCTGTACTTATTGGCACAGCTCTGGTGAATTTGTATCTCCCCCGATGAAAGGCCAACCAAATGCTGGATGATCTGAAATTTGGAGAATAAACAAGAGTCATGTCTCTCAGTTACTTCCAAAAACTTTCAAGAGCAGGTTGTGGGCAAGCTTTCAAGTGTAAGAAGTTGAAGCTGTAAGAAACTACTGGAATTACACCTTATAAGGCAATGCTTCCTATCTTCAAAGGGATGCATATCCTACTACTTAGCATTCTTAAAGATGCTTGTGATTTGTCCCTTTTCATAAGAGTTCTGCATCAAAGCAACATACTACATGCAGAATATGTCCTTCACATACCTCTTTTTGTTGTTGTTTGTTTTCATTTGGTTGGTTGGTTTATGTACTGGGAATTGAACCAGCCATGCTTTACCACTGAGCTACATCCCAACTCTTTCAATTTTTTTTTATTTTGACAAAGGGTCTTGCTAAGTTGCTTAGGGCCTCACTCAGTTGCTGAGGCTGGCTTTGAACTTGCCTCAGCCTCCTGAGCCACTGAGATTACAGGTATGCATCACCATGCCCAGCACCTCTTTTTCTTGACTGGTCTTAACAAGAACCATCTTGAATCTAGTATCCTCAAGTCACTAGTTCAGTAAGGTTACTCCAAAGTTAGGACAACTTAAGGTCCAAAAATAAGACCTCCAATGGTCCCTTGGTTTTATCCATTGCTTATCAATATAACTCCAAAAATAACAAACAAATTAATAGCTTCAACACCCTCCTAGGATAGACAGATGGATAAATTTCAGAAGAAAAAAGCACCAAGTAACACATCCACTATTCAAGAATTTAGGGGGCAACTTCTATGACTTGATAAAAATGCAGCCTGATACACAGTACCTGGAGACCTCTATTTTCCTGAGAGGATATAAGAGGTATTTACATTAAGTAAAGTACTTATCAATGTATCTGCAACTTTCAATTCAAGACAGATGAGACCAAAGTAAACCTAAATTGCTTCCAGAACATGTTAAAAGTATAAAAGGTGAAAATGTAGCAAACACCTGGTAGGTCTTGCCAACTGTTATTTCCTATGTATTTTCTTATAAGTGACAGATTTAAAACAAAAAACAAAAAAACACTTCTGAAGATGAATGCAGAATGTGGACACCAAAGCAAGCGTGCACTCGTGCGACTTTGATGTACTCCTGGGAAGAGAGTAACTGGTGAGAATGTGGCAGAAAAACAACTAAGACTGTTTCCTACAACCAGCATAATTATAATAAAGCCTGAATAAGTCAGTGTAATATAATTCCTTATAAAATCCCAAAGAGAGACCTTTTAATCATGACATATTTCAGAGAGCCTATGCACCATCCAGGTACCCACACTCAAGATTAATACATGTTATATTTTGTCAATTTTGCTTGAAACCCTTCCTCTTTAAAGAAATAAAATGGTACAGGTACAGATGAATTCCTTCCATCTTATTCCATTTTCACCAGGGTATAGCATGGCTGAACTTGATTGTATCCCCCTATGTCCTTACATTTTTACTACATATATATGAATTCATGAACAATTCCAAAGAGATGATCCTAAAGTTCACATAGAAGAATCAAAACCGTGAACCATTTGAAAAGGGATAATAAATGATAACATACATTATCAGATAAGATGTATTCTATTATAACATCTGAAAAAGTGTGATATCGGCAAAAGATAGATTGATCAACAGAATAAAATCATTCAGAAAAGAAGCTAAAATATATTTAAGGCAGTGTCAGATAAAAGTATCATTTCAAGTCGCTGATAAAACAACCAGTAAACAACTGCCTTCCCCAAAGAACCAGAACAAAAATAAGAACAAAAAAAAGGCTTTCCAAAGACACTTTACAAAAGGAAGCTATTCAAATGGTCAATAAATACCTAAAGAGATCCTAAGGGACAAATTAAAATCACAATCAGACACCACTGCACAGTCAGCAAAAGGGTTAAAAGGAAAAATATAGAAAATAATGTTAGCAAGAATGAGAAAATAAAACTGCACAGCCACTCAGAAAAACCAGTAGGCAGTAACTATAAAGCTAAACACATGTTTAATCGAGGACGCTGTAATGTCACTGCAAGGGACATGCCAACATATATGTCTTCTCAGGTTTCACGGAAAGTCAGGCACCCAGCAGCCAACGCTGCTACAGCCAAATACTGGCACCCATCCAGGTGCCAACAGTGGGAAAACGAATAAACAGAGCAAGTGTTTCTTGATCTGGGCACTGTTTACATGATATGTTCACTTCAGAAAAATTCATCAAGCTACTCACTTGCACTACATGCATATTTTTGTATATCGAACTCCCATGAGAAGTTTAAAGAAGGAGGTAGAGGTTTTCACCTATCTATCTTTTAAAATATTTCATGAATGGTGATAAGCATTTCTGAAAATGAGCATTCACACAGGCAGCTGATTGAAATGTAAGTTGCTACAATTCTCTGAGCTAATTTGATAAGATGTATTCAAAGCACACAGATTTGTTGAGAAGGATTTTCATAGAGAAACAAAAATGTCCAATGACAGGGAATTGGTTGAATAAATTAGACAGTCATTAAGCCCAAGCTGGAGAAGAACGGTCCATGACATGAAAAATGCTCCCCACCTATGGTGGTCTGAAGATAGCCAATTAGAAAATGAATATGGATCTAGAAATAATACCAAAATGCAAAATGTTAACGGTTATGTCCAAGCAGTGAGATTCCAGGTCACATTTATATTGTCCTTCATGCATTTCTGAATTTCCCAATGAGCAGGGATTCCTTCAATAAAAATAAACAAAAGTAAGTTTAAGACTGGAAAGCAGGGAATAGTGTGGGTCACTCAGGGCTGAGGCTGTGGGAGCAGGCACTGAGGCACTGGTTAGGGAAAAGGGGCTCTGCCTTCCTCAGACTTCTGCAAGTTCCATTTTCACTTAAAGTAAATAACTACTACATAATGAACCACCTCATCGTCCTCAGATGATGTGGCCTCTTCTCCAAGGGTCCCTGCGAAGAGCAGACTTGGACCCTTCCCTCTGGTGCATCTGAACACTGCTGCCTAACTTTCCACTAACAACGCTCCCTGGCGTCTGCCTATAAATTCCATGCTCAAAGAATAAATTACAAATATGGGTTGGTTGAGAGCCTCAGTGTTTAGGGGTCTGGTAATCAAAGTTTATTGTACTCTTGGTTTTGTTTCTTTTTTCCACTCCAAAAAGTTTAAAGCAACTAAATTAGCATCAAAGAAATTTACAAAAGCTCTAAGTGAAGCCATGATGAAATATGGCTACATAAAACCAGATGCCATAATAGAAGACTGTGCAAAGCACTCCAGAGGATGTTCAAGAGGTTTGAAAAAGGCTACGGTCTGGCAGCCATTAGTCACACAAAGTCCCGATGCTCCTCCTAGCAGCCACACACACAGACACCAGTAAGTGAGCGCAAAACCCAGAGGTCCTTAAGGAATGATTCCAGGTCTAGGTCAAGGAAGACGCATCTCTGATTTCAGAGGATCCACCGTGTTATGGCAACTACCTATAATCATCAGGACTTGAGCCAAAATTGGGTAAAAAAATCTCCCGTGATTTGCAAATAAAACCGGTATCTACAGGACTATTCAAAACACCTGGAATTGTTTTTGACTCAATAGTATGACGGCACCTTTTGGACTAACCTAAAAATCTTTGGTGTTTTTTTTTTTAACCTAAGATGGACCCCAAACATGGGATTTAAACAGTTTAATAATAAGAGAATTCTGAATTTTCTTTTCTAAACTAAGATTATATTAACTCATTCCTATCAAGCTGCTCTTATTTATCTGACATCTTTGCTATTCTTTTATGTTTTTCTAATCCCTCTGGAACTTAAGTGAAAATTAAGGAGACAGAATATTTGAGCGGGAAGCTCTTTAAATCATAGGAACCACGTTCCTTATTTCAGAGATAAAGCAATGGACAAGGAGAATCTTTTGAATTCTTAATGTGCAGCCCTTACACAGTCAGTTGGGTCATAAGTATGGTTAGCATGCCACACCACATAGGAGAAAATTCAGTTTCCTGGTCCCCTAATCACTGGGGAGTCTCTGTTCTTATAATTATTCCTTCAAAGAGCAATTCTAATCACACAACCAATATTTTCCCAGAGAAAGTTAGCTCCAAATCTACCTGACATCACTGCTCCTGGTAAAGACTGGATCATAAAATGCTTTAATATCCCAGGAGAAAAAAGGGTATAAACCATAAAGTGTTTGCATGAAATAATTCCAAAGATTTACCCATTCTCTGAAGCCTATCCATGAACTTCAAGGGTTCCGAGGATGTCGGGGAAATTCCCACACTGTAGAAGATGGCCTCATTTCTCTTAGATATCACGTTAGTCTTGAGGTGGCTGCCACCAAGGGCTCAGAAAGCAGATATTATCTTCGCGAGATAGTATTTCTATAAAAGGTTAACTATTCTCTTCTCTTTGTTTCTTTTTTTCCCTTTGTTTGTTTGTTTTGGGTTTTTTTTTTTTTTTTTTTTTTTTTTTTTTTTTTGGTATCAGGGATTTGAACCCAGGGACACTTTACCACTGAGCCCATCCCTAGCCCTTTTATTTTTTATTTTGAGACAGAGTCACCCTAAGTTGCTTAGGAACTTGCTAAGTAGCTGAGGCTTGCTTTGAACTTGTGATCCTCCTGCCTCAGCCTCCCAGCCACTGGGATTACAGGCATGAGCCACTATGACCAGCTTCTCTTTCTTAAGCAAATATGTCTCACTTGTATTCAAAAAGGAAAGCTCCCTCCCTCACAATTAAAGTAAGACATTTTAAATTACACTAACATGTATGTATATGTAAGCTTTGTACTTTTATCATTAGTATACTCTAGTATGATGAAGTTCTATGTTTAATACGTACTGACTTTCCACCTGTCCCCAACTTGTCTTCAACAGCTTGAATACCACAGATCTAATCTAGAATACTGATGAAGCTGTATTTTATAGCCTGGCCCCAGTTAATATATGCATTTCTTTACTATGAAATGAAAAACTTTTTCTTTCTACAACTCACTCCCAACCCTGACCTTAAACAAAGGAACATATTCTATAGGATCTTTCTCAAAAAAAAAAAAGGGGGGGGACAGGGTTAAGAGATTTGCAAAGCACTTTTATCCTTTCTGTCCTTATGATCAATTGTTGATAGAATGAATCAAGATATAGATACTTTGCAGATATTCAAATGAAGGCCTAGAACAGGTCTATGTAGGACCCTCTTCTTCTCAAGTCTAAAGAACTGAAACAGGATGAATACCTTATGCTAAGGCACCATGAAGCCACCAGCAGGAGCAAGTAACAAGCAGTGACATTTTCTCTGTCAACATTACACATCATAACTCCCATATCCCCCCAATTTTTAATCTTTGGATTTCCCCAGTATTCAAAATTTATGCTAATAACGCATGTGTGTAGAGACTCATAGGTAGGCAGGTAGATAGATAGATTTGTAAGCATTTTTTTTTTTTCAATTCACCAGCTTTTGGGGTCAACTAATGGATAAAAACATCTGATTTGTGTAAAACTGATCAAAGAAAGTGCTTGAATTTATGTGAAAAAGTTTCTATTAAGATGGTAGCTATTTTTTCAAACATGATTCCTTTTAATTGCGGAAAAGAGCCCAAAGGCTTTGTCAAAGGGCACATGTTTTCTATAAATCAAAACCATAAATAAATGTGAGATTATTACTGGGCATACATATGTGTTTTTGCTAAGTAAACTCTATTTATAAAACATTGTTAGCCTACACGGAACTGCTGTCAACATTTATAGGAAAGGAACTTTCTACTGCTCTGAATCTTGCCAGGATTTGAAAACAAGCCTAGGAACGTTAGTTTTTTTAAGAAGATTGAGCTAAACTTAGTATGAAATGGGCCGCTATGTGCTTTCTAGTTTTAAATGCTTAAAGGAATCGTAGAATATTAGATTCATATAATATCAGGAACTATTTATATCCCTGGGAGCTCCATTATTTTTAACTATGCCATTGATTTTGTTCTTTCTAGAAGTTATCTGTTGGCTACAGGGAAGAGACTCAGATTATTTCCTTACCACTGCCACAGACAAAAAAATATTCCTTAAAGAGTCTTTGACATCCATTAAAGTTGGTATACAGGGCTGGGGATATAGCTCAGTTGGTAGAGTGCTTGCCTTGCATGCACCAGGCCCTGGGTTCAATCCCCATCACCACAAAATAAAAAAAAAAAAAGAGAAGAAAAAAGTTGGTATACATTATAAGACTGGGAGTTTAATTAGAATAAAAGGTACTCTGTATACATAAGTCAAATTATACTCCACTGTCACATATAACTAAAAACAACAAAAATTTAAAATGTTTTAAGAAATAAAATTGGTATGCAAATTGCCACATCATCTTCACCCAAGGTTCATTTGTCTGATCTCTTTTCTTTATATTCTCAACATAGACTATAAACACATTCCTATCAGGTCCCACTCAGAGTTTCTCCAAACGAAGTTCTCTGTGAAAGGAATTAGCTACAAGCCAGCATGAACCAAGAGTCCTTGACAGCTACAGCAGACCATACAAGGTAACAATAATATTAATAAAATTTACATTCTCTATTTTCCATTCACTTTCTTTCTTGGCCTCCAATACCTTCCAAAGCAGAATTTTTTCCTATGCTTTTGCAATCAATCCCTACTCCATGTGGATCTAAGCCAATAGCTACAGCATGGTGAAGAGTTCCAGAAAGAGACCTCTCACTCGCTCACTCTCTCTTGTATTTTTACTATTTCCTGTGCAATGGCATATTCCCCAGTGGTAAGACTTGTCACCTCTTGGCATGAAATGCATTTGTTTTTATTTTTTAAGAAAGTGCAACACACAGAAATGAGTCACTCTCTTGAGTGACAAAGGGAAAATGTTAGCCAGTTCCGTAAAAATAACTCAAAAGGATTTTAAAATCTGCATGTGAAACACTTAAATTTCCAAGTAATAAAACCTTTAAATATATACAATGATAACCTCACATGTAAATTATCTGCATATGATTAAACTGCCTTGGAACAAGGTAGGTCTTTTCTCCCAAATATTGTCCCAGAATTCCAAATTCTCAGCCCAACTTACATAAAGAATATCTCCTTTGCAGGATATCGAAACAGAAAGGTTGCTTATAAAAATGTGATCAAGTTTCCAAAAAGCTTAAAGCTAGTGATAGGGTCATGGATATAGCTCAGTGTAGAGCACTTGTCCAGCAGGCCCGGGGCTCCATCCCAGCACCACCGGGGGCAGGGAGTTGTGATAGATCAAGAAGAAAAACACAATATTTTCCATATCATTCATTGTAGTAATTTTGCTGATAAGAGCTAGCTATCCTAATAGTAGACACTAATGAATTTGAAATTATAAGGAAAGGCTGAATTCTCCAGAACTTCTGTTCCTAATCAATCACCAGAGATCAGTGACATCATTAGCGCCTTTGATCACAGCTCCTCTTTCAAGCTCAGATGGGGCTGGATTGATCCTTGCTGGCACAGAGAATGGAGAAGAAACACCTAGGAATACAATTCACCGTGAAACATGAGAAGTCATCAGCAGCTCCCCCTGCTTCAAGAGGGACAGAGAGAGCACATTCCAGGGCGACCCAACACCAAACAATAGAGTCACCTCATTAAATCCAAACCTAATTCCCTTCTGAGTAGGATTCCCAAAGCGATTAAGAGAGGAAGGGATGATAAGCTACTTTGCTTTCAAAGAATGTAGGTTAGAACCCTCCAGTTTGGTCTTCTTATCCAATATACCTACACAGGACAAGCCTCAAATCCTTTCTCCACAGGGGGAGGGAAAGTGTGGATCCCCCTCCCCCCAGTCTTTTGCCCATTACAAAAGCACTTACACAATGCAGAACTTCCACCTTCTGGATTTCACTTCATAAAACAAGTAATATGTTTAAAATAAATTTTAATTTGTTTTAAATTTTACTTAAGGAAACGACCAGGGACTCTACCCTGCGCAAAAGAAAATCCTTGAATGCAGAGTTAACTTGTACGGTTTCAAAACACTTGGAGTACAGTCACTCAGAAAGTCCCCATCTGCAACAGTCGCACTGGAAGGAAAAGTTTTAATTGATTCTTACTACTTCAGTTCATTGTTGTTTGCTGCTTTCTCATCCTTATTTGTAATACCAGCCTAATTGAGCTTCGGGAACACTGGTGGAATGTAGTTTATTATCTCCCTCATCAGGTGATCAATGATTTCATTAATAAGACAGATAACAAAACTGTCATATCATCGACACTGTTATGAAAGATGATCTAGCATCTGCTCCATTTTCCAAGGTCTAGGGGTTCTCTGTGGCAGCTCTGAGTCCATTCAATATTTTCCACAGACAGAGAAAAGTGAAAATCCATTTTGAAACCAATTTCAATTAGGATCCAGAAGCTGTTATCACAGGTGTCGCAGAATGGGCCCGTAAGTGGAAATGTCGCCTATCCATTCTGAAATGAAACCTTATCAGGGGCTACAAAGATGGCTGGGGACAGCCTATCTGTAAATTACTTTTCGTCCTGTGTTAACTCAACCTTAGTTCTGTCATATGGAATTCTTTCCATCCACTAGTAATAATCTAATGACTAAGTAGACACAGCACCCCAAAGGCTTTTAGCCAGGCAGGGCTGTCCCCTTAAAACATGGGTACAAATGCAAACACACTCAGGCCTGCAGGCCTGCAAAAGGTTAGGCGTGCTTTCAATGATAGAACTAAAAGTTTATTATGGGAAATAAAAGAAGCCCAGCTCCACCCATTGCATTCCTGGTGATTTTTTTCAATTGCAAACTCCAAGACCCCCGTTATTTCATTAATGCAGCCCCAAGTAGTGAGGCTTTTCTCTCACATCTTTCAGTCTCCTTTAGCAAATTATCCCATGACGGCGGATTTATTCAGTCAAAGACCTCGGACTTTGAGAGGCAACAAAAGAATCAAGAGACTTTCTGGTCCACCTGCCTGGCGAATGATGAGGCAGGGAAAAGTCCTCCCCCAGAGAAACCAATCAAACTATTGTGTGGCACAGTCAGACCTTTTCAGCTGTCAAGCCAGAGAGCAGAGAGAGAGATGAAAGAACAGGGATGAAGCTACCATTTATGGAACCATGTGGGAATGGTCTCCTAAGATTTAATAATTGGGATGGAACTCAACTTTCTACAACTAAAAAAAAAAAAAAAAAGGAGGAAGAAGAAAGGAAGAAAGAACCAAGAACAGGAAAGAGTCGAAAAAAAGGGGAGAAAAAGTGCAAGATAGAAAAAAAAAATAGCAGCCTGGGACTTTTATGTAAAAATTTCTGTACCTGAGATGAAGTCTTGTCTAATAAAAGCAAAAAAAAAAAAAAGCGGGGAAAGAGACTTCTGAAGAAAGAAGGAGAGAAGAAGGAGAAGACTAAGCAAAGTCTTTCTTATTTTTCTTCTAGGTTATGGCTGCATTGAATGTTCAGATTCTCATTTTCTCATGCAATTAATTCAAAGTAAAACAACAACAAAGCACCCTCATTACTATGGCTGTAATTTTAACATAAAATGGAAATTTAAATTAGCCTAAAATGTACATGTCCCGACACTGAAAAGAGACTCAGACAAGAAGGAACACTAGTGAGCAGTTTTCAAGAACATTTTATTTGTACTACAAATTCAACAGAAAATATTTAAATAGAAGAGAAGAAAACAACAGCAAGTATTGCTCACAGAACCTAAAAATCATGAATTCTTTTTAAACCTGAAATAAACACAATGCCAAGCAGCTACTGCAGTTCTTATGCATTCTGTTATTGCTGATGATTTAAATGGTATGCATTAACTACTAAGTCAGACCTAAGGCACAGGTATTTGTTGAAATTGGGGTGAGGGGAGGAGCTGGAATTGTCCCATGTGTTATGTTCGTGACTACATGACCTTATGGATTTGTCAAAACTCACAGATCTGCACACCACAAAGAGTGAATTTTACTGTGTGTAAATTTAAGAATAAACATAAACTAAAGCAGATGTACACAGAAAGGTTTCCATGCACACAAAGTAACAGGAGGTGTTCGCATTTGCCATCACCTTGTCTGGGCAAGCTGCCTGGGACAGAGAGCCCTCCCCAGCTGAGGTGAGGGGCAGGAGATAGAGGCCACCAGTCACTCCCCAGGGTGGGGAGATCTTTCCTCCCACAATCACCCTTTGGCATGTTGGGCTTCTACTATTTAGTGGTGGTTTCTGATTCTGACCAGTTTGGTTCTGGAAATTTGAAACACACACGCCCCTCCTTGATCACAAGTAATCCAAGGCAACCCAGAAACTTTCCACAAGCAAAACACATCAAGCTGTGTATTCTCCCGAGCTACAGAGTTGCAGCATAATGAGAGTGATATTTCCCTCCTGATTATCTGAGCACCTCGGAGCTGTTCTTTTAGAGGAGGAATGTAACAGCTAAAGGGGTGGGGGGGCGACCTTTGCCCTTTGGGTAGCCACATGGCACAAAATTACTGATTTCATTCATTAATTTCAATACCGGACTATTTGTACTCAATGAGAAATAACCCTAAATCTATCAGATTTGTTAAATCTAAACTTGTGCCAATTTCAGGACCAGTGTTCTCTGATTCCGGTTCCCACCACAATTGGCCCTCTCAGGCTAGGATCAGATGACCACGTCAGAATTTTCTATTAGCCAGTACTTTCTAATTCTTTGCTCCCCAAGTATAACCATTCATAAATACCCAACAAATGATATTGTGCAGAAAGCAGTGGGTTTGAAACATATCAATAAACTAAATCCTGCCAAATCAAATCCAGGAGAGTCTATTACTGTGAATAATAAGAGCTAACCTGTTGAAGTATCCACTGTGCCAGAGTCAGAGAGGTAAGTGTTTAACTCAAAATCACACAGCAGTTTCCCAGCAGGACTAGGGTTCAAACCTTGGCTCTTAGCTACACAACACTATTGTAAAGTACTTTGTTACAAATGCCCCCTGTCCCACTGCCTCATAGTTCTGGCAGGTCCATGTTGTACTTTGCAGGTTGATTCAGTACTGGCTGAGGCCCTCTCAGTTCAGCACAAAACATTCAATTGGGACAGGACATGGTGGGCAAGGTAGATAAACCAGATTTAATGAAGTTTAATGAAAATGTTAGAAATTAAGTGTTCTAAGAGGAGAAGGTGGCACATAGAATTTTTAGGGCAGTGAGACTATTCTATAAGATGCTGCAATGGTGAATATGTGTCATTATGCATTTGTCAAATTGCACACAGTGTACAACTGCAACCTATGTAAACTGGGGACTGTAGTTTACAGTAAAAATCAATATTGGTTCAGTAATTCTAACAAATGAATCACACGAATGCAAGATGTTAATAAAATAGGAAAACTGGGAACTGGGGGGGACATGTAGGAACTCTACTTTCTGCTTAATGTTTCTATAAACCAAAAACTGCTCTAAATTTAAAGCTTAGTAATTAAAATACAAATTAAAATTTGTTTAAAGTCAAGTGTCACTGAGTAGTTCCCAAAGGATACAAGACTACATGGGGAGAGAGACTGAGGACATACATTTAAGAAGAATTTAAACCCAAACTGATGTTAGCAAAACACTCACACTACAAAGAAACACAGGAACAAGGCAAAGAAGCCTTCTGTTTAACCACAGTATACATTACAGGATGGCACCAATAGAAGAGCAGTGTATTAGACTGGAAAGTCAGGCTGAAGTCAGATTTTGAAGATGTATAAATATTAAGTTAAAGGCTTTAATCTTTATTCTAGAGATAGATGGGAGTCACTGAAGATTCTAGAGCAAGGATGTGGCCTAAACAGAACTGTAACACTAATTGGCAGAAGCATGTCTAAAGCATGAGGAGAGACCAAAGTCAAAGTGATGTGGGCAGAAAGTCACTTTAATTGTGGAGGGAAGAGGTTGAGGGGATTTAAATACTGCAGTGTAGTAGGGTGGCTTAAAGGGACATATGGGTGACCACTATAATTACAGAAGAAAATCTCATTAGGTCTTCAAACCTAGCTGGACATGAGAAGCTTGAGAGAGGAGAGGGTAGAAGATGCTGGTTGGTGTCAAGCCTGAGTGATGCAGGAAAGGTAATATACTTAACAAAATAAAAAGCGCGAGTGGTAGCCAGCATTCAGGGGACGTGAGTTAGAGACCAGGAGACAGTTCTTAAGAGAATCAGATTAGTCAGCATCAGTCAGCTAGTTAAAAAACCGTTTAAAGCGCTTTAAAAAAAAAAAAAAAAAAAAAAAATTGAATTCTAATACAGCCCAAATAACCTACAAATGGTATTAGACCCTGAACGGAAACAGTTCACCCTGGGGGAAGGGGAGGTGTCAAGAAAAGAGATATATGTACATGCTGCTTCCCAGTGCAAGACAATGGGCACAATGTTTGGTTTTCAAGGTTCAAGAATTGAAATAAGTTTCTGTCAAATTATTTCCCTATTTTCTAATTTAAGGAGGCAATTCAAAAGAAGGATAGAGAAAATTGTTTTTGTTTTTGTTTTTTGTTTTCTATTCTACCCTCCCTTAAGATAAGCACAGTCCCATTTGGGATTTGTGCAACATCTTGAACTATTTTTCAGACATCTGAGTCCAGCAAGTCAACCTTACTTTTGCCAAACATATTCCCCTTAATTTGAAAATCTATGTGTACTTTCAAGGAAAAACAGAATCCTTTTGTTTTTGAATTCATAGCATTTAACTCATCAGCATTCCTTCGTCCTAACAGCAATAGCCAATCTTTGCAGAGCTCTTCCCATTACATGTGTTGGCCCAGTACAGACGTTGCCTCACTTAATCCTCCCAGCATAGGTCCTGTGAAGTAGGTGTGATTATTTTCTTGCTAAACAGACAAGGAAACTGAGACATTAAGAAGGTCATCGCCACACTCATAGCTAGTGCTCAGCATTGCCAAAACTCAGCCCACGCTTTCAGATCCCAAAACTTGTGTGTCCTCCAAAACGAAATCCTGTAATATGAAATCCATTTTATCTGAAAGGCCTTTCCATTCCTCTATCTGACAGGTGACAGGGAAAAAAGGGGCGAAACATCTATAGGGACAAGAAACCTAAAACACACCCACTATGGTATATATGGTGTGAACTGCCTGCCTACTTCTGAACAGAATTGGGCACATAGACTCCATAGAAAAAAGGTCAAGAAGACAAGAACCCACAGTGGAGAACAGCAATGAATTTCAGATTTTCAACAAAACTCCCACCCCTAGTCAGGAGATGAACAGAGATCACAATGAACACCTGGGTAATTGGAAAGCACACTGCTGAAACAGGAAGGTAACCAAAGGAAAAGTGAAAACTAAAAGCAAAAACATCTCCTTAGGTATTACAGAACACAATACTTTCCCTTTACAAAACTCAAAGGTTTTTAAGCAGAGAACCAAGCTTGCTTTTGAAAGAAGCAAAGTGGACCAGGGAACTTCCTCTCCATTATTAATCTAATAACTTTGGTTCACATTGCTTGCCATTAGGATAACAATTTCTGCTTTCTGTACCTTTAAGGTGTGTCCCTGTAACTATCAGGCCAGGCTGAAGAAAGATCCTGGGGATACAATCTACCTCATTTATCATAAGTTCTTCCTATGTTTTAAAGCCAGAATCATAGGTTAATAAGAGTTACAGAGTACTCTCTAAAAGAAAGAAAAAGAAAGAAAGAAAGAAAGAAAAGATAAGAAAGATTAAGAAAAAGAAGAAAGAAGAAAGAAAGGAAGAAAAAAAAGAAAAGAAAGAAAAGAATCACAGGCCAAAATGAGGCAAAACACTTCAAATTGAAGAGTGAATATTTGCAAGTGATACAGGAATTTTATAGGATAATGAGAATATGTAAAACACTGGATTTAAAACTCTTATTGTTTAGAAAACTCAGCATGTAGCTTAGAGTAATAAATCTATACCAGAAACAGATTATTAAAGCATTTTACTTATTGTCTTAGCATATTAGCAGACTTGGATATTTTAAGTTAGTAATGAGAACCTAATATGAACACACATGTATTATAGTGAAAGTCACCACATCAGATGATACTGGAAGTGTTAGAAATTTTCAGAAAACTCTCCTTTGTCATTCCATGTCATAAATAACACTAAAGCTTAAAACTGAGTTATGCACACCTGAACTATGGGCACACCATGGTTGCCACATGAAGATATCAAAGCCTTTATAATAGATAGAGGTTCTTAAATGTTGCAAAAATCAATCTAGCTTGTCTTTTTTTCTCATACAAAATCTAAAGCAGTTTTTCACTTTTTGTTATTTTAAATTTCCATCTTATGTAGCAAATGTCATCAAGGTTTTTGAACCATGCATTTTGGCTGTGAGTCTGCGTGTGCTTAAACAAACTCTATATGAATGTTATCTAGGAGCAGATACTCAGCTGAAAAAAGCAAGAAAACAGACCTGCAAGGACATGGTGGAATGTGCGTGGTTTGGCTGAGAGCTCACAATCAAGAACAAATTATACGACATAATAGCTGGAAAGTTATTAAGTCAACTTAACCAATAATTTCACCAATAACAAAACTTTTTTGTTGTGTTTGATTTTAACTGTAAAAGGGATGGGAGAGAAAGCACATACATCACATTCATTTGGTTCTTGACACTAAATTCATTTTTTGACTGTCCAGTTAAAATTGAAGCTCAGACCTTTGTAAAGAAAGCAGAGAAACCCCTGGAAGCAGAGCAATCAGTACTACCTGTCATAGCATCCAAATAATTCTATTTTCCTTTCTGTGAATACCTCAGTGCAGATATCCAGGTATTTCTGAAATGTTTATAGAAAGAAAGACAGACAGACTGACAGACAAATGAATGGATGACCAACAGTCATAGCAAGGGCAGCCACCAGCCAGCACATAATCGCACAGCCACCAACCTTTGAAACTCTGCACACCATGGCCTCTGAACCCACAGGACACAGGACCAAAGCCCACACACTGGTCTTTGCAGCCAGGACAGAATGAGGGAGAATGTGTGACCAGGCAGGGAGCTTGCAAAACAAAGAAGCTCTGCAGTTCCAGCAATCCACACCCCTTACCACAGTCCCAGGACTATAAGAGACTCTAAACTAGTTAGATGAAAACTACAGAGAACTCTGTAAAAAGAATCATTGTAATTATTAGCATTCACATAAACAAAAAGAATTTTGTTTTCCTTTCTTTTACTTTTTTTCCTTTTTAATTGTGTTTGCTCATTTTCCTGGAATCTTCCTGCCAGTTGAAATCAGCAATTTAAAAATACCATTTCCATTTTTCTTTTATTTGGTTGGATCTCTGTTGTCCAGTATTGAAAAGTCATCAATCCCTTAGAAGAAACAGGAACACTGAAAAAACAGTCAGGACTTGCAGGATTTCTAGGACAGCTATCATTCAGGCATGTGCCCTGCGAACTTGACTAATGAGCGTTTGCCCCCAAATGGGACAGGATTTATGGAGGAGATGCAGGCTTCAAGGACACAGACTGGCCAGAGTGGAAGGCCAGTAAAATGTGGTTTAGGAAACAGATCTGTGATTATTCCAAACTATAGGACAGGTTTTTGTAAGTCATGACTGCTCCTTCCCTGACTAGTTTTCTCTGGAACTTTCCTGCCCTCCATGGGGCTGCTCTGGTTAATTCTGTTGCCAATCACCCTCAATAGGGTCATGAGGAGAACCTGTGGTCAAAATATGTCTCAAGATAAACAGGGCAGCAGTAAAATACTTCCTGAGCATGTGTCTTGTGTGCGAGTGGCAGAAGCAGAGCATCTTCCTAAGAAGGGATCACGGTGAAGACTGCTAGCATTCATAAGCAGGATAGTGGCTTCTGCAGGTTCCACACAGTGCAATAGCATCTTCCATCAACCGCTCTGGTTCTTGCCTGTCCTCATACACATGTGCTCACACATACCACACACCCATGCTCCACCATAGCCTCACCCACCCGGACTCTTTCTTCCTCACCCACAGCCACACATGCTTACCCACACCTACACAAACTATAAAGACAACGGAAAGTTGATGTTTCATGAAGCCTGATGTGCAGAAAGGTCTTAGCCTACAAAACTGTTATTAAATTATCTGATAACCAATACTGTGTGTATTGATTCTATTTCTGAAATAATAAATTGGCTAATTTTTAAAAATTGCAGAAAATGAAACAGGATTGCATAGTTTTTAAGGGGAAATATGCTTCCATAACCACATTGGAAAAATAATGCAAATATTCCTGGCTCAATTAAAACAAGCTTCAATCCTAAATAAATACACAATAAAGGAGACATATAGACATATGTTCGCATATGCATATGTAAATTCATTATGGTAACCCAGCATAAATAAATCTGCCGAAGGATCAATGCAAAACTGGACTTATTAGCTAGTAGGTTTGCCAGTCAGCTCCCTCCCTTCCCTGGCCACAGCCAGAGGCACCTACTCTTAAAACCAGGTGAAGGAAGGAGACCAGAAGCCAGCAGTCAGGATCCTTAGGAATACCTATCCTTGGAGGTGAAGGTTTGGGCTACAGTTACATTCCAGAGCAGATTCTGACTCTCCAATTTGTGCATTAAAAAAAAAAAAAAAAAAAAAAAAAGTAAATCAACCTAATAAAATCTTTCTTGGAATAAATAAAATTATAAGCCCACAGGCAAGGAGGGAGCAGGTTGGCTCATGCAAATCAGTGAGCCCAGATACACAGTATCCAGGAACTTGGAGAGTGGGCCAGCTTATTCAACCTAAGGGGCACGTGGAGAAGTGCAGTGAAATTCAGAGAGGTCAGGAATGGCTGTGAATCCACAAAAAGCAAAGCCTTAATGGCCTACAAGGGTGGAAAAACCTGCAAAGGAAGCAAAGGTTACCACTAACCTATTCAGTCTGTTCTTACCACAGGGGTTTCTGGAATTTATTTTCCATACTCCATGCTTCAACTGAAATGCCTCTCAACACTTTGCTTAAATTTTAGAAATACAGCGTATAGAAACGGTAACTGTTATCTCTGAAAACAATTAAGTTAATTAAATTTGTATAATCCAACAATGAAACCCACCTCAAGATACTAATGCTACCTTGAGATTCAACTGTTGAATTTTAAAATCCTTTAGTACAGACTACTTAAAATGTGTTAAGGGGAGACCCCTGTCGCTAATTTTGACAAGACAACTTTTGTGTCTTTTATAAAAACTAATTATTCCACTCATATAGACTTTCCATGTAAAATGCAAAGCATTTTGAACTCTTGCCAGACTAATCAAGATGACTTCCAAAATGCCAAAACAGGAACTTCCTATAATAAATAACCTATCACATTTACATCTCAAATTAGAAAATTGGAAGAAAACGGGTAGGTTGGATGCCAAAATAGAGATTACTAAAGCCTGTCCATTCCACACCCTGCCACCCCATTTGCTTTCCTTAGCCTCTCATAGAACAAACACCGGTCCAGGTGCAAATGCTCAATTCCCAAGGAATGCAGAGAACATAAAATGACTGCAGGCTTGGCTGCTGGTAATCCCTGTGGCTGCTCACCATTGGAAGTGGTGCTGGAGGCCACGGCTTTCTCGCTGACATCTGTTCGAGTGGAGCATCTTCACGATGGAATTCTCAACTTTCTTCTTCTCGTGTTCGTGGAGCTGTGGGACTGGGCCTCCATGATGTCTTCTCATTACTTCAGCTCTCTTCTAGAAGGAACGCCTACAAAAAGTCACAGTGCCATCAGTAATGATAGAAAAGGAAGACCTCACTCAGAAGTGCCCCATCACCTGTCACCTGAGCAGAGCCTAAAGCTTTAGCAAAAATTCAACATCTGAACAGCATTTCTCCACAGTTTGCAGTGCCCATCATGCTTCCAAGTCCTCACAAGCCAGTCAAATGCCATCCAACACATGCAAAAGGAGAACAGCAGGAAACAGCCACAAAGTGGAAAGTTTTCCCATGATCTAAACAACTCAATCTCCACATGTGTCTACAGTATGAAACCCAAGTGCCACACTCCTCTTTGAAGCCATGTCTACAAATTTCTCTACAGGTAGTCAACTTACTGGGAAAGGCTATTAGGACAACTTCAAAAGCAGGGCAGATTTTTTTAAATTATAAATTATAATGGCCAAAGAGGTGTCCACCCGGCCCAGGGGTGCACACCTATAATCTCAACGGCTCAGGAGGCTGAGACAGGAGATCTCAAGTTCAAAGCCAGTTACAGCAAAGCGAGGTGCCAAGCAATTCAGTGAGACCCTGCCTCTAAATAAAATACGAAATAGGACTGGGAATGTGGTTCAGTGATCCAGTGCCCCTGAGTTCAATCACCATACCATTAAAAAAAAAAAAAAAAAAAAAAAAAAAAAAGTGTCCAACTCAAAGTTCTGAATCAGAGGAGAATTTAGCCAGACAGTAATTTTTCCTTCATTTATGAAGATATCTGAACTGCAGTAAATTTCTTAATTCAAAATCGTTCACGGTAAACCATATTCTTTAAACCTTCTTAAAACATGAGTTTCAATTCATTTGATGTTTAAGCAAAGGTAAAGAACAGCATGCTCTCAATTCCACAAGGAAAAGTCAAAAGATCACTGAAAGCAAAGACTGGGATCACTTAGGAATATGAAACTAAACTAAAGGCAAGTTCAGTTGTCTGTCTTTCACTAGCTTCATTCATGTGGTAATTGCTCTAACTCCTCATTCATCAATTTTCACTCTATTTAGTTCATGTTCTCTTTTTACAGTAATGTTCTACACCTACAAAGAATACAAGATGAAAAGTCCCCTCTCTGGCATGTTTTCATGTTTTCTTCAAGCTATCTAGATGCAACACCCATGGTAGGCATTTCGTCCGTCTAGTCATCTGCTTATTTTTCCACATTTAGCAGACACCACAGTGTTCAATCAAAACAGTGATTTACTGAAATAAAATAAGCAACTGCTTAACTGGCTCAAAAAGTTAAAATGCCAGATGAAATATGTTTAGGTCATTTTTAACTCATATAGGCAAGGAAACTGCAAATTCTTTTGCATACAATAAATTCCCCTTGACCTAGATTTCAAGTAACCAGAAGGCTTAAGAACCAGAAGCCACATGGTACTGTGAGCACTGGCTCCTCCACTAACTTCCATTTCTTTTTTGAGATTATCCAGTGTCCTTTCATTGGAAAACACACAAGTTATTTAAGAACAGCTTTTGTAGAATAAAAGAAAAAAGAAGCACTAAGTTAAATTTGCATATCAATTGTAAGATCCACTCCAAATTCAGAAACAGCCTTCAAAGAGCATTGACAAAGGGTAGAACAGTGAAGGGGCTGCAGGCGTCCCTCAGCAGGGCTGCCACCAGGTCCAAGTCCAAAGGCCAGGGCCACCAAAATGGTGCCCCTGGAGCTGTCCAGCACTCAACCTCCAGCAATCTGTTGCTAAGCCCTCAGTTGTCTCATCTGTCAAATGACAGAATCAGACAGTAGCTTTAGATCCTTCCCGCCCCCACCTCCTCCTTTGGGGTAGGAGAGAAGCACATCCTCTTAAGAACATGCTAAAAGTTAAGGATCTTCTTCCCAGAAATACCCTGAAATGCCAAAGTGTACATTTCATTTCCAAGGGATCACAGACCCTCTAAAACTTTTCCATGAGTCCTGATAAAGAATCCTTAAAGAGAAATCTGAGATGGTCCCTTCTAGCTCTAACAATCTCAGAATGTGCAATTAACTGGTTTTTAAATGTGTCCCCCAAAACTGATTTAAATATCATCTTCAAAATATGTCACAAGAGGCTGGTTTGATGGTGCATTCCTGCAATCCTGTGATTCAGGAGGCTGAGGCAGGAGGATCATAAATTCAAAATCAGCCTAGGCAACTTAAGGAGAACCTGTCTCAAAATTTATAAGTAGGGGGCAGAACTGAAGATGTAGTTCAGTGGTAAAGCATCCCTGAGTTCATCTTCAGAAAAATAATAAATAATAATCTTATAAAGAAAATTAAAGTATGTCACAAGTACAACTCAACCTGGACCCACGTCACTGTTTCCTAGAGTGATACTGGAAACCATTTGTAACATTGTTGCTACAGTGCTTGCTAGGTATTCTGATTCCAGGTCCAATTCTAAGGCAATGCATCTGTCTTGGAGGGTGGCACCTGGAACTTGTATTTTAAACAAGTACTAATTGTCAGGCTCACTAAAGCTTTCAAACAGTTGTTCCACAAGTTTATTTTTGCTCTCTGCTTTAGATTTGTAAAAGAGAACCTAATGGAATCCTTCAAAGAGTAGACAAACTCATGAACAAGGATGCACTCCAGAATACTGAATTCACACCTTACACAACTTATCTCAGCATCCATCACAATGATAAACTTTCACCTAGAAAAGTCTTTGCAGTATGTCCATCACCCCCTCCAGGTTCTAAGCCCCATGAGGACAAGGCTTCTATCTTCCCAGCACCTAGTACAGGAAAGATTGTTTAATGAGTAAGTAAATTACCACATTGATGACCCTGTGACTTCAATGAAGTCTGCAGTATCTTGATTTTAGTCACACTGAATTAGTTACATACATTTATTCTATATATGGTGCTTCTTTTAAAACTGGCAAATGTAAAAACAAAAATTTTAACAGGAATACTTTATCCAAGTATTCTATTCTTAACCACTGAGAAACAGGCACTTAACTATACTCTAATTATTTCCTCCAAAACCCATATATGGTTTTATTGGTTGAATTTGAATACAGTCTACTGTTAAAACTGCACACAGAAACATGCAAGAGGCCCCGAAAACCCTATTAAGAGATGGAATTTCTAGAACTAAGTCTTCTCCTTGGTATAGGAAGCTAATTAACAGTAGGAAGACAAGTCACCAAAGTCCTTGACAAACTTGGTTTTTGTGGAGTTGCTGGCTTTCCCCCAAGGCAAAGGACTTCATTTTAACAAAGCAATAAACCCCTCCCAATACTCATCACCAGAGAGAGGCTCATGTGAGAAGAGGTAAAGC
The DNA here is from genome assembly GCF_902686445.1 of Sciurus carolinensis. Taxonomy (NCBI): domain Eukaryota; kingdom Metazoa; phylum Chordata; class Mammalia; order Rodentia; family Sciuridae; genus Sciurus; species Sciurus carolinensis. The sequence continues at coordinate 100,356,556 of NC_062220.1, forward strand.
TCCAGGCGCTGCCTGAAATCGCACTAATTAATGGTCTAAAGAATACTAATTCCTACCCCTGTTTGAAATGGATTTTTTTTTTTAAATGGGTCCTTGGTCACTCAAGAGTCTACCCCCTTCTTCTATTTTGACACTTATTTTTGGATCTCATTAGTTAGTAACTAATTATTTAAAAGTGTGGTTGATGCTTGAAATGGGGCTATAAAAATGGCAACTTGCCAAAGCAGACATCTGCTTCTTGTATATCCCTATAAATTATACAGCTTATTTTACTGAGAAAAACACAATTTTGTTTCTGTCTCTTATCAAGAGAAAGTTTTCACGTTTTGGTAACCCACCTTTAATCAAACTGTGGAGGAAACTCAATGAGCTGAAAAAGATGGCTGCTTCTAGCTGAGGTGGTAGCTTTTCATAGGACAGTGAGGGCTTTGGAAACTCAGTCCTGAGTTGATTCATTAAAGCATTAGGTATAGAAGTGACCAGTAAAATGTTCTGATGGAATCCTACCCATAATGGGCTCCACAGCTCTACTCTTAAAACCTAGTATCTTAAATAATAACGTTTAACTTATTTAGAACATTAGTATCAAGAAAAAAAAAAAATAAGTTGTGCCTCACTTCAAAGACTTTTCTCTGAAGGAAACATGCCACTGTTTTTCAGATGTGGATGAAAGGAGACATTTTCCCGCCTGATACAGTTTCCCTGCTACTCCAAGCAGTTTCCCTTCAGTCCTTTTCACCACTGAAATGTTACATGCAAGATTTGCTGCATGCCCCTTGACTTTCGTGCCTAAGGGCGGGTGGGGGAGTTTGTAGCTGATGTTTGAGTTCAGCAGCTTGAGTACATAAAAATATTTAAAAAAAAAAAATACACAAACCTGCAACCAACAAAAACTGTTCTCCTAGTATATGACTCCTAAAATTCTAAGTTTCATAGGTTAAAAAAAAAAAAAAAAAAAAACACCGAGGATGCACATACCCTCCTGAAAACAAACAATCCAGACTTTTCCCATTTAACTATCACTGAACCTTTTGTAATTCCTGAAGCCAAAACCAAGGGCGCAATTCATTCCAGATTCTATTTTAAGTCTAATCCCTCTTCTACTAACAACCTGCCTGCAGGTGGGTCCTTTCTTTCTAAAAGATAAATCTAAACCTACAACCTCCAAAGCACATAGGCTTCCTGCAGCCACAGACCAAGTGATGCAGTAACGCAGGTTTCCAATTGAAAGTAAGCAGTGCGGGGTAGGAGGACAATATTCCTAAGTTCAAGAATTCTTCAGGAGGACCCATATTTTAAACCACACTTTACACCAAACACCTCAAGAAGTCTGCTTTAGAGTCGCCACTTAGTAATGCATGGTGGAAGGGAGGGATGGTTTCAAACCGAAACTTTCTTCTTTACAATGACGAGTCCCCATTTATTATGCTAATTATTCTGATCGGGCTGTGTGTTGGGGTCTATTTTGTTTGAAAGCTCTTTCACTTCCTGTCCGGTCACCTCAGACAGTTGCAATGCACGTTTTTCACACCTTAACCACTTTTCCCCGCGCCTGCGTCTTAATTCCTCGCCGGCTGTCCCTCTCCGCCGCTGCAGCGGCGCGGCCAATTCATTAGCGAGCGGCCGGGTCCGCGCAGCGCCGTCTGAGCGCGGTGTCGCCGCATCCATCATCATTACATCAGCGCGGGGAAGTCCACGCCGAGTGCTCCCGGCCCCTGGCGCGCCCCGGTCAGTGCGCCGGCAAACAGAGTATGGTGCATTTCTCAGAAATAGCTCTGGGTATCTGGGAGCAGAGGAGGTGCTCCCAGGCCCCGCTTTGATCCACATTCCTGAAGCGGCCTTTCGGGAGACAATGCATGTCCGGCAGCCAGGCCGCGGGAAAGGGAAAAACACTGGCGGGTGGGGACAGGGCGGGGTGGGGGGAGGAAGGCGGGCAAGGAGACGGTGGGGGGGGGCGGTGTCTAGCGCCAGCAGAGCCCGGCAGTCCCTCTGTAGTGCACAGAAGCAGCCCTTATCAATTTGGATCACATTAGTTACCCTGCTCCTTGGGAATATCCCTGGGCATCTGCAAACTCTCTACAGTTGACCCAGCAAACAGTCGTAAGGGAGGGTCCTGGTTACATTCATACAGTCGTTTTAACTAGCTGAATTTAGGAAGGTGTAACCCTGCAGGTACTTTGCAGTGCAGATGTGTGTGTGTGTGTGTGTGTGTGTGTGTGTGTGTGTGTGGAGAGAGAGAGAGAGAGAGAGAGAAACTACAATAAAACACTGGGGAACACTTGAAACTCTTCAGGAAACCATGGATGTGTGCTTCACTCACAAGAATTCTAATTCACTATTAACCTGGCCCCCATAATACTTTTTCTTCATTAATTGACACAAATAGATGTAGGTGCTGAATGGTTAAGGCAGACACATGGCCTCATTGTCTCTCAGGGAAGCCCTCCTTGAAGTTTCAAATCAACCTTCACCACCACAGAGGCTTTAGGTATAGTAGTCAAGAGCATGAAAAATCCTAATTCTGGAAATGTGTGCAAAAATCAGCCTTTTCCCCCTAGAAGGTCTACAGTGAAGCCTCCAACCCAGCAAGCAGGATTCCTCTATTGTTTAAACACAATATTTTTTAAAGAAAGCATCAGTGGTAAAGCCATCGTTGAAAGTGATGTTTGAACTGAATGAGGCGACTTTCTAAACTAAAATGAAATGGAGCTGCAGTTATAAACTGCTAAAGCATCTTTCCTGAACAAAGTACATCATTTATTTCCCTAATGCAGTGGGTTTTATTTTTAAGTTGCCTGAACTTGGCTTTGTTCCCCACCCCCCCATTCATTTAAAGATTCAAAACAACCAAGTTAAATGCCTAATGATAATCTGATCAGTTTCTGATAGGTCAGAACAGCTACTGGCTATGAAAAATCACAAACAGAAAACATTTCAGTAGGCAAAGCAATGCTATTAACAGCACCATGATGAGGCCTAAAGTGAGAAATGCTTGTGTATAGGTGAGGGAACCACTGCTCCAGGGGAATAAGGTTTTCCTTCAGAGAAATCACGTTCATTTACATCTTTCTGTATATTGGTAAGCTGAATGACCTCCCTACTTTGGTAAAATTCCAGAAGAAATCAGTCAGGGTAGAGATTTCTGAGGCAGCGTCCCCTATGTCACTTCTTTCACAGAGAGTGACACTTCTCTCACACTTTATAACTAATAGATCAGCTGCTACTTCAGGATGCTGCTCTTGGAGCAACATTTAGGAAAATTTTCTATTAAATATTTATACCTTCCTATAGCTATTATACAACTCACATCCTAAAGAAAATAAGTCATTTAGGAAGATAATTTTTACAGAAAAGAGAAACACAAGCTAACACTGACTTTAACTTTTTCCTCAATTTTGGAAGTGAGAAACAGTCTTCAGGTTCAGTGAGCAAAACGTAGGAAATTTAAAACAGCTCAGTGCCTCTCATGTAATCATGCATTGAAGAAAACCTCTTCTAAGTTTGTAATGTGGTTGACCATTCCTTGTGCTCAAAATATCTTTCTGAACTTAAAATCAATTAGGTATGCATAACCTTTGTGACACACCAACAGTTCCCAGGATTTCTAAGGCTTCCTCTCTCTTCCTGTCTGCACTGCCTTCCTTTTTCTGCAGGAAAAGAGGCCCAACTTCATAAGTTCTTAATGAAATCTTCATGAATTTTTAACTATAGTATTTTTTAATGTACAATTTTTTCTCCTCTATATAGGATTGTTTTTCCCCATGGTCAGGAAAGCTCAAAACCTTAACTGCAAATAAGAGCTTGCTATCTGTCCAAGTGGTCATTAGTAGCACAGAGGGTTCCCCAAATATGCTACCTCTTGTTTTCAATCTTTCTTTCCTGCATTTCTGATGCTTCTGATCACAGACAAGCAGTATTCATGACAGATATCCCAAAATGGAATTACTCAAAAGGGATATAACTGCCTGGCTATGGATTAAGGGAATTTGGTTTTTGGAAATTAACTACATTTGAACTTTTAAGAAATCTGTGTTAATTTCAACCACTGAAAAGCCCATTCAATATCAAAGTAATCAATGATATTTCAGTTAAAATAATTGATGGCATATTTGTGGGTCAGTTTTACTCTTTGACCTGTGTATTTAAAAGAAAAGATCATGAGCTACTCTTTTTCAGATGCCAGAAGTACTTATAACAAACATTCCAGGAGAGCATAAGATCTCTATTTAATATGTTACCATTCCTGAGTTCTGCAAAACTATAAAACATCAGTCCCCTGTGCTTTGGCTGCACTTTGCAGGAAGCAGCCTACATAGCAGGTGCCATTAAAGAATGAGCATTAATGTGGCACAAACTGGTATCCTCACTTTCTGCAGGTTGCTGTATACAGACAATCTTCAGAAACTGAGATCTGTAGTCAGTTATCAGCTATAGATTAGTTAAGCTCATGAAAACTGCATTCTCCATAAACCCACATATATCACAAAAGCATCATGACTGATCGAATGGGTCCCTTCTCTGGCTTCACTGAGATTTAAAGGAATTAAAAGTTTCCACATATTTTGAAAAGAAAATGCAATGTTTAATTATTCATATAGAACTTATCTAACTTTGAATTCCCAGAATCATGTATGTCTTTACAATAACGTTTAAGGGGGTAGACTGCATGTTCTATGAATAGTAACTGATCTTTAAACCTTCATAAATATTAGACCAAAATCTTCTGGGTTTTAAAATCACCTACAGATAATTCAAGGAAACTTAACATAGTTTTTGTGAAGGACTATTCACCACACCTTATTCTCCTAATTTTTAAATGTTTGATTCTTCCATCTTGACCATAATTTTCAAAGCCACCTTTTCAAATTTAGGAGTTATTTTTTAATTAAGGCTTATTTTGTAAAAACTATCTACGGTTCACTTATCCTGTAAACTTTGCTTATTCACACACAGCATTCTCCAGCTGTCTTATTTCTGACCCTTTGCAGGCACAGAACTGCTAATCTAACCCACACCAAAGTACACACCCTCCAATGAGACTCTCTGGTATGGAATTTCATTTTAACATCCACAGTTCAAACAACAGACATTGTCCTCAAGTGGTGTGGCCTGGTCCACACATCTGGTCATTCTATTCCAGGTTTCCATAGATGTGAGTCATTAAGGCTTCATTCTTAAGCTCCTGGATGAGATTTCTCTACACACTGATAACTTTCTTCAGAATGAATTATTCTTTTTAAATATATCACAAAATGAAATCAATAACAGGGCTTAACTGCCTCATTCCTTCATTACTGCAATTTGAAACTTATCTTTCATCTAAATGGTGAGTTTTCAGTCTCTTTTTGTAAAAATCGATAGTTTGTAATGTAAAGCACTCTGGAGTCTTGTTAGGCATTTTATGTAATCTTCAAAAAGAAAAAAAAAAACAAAAAAGTCCAAGCAGCAAAACCTAAAAATTTCCACCTGGAAATAAGCAAACATAAATGTCATGCAGCATTCTGAAGTTATTTCAATAGGCACTTTTTGAAAATCACACTTATCTCCCAATATTGAATTAATTTAATTCTGTGGTATAAAAATTCCACAAGTACACAATCAAATGCTTGTGCGTTACTCCTGTGCCACCCCCTCCCCAAACACACACACACACACACACACACACACACACACACACACACTCATGACCCCCTTTCCTCCAAAAAGAAGTAAAGAAAAGAAAAGCCCCTCTAGCTGTTTCAGGCCAGCAATCAATCCAATTTACTGCAGGTACGATTTATATGTACAGTGCATGCCACAACAAAACCACAGTGTGATGCCAACATGGCCCTTAAGAAAGTTTTCCCCTAAATCTCTGGAAAGGAGCTTTAAAAGAAAGCAAGGATTACAGTCAGCTAGAAGGTAGGGAGGGGACTTACCTCAAACCCAGCCAAGCGGAAATCAGAGCAGTAATTCTACAAGTCGACAGAGTACACTTTCAAAGCTATAATGGTGTGAAGAAGTGCTGGGCAGCATGGCCTGAAGGTAGCACTAATACACTGATGACTAATGGCTGGGCCGGGGCAGACAATGAATTTGGGGCTTGAAAACTAACAGAAACCATGCAGTACTTTGACAAATGGGCTTTCAAGATTTCATTCATTGAATAACCTTTAAGCACAAAATTGGCTCGGGTTCTCTTGGGAATGATATGACATGTTGCTGGACAATGATGTAAGTATTTTCTTTTTTAATTATGACTCTTACGCAAAACACAAGAGCACCATATACGAGGATACAGCTATAGATACCACAGATGCAGACGTGGAACTCAACACAATATTGCCTTTCAGGAGGGGGCTGAAATGTTCCAGTGCCACCTTATTAACTATGTAATGGCTTTTTCATTCAGCTTCTTTAGAAAGCCATAGATTTTCTGAGACATTTTGTCGGGTTGAAATATACACACCCAGAACAAAAAACACTTTCACATTAAGCGCACACATACACATACACACACACACATACACACACACACACACACACACACACACACAGAGACAGGTAATGAGTAGCTAACAAATTTGGCACTAAAATATAGCACATTTAGAATTATAAATGGAAAAAGTCTAATTTTCAGGGGCCAGGCAAAGGAAAAGTGTCATAAAACAACGGAGACACCAGTGTAAAGTTTGCAATCAAATGCACTTACAAACACACTTAACATCCAAGTTCTTCCCAACAGTTCTCCTCCCTCTTCCCAGCTTAATTAGCCTTTTGATTTAAAAATAATAATTTGGGCCATTCTGAAAGAGAGAACGAAATATCAAAAGTGTCTCTAAATTAACAAGTACCACTTATTCCAGACAGCATTGCCTTTAGCAGGTTCTAAAAACTTAAGAAAAGGATCTTAAAACAGGAAGCTTAGTGAGCTCATAAAACTGTTGTTGGAGCCAGGAACACATAGCATATTTAATCTGCAAACTGTGAGAGTCCACAGTGATTTCAACAAGATCTGAGGCATGCCCTCAAGGTTTGCTGGGATCTGGGATTAGGGGGTTGATAAGAACCTCTACTGCCCATGGACATGTTTTTCTTCTGCAGTTAAACACAAATGCATGGAGACGTTTGACTGCTGCTTGGCGTTACTGCTCAAGTTATATAAAAGCTTTGCAGCTCCTTTTGCTGTCAATATATCAAAGTTTAAAAAAAATCATCAAAGTGTGAAATTTCATTTAAAGTCTTCGCCAGTCTACAGCTCTATTTCACAGGCCCATCAAATAAAAGTAAAGATGAAAAATACACTGAAAGTACTTGAGAAAGTTTGCAGCAGTACCCCTGCCCTGTTGTTGTTTATTCTGTCTCCCTTTATTTGCTTTGAAACTAGAACGGATCAATTTTCATCTAGAAAATGACATCATGAAGTGAAAGGAAGCAGCTTCTCCCAGACTTTAATGAGAAGACAACCTGAAATCATCATTACAGTGGAATCTTTTGTTTAACAAATATATATGTATTTGTTGCCTCTGTAGTCATTTCAGCATTTTAATTGCCTCTCCTGATATAAGTTGGCAGAAAATTTCTTGAATCTTCCAAAACAAATCAGACAGACCTTAGAATATGAATGCCAGCAGAACTTAAACCTCCTTCAAAGAATTCTTTAGCTGGGGATTTACAACAATTGCATAAAGAAGAAAAGTCTGACTTTTAAGATAATCTACTATAGTCTAAAAGCATTAACATTCCATTACTAAGGTTTTCTTGAGTATTTCATGACTCAGTGATTCATTTCTCCAAGACTGGTTATTCTGAGTACATTACTATCTCTATATAAGTGAGTGCATGCAACAATGATCATTAAATTGTTTCCTTTCATAAGCTCCCAAACTCTACCCTCAAAAGGGGCGGGGGGAGGTGTCTCAGTAAGCAGGATACCTTACATAGAAGGAAGGACCTCTAAATGGCTAAGCTCAGAGGAAGTCTGAAACCCTTACAGCATGCAGGTAATTAAGGAAACTTCACTGGCTAAGAAACAAAGGAAAAGTCCAACTTTTAGGCTTGGGCATCAAGTTGATAAATTAACGATTCTTTCATTAAATAAGTAATGAAATAACTCAAGAGAGCCATTTTTCATCAGTGCTGAATTTTCTCATTTCTGTCCTTTGCAAATTAGATATACAATAAAAATGTGTATATATCAGGGTTCAATCAAGGAATACAAGCATGTTAAAAGCACGGGGAATTGATAGGCATCTGGGCTAAACCTATTGGCCTATTAGCAATAATGCAATCTATACCTTTTAAAGTGTTTCTGCTTGTGTGAAATTTCACTAGACACCTCTCCCATTGAACTCATTCACGCATCTTAAACCAAAGCTTCCCTAGGCTGACTTTAAGAATTATATTCCTGAAAGGATCTCCCCTTAGGCAGAGAGTTTCTAATTAAATAGCTTTTAGTGTAAAATAAACTCTCTGCTCTGTATAAATATGCTATTCCAACTAATTTAAATGTTATTTCATGTTTGTGTTAGGTTTGACTATAATCTAACTGGCCAAAGTGTTTGTGTACCAGGTTGTTAAGACCAATATTTCCTAATGTAAACAAATTCTTTAGATACTTTGCACAGTTTACATTGTTAGAACCAATCACCACTGCTTTAATAAATTCCCTCCACTGAAATACTGTTCTGCTTTAGAAAAATGAAAAGATTTTGAGGTTATTTCACTATTTTAACACATAGCATTTTCCTCCTTCAAAATAATCTTGACACATGTAATTAAGAAACTGTCAGACTATTATTAATTTTTAATTTAAAACCTAAATGAAATAATTACAGGAATCAATCAATAAGGCACCTATTCAAATTACAGAGCAATTACATAAATACTCAAAATTAATACTTTAGGCCAATTCCGGAAGATTTCAGTCTATAACATGCGAAGACATCAAACAACACAAAAAGTGTGACATGGGGAGGATGAATAGTTCCTGTCTTAAATAGGCTGAAATGAGGTCATTAGGCCCCCCACCAGCCATGCCCAATGCACTCAAGTCGCAACTCTTTTTAAAAAGTTAATTTATTTCCATCAGACATATATTTCAGGGATCAAAAAGAAAAAAAAAAATGGCCTCATCCAAATGCTGTACAAAATCACACTTAGGAATGTAAGGCCTAATTACTTGAATTTTCAGTTTAGTGTATATATTGTGTTCTGCAAAGACCAATCTGGGAGAAGAGGGAAGAGAGGGAAAAGAGAGCAGGAGGTGTTTTTTAGAACTAATAATACCATCCTGGCTAATGGCACTGCCCATGTATTTGCACGGCGGCCGGCCCTCCATACCTCTGACTAAAGGGTTCTTTTACTTGGAGACGCGGACAGTCCATCATTTCAAACTGAAGTGGCAGCTGGAAAATGTGGAACAGCTGGCAAAGAGCTGGGAGAAAATGTTTTACATAAATATATGTACATATAAACTGGCAGAGGGCCATGAGCACTGTACCCAAGGCCAGAATCTTTCCGGCGGTCTACACGAGGGAGATGAGAAGTTGGGGGGCAGGAGAAACAGCGTCGGAGGAAACCTCCTTAATCATCTTTCCACACAGTGAGCACGGGAAGCCTGCGGTCCTGCACCTCTGAGGAGATGGCATCCTTCTGAAAAAGGTGCACTCGTGGACACGAGCACAAATTTCAGAAAATGATAAAAAGCCGGGTGAGCAGTGGAGCGTCCGCATCTGGCATTCTGCTTAAAAGTCGCTTCACAAACTCTCCAACTTTGGGGTCAATATTTACTCCCTCTCCACCTCCTCCCGCCCATTTTCCCGCTGCAACTCCAGAAAGTAACTGTCCCCTGCAGAGTGATTCATACCCAACTCTGCTCTGTGTAAATGCGGCCTCTTAAAGGATTACTGCAAGGGCCACGGTTACTTTTTCTTTTTTGAGCGTACTGGCCCTGGAAAGGAAAAGAAATAAAAGAGAATCCCAAATCATACACAGATGGTACAACTTTCACTTTTCCTCTACCGACGGAGGCGCGCCTCTCTCCATCCGCTCACACCACACCCCCACCCTCCGAAGTGGAGCTCTAGCTGAAGAAAGCCCCGGCAGCTGCGGTCCCCGCGCGTACCCACCTCGCCGCCCGCCTCCTTCCGCCCATCAGGATGGCGGTGCGCGCCCGGCGCCGGAGCCCGGGAGCGCAACAGAGCAAAGGAAGGAGCTTGGATCTTTGGGGTCTAACGTAGTTCTTTTTAACCCTTTGGGAGAGAGTGAAGGAGAGGGGTGCAGTCGCCGCTGCTGCGAACTTCGTCCCCCCTCTGGGATGTTAAATTCTGCAGTCCTTCCCTGGACCGCCGAGGGATCAGACACTTGGAAAGGGACCTTCAAGAAGGAGGGAGCGAATGAAAGACTTGTTCCGACGCCTTACGGGTGGCTCTCTAAATCTGGGCGCCTTTTGACAGCCATTTTCATATTATTCGTTTCCCTGTTGAAGACCACCTCTGGACTCGCAGGCGGGGGCGCGGCCGCAGGAGCGGGCTGCCGGGCCCGCAAAACAAAGAACTTCGGGCGGGACGTACCTGCGGCGGCGGCGGCTGTCAAGTCCCCGAACTTCCCATAGACCCGCGTCCCGGGCGCGAGCGGACTGCTCCCGGCTCCGCGCAGTAGCGGGTGGCTCGGGTTACCGCGAGCGGCCGGGCTGCGCGCAGGGTGCGCCCGCCGCGGGCATGGTGCGACGCGGGCAGCCGCGGGGCGCTCGGGGAGGGCGGGCGAGCGGCGCGGGCGAGTGGGAGCGACGAGTGTGCGCGAGTGCGAGTGTGCGAGCGCGCCGGTGGCGCTGCCCCTGCCCGCTCCCTCCCGCTCGTGCAGCTCCGGCATCAGTTTCAGGGATCGTGTAATCCGATCCCTTCTGACTCACAGGCCCTGAGTGACAGTTCTGATTTGGTTCAACCGCGGGAGGGAGGGGACAGAGAAAGAAAGAAACCCCCCACCGTCTGCCCCTCCTGGCGTCCAATCCACTTTCTGGAAAAAGGTCCCATCCCGGCCTGGAACCCCGCGCGGGGTGGAGGAGCCCCCCGCCCCGACACGGAACTGCCAGCGCTACTCACAGGGTGGAAAAGTTGTCCCTCGGCTCCGCGCTTCCCTCCCGCGCGCTCCCTCCTTTCCTCCTCTCCTCCTCTTCCTCCTCCTCCCCGCATTCCTCCTCCCCCAAGTTTTAACAGATGTTGCCGGACTCTCCACTCTTCCTCGCGCTCCCTCTTCCTCCGCCCCCGCCCCCGCCCCGTCCCTTTTCTTTCTGCCACTCTTGAGCTCGGTAGGGACGCGCCGAGCAGCAGGACGCCTGCCGCCGCAGGGGGCGAAGTTGGGAAAACTTGGAGTGCTGCTCGCCTTACTTTTGCTTTCTCGCTCCTTCCAGGCCGCGCCGGGGGCCCGCGCTTCCCCCGCCCGGCGGGTCCCCGCTCCAGGAGCGGGTCCCAGCAGCGAAGCGTGCTGCGGCAGCGAGGAGGCCGCGCTTCGCGGGCTGGGGTCGGCGGCTGGTCGGGGGGAGCCCAGGCGCCCGGAGCCACGCGCGCGCTCCCTCCCTGCCCTCCGCCTCCTCCGCCCCTCCCCGGTCCTCACACAGACACATTTATGCCTGCTCCTCCTCTTCCCCTCCTTGACCCCGCGCCCGTTCGGCGCGCCGAGGCCCCACCCACCCGACGAGGGGAAGGGGGCCGGGGCGTGATGTCACGGGCTCCCTCTTGGCCTGCGGCAGCTGCACCGCCCAGACGCCCCCCAACTGCTTGCCAAGGCTCCCGGGCCGCGTCCTTCCTGCGCCCATCTCCTCTCACTCAGCCTCTGCTCTTCCCTTTTTCTCGCTCTGGGGTTGAACTCGCTTCTTTCAAGGACTCTCAGAGCACTGCCTCCCTCCCCGCAACACACACCTCAGCTCCCCTCGCTCCTATTTTAACATTTCCCCAGGCAAACCTTAAAACTCCCTCTCTCGCGGGATGATGCATTTAGAAGTCCAGGATTTTTCCTCTCTGCTGGACTCATCTGCCCTTGGGGCCAAATCTGGGAAGTAGGAACTCCCACCACACAGCCGGCTGTCCCCTTGGGCCACTTTATAAAGGACACAAAAACAAAGATCCCGGGCTTAGAGCCGGGATTCGAACGTGTTGCTTTTCCTTGATTCATTTTCAGAGGCCCATACTGCAAAAAACTTCCCTCTTTCTTCAGCCGACCAGTCCATATTCATCTGCTCCCTGCCAGTGTACCCAACCTGAACGCGGACCTTTAAAAAAGGGGATCTGGTGGGGAGGTGGGAGGGGGAAGAAAAGCAAACCCCTGTTACACTCTAGAATCTGGGATAAGCAGAGTCTATTACCCACTTCCCCATCCAGAAGTGCCTGTGAGCTCAAGATGCTCCTGTGGAGTCTCTGGGAGTCTTGACTGAAAGAAGAGAGTGGGTGGATGAATGATTAGCTATTATGATTTGAAGAGCATTTTGAGATTCAAATGCTTAACTGGAGAATTTTTTAAGAGAATTCCCCGTGGTATTCACTATTTGTTTCCTTGGACTTGTTGCTTATCACAAGACATGACAAAAGCAGATACTGACTTAAGCTTTTATGGTACAAGTAGTAGAAATAAAGTAAGGCTGAAGTCACTTGATAGTCATTTGTTTTAAGCCTTCTCTCTACCTCACCACTCTTTAAAAGAAAACAACAACAACAACACTCATTGATCATGGAGAGCAGAAGTCTCAGAAAACTGGGTAGCCCCAGCTTCCTCTAGCTAACTGATCTCAGACCTGGCAAGATCCTCTGACCTTCTTAGGCTCTGAGCGCAGAGCTCATCAGTGGGTTAGAGTCAGGAATACCAGGCCACATACATGGTATCATATCTGTGAGAGTATAAAAAGACACAGGTATGTAAGAACTATTTTACTTTTCAAGTTGCAGAGAGCTACAAGATATTCCTTCTCTTATGCATCCCTGCAACATCAGTCTTTGTGTGTGGTGTGTGTGTGTGTGTGTGTGTTCAGGACTGCTTTGGCCTCAATCACAGGAATGCAAATAATACATCCTATCTCCTTCTTTGTTCATCCATGGCAAAAATAAATAAATAAATAAAGGACAGTCAATAAATCAACAAGTAGAATCAACTAGATATTTGACTTTTACTTCATTCTTCCAGCACATTTTTGAGTCATAAGGATCTTGGTTTTTCAGTTCTAAAGAGACTAGAACAAAGAAAAAGCAGCTAATCTTTCCTCTATGCCCAACAGAATAAATTATAAAAAGCAGGAATAATGCTGTGTCCCCTGTGTAATTTCCTCACCTTACCATCTGGGTGGAAGGGGACAACTCTGCATTAGTGGTAAACATAATTTAAGTGGGCACATTTGTCAGAAGTGGTGTGTGAAAACAGAAAAAACACACATTTTGCCTTAATATGAGTTAAATGATGCCATAATGCAGTGACTCTCAATCTGTATTAACTTCAAAACTCTTTTTCAAGTGAACCCTTCTGTAAAAATCCTAAAATATAAAAAAGGGGTTGCTCCAGTTGAAGTTGGAGAGAACTTTCAGAATCCAGCTAAGCCTTTTCTCTTTTCACCCATCGCCTTTTCAGCAGTGGTTACTAAGACATCTGTAAGAAACTCACCCAGAAACTCAGTATTGAAACTTCTGTTGTAATGATAAACAGGCACTTACAGACTTACAGGGCTCTGAGGCTGCCCCTCCTTGATATCTGAAATTCCACCATTATAGATTCACTTATAGCCTCCTCTCTCCAGTTCTCTTTTCAAATGCAAATGTCTTAGGAAATTTTAATATAGTAAGTCCTCAGAATAATTAAGCTTTTAAAACAGATTTTTTTTTTTTTTTGCAACAAGGAAGTAGGAGACTTGAAGATGCTCTCATTAGTTTCCTAGGGCTACCCTAACAAAGTATCACAAACTGAGTGACTTGAACAGCAAAAATGTATTATCTTATATTTGCGGAGACCAGAAGTCCAAAATTAAGGGGTCATGCAGAACTATGCTCCCTCTGAAACGCTTAGGGGAAAACTCTTTCTTACTCCTAACTGGTTTTTTCCTTGTTGTTGTTCTTTTTAGTTATACATGACAGTTGGCAAATTATATATACATAGAGTATAACTTACTCTATTTAGGATCCCACTTTTATAGATGTACATGATGCAGAGTTACCCTGGTCATGTATTCAAATACAAGGCTAGAAAAGTTATGTCCAATTAATTCTAGTGTCCTTCCTATTCCCCTCCCACCTCCCTTACCTTCTTTTTCCTTTGTCTAATCCAGTGGATTTCTCTTATTCCCCTCCCCAACCTCCCTTGTTTTGGGTTAGCATCCACAAATCAGAGACAATACTCAGTTTTTGGTGTTTTGGAATTGGCTTATTTCACTTAGCATAACAGTCTCCAGTTCCATCCATTTACCAGCAAATGCCATTATTTCATTCTTCTTTATGGCTGAGTAATATTCCATTGTGTATATATACCACATTATCTTTATTCATTCATTCATTGAAGGATACCTAGGTTGTTTACATTACTTGGATGTTGTAAGTTGAGCTGCTATAAACATAAGAGACTATACTTTCAGGGATCATTTCTGTAGTTTGTTACTAACTTCCTTCTTATGGTGGCTGCTAATCCGTGATGTCCCTTGGCTTCCAGCTGCTTCACTTCACTCTCTGCCTCTGTCATTATATGGCCTTCTCCTTTGTCTCTCTCTCTCTCTCCTCTTATAATGGCAAGTCATGTTGGTTAAGAGGTCCATCTTACTTCAGAATGACCTCATCTTAACTAATTATATCTGCAACACTCTTTCCAAATAAGATCATTTTCTAAAATTCCTGGGATTAGAACTACAACTTTTTTTTAGGAGGATACAGTTTAACTCATAACAATACAGTTCTCCAAAGCCATGTGTATTGGAGGCTTGGTCCTCAGTCTGGTGGCATTGAGGTGGGCCCTAAGTAGAAGGGAGTTAGGTCATTGGAGGTGCTGCCCTTGGAAGAGATTGAGATAGTTCTCTTGGAACCCCAGCTGTTCTCGTGAAAGTAGTTATTAAAAGCAAGAATGACCCCTTCCCAGTCTCTGGTTTCCTGTCTCACTGTGTGATTGCTCTCACAAGTGCTCCTACCGTGATGCCACCTTGTTGTGAGACCCTCACCACTGGGCAAATTGATGAGGCCTCCTGATCTTGGACGTTAAGCTTCTAAAACTGTGAGCTAAATAAGCCTCTCTGCTTTATAAAGTATTCAACCTCAGGTATTTTGTTTTAGCAATGGAAAATAATAGAAACAAAGCAAGCAAAATAAAAGATCTATAATAGAGAAGACAAAATGGTGAACCTGAGTATACACCTCCCTTGTTCCTCTGCATTTTTCCTCTGATATACGTGTGGTCATAAATACTCTTCTTGCCCTCAGTTACTATTTCAGCTCTTCCATTCTCCTGCACAGCAGTTCCCAGTTTATTATTGGGAAATGCTAAGGGGGTGTATCATGTGCACTGATAAACTTCCAGTTATAAGTCAAATTGATTTAAGTAGAATTTGAAAATGTAGGTGTTCTATTGAACAAAAAGTATGTAGTAGGCTTCAGGCAAGGCAGGATCCAGGAACTCAAACAATGTCTACTGTGTTCTGTTTTCCCTCTTTCAGCTCTGCTTTATTTTCACTTCATACCAACTTGTTTTAAGCAACCAAGGGGAATAGATGGAGACAGTTGAATTCCACACAATCAGTTTTACAGCTTGCATTCCCAGAGAATAATCACCTTTCCCAAAAGGTTGAAACAATTCTCTTGGCCAGGAATCCTTGGCTGCCTATAGGTAAATAATTAATACTTGTCCTCTGTAGCACTTGTCCTCTATAAAGCTCCATGCATGTTCTCTATAAAGGCCACCATTTTCCTCCATTTGAAGGCTGCTCCCATTCTGTAATGTGAAAGTACCAGTTTTGCTTTAGGCGCCCCTTCATGGAACTGCCGATTAGATGATATCTTCGGCCACTGCATTCCCAGGGTTCCACAGTATACCCCACATATGTGTGGAGAGAAGGATTCTCTCGCTTTTGGGAATTACGCTTCATCACAAGACTTTGTCTCTTCTCTCTCTCTTTCTCCTTCTTGCCTCTCCTCACCTCTTCTCTGGGTCCTCCATCCCTCTCCCAAGTCTAGCTCTTTTCCTGTAACCAGAGGAGCACAAACCTGACAAAGAGGTACTAACTGACAGGAAGAGAAGAGAAGAAGATGTCTGTCCTCCAGGTCCACCTACTAGTGATCCAGGTCACTTGTGGAGCTAATGTAACCCCCAGGACAAATGTGTAAGGATCCAGACCCCAGGGTACCAAGGGTGTCAGGGCTGATACTAACACTTTAATGGCTGCAGATGTACCCTCACAGGAAGATATCCAGAAATATTCCCCCAAAATTGGACAAGACTTGGTCGCACCACCTCCCTCACCTCTGGTATCCTAAAGGCCTCTCTTCTGCGTTCACCCCCAGGGCCATCTTGGCCATTCCTAAACGCCAGGCCCTCACTCCCAGCTCATCTCTTTAAGTTTGCTGCTGCCCACTCTGATTTCCTGATCTTGGAGGTCCTGCCCACCTAGTGCCTGCCAGTATGCTTGCAGGGAAAGCGTTGTGAAACACAGGCCGATCTTGGCCACACAAACCTGTAGGGAGAAAGGAAACACTCCTCCACCTAGTGCAGAATGGATGGGCCTGAGCCTCCCTGTGACACTGGCCAGCTGCCAGAAAGGAAAATGCTTTCAAGTGCATCACACACGGGGCCCTACTGAGAGTCTCTCACTCAGCGCCTGCGTAACTAGTTCTTCCATCTTCCTGGAACATTGGGATTATAAATGGAACCCAGATGTCTGCTGTGTCCCTCTTCACCTTGGAGATGTAGCTATAATTGACTTGGACCTCAGCCAATCCCACAAGTTGGGAAGATGGGAAACCCTCTCTTTGGATTTCTGCAAATTTCAGAGCCTGTGTGGATGCTGCATGATGCTGACCCATACCCCATGCTCAGATCCTTGCCTGCTTCATAGGAGACCCACTCACATTGGTCTGAGCTTGGTAGATGTTACTGATGATTTGGGCAACCCAGGGATGATTTTGCTCCATTGTTCTTTTTCAAAACATAAAATAATTTCTCTCTGTGTTTCAAAGCCATTTAGTAACTTGCATTTGTTTCTTGAGACCTCAAGTTCCTTTCCTGGGAGTTTATTCATGTGACACCTGGATTCACCTGTCTCTTGGGTCTTTTAGCCCAGTGTCTGCTCATGATCATCTCCCAACCATCTAGGAGCCTTACTCAGCGTTGCTAATAGTTTCCATAAAGCAGGAGCAATGGGCAGGGGCCTATGGGACAAAAACTTCACTCATTTACAAAACTTGCCTCACTCTGGAAACCTTTGTGTTGGCTGTCTTTGCCCTAGATATTCACTTACACAAAATACAAGTTTTGCTGAACTTCTTAAAAACAAGGCTACAAGAGAAGGAATGCCATATTGAACACATTCTAGCCAACTGCTCCAACATTTCCCACCAGAATTTATGTCTTTGGTCCTTCTTCAGCCATGCCTCCACTGACTTATTTACTTCTATTTAGTGCCAGCCCCAGTGACTTTTTTTAATGTCTTGGGCAGAGCAATTAATATCTGCTCCACCAAACTGGGCATTCTGAGAGTCTCCACTTTGCAGCAATACAGAGTGCCCTCCAGTTAGCAAGGTCCCTCTTCCTCATGAGGTAGGCTTAGAACTTGTGTACAGGTTAATCTGTCTTTTGAGGTTTATCTTCTACTCACCTGCGCTCACACACAATCAGCAGAAAAATAATGTTCTTTCTCCAAACAAGTGTAATGAATTCCAAGGAAAAATTTTGCTGAATAAAATTTCCTCTATGTTGTTACATAAGAAATGGACAGCTGAGCCGGGTGGCACACACCTTGTAATTCCAGTGGCTCTTGTAATCCCAGCAGCTCGGGAGGCTGAGGAAGGAGGACTGCAAGTTCAAAGCCAGCCTCAGCAAAGTGAGGTGCTAAGCAACTTGGTGAGACCCTGTCTTTAAATAAAATACAAAATCGGGCTGGGGATGTGGTTCAGTGGTTGAATGCTCCTGAGTTCAATCCCTGGTACCCCTCCCCGCAAAAAAAAAAAAAAAGTAAAGAAAGAAAGAGATAAGACTAAGGCTGTACATCTGGGAATACAATGACGAGCTGGAATATTGTAAGGCAAGACAAGAAGGTGTGGTTTTGTGCTTGGGAACCATGATACTTATGAGAAGAGGGCTTCACCCACCTCAAGAACTGTGGAATTCAGAGGAAGAGCTCTGAGATCAGAGTGAGAGGTAAACATGAATAATGATAAGAAAAATAATGGGTCTTACCCCCAAACATCAGCAAGTCAGCCAGGCCCAGATGGACTGTCAGAGAAAGCAATGTGTATGGTGCTATGAGAGAATGTTAGGGAATACCTAAGAGAATGTGAGGCCCCAGAGATCCCTAGCAGAAGAAGGGAAGGGCATAGGACCATATGAGTACATGATTCCAATAGCTGAGAGTTCAGAGCCAGTGATTTTTTAAACTGTTTTTTTAACTGTTGTTATTGTGAAACCTCATTCACGGTCTGGCATGGCTGAAAAAGGAAGCACAAGTTGTACAGAGAAGGTAATGGTAGAAGTCCACCTATTTATCTCTCTATCCATCCATCTGTCTATCCATAACATGTAGCATATGACTCTGCTTTCTATGATGGTGACAAGTAATCTTTACTTCTTTGGGGTTTCAATATTAATCAAGAGCACATACAAGACAGAGCAGATCTGGATTTAAATCCTTTCAACATCTTACCTAGTTTTGTAGCTTTGCCAATCAGTTTGCTCAGTTTGCTTACCTATAAATTAGAAATGATGATATCCATCTCATGGAATTATCACATAAAGGAAATGAGATGGGGGTATATGAAAAGAGAGCCTACTGTCTGGATTAGTAAATGCCATGAAAAGCAAATTTCCTCATCCCCCATTTTGTGTGTGTGTGTGTGTGTGTTTTATGCCAACTGAGTCCCACGTTGCCATTTACAGCTTTGTCATACTCAGTAAGGAAGACACATCCTACCTCATCTATGAAGGGGTGACTCATTCTGAAGAGATTGTCTACTGAAATATACAATGTCACAAAAACTACATCAAGAGTCTATTACTAAAGAGCTCTTGGGTGCAAAATTTCTCCCTCAAACAACTTGCCAATTCTAGGTAATATGCTTCTCTTCCATGCCCAGTACCACTTTAGAAGTCATTGATTGATACGCCATTCAGAAAAAAGCAAAGATGAAAAGCACCTGACCCTTTGCCACACTCCAGGTTTCTCTGTACTCAAACCCATCAGCAAGTACAGCTTGCAGGATGACAGTGCACAGGAAAGTGTTTGGTGAAGAGATAAGGTCTCCTTCACACTTCTGGTTGCCTGCAGTACGAGAGACTTTAGATTGATTCTCCATTCCATCATATATTCATTCAACAAATGGGCATTGAGCCCATGATATGTGTGACAGACTGCACAGACTACTGGGGAATATGATGGTGATCACATTCCTTGCCCCGACAAAGCTTAGAATTCAAGAGGAGAAGATAAACACAAATGCACACATGTGCACACTCATGCCCCCACACATGCATGATGAGCATTATAAAGGAAATGGACTGAGTAATGCTCGACAGATATCAGGATGGGGGACCCATGACAGGTAGGATGATCTGTGATGTTCTTTCTCCAGGGTCAGCTGCATGGCACTAGGGGTGGTTTAAGTTTGCCACCACTGTCTCCTCAGACTGATGTGGACTCATCAGTATGAATTTCCAGTTTCTGACCATGGCACTATACAGTCATGGAGAGACTACACAAGCATCCTGCAGTCTTGGGGGAACAAAGAAAACAGTTACAGAAAGGAAGAACACAACCACACTTCTTTTCAGACCACCATCAGGTTTTTCTTAATATTTTACTTCCAGGTAAGTTATGGTATTTGGTCCTGTACTCTTTTTAATAATTGGTTGACATGAAACCCAGAGTATTAGTATTATGGATCTGTAACCCATTAACAATACAAGGTGATGACTGAGGCTGAGCTCTTGGGATAAAGCACAGTACTGAGGCTGACAGATTCTGAGGTAGGTAAAACATGTTAAATTCTAGAGATAGAAGGACAGTGTTAATGCTGTGTGCTGTGTCCCATGCCAGCAAGCTGGGGAGGCTGGGGCTGGAGGATCTCAAGTTCAAAGCCAGCCTCAGCAACTTAGCAAGGTCCTAAGCAACTTTGTGAGATCCTGTCTCTAAATAAAATATAAAAAGGGCTGGGTATGTGGTTCAGTGGTTAAGCATCCCTGGGTTCAATCCCCCTACCAAAAAAAAAAAGGTCAATGTGTCAATGTTGGCTTTGCTTATTCCACCTGATACATGAGATTAGGTGATACTACCAAAAGGGATTTGAGATTCTGGTGTAAAAGACACACTATTACAGTGAAGTATCAATATATACATAGTTCTTAATTTTATTCCTGCATCAATTAAGAATGACTCATTGCATTTTATTTTCCTTTTTTGAAGTTTCACATAATATTCAAAAGCATTGATTCTACATGTTGCTTTAGTTCTCAAGATGCCATCTAGAGAAACATGCTCCACTTTTTACTATTTAAAGTACTAAATAAAAATATTCATTCTGCTAACTACTTAAAGCCTACCAATATGAGATAGGTCTTAGAACCTAATTATTCAAGGTTACATGTGGTATCTATCTTCGAGCAAATTTCAAAGAAAGGCACGCCAATGAGCACATATGTATGAAAACTCTAAGTAAAATCAAAGTTGAGCCTGAAATACAATTTATTGCCATCTAGGTTGCTTGTTAACTTGAATTAATAGTGCCTGAGCAACTACAGTCAGACTTCATCTACACATGAAAAATGAAGTGGAGAATTGAGTAAATTATCTTTATATGGGCCAGGCAATTAAAGCAAAAAGTAGTTAGTTATCCTGGATTATCTGGATTCTGGTCTTATCAGAAGGCTACATCAGAAAGTCAGAATAAAACACCTTTCTTTTTAAAAATGTTAAATAATCACAGCGTTGATTGGAAAAGTGCCGAGAAGATAGACATCAAGGTTAGAGTTTCCCAAAGAAGGATCCTGACCATGAAGAATCCATTCAAGCTTGCCAAATAAGAGAGATTTAGGCACTAATTAAATTCCTGCATATTTCCAAACCCAATGAGAAGGTGTTCTGTGCAGACAAGGTACTTTTTATAATAAGTCTTGTACTAAGGATAAGGTCTTAGGCTTTTAAGAGAACTTATTTGTTTGTTTGTTTCTTTTTTTTTTTTTTTTTTTTGCATTGTCAATCACACCATGCTGTGTTGCAGGAATGGGCACAAAGATCCATGTTTCCCGAGGGAAATGACTCACCTCCCAGAGTCATAAACTCAGCCACAGCTTGCTTTCTGGGAGCATTCACAAAAGGCTTTCCTGGTTTACTGTGGACCAAGTCCTTCCCATTCTTAACTCATTCGCAGAAGATCTAGTGAAGAAAAGTATTTGATCCACTCACTTGCTGTCAGGTTAGGAGAAAATGCCTTTAACCTTAAGATTCATCTCAGTTTTGATAACAAAGATGTATACAAAGAACCACAGTAAATTTACTTCTGTTCCTTCTTGTTCATATATTTTTGAGCAAGTTACTCAAGCCCTCTGAGTTGCAGTTTCCTGAGAAGTGAAATGAAATCCTAAGACCTACTTTATAAAATAATTCAGAGGTATAAGTAAAATACTACTTATTCCATGCTGGGTACATAGATACTCAACTTGTTTCTTTTCCCTTATTTTAAAGTTACATAGAGTGTTCCAGGGTAGGATCTCAATAAACATTTTAAAAATAAATGACAAATGAATGAACGAAAGAATGAACTAACGAACGAATAAATAAAGTGCCACAAGGGAGATAAACCATAAGAAAATGAAACTGGGTATTATTCTTCTTAAATAGAACTTGAAGAGTTTCATTGGCAAACAGGTCACCTTAGAGATCTAGAAAGAGTGCTCTCAACTCAAGTTTGGGTGGAATTAAATTGGGAGGAGACCTACTAGAGGAAACTTCAAGACCATATTTCCCCTAGTCCTGGGGGCTCCTCTTACCTTCAGCCCCTCCTTTACCAACTTTCACCTAGTATGGGTCCAAAAAGTAGCCTGTTCAAATCAGGATACTGTGGATCTGTGTGCCTGGGGCAGAGGGATTCTGACACCCTCATTCTTTTCAATGAGGAAATGGACAGGTAGGCTGCCAGGCTAGGTATCAGTCCGTCTTTGATCAGTTCATAGGGTTCAACCAGTCCCACATTCTGGCCCCAAACACTGCTTTTCATTTTCCCCCAATTTTAACTCTCTCCCAATTTACTCTGTACGTAGGAAAGTTCTCAGGGGAATAAACTCATGTGTTAAAAAGTTTTTGTTCTCATTTGTTTATTTGCAATTGTGTGCTTTCCGCTGGGTAAGGCTGTCGCTCAGCACTGCATACAGCCTCCCAAAGGGGAAAGAGGAATGATTGAGCCTTGTCATGGAGTCACACACCTTTTAAGAGAGCAGAACTGCAAAACAGAACTACACTGAACCTACAACTCTTGCAAAAGGGAACCCCAATGTTATCTTCACCTCTCTAAATATTCTTTTTTTTTTGAGGGAGGGCACTAGGAATTGAACTGGGGGTGCTTAACTACCGAACCACATCCCCAGCCCTTTTAAATTTTTTATTTAGAGACAGGGTCCCACCAAGTCAATTAGGGCCTCACTAATTTGCTAAGGTTGGCTTTGAACTTGCGATCCTCCTACCTCAGCTTCCTAAGTTGCCTGGATTATAGGTGTGCACCACTGTGCTGGTTTCTCTAACTATCTTGATAAGACCACCCAAACTGTTGAGTTATTATCTTCAACGGTTCATATATTTTTAGTCCTTGGGAATTAAAGGCTGATTGGATAATAGGGTCACTTTATTTTAGGGACCAATATCCTTTCTTCCAAGATTGTTTGACTAAGTTTATGAAATCCATAAAACCTTTGAGAATGGGTTTGTATGCACCCCAGCACCCGAGCAAGCCAGTCTGTGATCATCAGTCTTGGAACCTGGTAGTTGCTGCTGTGGCCTCTCAGCTGAGGTTCGTGCACCCGTACTTATGTTTGGGTCACTTGAACCCAGTGGTTGAAGTGGAAAAGGGTAATTAATAGAAGGATAAGATAAGAGCAAGTTCCAGGGAGCAAGAATGCAGATGACTATCAGGCATCTCTGTCAGGACCCTTTCTTCATCTCTACCTCTAGATTTATCCAGAGTGTCTTGCTGAGGACTAGTTCTGTTCAACCATCTGGTAGAAAACAAGACCTCAGGTAACAAGAAAGTTCACTGTGTAGAGCTTCAGACCCTAGAGAGAGAATGAATGACTCTCTACCTCAAAGTCATTTCACAAATTCCTTGGGATGAATCTGTTATATCCAGATGTAGGAAATAGGATGTGCTGATTGGTTTGATTTGTAAGGGATTAAATGGAGAGCAATTCCCCCTTTCTTACTTTGGTGAGATGTTGCTGGCATCAATCTAACATAGAATGCAGGATGGAAGGGCAGGTGGAATTGAGGGGATTTGTGGGTGGCAGGGCAGGAAAAATATGTTCCAGTTTGATATCTTGAGTGTGAAGCCTATGTGGTAATAAGAGTTTGAAATGTTGTTAGGATACTTGATACACAAATAAGGAGTCAGGTGGGGGAAGTTTTGAGTTGGAGATTAAAAATTGGGAATCCTGACTATATTTTTGTGGAAAGTAAGAGGAAGGATGGGCTGGCTCACCAGGAAAAGCAAACAGACCTGAAGGAGAAGATGAGGTAGCACAATCTTGGGCAGTGAATACATCTAAGTGGTAGACTACTACTGATGATCCAGGGAATAAAATTGAGAAGGCAAAGAAAGCTTCAGCAGTGTGAAGGAAAGCAAGAAAGGAAGTTGTCAGAGAATGAAATTGCCATACAGGTGCCAAAAGTAGTTAAATGAGTTGTGAATTAAAACAATGCCCACCAAATTTGTTCATTTAATTTCCAGAATAAACATTTGCTGAGCATCTACTATGTGCTGGGCACTGTCATAGATGCTGGGAGAGGCGAGGGAACTGGGATTAACATGGTAGGTGAGGGAACTGAGATTAACATGGTGACTCTCAAACTTAAATGTGCATCCCAGTCAGGAGTCCTGGTACGGAGTACAATCATTTTCAGTAGTCTGGGCTGGGAACTGAGGTTCTGCATTTCTAGCAGACTCCCAGATGATGTGAATGCTGATGATTCAAACATCCCACTTTGAGCATAGGAGGCTAGAAAATGTGATGTTATAGATCATTACATGAAGCCAACTTTGCTTCTCAGTGAAATAGTGGAACCTATTAGTACTGTTGGGGTGTTTCACGGGAGTGTGGGATTGAAGCCAGTAGACATAGGGTAGAGAGTGGCAGGGAGATCAGAGGCAGGACATGAATCCCTGTGACAAAGGAAGAGCTTTGGTGGATAGCAACACCACTGTAATGGAAACCATCACAGCAAGATTTTCCAGTTATCATCTTCTGGCCCTCAACCATGCCTTTTTCTCCTCCTTTTTGTTATTTTTTTCCCAAACGTACCATATGCCATTTTTGAAGCCCTTCCAGTCTAATCAGGTATATAGCTTAGAATTTGGTCTGTAATTACACAGGATATAATTACACAAATAAAAAAATTTCTGCACTTGGAATATTAGCAAGAAAGATGCATTTGGGAATTTGGAATGTTAATTCTTGGACCAGTGTCCTATATGTAATATTTTTGGTTAATTGGGGACCAAGCCTTCAATACATCAGTCTTTGGGGGCCGTTCCAGATACAGGATGACACACCATATAGTCATCCTCTCGCATATGAAGAGACTTTGAGTCTTACCCAACTGTAAACAACTTAAAATCTCCAGGGGGAACAAATAAAACACATTTATTTTAAAAAGGAATCTAATATACTCTACTTCTATTTAGTCCACCACTGGGTTTCTGCTTTCTATTCTACTTCCACGTAGAAATGTATAGCACATGGTCCAGTACGTAATTTTATGACTGGGTGACATGAAGTTGAAGGATTAGGAGAGAATTAGAAATCACTGATACTATCTTGGACAGCGACTATGGAAGACTCCCCCTCATTACTATAACTCGGCTCTTGCCCCAGGGAAGGTAGGCTTAGTATCTTCTGATCCGGAGTCCCAGCTCTGCAGGCTCCTTGGATGAGGAGTTCCTGCTACAGATGTTTTATGGTCATGCCAGCCCCACCTGAAGTCAGCGAGTGACACAGTGGCAATGCAGAATGAAGCTGGCTTGCCCTGGGTAGGAAGACCATTCTGCTCTTGAGCCTCCCTGCGGGATTCACCAATCAGAAGAGACCAGGAGTTCAGGTTTTTATCAGGTACCACTAAGAAACACAGTATTTCAGAGGTTGGATCTGTTGATCAATGGAGGGAACACTTTGGAAAGTGATTCAATCTCTTTATTGTCAATTACTAGAAGTATATTATTTAACTAAAAAAAAAAGAAAAAAGAAAAAGATAAAAAGAGTACCCATTTAAAACTCATACCAGTGTATATTTTAGTCCTTTCCTAAAGACCCCCAAATCTCCATTTGGCAATAAACTAGAGAACTATAAAAGTTTATATAGTTTTTCCCCCAGTGCATCCCTGGAAATCTTCTTGAGAAGCAAATCATCATAAAGTTGCTCATATTTTCCTACAGGGATAGTGCCATAATGGGAGTCGAGATACTGACTAAGGATTGGAGTAAAATAAATCATAAATATGGTCACCGATCTACCATAAATGCAAAACCATAACGGCTATAAACCTTAGTGATCATTTAACATTTTTAAATTATGTTCTAAGTCACAGAGGCCTGTAATTTTATTACAGTAAGGGACCATAGGGATTATCTTGTCCAGCCCACAATTTGGAGATAAGGAAATTTAAATCAAAGAAGATTAAGTGATTTGCTTAATTTAGTTAGAAGCAGAGCCAGAAAAGGACTGTCTCCATTCTTCCCCTCTGCTAAGTTCTTCCTTGGCAAATACCCTGCAAATTACAGAGGTAAATACGGAGAAGAAAAGGGTAAAGATATGCATAGAGGAGACAGATGTTAGCTCATCATCCAGGTGAACAAGATTAACATATTTACTATACTAAAATATTAATTTGATATCATTAATGATTGACTTTTTCTTCTTAGAATTTAAGAGAATATTTTAAGAACAAATGATTCCTTCTCCTGCTACTTAATAAACTTCCCTAAACAAAATCATTGCCTTAGTAAAGGGTTGGCAACTTCTTCTGTAAAGACCAGGCACAGATTATCTCTCTTGTCTGAAATGTTCAGGACCAGAACTGTTTTGGATTTTGAGTTTTTTCAGATTGGGGAATATTTGTATATATTTAGTGAGGTATGTTGGGGATGGGACTCAAGTCTAAAAATGAAATTCATTTATGTTTATATACAAATTATACACATACTCTAAAGGTAATTTTGTACAGTATATTTCATAATTTTGTGCATGAAACAAAGTTTCATAGTGTGGAATTTTTCTCTTGTGGTATCAATGTCAATGCTCCAAATTTTGGATTTTGGAGCATTTTGGACTTTTGATTTTTGAATTAGGGAAACTCAATCTGTAGTAAATATTTTAGACTTTTCAGGCCTATACAGTCCCTGCTCAACTCTAACATTGTAGTGCAAAGCAGCGAGACAATACACAAAAGAACAGGTGTGTTCCAGTACATCTCTATTTATGGAAACTGCCCCTTGAATTTCATACAGTTTTTCTAATTTTCATGTGCCACAAAATGTTATTCCTCATCTGATTTTCCCCAACCATTTAAATATACAAAAATATTTCCATCTTACAACTGTACAAAAATAGGTGGAGAGTCAAATTTGACCTGTGGATTTGTCATCCTTTCTTAATAGCAAGAAAAGTGGGGAGAAATGGTACTGGTTAAACTGGAAATCTATGAATGAGTAAGACATAGCTTTCCTATGTTCACAATGAATACACAACCAGTGAAACTCCACATCATGTACAACCACGAGGATGGGAAGTTATACTTCATGTATGTACAATATGTCAAAATACACTCTACTGTCATGTATATATAAAAAGAACATATAAAAATAACATAAAACATGGAAGAAACTAGGGGTAAAAGGAAAGTGAGGTTGGGGGGAAGAAAGTGGGGAGAGCGTCAGGTTGGAAAGATTTAGTTTCAAAATTTTTCTGTGCCTCAAGGTTATGATTTAATTCTTACATGTTGCAGTTTGTCCTTCTGTAAATGTGGTGATACTACCTATTTCATTGGGTGGTTGTGAGGACTGTGTTAACCCAGTGCAAACCCAGCTCCCTGTTCTGCTCTTCCTTTTTCCCATACCAATACATCCATACTTTTTACTTTTAGAAAAGCTTCTTTCCTTCCTATTTTATTCTTCATTTTTAAGTTACTCCTTGTGAGCACTGAAACTTTGAAAGGCTTATCCAAGATTTGTGTTGTGATGGTTGGAAAATCAGTTTTCTCTGTAATGTGGCCCACTGTTTCTCTGCTATTTTAATTTGTTAAAGGAAAGACATGACAACAAATCACATATAAGAAAACAACACCTTCAGCAGTCCAGATGTTGGGAACAACAGAGAAGTGGACTTGGGTGACTAATTAAGGCAAGAATGAGAATGCTTGACAAACTCCTATTGCTTTGGAGTAGGTGGGCTTCAGTTTACTGACTGAGTCAGAGTATAGAGCTTTGCACAGCTGGCACTGGGAACCATCACCGTGGTGATGTGTGTTGTCCAGAACGTGCTGCCCTTGCTCAGGACTAGACTCAGGGACCAACCCTGAGCCACCCGAGCCGTTTCATCATGACAAAAGTTCCGCACACTGCTAGAGCTAGAGAAACTCCCACCAACACACCACCTAACGTGCGCCCAGCACCAACGTGCCCCAAGCCTTCCTCTGAGCCACCTGCAACTCTGAAATGGACATGTAGCAAAAGAGAAGCTGGATGGATATATGTATGGAAAAGCGGGGGGGGGCTGTCTATGCCATGATAAAAAGGCCAAGGAGGAGTCAGGACAAGAGAGAGGGAGTGGGGAAGTAACCAAAACTCGTATTCATATTTCTAAATATGTGTTAGAAAAGTTGCACACCTTCTTCCTGTCTTCCCAAGTTGTTGCTGGCAGAAACGGGGCTCCTTCATTCAGGCACCGTCCGTTGACTAGTTATTGAGTCCCAGGCACCACAGCAGGAGCTGGGAATTTATGAGCTAATGGGACAATTTTGGTTCTCAAGGAGCTTGCTGTAATGAGGGAGGGCTGGGTAACAGGCAAGAAAATGAAAATGGCCATGCTCCATGGTAAGCGCTAATGATAGGTGACACTAGGTTCTGTGTTCTCCTAAGGCGGTCTCTAGTCCATGGTGGGTAGGAAAAGAAAGACTTGGAGGAACACAGAAGGTAAGCATAAGGAAAAAAAGAGGGAGGGAGAAACAACAGCTGATATTTCGGGAGCACCTGCTGTATGCCAGGCATCTTATGTATGTGTGTGTGTGTGTGTGTGTGTGTGTGTGTGTGTATATGTGTGTATGTGTGTGTGTGGTGTGTGTGTGTGTGTGTGTGTGTGTATAACTGCTTTAGTTCTGAGCTTGTGACTGTCATGACCCCTTTTTAGATGATAAAACAGAAAGGTTAGGTTGCCCGCTCAGTGTCGCACAGCTAATAAGTGGCAAAATTGAAATTCCAATCAGGCATTTCAGCTCCAGAGTCTCTGCTCTTAACAACTACACAGAGGAAACAGCAAGAGAGTCTGCTTTGTTCAGAAGTAACTGCAAGTTGTCTGGTGTGGTTGAATGGGGCCACGTCTCTGCAGTACATAAATGCATCAAAAAATGAGCACACTTCAAATAAAGTATCGTGCAGAGAGAGACTTGTCAGCCTTATTCTCATTATAGTACACACAGAAAATGATCATTGGAGTAAGCTGGATAGGATTTGGGGCATCTATATGGTGCTTGGTGAAAAAAGTTGCATTTTCTTTATATTATGTCATTAGAACAAGAAAAATAAAATAAAAAGTATTAAAGGTATTAATGTAAAATTTACATGAGAGTTCTACATAATGTCTTTTCAACATTTTTTGGTGAAGAGTTTGAGCCTGCTTTCATGAACCTAACTTTTACATAACAGGTTTTATGCTTCAAATGACTACAAAGAACTTCCAATTAAGAGATTTTAAGCTCATTTCTTTAAAGCCTTTATAGTCACCATCAACGAGCAACCTTTGTTCACAGACAGGTAATAAAACATTTTAAGCGTTTTATTTTACAACTATTCAAATTTACAAAAGTTGAAATTATATTGAAGTGTTTAAAAGTTCTTCTTTTTCTTTCCTTGACAAGGTGGAAATGAGAAGGGATTTCCAAAGCAATCAGTTTTAAATAAAGCATTTCAAGATAATGGTGAAGCTTGCATTAGCAGAATCCACGTGCATTCTTAGGGCAGATGCTTTGCTGCTAGCTGAGTTATGCCTAGAAGGACATGTCTGCCACAACCAGACAGCTGTCCTCAATTACTTGAAGACAGAATTTCCTGCCTGACATCCTCTACCGCCCTGCATGTCAGGCTGTTCTTCTGCACCTCTGGAGCATCTAGGACACTAACTTCTCTAGTAGCTTCAGGGACACTGTCCGCATCCCACAGTAACTTGCTCTGCAGTTGCTGCTTAGTAGACACCCAAGTTCAGGGTACTTGGTACATCAGACCCGATCTTCCACCCTCTGAGGATCCCTGCTGGTAAAAGCTGCTCACAGCCTCAGGCCACCAGGCTGGCTGCCCCAGGGCCCAAACGAATCAATTTCTGGTGGCACATCTGTAATTCATTCATGGTTCACCAATTGGGAAATTCTGAATTAATAGCGCTGAAGTATGAAAACTCTAGAGACACACTGCCTAGGTTTGAATCTCAGTTTCTCCTCTTCCCAGATTTTTGTCTTTTGGGTATGTTAATTAAAATTTCTATTTCCTGACTTTCTCGTATGTAAGCTCTTAGGCTTTATGTGTAAGTGACATTACACATGAGGTGCTTTAAGCCTGTCCTTATTACTTAGTAAATATGAGCCCTCAGTATTTTGTCAAATCCATGAGTCAAGCATCATTTATTTAGTGACTTCCTTTAGATATGGATTTAATTGTTGAAGTCTATAAGGTCTAGACTTTTTATCTTTCATTCTCAAATAATCACTTAATATTCACTTATTTATCCACTCATGTAATAAGCATTTATTATAGTACCTATTATATGCAAGCCCTGGGCTATGCTCCTGAATTCATGGAGTTACAGTCTAATAAGGAAGAAAGATTTTAAACAAATATGCATAAACATAAAGACTAATTCTGATAAGTGCTATGAAGAGAATAAGGACAATGAAGGATAATTTAGTGATAGCCTTACATTTCTTAATTCTATTAAAGATGGCAGGGAATTGCACTTTGAGCAAGGAACATTTTAGCTGAGGCATGCAGATCGGGTAGGAATTGTCAAGAGTATGGGCAGGAGACGAGAATTAATTCTGGGCTAAGAAAATCACATGTGCAAAACCTTTAGGGAGAATGAAACTTGGCATATATGAGAAAGAGAGAACCCAGGTGTCTGTACTTTATGAGCTTGCGAGGGGACAGGACTGATCTGAAGAAGGACTGGAGAAATAAGAAGCGGTCAGATCCTGCAAGATCCTGACAGGTCATCTCCAAAAATTTCATTTTTACCCTAAGAGTTTGAAGAATTTTGAGAATAGAGTAGAAATAGGATCCACACTGGTGCACGAAAAATGGATCAGAAGGCAATGGAAGCCGAGAGCCCATTAAGTGTTATTGCAATAACCTTGGGTGAGAGATGATGGTGGTTTAAACCAAATGGTGAGAGTGGAGATGGAGAGACAGAGATGGATGATAATATATTTCAAAAGTGATATACTTTGACAAGACCTGGTTAGAAACTGGATACGGAGGAAAGGTCAGGAAGAAGGCAGAGAGAATTATGATTCTAAGTTTCAGTCTTGAGCAAGTAGGAAGACAGTGGTGCCATTTTACTGGAATTTGAGGAAAAAAAGATGATTTAATGTGAAAAATGCACCGAGGTGCTTGTGAGATAGTTATGTGAAGATGTCTGGATATGCAATTGACTCTATAATAGTGGACTGATTTTTTTTTTTTTTTTAAAGAAAAAGGGGGTGGCCATTGACATAGTTGGTATTCAAAGCCTTTGGAGTACTTAGCGGGCAAGAATGAAGGGTGAAAGCCCAGATGGCTCAGTCCAAAACCTTTGCTCTAGCATGAAGATGCAGGAGGCACCAGTAGAGGAGGGACAGAAAAGGAGAGAAGAAAATCCCGTCCTTATAGGTCAGCCTGTCAATGACACGGGAAAGGAGAGTGGTAGGGAGCTTAGATAGACTGGGCTACTCAGTTGAATGCTGCTGAGACATCAAAGGAGATGAGCAATTTAGATGTGTGATGCATTTGGAAACAGTTATCTGTGACCTTGGCCACATCATTTTATGAAAAGATTGGAAAAGAGCCAGACTGGGAACAATAAGAACCGAGGAAGCTAAGTGTTCATTGGAATTTAGTTGCTTTTCTATGCATTGCTGTATAGTTCTCCTTCTTTAATGGACAAAAATCATTGAAATAATAGCCTACATCTGTTATCCTCTCTTTCCTAACTACTCATTCCCTTCTCTATCCCTAGCCAAACCCCACAAAATTCTCTCTTCCAGAAAACATCATGGGCCCAAGGAGCTCTAACTTCATTTGACCCTCGGAAGAAAAGAATTCCTTCCATTTTTATTAGGTATTTTCAAGTTCCAGGTGCAGAGGTAAAAGTTTATACTCTTGAGGCACTCACAGTGGGAGGCAATGTGTAATTATAATTAAGTTTGGCAGTTGCTACAGGTGGAACACTGATTATTGCATTACATAATCTGTATCAGTGGTTCTGTACATTTCCCCTACCTTAACCCCATGGCAGATGATTTTTACCATACATGACACATTTCACAAACCACTCCTGTTCTTCTATTCCAAAAAACATAGCATGTTGGAATATGGACAAAGGAGAGTGTGCAGTTTAGAGAAAGAGCTCTGAAACTCTCTCTATAAACAGAGAGTTTATATTAATTAAAAAGAAAAATATTCACAAACTTCAGATTCTATTATTAGTAAATATATTCCTTGTGATACCCCACAATCCTAAGGGACAAAGATGAGTTGGATCATAGTTAGGACCTCTGAGATGCAGGTTCAGGTAGTTGGGCACTGAAGTAAGGAAGAAGTGGCGTGGAAGTTAATTCAGGAGGCATAGACAAGGAATCTGTACAGGGAGAAGATTTCATGCTGAGGAGTTTCAAGTTCATTCAGTAGTGAAGGGGAAAGTATAGAAGGACTTCAGGAGTCCAGATTCAAGGAAGGGTCAGGAGTGTGGAATGGGGGTTAACCGGATGCTGTGGAATCCACCTGGGAGATGATGGGGGTCCAAACTAGGGAAGTAGCAATGGAGGAGAAGAGAACATCTATGAAGGAGAAACCTTTGAAAACTCTGGATGGTTTTCAAATGCCCATATTCTCTTGCTTCACCTGGTAAAGTACTTGTTCTTTTTGTTTCTTCACGTTCTTCTTTCTCTTGCCCTCTGATTCTTAACGAGACAGGCCAGTTAGAGAGAGAAATTTAGTTTGGGTCCTTTCTGTTCTCTCTTCATTCTCACTTCAAAAATTCATCAGCTCAGGTCAGGCACGGTGGCACACGCCTGTAACCCCAGCGGCTCAGGAGGTTGAGGCAGGATGATTGCAAGTTCAAAGCCAGCCTCAGCAAAGGCAAGCAACTCAGGGAGACTCTATCTCTAAATAAAATGCAAAATAGGGCTGGGGTTGTGACCAGTGATGAAGTGCCCCTGAGTTCAATCCCTAGTACCCCCACAAAACAAATTCATCAGCTCATACAGCATCAGTGTGTAACTTGGTACCAGTTGGTTCCAGCCAACTTATTGGGAGCCCAAATTCAACATGAACCAATCAGAATACAATATCTTTTCTCCTTGGCCTTTACAATTGGGAATTTTTCTAAATGTCCCTGGGGCTTAATTCTCCTGTTCACTCAAGTCCACAACTTCAAATTAATTTAAAATATTTTCCTTCTTCTAAAATCCTTCTTTTCTAAGCAACCCAAAAGTTGCTTCAATTTTTTTTTTCTTAACGATCCCCCTTAAATCCATTTGTTTTTCTCCCCTACACTCTATCACTTACCACAGAGCTGGGGACTCAGCATCTAGTGGCTGAATGAATGATTATAAATTTATTTATGCTTAGACTGTTGCTAGAGCCTCCTTAAAAGGCCTTCAGCTGCTTGCTCCCCTTGATGTAAAGTTTAACAGCTACTTATTGCCAATGAACTAGGAATCAAACCCCATAATTTGGTTCATTCACTTGTCCAAACTTCCTTGAGCCCCTAGGAGTCAAAGAGTGTAGAGGGAATGTCAGGTGACTTGGGGAGAATAGAATGATTATTCTTTACTTACTCCTTTGGGGGTTTTGGTGGTGAGGGCTCTACCCACAGAATGTTTTGAAGTATTGTACAAATGACCCCCGATGTTGAAGAATTTGCCTAAGGTCTATCTTAATGCTTAGATTCCATGACTCTACATCTTTCAAATAGTGTGCTTCCACATCCAAGTCCACTTCTCCCCAAGGTGCTGAGATGACCACCATCTTCCCAGTGGCTGGTTCCAAAGAGCTGGCAGAATTTCCTCGACTCCCCCTCTACCTGGCCTCCTTATAGACTATGGTACAATTCCCGTGTGGCTCATCCAGCCCTGGAAGAGTTGCTAATAACTCTTAGTACAAGATACATGGTTTTCCACTGGCTTTCTAACCTGGTTTCGTACTTGATCCAGACTCGCCCTCTAATCCCTTAGTCACCTATAGCATATTGTGTCCCAAGGGCCACATGCTGCCCTCTCTTTTGTTTTTAAGTGGTGTTTTAGAACACAAGCCAGCTCATTTGTTTGCACATTGCCTGTGGCAGCTTGTGCTCAGCAAAGAGCACCAAGCAGTCGCAACAAAGGTCAAACAGCCTTCAGACCCTGGAATGTTTCTCTTCAGAAATAGTTGACTGACCCTTGATCTGTAGCAAGAAGCGAATTTCCTAAAATCCAGGTATGATCACGTTACTGTTATGTTTAAAGTCTTCAATGATTTCCTATGGTTTTTGAAATAAATTCAAATATTAATTATACTGAGTGGTAAATCATGGATCCACACTGACCTATGCCTCCTCTCCATTGCCTGCTCACATACTCCATCACCAATGTTCTCTGTGCTTCTCAAGGCCTGTCACTCTCCTCCTCACACCCAGGATCTTTGTGCATGTGATTCTTTCTGGATGGGATGCTATTAATGTCCCCCTGCTTTCCATCTTTCCTTTCCCCTCACCATCAAGTTGCACAGAAAAAACGTCTTCGTTCAGATCAAAATATAAACGTCTTTTCCTTAAAATTATTTCCACGACCCTCTCAGTGGACTTTGGTCATCCTCTTTTGGTACATTCTGTTCACTTTGGTTATATTCTATTTTGGTCATATTCTATTGTGACACTCTCAATCTTATGTTTCTAAACAGACTTACTAAGGTATAATTTGCTACTATAAAATTTACCCACTGTGGGTCCACAATTTAATAATGTTTAGTAAATTTATAGCTGTGCAAACCTCATTACAATCTTATTTTAGACCATTTCCATTAGATCAAAAAAAGTCTCTCATGCCTACTTGCTTTAATCTGTAGATTTAGCCATGACTAATAAAGCTTTCTATCTAAAATTGCCTTTTGGGGCATTTTGAATACATGGAATCATATAACATGTACTTTTTACATATTGCTTAACTTACTTAACTAAGATTACTGAGGATCACCCATGTTGTGGTAGTTCATGCTTTTTCATTACTGAATAGTATTCCATTATGTGGTTGCCCCACATTTGATCTTCTCATGAATAGCTTGTTTCCAGTTTTGAGCTTTATGAATAATGCTACTGTAACATTCATGTACATGCCTTTGTGTGGACATGTTTTAATTTTTTTGAGAGATTCTTAATGGGTGAAATTTCAGGGTTGTTTGGTGACTCATGTTACACTTTATAAGAACTAATGAATTGTTTTTCAAAGTGACAGTGCCATTTTACCCTATCACCAGTGTTCCGTGAAGTTTCCAGTTTTTTCAACACTTGGTATTGCCTTTTTATTTCTAGTCATTCTAGTAAGTATGCAGTGGTATTTTATTGCAGTTTTTTATTTTTTTTATTTCTCTGATGTCTGGTGGCTGAATTTCTTTTCTTAGATGTTACTATTGAGCAGACTAGAGGCTGAGACAGTGCCCTGTGGAGAGGTTTGTTTTTGGCAAGGTTTTCTTTGCATATCGAGATTTGAATGAAGTGAAGAGTTGTGGGTTGATACTGGCATCTTCAAGTTGCAGTCTGTTTCCTGACTGATTTTCTAACTAGTCGTTGAACAAATTTAGAATTTCTGTGGCAGAATCTCTAAGTGGTTTAGCATGTTTAAGAGGCTGAGGTGGGAGGATCACAAGTGCAAAGCCACCCTCAGCAAGAATTTGTCTCAAAATTTAAAAAAAGAAATAAATTAAAAGGGTTGGGGATGTGACTCAGCCCTTAGGTTCAATCCCTGGCACCAAAAAAAAAAAAAAAAAAAAAAAAAAAGAAAAGAATTATTTTATGGCTCTATACATGACAGTATTTATAAATAAAGTAGTACATTTATTCATAAATTAAACAAATTCACACATGGGAAATAATCTCTATCAGCCTAAATGCCTTTGTTTTATCCATCCTGAGAATTCTTAAGAATCTTTCCTAACATGACTATTATGTATGTGTTACATTCCATATTTTATTTATCTTTATGCCTAGGATAGATTCCATTTTCTCTACATTTGCCATAGACTGATAGAAAAATAGAACTCAGCATTTTTTCCTGGATGTAAAAAACACCTGGCAATGTGTCTTAGTCCATTTTCTGCTGCTATTTTGAAATACCTGAGACAAAGTAATTTATGATGAATAGAAGTTTTTTTGGCTTATGGTTCTAGAGGCCAGGAAATTCAAGAGCATGGTGCCAACATCTGGTGAGGGCTTTCCTGCTGCATGAAAATACGGTGAAGGTTATCACATGGTGAGACAGAGCCAATGTGCTAACTTAGGTCTCTCTTCTTCCTCTTATAAAGCCACTAACACCATCATGGGGTCCCACCTTCATGACCCCATCTAACCTTTGATCTCTATCTATCCATCTATCTATATCTGGGGATAAAGTTTCCAACACCAGAATCTGAGTGAAATAAACAACCCAACCAAAAAACCACAGCCAAATGTTTTCTCTGATTTGTGGATGCTAATTCACAATAAGGGGAGAAGAAATAGGGAAGAACAGAGTTACTTTATATTAGGTAGAGGGGAGTGAAGGGAGGGGAAGGGGCATGGGGGTAGGAATGATAGTAGAGTGAAACGGTCATTATTGCCTCATGTACATATGACTGCATGACTCATGTGATCCTACAATTTGTATAATCAGAAAAATGAGATATTACACTTCATTTAGTATGATCTATCAAAATGTTAAATGCATTCTGCTGTCATATATAACTAATTGGAACAAAAAAATAAAATAAAAAAAGTTTAAAAAATAAATAAAGAAATGCACACACACACACACACACACACACACACACACCACAAGAATCCTGGGGGACACATTTAAATCATCACATTCTGTTCCTGGCCCCCAGATTTCAGGTTTCCACCATATGTAGAATACAATCATTCCATCCCACTGTCCTAAAGTCTTAACTTGTTCCAGAACCAACTCAAAAGCACAAAGTCCAGAGTGGCATCTGAATCTGGTACAGGTAAGACTCAAAGCACATTGGGTAACTTATCCTAATAATGAGCCTGTGGAATCAAATAAGTTATGTACTTCCAGAATGCCCAGGAGAGACATCCTGATTCCAGAAGGTAGATAGGGAAAAAGAAAGAGGTACTAGTTCCAAGTACGTTTAATTCCCAACAGGGAAAACAACATCAAGTCTTAAATCTCCACGATAATCTCCATGACTCCACAACCTGCTTCCTGTGCATGTTGGTGCAGAGTTGGACCCCTAAAGGGTCAGGATGCCATGAGGCCACAGCTTTTCTGGGACCCCACCCATGCTTCAGCTCTCTTGGTTGAGGCTCATGACTCTAGCTCTCCCAGTGTGGTGCTGCTCACTGGTGGCTCTGCAGTTCTGGGGTCTCAGTGATGGTATTCCCCTGCAGCTCTACTGGGTGTCACCCAGGTGGGGACTCTGTGTCTCTCTGCCTTGGGCCCTGGGTGCTCAGCACATCCTTTGCGGTCTGGTAGAGGAAGCTAGGCCTCCACAGCTCTTGCATTCTGTGCACCTGCAGAGATGGCGCCTGCAGACTCTCTCAAGGTTTATCACTTGCACCTTTCCAAGCAGAGCAGTGGATGGGGCCACACCTGGGCCTGTCTGCAGTGGCTGAGGAGTGCTGTGAAGGAATGTGGGGGAACAGAGACTTGAGGTGGCTCTAGGCAGTGATTTGTGGAGGGGCTCCTGGGCCTGTCCCCAGAAAGCATCCTGTCTCCAGGAGTTCAGTCTGAAAGATCTCTGAAATGCCTTCAAGATCTGTCTCCCAGTGTGTTGAGGATCCTTCTATTCATACTAATCTTCTTAGCAAGAGGTCCCTTGGCCACACCCTTAGCTTCTCCTGAAAATGCTCTTTCATTTTATACAAGGCCTGGCTGAGAGTTTTCCAAATCTCTCCTCCCTATATCCCTTTTGCTTTATAAAGTCTGTGTTCAAGTCACTCTTTCCTCTCACAGCTTACCATGGGTGGTTAAAGTAGCCAGGCAGCAGCCTGAATGCCTTACTGCCTAGACATTTCTTTTGACAGGCTAATTTGTGGCTCTTAAATCCTGCCTTCCACAAAGCTGTCCGGCATGGACATAATCCAGCCAAGTTCTTGGCC
Source organism: Sciurus carolinensis (assembly GCF_902686445.1). NCBI lineage: Eukaryota > Metazoa > Chordata > Mammalia > Rodentia > Sciuridae > Sciurus > Sciurus carolinensis. Next base: position 100,394,765 of record NC_062220.1, read on the forward strand.
AGTTTATAAACTAAAGACAAAGACAAAGTAAGAAGGAAAAAGAAGTTTTTGTAATATTCATTTCATAAGGCAAAGGCACATTTTCCTCAACCAGTTTGGATTTGAGGACTTGCATTCAATTGAAGTCAGGGGCAGGTGACTTGTATCTGTTCTCTTGTTTTCTTTTTGAGAAGTCCACTTTATGGACCAGATATTTCCCCAACCCATATATTGAATCCATATATTGAAGCCTTGAGCTCCAGTGTGATGATCCTTGGACGTGGGTCCTTTGAGAGGGGCTCTTTAGAGATAATTATGTTTATATGAGGTCAGGAGGGTGGGGCCCCTCTTGTGGGGTTAGTGCCCTCTCCCTGCCACATGAAGACACAGTGAGAAGGTAACCACCAGCCAGGAAGTGGGCCCTCACTGGGAACTGATTGCCAGCACCTTGAGACCTTGGACTTCTCAGCGTCCAGATGTGAGAAATAAACGTCTGTGGATAAGTCGCATGTGTATAATATTTCTTACAGCAGCCTAAACTGAGACCATCCAGATCCGCTCAGATTCCATTTTGTCAAGGAAATAAGCTTTGGCTTTCTGTAGGGCCTGGGGTGGGTGTCAGGACAGTGTCCTGGCTGTGGTTGGATGGGGAACACTCTTGACCACTGGGTCTTGCTCTGTTTTCAGCAGTGGTCTAAGCCCCACAGTTCCTCAGTTCCTCTCAGGGACTCTGCAGGGCAACTGAACCATGTCACTTCTTTGATCAGTGATGTCTTGTCTTGCTCCTTTTATCTTGTGGGTTTAATAGTTTTTAAAATGTTCCCTTCCTCACCTTTTAGTGGGGCTTTAGGGGGAAGAGGAGTTAAATGTGTGTACTCAGTCTACCTTTTAAAACAACAAATTGGTTTAATTTTCTCCCCTAGCATTCTCTTTGTTAAATGTTAGTGTCTTGGCTAAAATAGCATCTGAAAATGAAACTGTCACTCCTTTGTTATTGTTAGAAACAGTCTTTATAATAAAGGGGAATATGAAGAAACATCTCTTTCTTGAAGGTTCGATGAAATGGGCCAAATTATTCAGGACTGATAGTTTTGGGGGGAGAAGGGAAATTTTGCTTCAGAGATTTTATCTTTTAATATTGGTAACTTCTTTATTTTTTTCTTGATAATTGGTTTTCATTGAAATTTCTGTAAATTGCCTTTAGTTTGTTCAGTTATATGTACTTTTTTCTATTTCATAAATTATTACTTTAATCTTTATTTTTTGTTCCTTTTTACCTTCCTTGAGCTTACTCTGTTCTTTTTCTAACTATCTGAATTGAACATAGAGGTAATTTATGTTCATTTTTTTCTTTTTCTTTTTTCACATGCATTTACATAAAAAAGACTTTCCCCTGCGATATTGCTTTAGGACTGGGTTAAAGATTTGCTTTGTTGCGCTGAGAGTATAGGTATTTCTAAGGATTTTGTAATTTTCACTGATTTCCTCTTTCATTTGTGACTTATTTGTTTTTAAATTTAACATAATTTAATTAATAAATAAAATGTGGAACTAGAGAACATAATGCTAAGTGAAATAAGCCAATCCCCAAAATACTAATGACTGAATGTTTATCTGATAAGCAAATGCTGACCTATAGTTGGGGTGTATGTAAGGAAGAATGAAGGAATTTCGGATTATGCAATGGGGAGTGAGAAGAGAGTGGGGCGGGTGGAGATGAGAAGGTTCCTAGAATGAGACAGACATCATTACCCTTATACATGTATGGTTACACTATTGGTGTGACTCAGCACCATGTACAGCCATAAGAATGAGAAGTTATGCTCCATTTGTGTATAATGTGTCAAAATGCATTCTGCTGTCATGTATAACCAATTAGAACACATAACCCACATAAATACAGTTATCTCATACTAGAAAATGTGCCAAAAAACATACAATGGAGAAAAGATAGTCTCTTCAACAAATGGTGCTGGGAAAACTGGAAATCCATATGCAGCAAAATTAAATTAAACACCTATCTCTCACCCTGCACAAAACTCAACTCAAATGAATAAAGGACCTTGGAATTAGACTAGAAACCCTGTACCTAATAGAAGAAAAAGTAGGTCAAAATCTTCAATCATGTGGCTTAGGACCAGACTTCCTTAACATGACTTCCAAAGCACAAGAAATAAAATCAGGAATCAATAATTGGGATAGATTTAAACTAAAAAGCTTTTTCTCAGCAAATAAAGCAATCAATGATGTGAAGAGAGAGCCTACAGAGTGGGAGAGAGATCTTTGCCACACACACTTCAGATAGAGCACTAATCTCCAGAATATATCAAGAACTCAAAAAACTGTACACCAAGAATACAAATAACCCAATCAATAAATGGCTAAGGAAAGATCTGCAAGCAATCAACAGATATATGAAAAAATGTTCAACATCTCTAGTAATAAGAGAAATGCAAATCAAAACTACCCTGAGATTTCATCTCACCCAATTGAATGAATGTCTATTATCAAGAATACAAGCAACAACAGGTGTTGGCAAGGATGTGGGGAAAAGGTACACTCGTACATTGCTGGTGGGGTTGCAAAATTGGTACAGTCACTCTGGAAAGCAGTATGGAGATTCCTTAGAAAACTTGGAATGGAACCACCATTTGACCCAGTTATCCCATTCCTTGGCCTATACTCAAGGACTTAAATAAGCATATTACAGTGATGAGCCACATCAATATTCATAGTAGCTCAATTCACAATAGCTAGATTGTGGAACCAACTGAGATACCTTTCAATTGATGAATGGATAAAGGAAACTGTGATATATATATATATATATATATATATATATATATATATATATATGCACAATGGAATATTATTCAGCCATAAAGAAGAATAAAATTCTGACATTTTGCAGGTAAAGGAATGAAGTTGGAGAATATCATGCTAAGTGAAATATGCTAATCCCAAAAAAAACCAAGGCCTAATGATTCCTCTGATAAGTGAATGATGATACCCAACCGGGGGGTAGGGGTGAGGCAAGAATGGAGGAAGGACGGATTGTACAGAGGAAAATGGGTGTGGGAGGAAAAATAATAGAATGAATCAAAATTTAAAAATTCAATTCTATTTAATTTTTTTTTTTTTTTTTTTTGGTACAGGGATACTCTACCGCTGAGCTACATCCCTAGTCCTCCTTTTGAGACCAAGGTCTCCTTAAGTTGCTGAGCTGGCCAGGATTTATGACCTTGTGTCCCCATCTTCCAGGGTGCTGGGTTTACAGGTGTGTGTCACAGCATGTGGTTTAATTCATGGCTCATTTAAAATTTGTTTTTACTTTACAAATATTTTAATTGTTAACGAACAATTAAAATTGTTAAAAAAAACTTTATACGTGATCCCTAACTCCTTAAAATTCATGAAACTTTGTTGTGACTTAAAATTGGTCAATTTTTGTGAATTAGGTCATGAACGTTGCCTTTTTCAGGGTCAGAATTTTAATTACATTTTTTTCAAGTTGATTATAATATTACTGATTTTTTTTGTCTTGATTTAACATCCTCTAAAGAAATACCTTAAAATCTTTCATCTTAGTTGTGAAATTATTTATTCTTTTCATAATTCTTTATATACTTAGAGTTTCTGTTTTTTAGGAGCTTTCAGGTTGATGATTATTGATTCTTCTTGGATTGTTTCTTCTAACTTTTTGTCATCTGTATATAAGAGTTTCTCATTTTAATTCTATTATCTGGTATCAGTACAAATATTATTCCTAGAGTTTTTATGGTACGTATTTCTTATGGTATGCACTTTTAATAATTTTACTCAATTTGGAGTTTTATTTATTTTATTTTTAGTATGTTTTATGTAAGCAACAAAAACATATATCTTGATCTTGGTTTTATTTTTCCAGTCCAACTGAATAGTATGTGTTTGATGGATGAGTTTATCTATTTATATTCATCATGATTATTGATATATTCAGATGTATTCCTGCCATCTCATTTTGTTTTTGTAATTTATGTTTTCCCTTTACTTTGTTTCTTTCCTACTTTTGTGATTAATGAAATTTGTCACTTTTCTCATCCTGTCAATTGAGTTACAGCTTGTCTTCTTACTTTCAGGAGTTATCTTTCAGTTTTTAACCATAAACAATTAACTTATATTCTAATATATATAAAGTAATTTAGTCTTTATTTTCTCCTGAGGAAACCAAAATATTTTAGCACTATGATTACACCTCAAATTCTTTTTCTGGTCTTGAATCTTGCTATTACTCTGAGTTTTAGTTCTCCTTTTTTCATCATACCAAAATTGTTTCATATTCATATCGCTGTTATATTTGAGTGAATAATTCAATTTACCCCTGTAATATACTGTCAGAGACGCCTATCATTGCTGCATGTATCTCAGTCTTTATTTGGGTTTATTTTTCTTCTTGCTAAATATCATCCTTTTGTACTTCTTTTTTTAAAAAAAAATATTTTTAGTTGTTGACGGACACACTGCCTTATTTATTTATTTTTATGGGTGCTGAGGATCCACCCAGTGCCTCCCATGCGCTTAGTGAGCGCTCTACCACTGAGCCCCAGCCCCAGCCCCTCTTTTGTATTTCTTTCAGTCAGATCCACAGGTGTTGTTTTGAACAACCGAAAATGAATGAATTTGTTCTCACTCCTGAATAGTAGTTAGTCAAGTATGGAATTCTAGGTCAATAGTTTTCGTTTTTTCCTTCTCAGGACTTCAGAAATATGACTTCTAGGCTTTTGGTCTCAGTTGTTGGTTGTAAGAAACCTGCTGTACCCCTAAGTACCAATTTTTAAAATCTGCATAATTGATTTCTCCTCTCCGTTAGCTTTTAACAGGGGACATGGGTGGGACATTACTGACCCCATTCTACCTAGCTGGCGTTCCGTAGTTTCACCAGGATGGATGGAGCCGTAGATATTTTTGGCACACAATGCATACTTTCCAAGAAGACCCAGATCTGTCTTTAAATCTGGTAAGTTCAAAGTCATTTTGTTTTTCACTGCCCTTTTCCTTGGTGGTGTACCTTCTGGAACTCCTCTCAGATGAGGGATGGACTCTCCAGGTTGTACTGCAGCGACTTCTATGCATTTACCCCTCTTCTGCATTCCATCCTGTCCTGCTTCCTTCCTTCCAACAGGCTTTGCCGAGAAACAACCCCTCTGCAAAGCACTTGTATCTAAAAGCTATGCTTCTAAGACCCACGGCTTAGTTACTTAGTCAATGTCACATGCTGGTGAGCTGGTGGAGCCACGCTTTTAATGGTCACACTGTGTAGCATCCACTGAAAAAGGAGCTGTTCACACCAGCTAGGTAGAATGGGGTGAGCAATGTCCCACCCATGTCCCCCTTCCACCGGACCCTCCAAATGACACCTGCGGCAGGTCTCGGTGGATGGCTTTCATCTATCTCCCTTCCACACACGCTGTGCTGCTGAATCATGATGGTCACTGACCTTGGCTCAGCCTGCCCCGCTGCTCCCCTTCCCAGGCCGTCTTGGACTCCTCTGGTTGAGTGTTCCAGTCCCTGCTCTGCCTGTGTTGGGGGAGCGTGGGAGTCTGATCTTCCTCCACCTTCTTTTCAACTTCTTGTTTGGCACTGCTGCTGGGCCCTCCTTCCTCTGAGGCCTTCTCTTTTTGGTTCTTAATAGCCTTTTCTTCTCTGAACAACCTTCCTCTTGCATTTCAAAAACCTTGGCTTTCAAAAGTATTGTTTCTGATCTGGGATCAAGAGCTTATTTTGGAAGCTAGAACTGAACATTGGCTATTTCTTTCTCTTCTGTATTCCCACTGTCCTCATTCTCCTCAGGTTCTGTGGGAGCTGGACAAGGAAGGAAAGAGAAGAAAAGTACAGACATTGGTGTTGCAAGCTGCTTTCTCACCATGGCATTGAGACGGCATCGGCACGAAGCCTGGTATACGGCATGTATGCCGTGCATGTTGCCAGTATATTTTTATAATTATTAAGGTATGTTTCCCAGCAGCTTTTGCCGGTGCAGGTCTCCTGTCCACAGATTCCTTCTTGGTCTTGGTGCACTCTCAGGCCCCAGAGCCCAGTGCTCTATAGCTCTAATCTCATTCTCCATGTAGATAACTAGGATCTGAGGGGCCCTGGATCTCTTAGAAGTTTCTCCCAAGGACTCTAAGGTATAATTAGTATTAAAATAACATCTGGGAATCCACTATTTCTGGAATAAAATCCCCACATCCCTGAAGATTTATCCTTCTCAACGTTAGGATTGAATCACATTTAAATGAGCACGAACATTGCTCCCACTTATTGGCCCATTGTCTTTGTTTTGCTTATTTCCTTTTCTTTCTCCCCCAAATCTGGACTCATAAACATATGAATTTCTGTGTTCAAAACCAAACTATGAAAAGGCCTAATGCAAAGAAAAAAAAAATGATTCAACTGCTTGAAGACTAATATCCTGGCTTTGTATTCATGGGCATGTGAAGACCTGCAGAAGAAAAATAAAAGAGTATGGAAAGAAGTACATATGTTAAGTTGCTTCAGGTAACATTGGTGAGTTTATGCTGATTTTACTGGCACTAAGCTATATACTGGTGAGTACCAAGGAAATGGCAATCACTTGATTGGTTTCCTGTAGGAACTCTTAGGAACACGGGGACTAGTCGCAAGAGGCAATCACCAAACAATATTCAATTAGGTGACACTCCTGGGCCACATCCCTACCACGACTACCCTATCACCCACAGCCCTGTGTCCCATAGAGCTAAATGGAGTAGCATTTATTTTGTGCCAGCCCTTTGTACATGTTTACTCAATCATGTAACTCTATATACCAGGTAGACATTGCTCTTAGGACTATTTCATGAATGAAAAACTGAAGCTTAAGGGGTGATAGTAGGATTCTCACTTCTGGTTCTTAGTTCTGCTCTCTTCTTACTCCTAGGGTAAAGGCCATCCTGTCTTAAAGCACATTATTATGATTCAGTATTACTATGGTTTGGATCCATTTTTTGGGTGGGGGCCACTGTGGATTGAACTCAGGGGCACTGGACCACTGAGTCATATCCCTGGGTCTCACTGAATTGCTTAGCTCCTCAACCTTTGCTGAGGTTGGCTTTGAACTCGCGATCTCCTGCCTCAACCTCTGGAACTGTTGGGATTACAGGAGTGCATCCCATGCCCGGCTATAGTTGGACCTTGAATGTCCCCCAAAGGCTCAGGTGTTGAAGGGTTGTTCCCCAGAGTGACACCACTGAGAGGTGGTACAACTATTAAGAGCTGGGACCTTGTGAGAGACTCAGGTCTTTTCTACCCTCTTTCTCTCTCTTTTGCTTCCCACCTCCATAAGGTGAGCAGCTTTCCCCGCCATGAGTTCCCACCATGAGTGCTGCCTCACCACAGGCCCAAAAGGAACAGGCCAATTGCCTATGGACTGAAATCTCTGAAATTGAGAGCCATAATAAAATTTTTCCTCTCTTTTTTTGGGGAGGAGGAATGGAACCCAGGGCCTTGTACTTACAAGGCAAGCACTCTACCGACTGAGCTATCTCCCCAGCCCCTTTTCCTCTCTTTAAGTTTATTTATCTCAGGTATTTGTTATGGCGACAGAAATCTGACTAATGCAGGTACATCTCCCATTTTTGCAATGCCCGCTGTACTCATTTCAGAGTAAGTGCTCAAAATATTATTATAGATGTTCACTAAACTTTGGGAGGGAGTTCTTAAGTCCCTTTGGAATTTCCATGATCGTACTTAGTCTGAGTAACACATACAATCCACAGAATCCTGATTTTTCAGACCTCCCATGCCAAAAAAGTCAGAAATGGAAGACTTGTTTTAGGTTTAGCAGTGGCTTATCTGAGCCAAGGCTCCATGCGGGAGTAGGCGTGGCTTATCTGAGCCAAGGCTCCATGCGGGAGTAGGCGGGGATGAGGGGATACGGCTGCAGCATTAAGGAATGGGGTGAGCGGAAGTTCTGTGAGCATGAGATGTCTGCAACATCAAGTTCAAGGAAGCACCTGGAAACCAAAATTGGGTCCAAAGCATATTGCCAATAAGGTGAAATTTGCAAACAGTCTGGAGGCATGGGAAACAGAGACCAGTAGTACCTGTTCCTGGGCATGAACAAGTGAAGGCTGCTGAATCCTCAGCTTGGTCTGTGACGCAGACTCGTGCCCTAAGTGGAGTGGGTGGGTCTGCCTATGCTCAGCCTATCCCTGTCAGGGCCTCCTGTGCTGTCACTCAAGCCCCACCTTCCATCCTATACCATTGCGTGGGAAGGTTCTGATGGGTGAGAAGAGACGTCCAAGCGGGAAGGTAGGCGGAGAATGAATGGGGCCTATTGTGAGAAGTTGTCCTCAAGCCAAATATAAGTCCCTCATTCTTAAGGTAAAAAAATCACTTGATGGTCATGGAGTTTCACAATCAGGAATTAAGTACTTCGGCGAGGAGGTACAAACTATGTATTTACAAACTGAATGTAATATGGATACAGAGGAGTTACTCTTTTAGGAAATTAGAATTAATTTTGGTAACTGTTTTCATGTTATCTCTCCTTTTCCCCTTGAGAATACAGACAATTTTAATAGAGGCAATCTGAGAGACTGTGAAGGACTATTTTGATTTTTTTGATGTGGAAACCTGCAATTTCAAGTCATGATTTTCATGCCAAAATTCATGTGCATTTAATCCAGTGTATTTCTTTCCTGGGGCCTTCAGAAGTATTTCAGTCTAGTGCATTATACCTAGAACATTGCACTCTCATGAGGTATAGATTACTTTTAATGCATTAATTTTAATCTTTTTAATTTTTTATTAATTTTTTAATTTGTTCTAACTAGTTGTACATCACAGTAGAATGTCTATACATTTTGATAAATCATACATAAATGGAGTGTAATTTCACATTTTTCTGATTGTACATATTGTAGAATCACATCAGTCAGGCAGTTATACATGTACATGAGGTAATAATGTCTGTTTCACTTTACTATCCTTCCTACCCCCATACCCCTTCCCCTGCCTTTGGTCCCTTCTACTTAATATAAAGTAACTCTGTTCTTCCCATCCCATCCCCCTTATTGTGAAGTAGCATCCGCATATCAGGGAAAACATTCGACCTTTGGTTTTTTTGGATTTTGCTTATTTGCTTAGCATGATATTCTCTAAACTCCATCCATTTTACCAGCAAATGCCATAAATTCTTTCTTTTTTAAAGCTGAGTAATATTCCATCATATATATATATATGTATATAGATATCACATTGTATTAATTTTAATCTTGCAAGACATTTTAGTTGGCATTTAAGGTTTTATTTTTTTCCCTTTCCTTTGACATTTTTATCTTTAATAGATCCTGCTTATTTGAGTTTGTAATAAGAGGAACAGGAATGAGTGTGTAGCATGTAGAGATTAGTACAAAAATTTGGTATTTTTTTCTTCTCAGCTAATTAAATCACTCAAACTATAACTTAAATATCCAATTGAGAGTAAAGGTTTCATGAAATAGGAATTGTCAGCTTGAGTATTAGCAATGTTAACCTGTGAAGAACCAGTTTTGGAAAGTCAGATGATAGCGTGGACGCAATTCCACTGCCCATCATGGTGAGACCTAGGGCATGTCACTTTTCTCTAAGACTGAATTTCCTCTTATGTACAAAAGAAAATATTAACATCTAATTTAAAAGAGGTATTGTTAGAATTGTATAAGAATAATAATTATTTTAGGGAATCTAAGTTAAATAACTAGTCCAAAAGAACTGAAAGATTGTATGTGCAAATGTGTTTCTTTTAACATCATTCATAATTTAAAAAATTTAAAGCCAGTTAAATGTCCATCAATAAGAGAACATTAAGCACATTATTGAATTGTTTTGTGGTGATATGTTTTGCAGCCATTATGTGAGCACTCACAAAGATTATGCAGCAAAATAAAATGAACAGAAATTCCTAAATAACATAAATTGAAAACAGAAGGAAGAAAATGTATGTAGCATTATAAAAAAGCGTATAAAATATGAATATAAGGGAAGTAAGGAAGAGAGTTCACAAAATGGTAATAGGGTGGTTGAGTCATACATCTTTCTTATCATTAAGTTTTTCTATTACATTATTATATTGCTTTTATAATTAAAACACAGTAGCATTATTCATTACTTTTATTTTTCCTATTTATGAAACAATGCTTACTTTAGAAAACACAGATAATGCAGAAATTTGTGGAGAATAAAATTAACCTTAATACTGCCGTTAATATTTTAACTTCCATTGCTTCATTCTTTTGTATACATTATATTTGATATATGATATGTATGTATATTTGCTTTTTCTGAATTAGCATTGCTTTACTTTCAATTTACCTCTCAGTCTGCTTCTTAGGCTGTTGTTTTTGCATCTCTTTATCTTTGATCTTTCCAAACAAGCCGATTCTCCCTTTCCTAGGAACTTTAAATTCCTCTCTCTTACTGGGAACACCAAGCAGCCCTTTGAAATGTTCTTGTGGTTCTTGTCAAAATTAATATTCAGAAGCAAACTGTGACTCCAGTACTTCCAGCGACTCTTTTATCGTGGTGCTGTACTTCCCCCTTTGACTCCATGCCATTATTGTGGTCGTTTATTCTTGAATTATCATTTGTTAAAGTGAGGCCACTCAGATGCTTTGGTCCTTTGTGCCTGCTCTTGAGTTCATGAGGACTTCTCCCAGGTGGAAAGCAGTCAAGGAGGCCAAGGCACTGATTCACTTTCCTCATAGGCATGCCTTGTTTTTGGTTCTTCTGTGTTGTGGGAAAATTTGTCTGTTCTCTTGGAAATAGGGGAACACTCGTATTTCACATCAATGGAGGCTTACTTGCAGGATACATGGGTAAAGCTCTCAGCCTAGGGTGCATTCTTTAGGGGCTGCGCCTACCTTGACTCCCACCCACCTGTAGCATTTTACTTGAAAGGAACTACACACTCTTCTGCTTCTTACTTGGGGTTAGAACTCAGATGGGATGAGTTCACTCACTGGGCTAGGATTTTACAGATACCTGTGATTCACATATTGGCTGTTGGCAGGGTGATTCTTCAACTTACTATCAGTGCTGAGCTAGAAACAAGGTCCCCTACCAAGGCAAAGAAATCTCTGTCCAGGAAATAGAACTTCTTCATTGAGAGTGAACCTGTGGACAAATGCAGAAAGAAAATGCTAATGAGTGGAATGCTGAGTGGATTTGGTAAACATAAACCTGTGTGTCATAAATCAGAACCTCAGCAGAGGTGGCTATATCAGTGTTCCCTTCCTGCCTCCCTCACTCTTTTCTTTCTTTCATCCTTCTGTTTTAGGCCATAAATGTTCCAGTTAGGAGTAATAGTGGGAAAAATTCAAAACTTCTTTCTACCTACTTTGTGAAAGTTGATCTTAAATTCAAAGGATGAAGCATGTAAAAACCTGTTCTGCTTCTCCATTTAGTTCTGACTAAATATGCATGGTAGTAATTTTTAAGAATGCATCTAAGAACTTTTTAAAAGGTTGCCCGTGATCCTTGTTTTTTAAATTTGGTCTTTTTAGTTATACGTGACAGTAGAATGTATTCTGACATACATACATGGACTATACCTTCCCTTCCTTGTGGTTGTACATGTTGTAGAGTTACACTGGTAGGATATTCATACATGAACACAGGAAAATTATGTCCAATTCATTCTACTGTCTTTCTTATTCCCATTCCAGTTCCCTTCCCGTCATTCTCTTTTGTCTAAACCAATGAACTTCTAATCTTCCCTACCATCACCCCCGCTTATTGTTTGTTTGCATCTGCATTTATGATCCTTGGTTTTCAGAACTGCTTTCATTTTTTTCTGGTTATTGTGAAAGAACTCTGGGATGAACTCTTAAATTTGAAAATCCCTACTTTCAATTTAAATACTTTGTCAAATATACTAAAAAAAAAAAAGATGGTGTTTGCCTTTTCCTATCTTACCACTGAACTTTCTAAAATCATTCTGAGAAATATTTTTTTTTTGAAAATTTTCTCAAAAGAATTTGTTGGAAAAATATTTGAACAATTTTCACAAACTATAGGGTTAGTGGAGATGAATTCAAGATGAGAATTGGTAGCTTCACTTTGTTCATACACAGCATTCCTGCTCAAAAAAAAAAAATGATGGAAGTAGGGAGGCAAGATATTTCATCTTTTCCCCTCCTCCCCACACTGTGACCACTGACTCAGAGCCAGAATTTTAATCAACTAGGAAATATGGTGGTCACATAGGTGTTCTTCCTTACTATACATTTCTATATCACTTTCTGAAGTTCATCAGGATTAAGGGTGTGTCCAGCAATTGTACACTGTATCTAGGGAGATACTTAATTGGATAGTACATTAGTCTGTTTTTCTGTTGCTATAACAAAATACCAGGGACTTGGAACTTTATAAAGAAAAGAGGTTTATTTAGCACAGCATTTTAGAGTCTGAAAGTTCAAGAATGAATGCCTTAATTTGTTCAACCTTTGGGTTTTATGGTGGATGGCATCACAATAGGTTTTATGGTAGATGGTATCACAATGGCAGGAACACGCACAGAAAAAATTACATGGTAAGATGGGAAGGCAGAGAGATTCAGGGGCTAGGCTTGCTCTTTTTTATAGGCTTTTTCTTTCAAGAACTAACTGGAGTTCACTGAGAATTATATAATCCCTTTCAAGAGAAGTGCCTCCAATGACTTAATCACCTTCTCCTAGGCCCCATGTTTTAGAGGTTCCACCATCTCCTGACACCACCACATCGGAACTATGTTTCCAGCATGTGACCCTTTGGGGACACACTCAAACCGTATGCAAACCAGAGCAGATAGATTTGTGTATGTGCCTGTGCTTCATATTATCAAAGAATCAACCATAGGACTGGGTGACTCTTCAGCTTAGTGCCAGAGCTTAACTAAAAGCAATGCCCCTTACGAATGAACAGGAAGCTCCGCTCATGAAACAAAATCTTCTAATAAAGTGTGAAAAGGAGGTGAAACTATTAAATGGACTTTCCAGGGGAAATTCTCAAGTTAACATACCAGCTGAAGTGAAGGTTCTGAATCAAACAAAAAGGAGTTTTGTTTTGTTTGTATCATCAAAGATAAGAGCCAAGATGAAAGACAAAAATGAGGCAGTAGGCAGCATGCTCCAACTGCAGACAGCAAGAGAGAGCAAGAACGCCTGCAAGGATGTGGGTGACTCAGCCTGGAGCAGAGGCAAGGAAGAAGAGTAGGGCCTCTGAGGTTGGGATATTGCTCAGTGCATCCTGTGCTGAGGACAGAACAGCACATTCCCGGGAATGAAAATTCCTACACCCCTTCAGCTAACAGAGAAGCTCAGTCTGATTAAAATTGCCCAGAAGTAAATTTTTTCTGCAAGTCAGATGACCAGCTAAAAGAGTCAGAAGATTCCATTTGTAGGGAAACAGAGCCACACATGTTTGTTGACAGCTTGTTTATGAAGCTCATGGGCAAAAGTATTTTGGATGGGTCTCCATGTACAACACTAATTCAGTTATTTGGCACCTGCACAGAATGATTCATTCAGAGAACAACATAGTTTGGGTCATTTAGAGGAATATCCCTTTAAGACTCCCTATTATTTTTAAAGACTCTTGGCCCTTACACCCCAACCTCAGCTCTCAGAGATAGACAAAAGCCCCCTGGGTGCTAATTCTCATTGCCAATTTTTAGTAGAAAATAACTCTGGGATTACAAAGAATTAGAGAAGGACAAAATACACAAATAAACTTGGTAGAAGTATATATGAATCGCTTATTTTTTATAATATAGAGGAAAATTATTAGCTTCTATATGAGGTTTTATATTAGGAAATTATGCTCTATAAATTAAAAAAAAGTCCAGTAATTTCTTTACAGTTAAATTAATAGTATAAATAATGCAAATGCACAGGCATTGTGCAAAACAGAATATGGAATGATTTTCTATACATGTTTTAGTAATAGAGAATGAGTCATGTTTGAAATATAATACACGCATGTGTTAATACCCAGTAATTGGAAGTTTCATGTCAGAAATATTGTTGATTTAACGAAGTCTCACCACACTATAGGATTACCCAGTCAACCCACAACACAGTGAATTAATAAATTAAAGAATAATTTATATTCAAAAAAAGCAAAAATAATAGCAATTAAAAATTACAACTTATTCCAGCACAAAAATGATGAAGTAATGAAGTACCTCCCTAACTAAAAATTTTGTAATCTGTGCATACATGGATAGTAGGATCTTTGCTAAACTAGAGCCTTTTGTTATAGTCATATTTTTAGAAGAATACTAATTTAGAATCTTCAAGAAACTCAGTGAATTTGCTAATGTTAGTCTCTGAATACAAAATTTTAGTTACATTTAATCTCTTGATAGTAAGTTATAAATAATAGCTGTAAGTAGTAAGGATACATAGAATTGAGAATCAGCCACCCATAGGAGTAAACTTTTAGATGTCATCAGGACCCTGAGGACTAAGCTTCAAGAATCATTGAGCTGGAATGTCCTCAGTTTAGGAGAGAAGACTGAGGTCTTTCTTGGATTTAGTAGACTGACTTATTACCAATCTTTAAAGCAGAGAAAACCTGACCCCTGGGGAATGAGATACAGAATTATGTAATATTCCTCTACCACGAGTTGAGACTTGCTCTTCAAAGCTCCAAATTTTTAAGAAGCATTTTTAATGAAAATTATTCTGAAGATATGTGCTAATCACTTCTTTGCCTTTTAACCAGAGTATACTCATACCAATTAAGTGGTCTTTGTCATCACTATTAATATTAGTTGTTGCAAAACTTTGTAATAAAATGATACCCATAGGGTTTTCTAAGGGTGGAATACTTGCATCTAAATTACATAATCATAATCTACTCCTTGAATCCAGAGTTTTAATAGTTTTTTCCCAGTCCTCTTTCTTGCTATCAGCTTATCAATTTCTCATTTCTCACTTCTCTGAACTGGCCCAACCCTCTGAAATGCTACCTCTGATCTGAATTGGAAAATACTATGTTGTAAAGAATATTACCTTTTAAAAAATAGTTCAATTGTGTATGGATTTTTTTTGTGAATAAAAAGTTTTAAAATCGTGACCCTTCTATGATGTAATATAGAAAATCATTACTTCAATTGCGAGACATTGTTTTGGTTGCACAAAAATGTTTTTTTTTCCTTACATACTTAATAAATTTTAGATTACTATCATTATTAATCTTAATAACACTGCTCTACATTTTTAATGATATTCTTCAGTTTGTAAACATTTGTACCTATCTTTTCTCAAATGGCCCTTGTCAAATTCCTAATAGGTAGACAGAGCTAATAGTCATATTTCATTCATTCATTCTTATGGTTAACTAATACTCATTGATGGTCCATGTGCCAAGAACTAAGGAAAATAAGACTTGAGCAGGTTCTTACTATGCAAAAAGCAAAAGCTCAGTAAACAAGAAGTCTAGATCCAATTCTAGAACTCCCTGTTCAGGGATATTTCCTATATATTATGGTGTCCAGGTGGTTGTATTTTCTAGGAGTGAGAGATAACTTTATTATTTAACTATCTGTGTTTAATTTCTGAGTTAGATACTTCTCTGTAAGAAGTAAGTCAGGCACAGGCAAGCTCAGAGACTTGACCACTTATAAAATCTGGATCAAGGTGGCTAGTCTATTACTATTGATGGCATGTGTTGATGGGTAAGGTATGGCCATTGCATAGTACTTGTCTCTTACATATATCATTTAAAAATCTTTGCTATTTCTAGTTCTGAAAGCCCCAAATAGACAGACATATTCTTTCCCAGTCACTTTTCTTAAAGTCAATGAAAGTCTTTTATCTAGTAAGGTGGGTGGGTGGGTCCTTCCTAATGTGCAAAACCCAAAGCCTTCCATGACCTTTTCATAGCACTGTGGGTTGTCACCATCTGCATCAGCCTGCTGGGATTCCCCAGGAATAGATATTTTTAGAAGGCCTTAGATTTCCAAGTATTGTCAATTTTTCTCCCGAAGCATGATTTTTCCCTTAAAGGAATATAAGCCTATGTCCTAGCCTGCATGTGATTAGGCTAAATTTGGGAATAAATAATTCTCTACAATATGCCCCTTCCTGTGATAATGGAAATTAAGGACTCTGTTAAAAGGAAAAGAAGAATTAAAAAATTTATTTCAATTTGTGCAATAGTAGAAATGGACGGATATTTAGGAACTGATCATTTAGAAGAACAGTTCTTATCACTGGTCTCATGACAGGATGACCTGTGAAACTCAAAAGAGATGTACCTCTCCAGGGTCTCATTTAATGTCTCCTTACCTACTCTGGGAAGGTGGGTAGGACTGGATCATGGAGAGATGAACCCTGACTAAAAACACGTTTTGTGATTCAGCTACATTAAGCATGGTGTGCAGTGTGTTTATTAAGAGTTGGCAGAAAACTCAAAAGATATTGGGGAAGGATATTTCTGAAGTAGATGAAGAAAGATGGAAGAATAAACTTCGTGTTTAAAAGAAAGAAATCAGATATTGAGTTGCTACCCTATTCTTTCATACATTGAATGCTGAAAGAAAAAGAAATCTGAAAAAATATAAGCTCTCTGAATTGCGAGAAAATATGGGACATGAATGATAATTCGCCTTATGAGTTGACTGAAAATGTATGCTTAAATTCAAGAATTATCAAACTATTTCTGGCTATTGTAGTAATTATCATCCCATCTTTTTTCTATGACCTGGGTAGTTCTAGGCGCTATATTGAGTGTTAATAGTGAGTGTTAACAAATGAGTATTAACTCATTTAATTCCTCAAATAAGACTTTGATGTATTATTTTCCTCTGCTGATGTAAAAAGCATTTAAGGAATTTCCTTGTGGTCTTTCTGTGAGTGACAGAGCAAAAGTTAACTGAGTCTGCTGACTCCTAAACCTCAATTCCTCAGCACTGTGCTAGTCTGCCTTCTAATTTCATAAACTATCTTGAACACAGAATTCTTTTTATTTTGAAAATATCTCTTTTGCTCCTTAGCTTCTCAGAAGAAACATACTTTCAAAACTGTTATTATGAAACATGTACTTAAATTGGTTAAGAAAACAACTTTTTCTGAAAATAATGCAGATTTTTGAATTAGCCAGAGTAGGTGTGAGATGAGACAGAGGTAGGAGTCCAATTCTAGCATAAGTACACTGGATGAAAGCCAGCAGGCTCTGAGGCCTGGCACGAGATCTTGCCTCTTCTATGAGCTCCAAAGGTATTGAGTGGAGAAGGTGATTTTCCTAATTACCAAGAAAATACCAAGAAGGTTATTCAACTTTGCAATCTCCTGACAAACACATGCCCAGATTAATCTATGTGGGTGATAATAGTGATTGAATACAAAATTTAATATTAAAAATATTGCAATAAGCAGAGCACATTAGGGCAGTGAAATTACCCCATTTAATACTATAATGGTAAATATATATCATTATACATTTTTTTAAATCCACAGTGTACCATCACCAAGCATGAACTCTAGTGAAAACTATGGACTCTGGGTGATGATGATTTATCAGTGTATGTTCATTAGTTGCAACAAATATACCATTCTGTTGTTGGAAGTGGGTAATATGGAAGACTATAAATATGTGAGGAGTACAGTAGTTTCCCCTTATCCATGGTTTCTCTTTCTATCGTTTCAGTTATCTGTGGAATCTGCAGTATGAAAATGTTAGTTGCAAAACTCTATAAATAAATAATTCATAAGTCCTGCTCCATCACATCTGGGAGGTGTGTCATGCCTTTGTACAACATATCCATGCTGTATATACTGCCCTCCTGCTAGTTGCTTAGTAGACATCTTGGTTTATCAAATTGGCTGCTGCACTATGGTAGTACTTGTATTCAAATAACCCTTATTTTATATAAAAATAGCTCTAAAGCAACCAAGTGATGATACTGTCAGTTTTGATGTGCCAAAGAGAAGCTATAAAGTGCTTCCTTTAAGTGAAAAGATAAAGGTTTATCATGGTTATATGTGTGTAGGAAAAAGCAGTACAGAATATATAGAGTTCAGAACTAGGAATGTTTTCAAACCCTGACTGGGAGTATTGGACCATATTCCCCATGGTTGCAGGTGGGGTTACTGCATATGAAAAATCTTGGCATCTTCTGCTCAGGTTTGCTGTAAACCTAAAATTGCACTAAGAATAGAGTCTATTATTTTTAAAATGTACTACAAGATATGCTAAGTGAAAGAAGCCAAACACAAAAGACTACATTTTGTATGAGGACACTTATATGAAACACCCAGAATAGACAAATCCACACATACAGAATGCAGGTTAGTGGTTACCAGGACAGGATGGGAGAAATGAACAGTAGATGCTTAGTGGGTACAGGGGTTTTTTGGGGGGTGATGAAAATGTTCTGAAACTAAGCAGGTGTTCTAGTGATCATACAACATTGTAAATATACTAGAAACCATTGAATGATATAACTAAAAAAGGTTAATATAGGATTCTTATGTTATGTGACATTTTCCTCGAATAAAAATATTTGAAAATCCTGCAAAACAAGAAAGGAAATGTCACTTTGAAAATTCTGGAAGAACTTTGCCTTTGAAAATTATGTATTATAATATTATAAGAACTAGTTACAAAAAAATGACTTTGAACATGCAAAGGTATGAGCTTTGATGCAGATGCAGAGAGAGAGGTAATGAGAACATTTTCTGAGTTAAGACAACAGAATGATGTGAAAAGGAAGTTATGTGAGATCTGGAAAGTTTGAAACAGGACTACAATTTTTTAGCAGAATTTAAATGCAGTTGAAGGTGGCTAACAGATGAATTGACACCAAAAAAGTGAATCACTGATGCAAAAGAAAAAGTTATTTTCTCAGAATGCAAAAAGACAAAATGAATATAAGAAAATGATGAAAGTATAGGTAGTAAACTAGGGGGAGGAGGAGAATGGTAGACTCAGAACAATGGACTCAATAATCGAAAACATAGCTGAGGAATTTTTTTGCAGCAAAAACAAAGGCCTAAATATAGAAAAAAACCCCACAACATTTCATAAAATGTAATTGAAAAGAGATTTTCAAAAATAAAAGTATCACTATTGTGATACTTTTTTTAAAGCAAAGAAAAGAAGCATTAGTAAAATATCAAAATGTAATAGACCGGTTGTCTGAAAAGAACCAAAAAATTAGTTTACAAACAGATTTTTTTGAAACATAGACCATCAGAAGATATTGGAAGAAATCCTATAGAATTTTAAGAAAAATATATCATGAAACAAGTATATTTTCCTAATTTATCATATATGTGAAGGCAACAGAGAGATATTCTAAGATAAATAAGATCACAGAAAATATCAATTCTTGTCTTTCTTAAAATTGTGTGAGTAAAATGGTACAGTCACTCTGGAAAACAGCATGGCAGTTTCTTATAAAACTAAACAAACAATTGCCACAAGACCCAGCAATTACATTCTTGGCATATAGCCCAGAAAAATGAAAAGGTATGTTCACAAAGACCTGGTCCATTAATGTTCATAGGAGCATTGTTAATAAGAACCCCAAACCAGAAACAATCAGATGTCCCTCAAAAGATACACAGCAACTGTGGGTATGTCTATACCATGGAGTACTACTCACCAATAAAAAGCAATCAATGAGACTTAGGGGTATAGCTCAATGGTAGAGTGTATACTTAGCAAGTTCAAGGCCCTACGTTTGATCTCCTGCCCTCCAAAAACAAAACAAAACAAAACAAAACAAAACAAAACAAAACAATAGATCAAACTACTGATATACACAATTTCAGTAAGTCTCCAGAGAATTATGCTGAATGAAAAAGCCCATCCTTCCAGAGAGCATATGATGTGATTCCATCTCTATAACATTCTCGAAATGGAAAAAGAAATGGAGAACAGATTAGTCATTCTGTGGGCTAGAATCTGGATAGAGGTGGATATGTAGAGAAAGGGTGTGTGGTCATGAAAGAGCAACCCAAGGGACCCATGTAGAGCTGAAATTGTGCTGTGTGGAGGTGGATATATAGAAACTGACATGAGATAAAGCTCTATAGACACAGCACACATACAAACACAGACAAATGGGTACAAGCAAACTGGGAAAATCTGAGTCAGAACCAGAGATGGTATCAATGTCAACATCTGGTGGTGATATGGTAATAGAGTTTTACAAGATGTTACCATCTTTACATGGAGTAAAGGGTACACTGGATATCTTTATGCAACTTCATGTGCATCTACCATTATCTCAACTAAAATGTTAATAAAATATTTCTTGAAATATGCTCTCCTTGCTGAAAATTTAAGTTCTTAATTTAAGTTCTTAATTTAAATTAAGAACTCGAGAATCACTTAGCTTGGTGGAAAGCATAAATAACATTGTGGAATCTAACACTAATGTGAAAAGTAATTTCTGATAAAGGACTTTGCAAAAGGAAAAAAAAAGAATAATCTGGTTTGGAAACCTCATTTTATATTAACAAGGAATAGGAAATGAAGGAAATAAAGCTGGAATAAGTTTCTTTTTTAAGCAATGAGGAGTCAAAAGATACTTTTTCATTTTTTTGTATTGATGAGGGGAATAAAGGTTTTTTTTTAACTTAAAGATAATATCACAGAGAATTAAAACAGGATGTTTATCTTTCAAGTCATCAGGGACAAACAAACACACATAACCAAACAAATAAATGTTTTAAAAAATCAGGTAAACTTAAGGCAATATAATGCTTCATTGTCCATATTAAAACTAAATAAATAAATCCTGTATGTAAGATAAGAGCTTGGCAGACTCATTTAAAAAACAATATTGAATCAGATGGAGGACCACATACCATAGACCTCCATACTCTAAAGTTGAAAGTTAAGCCCACAAACTGTTAAACACCTTCCCTCCACCTACTTTCTGACACATACACCTTGAAAACAGCCTGGAAGCCCAGGGTTGGATACAGAATTCCCTTTGGAGGTTGTGCAAGTGATGACAGTTGTGACTCCAACCCTGCCGAGGCCTGTGCCCTTTGTTTCCCAGGAGGACTTGGAGAACACAGCAGTGACCACATAAACCTGTAGGTCTCCTCCCTTCCCAAACCCCAAACACTTGCTTTGGTCTACTCATGAGCCTACGGATGGGCATCCTTCACTGCCAAGAGGATGACCTTGGAAGATGACCTTGGGAAGAGGCTGCCTAGGTTGTAATCTACTCCTTTCACATAACAACATACCATGGAGCTTTTCCCATAATGTTCCATTTTTGTTTGTCACCAGTGTTTTCACATTGCCACCTAACCTTACGTTGACCAGAGAGAGTTCCTGCGGAGGTTGCCAAGAGAGCTGTGGGAAGGAGCACAGGACCCCTTACTTTGAGTTCAGAGAGTGTACATTTGGTTACTTATCTTATTGGACTTCTGCTTAATATTTTCTCTAAGTACTGAAAGAATAAGAATCCATAAGTTAAAAAAGCAAAATGAAGTTAGGCGTGTAAATATCAATTTGAAGAACTTAACCAGTTCTCTATGGTTGGGTATTTAAGTTCTGATCAATTTTATTTTATCATAAACACTTTCCATATCTATCTATCTGATTAATTAATAATCTTCTGCTACAGGTTGATTCTTAAATGTCTCCCAAAGGCCCATGAGTCAAAGTCTTGGTATTTAGCTTGGTGCAACTGGGAGGTGGTGAAATCTTTAAGAGTTGTGGCCTGTAGGTCCAGGTCATTGGAGATGTGCTTTCAAAGAGGATCGTGGGACAACAGCCCCCTACTCATTCTCTTTCATGTCCTGACCATGAGGTGAGCAGTTTTGCTCTGTCATGGGCTCCTGCCATGAGGTGCTGACACAGTTCCATAGCAACAGGGCCAACAGATCATGCATTGAAACCTATAAAACTGTGAGCTAAAATAAAACTTTTCTATTTATAAGTTGATTATGTCAGGCATTTGTTATGGTATTGGAAAGCTGACTAATGTGGAAATCCTTTTTTAAAGAGTCTTTCAGATGTTACTGTCTACCCATTTTTTAAAAAAACTTTGTTCAACTCAATCTGGATTTTGTTCCCAAGTGTTCATAGCTCTATCATGACACCCTCTGTTGCATTGAAAATCTCTCCCAGTGGTCCTGTGGTGGTGTGTGGCTCTAATCCCAACAACATAGGAGGCTGAGATAGGAAGGATTGCCCAATTCCAGACCAGTCTGGACAATTGAGAGAAACCCTGTCTTGAAATAAAAAATAAAAAAACTGGGGATGTAGTTTGTTGGTAGAGTGCTACTTGGGCTCGATCCCCAGTACCCAAAAAGCAAAGAAGACCCCTCTTCACTTTGTCTTGTAATAAGGTGAGTTGCTTTAGGAAAAGGACTTTTCTTTTTATCTGTATGTTCCTGCACTGGAGGGACTCAGTAGTACTCATTGGATGAATGGATCCTCTGTGCAACTCTACTTGTTCAAGTTCCATGTCCACTAAACCAGTGGATCCCAAATTTTAGCAGACGTAAGGATCCGTGGGAGGGTTTTCTGAAGCACAGATTTCTGGGCTGTATCTCCAGAAAGTTTAATGCACTTCCCAAAGCTAGTGATGCTGCCCATCTGAGGACAATGCTTCCAGCAGGCACTGTACTCACAATCTTATCATTTGTCTTCTGGGAGGATTTTCTTAAGAGGATAAAATGTTCAGATCGCTGATGAAAACACATGGGTCTACTTGGATGTTCCCAAAATTCTGGTTTTACAACCTTTTTTATATGTCAGTTTCATTAATATGAGTTATTTCCCCTGAGTTTTATACAATGTGGAACACTGATAAATCCACTTTCTATTCCTCATTTGCTGAGGTCTTGCTTTAGGAACATGTGGACCCTATTAAGGTGGTGGTGTTCTAGGAGGTTCTCCGAGCAGCTGCCTGGACTGCTTTCCTACCAAGCTTTTCTATCTTCTGCCTCATCACCACTGCAACAAATTAAATATTTTTTTTTCTTCCTAATCACTTCCAAAAACTGCTTACAGATTTATGTCCATTAGAATGTGTACTTAGAAGCTATCCTTCAACAATTGGTATTTGGAGCACTATTTGAAAAAGACAGAAAAGTAAATCATAGCTACTCACACAAGCAAAATGATCAGAGATGCAGAGGTCTCTCAGGATGGAGGGGGTGACAGGTAGGAGTCCTGTGCTTCCTGGAGGGTAAGCCA
Source organism: Sciurus carolinensis (assembly GCF_902686445.1). NCBI lineage: Eukaryota > Metazoa > Chordata > Mammalia > Rodentia > Sciuridae > Sciurus > Sciurus carolinensis. Next base: position 100,417,940 of record NC_062220.1, read on the forward strand.
TAGCAAAGATGTGAGGTAGGGGTGATGTAAGGAGAGGAAATAATTCTGAGGAAGAGGCTAATTACCCCCAAAGTTAGCTTGTAATGAAGGGCTGATTATAGCTGGGAAATTACCTTCTTTTGATTCTCATGCATTTAATGGTGCTACAGAGAAAGAGTCTTAGGTGCCCTGGCTCCTGTCCAGGACAACAGTACTTAATAATAATGGGTGCTCAGTTCTGACCTGGTAGAGTTTGCTGGGTGAGAGCTTGGCTTACTAAAGCCCCTCCATGTTCTTTTATATTTCTCTTCCCCAATAGCTTCACAGCATGTTATTTACCTTTAGAATCTACTTAGGTGTGTGTGTGTGTAGGGGTGGGTGGGAGTTCACAGAAGCAAGTGTTATGCCACCACTTTATACCTGGGGTAAAAAAAAGCAACACGGAACATGTTTTTTGTGAAAGTCCACCCCAAGGACTGTCAGTAGCTGTACTCTTTGGCAGCCCTCTGAGGGTTGGATCGCCAGGGCTGGCAACACTTTCAGATTCTTGACATGGGAATGATTCACTTAAATACAATATGCATACATGGTTTACATTGCCTCACAGAATTAAAAGGAATACAGACAATAAATACAAGTTGAAATTCTATTTCTAAGAATGATTACACCCTGACCCAATGGCTTGGTTCATAGTCATTCTTAAAATTGTCATGTATATTTCTTTAAGTTCTTCTTAGAAAATCTGGCCTACCAAAATAAAAATAAAAATAAGAAACTATTTCATGTTTTCTACCTCCACGATAAGGAAATACTATAGAGTGGAGATTGGAAATTAATAGGAACCTTAAGTTATGAAGCTACTACTGAGGTCTTTCAAAAAATATCTGCTCCAAGCAAATCTCTGTGACCTGTGGTCACCAGACTCCTCAAGTTTTTTTTTTTTTTTTTTTTTTTTTTTTTGGTCATTGCTATAACTTGGATCTGGAATGTTCCCTAAAGGCTCATGTGTTAAAAGTTTGGTCCCCAGCTGGATGCTATTGGGAGGTGGTGGAAAAGTTAAGAGGTGGGGCCTACTGGGAGGCAGTTAGGTTATTGGGGGTGTGTCTCTAAAGGGAATTGGGGGACACAAGCCCCTTGTTCTTCCTCTCCTCACTACCTGGCCATGAGGTGAGCAGTTTGACTCTGCTATGCACTTTTGCCATGAGGTGCTGCCTTGCCATGAACCAAAAACAATAAGACCAGCTAACCATGGTCTGAAACCTCTGAAACTATGAACTGAAATAACCTTTTCTCTTTATAATTCAGTTATCTCAAGTATTTGTTCCAGTAATGTGAAACTGACTGAAACAATCACTTAACTTAGGAGTCATTTTTCCTACCTAACTTAGGTAACAAGGAAGAGAAAATCAGCTCTTCTGTCCCCTAGGAAGTTGTGGGGGATTGTGGGGGTTGAGCAAGACAGAGGTTTAGCAGGGTTCCTTAAGAGATATCATCAAGAGCCCAGTTCTGCTGTTTTTCATCCTATAAACTGGGGCAATGCCAACTTTCTCCCTAAATCACTGGTGCTTGGGGAGATGAATAGATTCTCAGTAATAGTTTATAGGAGGGTGCAAGGAGTTCCTCCTTCATTACAATTATTCTCTTAGATCAGACTCCAACAGCTCTCACAATGCCATCCACACCTATCTCTTAAAGATAATCACTTTTGGGCGACTGATAATGGGTCCCTCCCCTCCATTGCAAAACAGTCCCTGAAACAACTAACCAACCAACCACCCGACCAAATGACAACCAACCCTGTCCTTCAATTTCAAATGTAACAATTCTCAAAGCTAATGCCTAAAAGGCTGAAGCTTCAGGAACAGCTTTGCTTGAACATAGAATTTGAAAACCATGCAGTCTTTACTGCATCTCTCTCAAAGTCCTTTGACTGCTTGGATCAAGGTGTTAGCAATGGCAGCCACTACTTACAGGTCAGAACATGGGCCTTCAGGCAGGCTAATAATTTGGAGGGGCTTTAATATGATACTTTTAAGAGATATTGGATATCCATTTTGGGGAGAGTCTGAGAGTGGCTGTGGGGATTGCTGAGAAGAACCCAGGGCCTCATGTGCATGACTTTTCTAGGAAAAAAGGTAAATTGTCTGACACCCTAAACTTAGAGGGTAATTTATAGACTCTTATCACTGTACCTTTTCCTTTTTCTAGGAATTTTAAGCACAGCATACCTTTGAAGTGGCCCATTAAAGTTCTTCCAATCACATACAATTTTCTCCATGAGAAGAACCCTGTGCGATAAGGTTTTCTCTACTTCTTTCTATTTTAAGCCAAGTCTGAGGTTACAGTTGTGTTTTTCTCTCCTTCATTGTTGGAATGCTAGCTACCTCCTAGCCTGCCATGAGTCTTGCTCTGTCAGTGGTAATGCTAATTAAAAACCTTTGCAATGCTCAGTCCTATAAATTCAGCCACATGTTTTAGATAGAGTCTTCAACTGTAAATACTGGTCCAAATATAAAACATACCACTTGAGTCTGAGGTTCAAATGTCCTCCTATCTAGTTGGAAACAGTTTCATCTTGTAAAAAAAATACAAAGCATAAAACCAAAAAAACACCTCGTTATTGTCGACCCATGTACACAAACCCATTGCTGCTATCTGCTTTGCTATCTAGCTTAAGTGGTGAGAATTATTTATCAAAACATTAACCACTTTGGTAATAAAACCAACCAGCAGCCCTCTTAATTAATGTGTCACCAGGGTTAAGAACTTGGGGTCAGAGGAATAAACCACATTAGATTTTTGTGAGGAATGTTGGGCCTTTAATTTAATTACTGAAAATTTATTAAGAAACAGCATAGGGGACATACAAAAGATAAACTTGCCACAAGAGTCTAACTCTTAAGTTGAAGGTTAAAAAAACAGAAACTAAAGAGTCATCTGAAGCTAAGAATTATGCTAAGGGTGTTTTTATAGGAATCATAAAAATAAGCTGTAATGATAAAGTTAGACTCACTGATTATTTCCTTTAGATAAACAAGGAAATGTTTAGGAAATCCAATCGTCTACTGTTTTAGAATTCTTTTAAGTATTTCTGCAGGTTATCTGGGATCTAGCCACATGTTATCTCTCCCACTTTTGATCTGCTTGCAGAAAGTTTGGAGAGAAGGAATTTCCTTTTGTTTGTAAGGAAAGTGTTGGGAGTGAATACAAACATTCATTCTCCAGGCTGTAGTTAAAAACCTACTACCAGGCACCACATACAAGTAATTAAAATGGAACATAAATATAAATATAAAACATAAATCGATTAAACATCCAGAAGAAAATGTAGGGCAACGTCTCCACAATCGTAGATTGTGCAAGGATTACTTAGATATGAGACCAAGATAAAAGAAAAAAAAAAATTGGTAGATGGAACTCCATCAAGATTAAACACTTCCGTTCTCTGAGAGGTACTATTAAGAGAATGAAAAACAGATGATACACAGGGCGAAAATACAGTCATGCCTGCATATTGCTGTTTTGGTCACCGGCAGATCTCATGTATGACAGTAGTCCCTTAAAATGATAGTAGCTGAAGATGTTCTGTCACTTCCCAACCTCAGAGCCACGATAGAGCTGTCGTGCAACACATTGCTCATGTGTTCCTGGTGATGCTGGGGTCAACAAGCCTACTGTGCTGTCTGTTTATAAAATTCCAGCATGTGCAACTATGTAAGTACATAATAACCAGTGATAGACAACTGTTACTGCTTGAGGGACTTACTATACTACATTTTTATTATTATCTTGGATTGTACTATTCCCACTTATCAAAAAGAGGAGTTAACTTTAAAACAGAATGCCTGCGGTACCCGCGACAGCCTCGTCCACCTGGTCTTACCATCTCTTGATTGCATCAAGAGACCACGTGGAGAGGTTGATGTACACCTTCTAGGTTAGTGTAAGTGCACTCCATGATGTTCACATAGTGAAGGAATCACCTCACAATGAAGTTTTCAGAATGTATCCCCGTTGTTAAGTGTCACACAACTATATTTGTAAAGCACACATCTGACACATGCCTTGTATCCAGAATTATATATTTAAAAAAAACCCTCTGAGACTTAATAATGAGAAAACAACCCAATTTTTAAAAATTAAAAGAGAGTTAAATAGATGTTTCACTCAAGAAAATATATGGATGGCAAATTAGTGCAAGAAAAGATGCTCCACATCATTAGCACTGAGGAAATATTAATTAAAACAATGAGATATGACCATACACTATTAAAATGGCTAATAACAATGCCAAATGAAACATGAAACAAAAAAGGTGGCATGCTAACAATACTGAGTTCTGGAGAGAACTAGGAGTGATTGGAACTCTCATTCTTTGCCAGTGGTAAAGCAAATGCTGCAATCACTTGAGAAAAAAAATATTTTTGATGGTTTCTTATAAAGTCAAACATACACTTTACCATACCACCCAGCCAACTGCCTCCTTGGTATTTACCCAAGAGAAATGAAAACTTATGTTTATAGGAAAAACCTATACTTATATGTTAATAACAGCTTTTTTGGCTGCCAAACACTGGAAGTAAACTAAATTTCTTTAGACAGGCAAAGGAACAAGCAAACAATGGTATGTTCATACTATGTAATCTACTCTGCAAAGGATTGAACCATTTATACACAGAACAACATGGATGGAGACCAAATACATTATTACAAATGAAAGAAGTCAGATTCAACAGTTACGTACCAGATTATTCCATTTATATGACATTCTGGAAGCAGCAAAACTACAGGACAGAAAACATCCACGGTGCTGGGAGTGAGGAGAATTGACTACAGAAGACTTTGAGGGAGTTCTTTAAGGTGATGGAAATGTGTGGAATATTGATTGTGGTGGGATGTGCATTTGTTGAAATTAATAGAAACATCCACTAGAGAGGGTGTGTTTTATGGTATGAGATTTATCTCAATTAAAATGGTGTTGGATTCAATGACTCAAAATGGATAGTCTCAAATAATTAAGAAAATGTTTCCTCCTAATATTTTCTTCAGTGTCATGGTCAAAGACCTGTGCTTATAAGCATAGTCCTGCTTTAGTGAATCATCTCAGAATTTTCCAGTCAGCCCCATCATCTTCATCTCCACTTTGCTAGCTTTGTTCTAGCTTCAATCATCTCTTGGGAAGCACCACAGTCATCTCCTAACTGGTCTCCATCTTGTATTCTACTTTCTTTGGTACATAGTCTATATTGATTTTCTTTTCACAGCAATACCATCATACTTTTCTGTCTAATCTCCATTTGTAAAGCTCACATCTGACACATGCCTTGTATCCAGAATTACATAAAAAATATATTCTTCCCTAAAGTCCTAAGTCCTAGAAATCCCACTTCCTGAGCACAAATTCTGCTCCCCTCACTTCCTCAAATATATCACAAATATATCCGTTTGCCTTTGGTCACATTTTAAGACCATAATACTGTTTCCTCTGTCCATGATTCCTTTCCATATCTTTATTTCTCTGGTTAATTTCTACTTGTTTTTTAAGTTTCAGTGAAAGGCAGAGTATAGGTATTCCTTCCAAGGCACAGGCTTGGAAAATTTAGTACAATTGTAACTTCTGTGTCTTAGGTTGTTCTGCTTCTAAAACTGAAATCGGTCATTTGTCCCTGATCTCACCTAGGGATCCACTCAATAAATCACTTAATCACTCACTGTTTCCTTTCAGACCAACACCTATGGGAAAAGTGAACATGGTGTCAGATAATTAGGATGAAGTCCCTGCCCATAAACAACTCACAACCTAGTAGAGAGACATAATAACAAATTAATGAGAATGCACCCAGAGAAACATATAAAAAGATCTAAATGTATGATTCAGAGAGATCACAGGGCAGTTTTCAGTAACTAATTTTTATTGTTCAGAGCTTATTGTGTTCCTTGAAATGTCCTAGAGTCACATGATGAACCAGAGAGATAATCCCTTGGCTCTTATATGACTGTTACCTTAGTAAAGAAAAGAAAATGTGTATTTTTCCTATTGTTTTGGCAACTTTGAAAAGTAGGTAGGTTTTCAAACAGTCATTTTTACTAATTTGGAAACTGGGATCAGAGAGGTTGACTTATTTAAACAGGTCTCAATGAAGCAGGGAAATGTTTGGGGTTGAACTGTGAATCCCAAGTTTGCACTCCTTCCTCTCTCAGGTATCCTCTGTTTAGATCCTGGTACTTTGGTGCTTGTCCTCACTTTGGTTTTTGGCTCTATCCTGGTGTATTTTTGGCTTCTTACCTGATCTTTCATTTTACTTCTAAACCTTTGGCTTTTCTTTGGATACTTTCCTAAGTTCAAGATTATAACTTTTCCTACTCCAAGCTGACTTGGGTAACAAATGCCAGGGTTGACATTCAAAATGCATACAAAATATTGCATGGACAACAACCATTTGAAAGAGACACTGATTTATCACAGAGGTGTTGACTGGCTTGGAACTTGCCTTTTGCACAAGTTTCTATGCAGCACTCATACTGTATGAGTGGCATTTCTCCACTTGATTTGACTCGCTGCCAACCTCTGTCTAGGTTCCTGGTGAAGAAGATTTTAAAAAAAAGTGTCTCACTATCTAGAAGGTTTGGCAATTTTTTAGAAATTGCAATCCAATATGACATATGGTCATGTAGAGACTTGCATAAGGCATGATGAGAATATAGAAGAAAGGATGACCAAGGCCAGTGAGGAAATTAGACAAGATTCACTCAAGAAAAATGACCCTGGAGTGGATCCAGGAATGAGCAGTTTCATTTCTATTGTGAGAAGAGGTGGGATGCTATTTGTGCAGAAATGTGGGGTGTGAATGAACACAATGCAATGGAAAAGGACAATGGGTCATCACCACACTGTGCAGGGCATATGAGAACCTATGGTAGGATGAGTGGCTTGATTTCTGGGCCAGAAATGAAGCACCTTTATGTGTCATGCCATGAAGTTGGCAAAGTACACTCATCCTAGAGGCCTACAGACGATCAAGCAAGGGTTTCCCCATCAGAACACTGACAGCACTGAGAAAAACCAACTGCAGAGTCATTCTGATGACCTTGCCAGATGGAATGTCTTGGAGACTGGTGTGCCCTCTCCACAAAGCTCTAAGGTTGTGTCTTCTGATGAGAAGTGTTATGAGTTCTTCTAAGGTTAGTAGACTCTATTCTTGTATCTCAGTTCTTAGGATATAGCTTAGACAAACTAAATATCAACTTACAAAAAAAAATGTATATCTGAGCTGTAAAATGAAAGCATTCTTTGCATCCTATAACATACTATGGAAAAAACCCCAATTATCAAATTTAAGAGGTTCAGAAACTAGATGGTATCATGCATCTGTACATTGCCCTAATTTCACATAAAAACTTCCATATCCAATATCTCACTGACATTTCCCAACAATTCTCTGGGGGTAAGTAGGGACAACCAAAGCTGCAGATAAAGACTGAGTTTGTATTCACTTGAGTACTGAAAAAAGAGCAAAAGTTACTGTGTTCTCTTGAACTGAAGAATCATCTATGCTCAGTATATGATCCAATTCTAGCACACATTTTTGGTTGCAAAATAATGTAGATCCACTTAAGCCAACTTATGTCCCAAAGGAAACTTAATTATGAGCATATGGCAATGTCTCACAAATCCTAAGGGTTGGATACAGCTGGGTCTCAAGAATGGGTTGAACCTGGGAATATTTTTAGGTTCTGTTTTTCATTTTTCATCAGATTGAGATACAAAATAAATGTCATAAAATTCATCCATTTGAAGTTTATAATTCAATAGTATTATTCACATTCACAGAGTTGTACAACCATCCCCAATATCTATTTGAGAACATTTTTATTATCCCCAAAATAATCCCTACAGGCCCAATAATGGTCATTTCTTCTCCCCATTTCCCTCCAAACCCCGACAACTCACAGCAATCCCTAGTCAACTTTCTGTCCCTAAGGATTTGCCTATTCTGGAGATATATCATGCACATGGAATCGTACAATTTTTATCTGGTTTCTTTCATGTGCCATAATGCTTTCGAGGTTCATCCATGTTGTAACATCTAAAGTACCTTTTCCTTTTTATTATCAAATAATATTTCATTGCATGGATATAATACTTGCTTATCCATTCATCAGTTGAGGGACATTTGGGCGTTTCCACTTTTTGGCTATTACAAATGATGCTGCTCTGAACATTTGTGCATGAGTTTTGAGTTGACATACACTTTGATTTCTCTTGGATGTATAAGTAGGAGTTGAGTTGCTGATTCATATGGCAACTCCACACTTAACATTTTGAAGAACTGCCAGACTGTTTTCCACAGTGGCTGAATCATTTCACATTCCCACCAAAAATGTACAAGGGTTCCAAATTCTCCACATCCTTGCCAATGCTTTTATTTTTATTTATTTATTTATTTTTTGCCTTTTTGATTATAGCCATCCTAGCGGGTGTGATGCAATATCTCATTGTGGTTTTAACGACTGCTTGATAACTAACAATGTTGAGAATCTCTTCTGACCTTATTGGTCAATCATTTGTCTCTGGTCCTAGTTCCTGGGCCTCTTAATTTTGATAATTGTTTTGTTTCCTTAGGTATGTAACAGCAGGCAAAGAATGCTTTCTATCCAGCTTCTTTAGTTTTCTTCAGTTGGTTTGTCTTTTTATTGTTGAGTTATAAGTGGCCTTGATATATTCTGGATGCATTTCCCTTATCATGTTCTGTGGATAGTGTTTTAGCTCTCTGATGTTCTCTCAAGCACATCTTTAAGTTTGATAAAGTCCACTTTATTTTTTATTTTGTTGCTTGTGCTTTACTGTCATATCTAAGATGATATCCTTGCCTACTCTAAGGTCACAAGAATTTATACCTATGTTTTCTTCTAAGAACTTTTAAATCATTTTATCATTTGTATTTAAGTCTAAGATTCATGTTTGAGCTAATTTTTCTGCATGGTGTAAGGAAGGTATCCATTACATTCTATTTTTTGTCACCTTCATTATCCTGTTTCTGCAAACTAGTTTTTCTGTATTTTGTTTTTGTTTTTTTTTTTTGGGTTTACATATTAGAAATACATGAAAACAAATAGCTCCCAACTTTACATGCACTCCAGGTACCCAGGGAGAGGGCTAAGTCCCGTTCATGGTCTCAATGTTAAAATTTCAGGGAAGGAACTCTAATTATTCCTACTTGGTTCAGGGGTATGGCTCAGGTAGTGCATCATGGCCACCAAGAGCTCCCTGGAGCTGAAAAGATACTCATTAGGTATCCTATGCTTAACGGTGGTTCCTGTAGCCATATCAGGAAGAAGAAGGAGACTGAAGGGAAGGGTTGTTTTCACCTGTAATGGACCTTACTAGACATGACACATAGTGAATGTATAAATGAAGAATCATTAAATATGCATTTGTATTGAAATTGCTTGCACATTGTTGAGACATTCATACCAGCTCTTGGGCCCCAATTAAAAGCTTTGAAGGCAACCAGTGTGGGGGTGAGGGCAGTGATGGCACATGAACTCAGGAGTCTATCCAGGTGGAAGGCCTGCTGGAGGCACTTGCTGGCCATGTGATCCTAAGTTCTTGACTAGCAAATTACTTATGTATTTCACAGGCTGTTGTGAGGATAAAATTACAAAACTCAGGTGAGAGCATGCTGAAGACAAATGCCAGGTATTCTTATGGAAGTCTAGGGGCATGAAGCCAAGAACTTAAGAGAGGGCGTTGTGTTGTGGAAGTAAGTGGTGAAATGCTAGTGCAGGATGTTAAAGGAGCAAGGCAGAGGGCAAATCATAGGAAAAACATTCAGTAAGAAATAAGCTGACATAAATTACTATACGCCACTTCTTTGGAATATAAGAGGAATATTATAAAATAGTGCCTGTCATGTGTGGGTAAGATGTCATTATGGGTAAGATGTTTCTCCTGTGTGTTGCAAGCGTCTAAACCTGAGTCCTGTTGACATTTGGACTGGATCATTCTGTTGTGGGGCTGTCCTGTTCATGGTAGTTGTTTTGCAGCATCCCTGGCCTTTGCCTCCTAGTTGCCTGTAGCACCCTCCCACCGCAACAAGGTTGCCCTGCCCTACCTTGGTTGAGAAGCACTGGTGTAGGGCAAGGATGAGAGAGCAATCCCTTCTTGGCAATGATGTGTAAAAGATGATGCTCTGGAAAACTCGATCACAGTTAGGTCTTGGTGGACCATGTGCTTGCATCCCGGGTGGCCCTCAGTGTTCTCCTAGGTTGATTGCATTACCTGCCTAGAGACTTGATTATCAGTTCCTCTCACTCACCCAGTATTGTGGGTTTCTCAAAAGTTTTAGCTGTTTGGGCATTATTTACCTCTTATCTTACCTTCTTTTTCTACCATATGCCTTTGCCTGAGTGATGATGAATTTCCAAGTCTTCCTTGGAAATGCTATGCCCAGGTATGGTTCTGCAATTATATGCACACTGTTCTCCAAGTCAGGGATGACTTTCATCATGTCTCTGCCTAGAAAACTCCTATAAATCTCTTTTAGGACCTAATCATTTCCTCGGGAAGTTTTTTCCTGACAGCTTCAAACAGATTGGTGACTTCTTCCCCTGTACTTATTAGGCACTCAGCTAATATTTTTTTATTGCAGAACTTTTTGTACTGCATTTTAATGATCTGCCTTAGTTATTTATCTTTCTTCCTCATCACAGATTGGATTTCATTAGAGTAGGGACTGTTCCTCCTTCACTTGTCAGGTTCTCAGTTCCTACTACTTTGCCTGGAACATAATAGAAGCTTAATGCTGAACCATGTATGAAGAGTGAATGAAATGAACTAATGTAAAGGCTGCCCATGGAGGCCTTAGTTGCCACAACTGGACAGTCAGTTTGAATATTAATTTAGAGATTTCAGTTCTCCAACTACTCATGCAGTTCTTTGCATAGGAATGTTGAAAAACAAAAGGCAGTTGAATTGAGCAGAACCAAATAATCCTATGGGCAAGGTATATACAAATCTATCTCCTAATTAATTTAAACATGCACATAGCTAATTACAATATGCAGAGTGCAGGTAAGATCTTGTTTAATCACTAATCCCTACTGGTTAATCACAGTGCCTAGAGGCCACGTCTCTGTTGGAATCGTGGTGTGGGACTCAGCCCCACCCTCAGTACCTGACTCACATAGTCGGGGCTAGAATCTCATGCTGCTCTGCATTTTGTCAGTGCCATTCCTTGTCCCCCTCCCACAGTATGGTCTCTGCTTCATGAGCCACTGCAAGTTTGGCATTGTCTGACCTCGCATGCTGGCAGGACTGGCAGCTTATCTTCACAGGTCAGAATTTTGCTTCTGGTTTGCTGCCAGCCTGGAGGTGCTAGCTGCTAGCTCCATTCTCACCTGGGTGGCCTCGGAAGGACCAGCCTTCCTCCTGTTGCTGTCTAGTTCTCCCATATCTGTGCTGTGCCCCTCTGGATGTGTTCAGGTTGCTGCTGTACATCTGCTATTTGCTTTTCTCAGTACTTTGGGCGGGGCTGTTTATCCAATCCTGTGGTTTCTGGTGGGAAGAAATAGCTTCAGGGCAGAGTCTTATGAAAAACATGTCTTAGAAACAGACCTCTTTCTCCTGGATTCCTCCTGCTATCTACACTGAAGCCTCCCTTGCCATATCTAGTTGGTAAAAATTATTGTTCCTATCACGTCTCTACTTGATCAGTTGAGACTGGAGAAAGTCTTAAAAGTCTTTGAAAATTTTTGGCATGATAAAGAAGAATGTTCATGGTGAGCTACCATTTGGGGAGCAAAAAGAGAGACAAACACTGCATACACAAACTTTTATAAGCAGATATTTACATGTTCATGTATAGATCATTTTAGAAGAATATGTGGAATTGGTTGCTTCTGAGAGAGGGGCAGTGTTGTAATGGGAATAGGGTAGGGAGAGAAATGTTATCTTATCTTATTTGGAAATTTTGACTTCTGAATCAAGAACATGCCTTATCTATTCCAAATATAAGTGGGCAGTGTCTATAAATGAATAATTCACAGAGAAAGAAATAGCAACATTTATAAAGATTTGAAAAGATGCAAAGTTTTAACAAAAGAAATGTAAATTTAAATTAGAGGATAGTTTTTATATATTCAATTGACAAAGATCAAAATATTATATCATAATAGAGTATTGATGAGAATGTTGAGAAATAAGTTTTCTCATACACTGCTGGTAGGAGGTAAATAAATCCATTTCTTTTGAGATCAGTAGCTATCAGCATGCCCTTGACCTAGCAGTGTCTTTCCCAGAAATTACCTACATCATATATTTTCATTTATCAGTGCATTTCATAAAGATTACCATTGCAATTATTTGTATTGGCAAATGACTGAATGCAATCTAAATCTCCACCAATAAAGAAGAAGAAATTATGGTTGAAGAAATTATGGTACACTTATATAGCCATTAAAAAGAACATGATATATTGACATGTGCTTATTTGGAAAAGCTTCCAAGATCTTCAGTACAATGAAAAAAGTCTGATACAGAACTGTGTGAATACAACATATTTCTTTTTTTATAGCATGTTTCTCCTTTAGAACTTCTTTATTCCTCTTCTCTTTCCTTCCTTCCTGCCTTCCATCTTGCCTGAATTTCTCCTTCATTCTTTCCCTCCCTCAGTCCCTTGCTTTCTTTCTTCCTTCCATCCATTGTCTGTTCATCCATCCATCCATTCATCCATCTATCCATTCATCCATCTATCCATTGTCTACTATCCATCATCTGTCTATATCTGTCTATCTTCTTTCTATCTATCTATCTATCTATCTATCTATCTATCTATCTATCATCTTTGTTCATAGAAAAACTTTGGGAGGATGAACAGGAAATGTTACCTGTGGGTTTCATCATATACCCTTTTTGTACTATTTGAAATTTATTCTATCAAAAGTATATATTTTATTGTAGCATTTTACTATGAAATCAATTGCTAACTCTGTCCATTGACTTTTCTTTTCCTAGTCTTACTTGCACAAAACAGAAAAGACACAGGTCAGTGATGTATCCCACAGTGTACATGGTGGATGTATCACCCTGGGGAAAGAAAGAACAGAACCTGACTGCTCCCTGGAAGCCCCTCTGAGCATTTGCTCAATTGCCCTTCACTCCTCCAGAGTAATCAGGATCTCTTCTACTGTGATAAACACTTCTTTGCTTTTCTTTCTCATCAAAGCACTGCAGCTTAGTTTTACATATATTTATAACTTTACCTAAGTGCATTAATATTGTACCTTGTATGTGGTTTCTGTTGCTCAAACTCATGTTTGTGAAATTCATCAATTTTTTTTTCCCTGTAGTCATCCTTCATTCCTTTTCATGACTGTACAGAATGTCAGTGCATGAATGTTACATTTTTAATATCTATTGTTAAAGAATCATTAAGTTTATAGTTTGGGACCATTATAAATAATGCTGCTAAGAATAGTCTTGTGCATTTCTCTTTGGAGCAACATTTCTGTTGAATATTAATCAAAATTGAAATGTTTTGGTCATGGCATAATGTATTTTTAATTTTAATAATGTCAGAGAGTTTTAACAACTGTAATAATTTTGAAGTGGGGATGAGTGTGAGTGATAAAGAGACCTGCAACACCTGTAGAGTGTTATGAAGACACCAGCAATTGCTGTTGGTACCCATTGGACAGGTACTGCTGATACTACTGTGGTTTGTTGTCTATGTTATAATTGAAGGAAAGTAGACATACTGGTTATAAGTTAATAAAAAGTAAGCACAGTTTTTTTACCATCAAATTTATGAACTTTCTGAATTTTAGCTATGAACTTTTTGGGGGCCTATGGACATTAAGCTACATATGCTTGTTCTGGAAGCTCCATTGTTTTAGTTGAAGCATGCAGTTGCATTATCCATTTTGAACTGGTATTTGTTATGGTGTGAAATAGGGATTAAATTTCATTTTTTTCCACATAGATTTACAATTTTTCTTAGCACTACTGACTGAAAAGAACCTTTGTCTGCTTTTAGTTTGCAAGGCCTCCTTTTCAGACAACCAAGTATACATATATGTCTGTTTTTAGATTCCATTTAATTCCATTGATCTATTTGTTTTGACCAAAATTCCATGCTGTGTTAATTACTACAGATTGAAAACATGACTTTATATATGATAGAGCAAGTCTAATTTGCCCTCCTTCCATCTTAGCTACTTTTGGCTCTTAGCATTTCAACCCAAATTTTAGAAGCAGATTGTGAAGTACCACCAAAATCAAACCAAGTTAAACAGAAACAAAATAAAACAAAACAACCCTCTGCCCACCCAATTCTGCCAAAACAAAAGCAACTTGATTGGTATTACATTGGATCTGTAACTTAGTCTTAATTAGTAAGTACTTACTTAGCTCACTTTTCTTTCTCAATAATTCTTTTAAATTAATAGATTTTAGTTTTGCAACAGTTTCAGATTTACAGAAAAATCAAGCAGACTGTAGAGAATTGCCATATTATCTCCCCCAACATACACTTGCACAATATACCCTACCATTAGCAACTTGTGTTAGTGTGGTGTGTTATAATTAATGAACCACTATTAATACAGTATTATTATCTAACCCAGAGTGTCACTAAGCTTCACTCTTTCTGTTGTACAGGTCTATGGGTTTTAAAAAATCATAAATTCTTATGTCCACTGTTCATTATTGTGCAGGATAGGTTCACTGTCCTGAGCATCTCACCTGCTTCGTCTGCTCTTCATCCTCCTCTACTCCTATACCCAGGCAACCCTGCTATTCTTACTGTCTCTATAGTTTTGCCTTTTATAGATGTCACACAGTTGGAATCATGAAGTACCCTTTTCAGACTGGTTTCTTTCGCAAAGCAATATGCATTTAATGATATTCCAAGTCCTTTCATGGCTTGATAGTTCATTGTTAATTACTAAATGATATTCTTTTGTACAGGTGTCATGTAGTTTGCTTTTTTATGTACCTATTGAAATACATCTTATTTGCTTCCAGATTTTGGTGATTATGAATAAAACTTCAAGAACTTTCCTAAGTTTATAGATGAGCATAAATTGTCAACTCATTCAGGAGTACTATTACCGAATCATATGGTAAGAGTATGGTTAACTTCGTAAGAAACTGACAAATTGTGTCCCAAAGTGGCTGCACCAGCAATGAATCAGAGTTACTGTTGGTCAATTCTCTCCAACATTTGGTTTCGCTTTCTGGATTTTCTGCCATTCTAATAAGTGCATGCTGCTATCTTATTGTTGTCTATTTGCAATTCCATGATGACTTGTGATGTGACTATCATGTGTTTATTTGCCACTTTACATATCTTCTTGGTGAGGTGTTTATACAGATCTTTTTTTTTTTTTTTGGTACTGGGGATTGAGTCCAAGGGTGCTTAACCACTGAGCCACATACCCAGCCTTTTTTGGTTTTTATTTAGAGACAGGGTCTCCCCAAGTTGCTTAGGGCCTCACTAAGTTGCTGAGGCTGACTTTGAACTTGTTATCTTCCTGCCTCAGCCTTCTGAGCTACTGGGATTACAGGCGTGAGCCAGCTTGTCTGTACAGATCTACTGTTTTATTGGGTTGTTTGTTTTCTTATTGTTGAACTTAGCAGTTCTTTATATGTTTTGGATACATGTCCTTTGCACTTATTTGAGTCACAAAGTTTTCTGCCAATATGTGGCATGTCTTTTCATTATTCTTAAAGTTTTGATAAGTTTTAAGAGTTTTTGTTTGGTTTTTGCTTAAAATTTTTGAATTCTTTGTTAGATATATTCTTAGCTGTTTGATCATTTCAATGCTATTGCATGATATTACTAAAATTATTTTAAAGTGAAGTTATTACAAGCAATGTTACTAGAAATTTGTTGTTTGTTGCTAACACATGGAAATGTGTACATTTTATATATTTAACTAAAGTATTATTTATAATAATTAATCTGTAGATTCTTTAGGTTATCTTACCTGTGCCCTGTGTATATAATGACAATTATTTTCTCTTTAAAAACTTTACATTTTTAGAAAAACTCTTTCTGGTCTTACAAAAACTGGCTAGGATCTCTAGTATAGTATTAAAGTAAGAGAATGATAGTGGATACTCTTCTCTCATTCTTAGACTCATCTAACATTTCACCATTGATATGATGTATCACATTAAAAGGTATGGTCACAGGTTTCTCTCATTGCTATACACATGCTGCTTTATAATGTGACTATTTAACTTGTCCATCAAGGTGAGGTCTATTGGTCCACACATCAGAATCAGGGTTGGCCTTGTGACTTGCTTTGATTAAGAGAATGTGGCATAAATGTCCATATGTGAATGCTGCAGTTCAGGCCTCAAAAAGCTGCACAATTTCTGCTCTGGCTCTTGGGAATTCTTCTATCACTATGTCAAGAAACTCTGCTAAGTCATGTGCACAGGTGTGTGCCTGTGATCCCAGTCAGTGGAGTTGCTGAGGCAGGAACATTATGAGTTTGGGTTGAGACCTTGAGACCCTGTGTAGAAGAAGAAGAAGGAGGAGGAGGAGGAGAAGGAGAAGTAGAAAAGAGGGGAAGAGGAAGAAGGAGAAGAGAGGGGGGGAAGAAGAAGAAGAAGAAGAAGAAGAAGAAGAAGAAGAAGAAGAAGAAGAAGAAGAAGAAGAAGAAGAAGAAGAAGGGGGAGAAAGGAGGAGGAGGAGAGGAGGAGTGGGGAGGAGGAGGAAGAAAAAGAAGAAAAGAGAGAGAGAGATAGAGAGAGGGAAGGAAGAAGGGAAAGACTGGGAGGGATGGATGAGGGGGAGAGAGAGAGAGAGTAAGAAAGAAAGAAAAAGGAAGGTCTGGGAGACTCCTTGAGGTCAAGATACAATGCAGAGAGAGGGCCACCTGTCTAACTGTCACAGTCAGCACCAACTGCCTGGTCTGTAAATGAGGTTGTTTTTGAACAACTCGCCCTTATCAAGTAAGACGGCCACAAGCAAAAGACAGCAGATGATGACCCAAACCCATGTGGTTGAGCTACAGAACCTTGAGCAAATAAACTGGTTTTTACTGGTAGTAAGCTTTGGGGTGGTTAATTATGTAGCAAAATGGCTGTGCTGTAGGTTTTGTTTATGATACCCTTAAATTTAGGTATCTTAATAATTAAATTATTTTAATTATTTGATGATTATTATTAATTACTAAATTACTTTTAATTATTAAATTAAGGAAGTCTCCTTGATTATAAGTGTGCTTAAAAAAATCAAGATAGATGCTATTTCTATTTAATGTTCTTTTTTTTTTTCATCTGTTGAAATGAGCATATTTTTTTCCTTTTCCTTTTTGTATGGGGAATTACATCAATTGATGTTTCAATACCACTGTGGTTTGGATAAGAGTCCTTTAAAGACTGGTGTGATAAAGGCTTGATCACCAGCCTGTGGCATTATTAGGATATGGCAGAATTTTTAGGAGGTGGGGCCTAGAGGAAGGAAGCTAGATTGTTGGGGCATGACCTTGCAAGGGGAATTGAAATCTTGGTCCCTGCCCGACACTCTCTTTGCCTTCTGACTGTCATGGGGTAAAGAGAGCTAGCACCGTGTTCTTCCACCATGATGTACTGTGCTACCACAGGCCTAAAGCAATAGAGTCAAGTGACCATGGACTCAAACTTCAGAAACGCTGAGTCAAATGAACCTTTCATATTTATATTTACCTCAACTGATTGTTACAGTATGAAGCGTTCACTAGCATAAATATTAAATTAACTGAGCATTTCTGGATCAAACTGAAATTGGTTGTACTGTATTATTCTTTCTAGGTATCACTGAATTCCATATTTGATATTTTGCAGAGCATTTTTGCATCTGTATTTATAAATGGAGTTGGCCCATAGTTTTGTTTTCTGTAATGTGTCAGGTTTTGATATTGGCGCTGTGCTAGTCTCATGAAACAAACATGCAGTATTCCCTCCTTTTCTATTTGCTTGATGAATTGTTTTAAAAAATTGGGATTATTTCTTCTTGCAATGTTTGGGAGAATTCATCAGTGATGTCATCTTAGCCAGAAACCTTTTTAAAAATATTTTATTGGTGTATTACTGTCATAATAATGGGATTTATTGTAGTACATTCATATATGTACAGTGTATAATTTGGTCTGCAGAAGCTTTTTGATGAGATTTAAAATCTCTAATTATAAACTCAATTTCTTTTCTAGTTTTAAAATAAACAGAACTAACTTATATTAATTTAGGTAGGATATGTATGAATGCATATATATATTATATATATTTATTTATTTATTACTTTTTGTACTGGGGATTGAACCCAGAAGCACTTACACAGTAAGCCATATCCTCAGTCCTTTTTATTTTTTATTTTGAGATAGGGTCTTGCTAAGTTTCTTAGGGCCTTGCTAAGTTGCTGAGGCTGGCTTTGAACTTGTGATACTCCTGCCTCAGCCTCCTGAGCTGCTGGAACTACAGGTGTGTGCCACCACACCCAATCTTATTATTATTTTTTTTTTTTAGTAATTTGTAAAAATTTTAACTAAAATTTCCAATTTATTGTAAAAAACGTTCATAACATGTTTTTATTAGTTTTCCCTTCCTCTTGATTTATTGACTTATAATTGGCAAACAAAAATTATATATATTTCAGGTATACAACATGTTTTTTTTAAATTTTCTTTTAGTTGTCAATGGACCCATTATTTAATTTATTTATATGTGGTGCTGAGAATTGAACCCAGTGCCTCACACATGCTAGGCAAGCGTTCTATCACTGAGCAAACCCCAGGCCAAGATGATGTTTTGATTGTCCTGTATATTCCTCTTAGTATGCTTTTAATGTTTGCAGAATCTGTAAGGATGTACCCTGACCCCATTTTCTTTTATTCATGACATTAGTTTTTTGCTTCTCTTAATTTTTCTTGAAAAGTCTTGTTAGTAATACATTTTATTCATCCCTTCAATGCTTTTTTGATCCTCTTCATTCTGTTTTCTTGCTTTCTATTATTAATTTATGCTCTTGTATTTATTATCTACCGCATTTTAGTTTAATTTGATATATCCTTTCTATTCTTTACTTTATTGACTGTATTTGTTTTTCTGAGATATGCATTGTAGACCATAAATATTCTTTTGAGCTCAGTTGCATCCTGTAAGTTTGATGTTTTCATTTTCATTTCCATACAATTCAGAGGGTTTACTTACTCTATTAGGTTTTCTTTATTTAAAGATATAGTGCTACATTTCCAAACATGTGTGGTCTTTCCTTATTGCTTTCTTGATTAATACATTGCAGTCAGAAAGTGTACTCTTTAAGTCTTTTTGAATTGGTTGAGACTTGTTTTACTTCCCTGAGTGTCATCAGTCTTTATAATATGGCAACAGCAGCAGTTTATTCATACATGATCTTTTACTTTCAATCTTTCTGTATTCTTAATGTTTTAGATGCCTTTCTGGTAAATAGATATTTTCCCCCCTCGATCCAATATGAAAGTCTATCTGAAATGCAACATTCTGTTAATTTTACACTTACTGCAATTGGTTTGATACATTTGAGTTTAAATTGCCATCTTAACTATTTTCTATTTGCCTTTTTCCTCAATATTCCATTTTTCTTTCTTTCCTCCTTTTTCATTATATTGAATATTTTTATAACACTTTTCCTTCTATTAGCCTAGGGCTAATATGTGTTTCACTATTTTCCTGATTAACTTAGAGACTGCAGTGTGCATTCTTGACTTATCATAGTTATTCTGATGTTATGGTTTGAGATAAGAAGTCCCCTGGAGGGTATCGCAAAACCAGAACTTCAACTATACTACAAAGCAATAGTAACAAAAACAGCATGGTATTGGCACCAAAATAGACAGATAGATCAATGGTACAGAATAGAGGACATGGACACAAACCCAAATAAATACAATTTTCTCATACTAGACAAAGGTGCCAAAAATATGCAATGGAGAAAAGATAGCCTCTTCAACAAATGGTGCTGGGAAAACTGGAAATCCACATGCAACAGAATGAAACTAAACCCATATCTCTCACCCTGCACAAAACTAAACTCAAAATGGATCAAAGACCTTGAAATCTAACCAGAGAGCCTGTATCTTATAGAAGAAAAAGTAGGTCCAAATCTTCAACTTGTTAGCTTAGGATCAGACTTCCTTAACAGGACTCCCATAGCACAAGAAATAAAAGCAAGAATCAATAACTGGGATAGATTCAAACTAAATTGCTTTCTCTCAGCAATGTGAAGAGAGAGCCTACAGAGTGGGAGAATATCTTTGCCACTCAAACTTCAGATAGAGTGCTAATTTCCAGAATATATAAAGAACTCAAAAAACTCTACATGAAGAATACAAATAACCCAATCAACAAATGGGCTAAGGATATGAACAGACACTTCACAGAAGAAGATCTACAAGCAATCAACAAACATATGAAAAAATGTTCACCATCTTTAGTAATAAGAGAAATGCAAATCAAAACTACACAAAGATTCCATCTCACCCCAATTAGAATGGCGATTATCAAGAATACAAGCAACAATAGGTGTTGGAGAGGATGTGGGGAAAAAGGTGCACTCATACATTGCTGGTGGGGCTGCAAATTAGTGCAGTCAATCTGGAAAGCAGTGTGGAGATTCCTTAGAAAACTTGGAATGGACCCACCATTTGACCCAGCTACGCAACTCCTTGGCCTATACCCAAAGGACTTAAAATCAGCATACTACAGAGATACAGTCACATCAATGTTCATAGCTGCTCAATTCACAATAGCCAGACTGTGGAACCAACCTAGATGCCCTTCAATTGATGAATGGATAAAGAAACTGTGGTATATATATACAATGGAATATTACTCAGCTCTGAAGAATAATAAAATTATGGCATTTGCAGGCAAATGGATGAAATTGGAGAATATCCTGCTAAGTGAGATAAGCCAATCTCAAAAATCCAAAAGACCAATGATCTCACTGATAAGCAGATGATGACACATAATGGGGGGTGGGAGGAGTCAAGAATGGAGGAAGGAAGGACTGTATAGAGGGAAAAGAGAGGTGGGGGAAGGAAAAAATAATGGAATGAATCAAACAACATTACCCTATGTAAATGTATGATTATGCAAATGGTATGCTGTTACTCCATGTACAAACAGAAACAACATGTATCCCTTTTGTTTACAATAAAAATAAATTAAAGAAAAAAAAAAAGAAGTCCCCTGGAAAGTTCATGTGGCAATGTGGGAATGTTCACAAATTAAATGATTAGATTATGGGAGCTGCAAACTTATCAGTGGATTAATCAATTAAATAAATTAATAATTTTAATGAATTTTGGGGGTATTCATAAGCAATTGGTGGGATTTAACAGGTGATCATTTGAGACCACATGAATATTCCCTTTACTAAAGTGTTCAAATTGTTTTAGCAGGCCCTGATGACTTAAATCAATTTTACCACTGAAATTGTCAAATGTTAATTTTATTCTGTTAACTTCTGTTGGGGGCTATGCCATGCGGACTAGCCAAGATGGCCTAGCAGCCAACCAGAAGTTATTTTGATCACATCGGTGGTGAGGAAGTCGTTTAACATAAACACACCCAGGTGCTTTATCATTGGCCGTATTCAATTAAGTCCACGTACAAGGCGTGCACATGTGTTCCCTAGTGCTCCTGCTCGTGCCTGCTCATTTTGACCTTTACTGTGATTGGACAGCTAGCTTCTCGCCTGATCTTTGCTTAACTAGTGTTGGCCCTACCCTCTGCCTCCTGGAGGGAATATAAGCCGGCTCTCCTAGAGCGCCGGTGTTCCCGGGTTCCTGAATCATCAATAAACTCCTTCAAATTCAAGAGTTTTGCTACCCGTTTGTCTCCCGCGCCAAATTGACTCTGCTGGATGGCGTCAAACTTCTGTATTTATTAGCTAACACTGTTTCTTTTATTATATCTATGAACTCATTGGTACTTTTCTTATTTATCATGTTATAGACCATTGCCATCATTATTATTATTTTTTGGCGCACCAAGTTTTTCATATTTGGCCAGGTGGAACACCCTCAAACTTGTGTCCAATTGACATACCATCATCATTCTTTCACAACTTCTTGCTTCACCTTAAAACAAATCTTCTAACTTAACTTGAACTGCCCCTGTCCCAGTCCTGGGAATCGGACATTTCTCCAATTAGCTGTGGCACATTTTGGTATAGAATGGTAGATGATATTAGCATCCTATTACTGCTGCAATAAATTATCATTAATTTCGTAGCTTAAGGAACTTTTTTTAATCTTACTGTTCTGGAGGTCAGGAGTCTGAAATAGATCTCACTAGAATAATGTGAAAATATTACCAAGGCTGCCTTCCCCATTGAAGGCTTTAAGGGAAGAATCTGTTTTCTCATCTTTTCCAGCATCTAGAGGTTTCCCATACTCTTGACTTGTGGCTGCTTCCATATTAAAGTCCTAGCACTGGCTAGTTAGGTCTTTCTCACATTGCCTCATTTTGGTGCAACCTGCTTTTCTGCCTCATTCATCTTTTAAGGATTCTTATGATAACTGTACCCAAAAGGATAATCCAGAATTAGCAGCCTTATTTCCCCCTTGACTTAAAACATAACATATTCACAAGTCCTGGGGATTACAACATGGACTTTTTGAGGGGAAATGGGTGACTGATGTTTTATTCTGCTTACCATGCAAGCCAAGATCTAGCTCTAGTTGTGTCTGTATGACTACAACATCATCAATTTGGGGCTCTAACAGAAGACAGCTAGAAAATATATTTTTGTAAATCATGAATTCATTCTGATTCTTCCAATTTAAATGTAAACCTGCAGGTTCTTATTTACCTTCTCTCCTTCTCCCTCTCTCTCTCTCTCTCTCACACACACACACACATACACATCTCTATCACTACCTATATTCTTATCTTATCTATTCTATGTTTCCATAGGCTGTTAAGTCTGTTTCTAACTCTTGAACCAGATCTATACCACATGACAGTGTTCTGATTCCCTCTGTTTGACAAGGGTAGTTTTCATTCTTTTATTGTTTTTCTTTTTTGTTGTTCCAGAAGTTCTTAGCATCTCCTGAATTTTTAATTTTCCATGTGAACTTCAGAATCAACTCACCTAGATTCGGAGAGAAAGTTGTTAACATTTTGTATTGGAGAATTGATATGGTTTTGATTTATATTATTCAATACCAGATATGTCCTTCTATTCATGTTCATTTTTGTGTTTCTTAAATATTTTCAAATTTCTCTATGGAAATTTTACAAATGTCTTATTTATTCTTTCTCATTTCTAAGTATGTTTTTCTTTTTCAGTCATTATAAAACATTTAATTAGTTACTAATTTTTAAATGCTAATTTTATAACATATTCTATTGACTTTATTTGTTTTACTTTATTTCATCATTTATTCTCTTGGGATTTCAGGTAGACAATTATATGTTGTACAGGCAGAATTTTGCTCTTTTTGTTTCTAACTTTTAATGCCTTCAATTGTTTTTATCTTGCCTATCCCTTTGACTAAGCACCTAACTGAATGTATACTACTAATAAACAAAATATACATTTTCCTTATCTCCTACCTATAGTACAAATGCCTCTAGTGTTTTCCTATTAAGTAATATAATGACTTTGAATTGAATGAGTTGCCCAGTAGTTTTATTTCAATGTTTTGTTGAGTTCTTTTTAGTTCTTAAGCAAGTAGTTTATATGTGTCGTTAGTATTTACTTCAGTGAATAATTATAGAATATTGTTTATCATAGACTTTCTTAAATACATGCAGATGATATATGTTTTAATATAAGTAAAATATGTGAGCAAATTCCCTTATATTGAGTCATTCTTATATTCTTGGAATAAATATTCCAAGATGTTCATGATACACTGATATTTTAATAGGTTGTGAACTATTTAGTAATATTTGTTTTGAATTTTTCATCACTATTTATAAGATGTTTCACAGACTTTGTTTACATTATATCAGCTGTAGGTTTCATTTTGCATCAGCTTCATAAAATTTTTTGAGGTTTTCATTTTTGCCCTTGTGTTTTATGGAGCAACATGTATAGAATTTTAATTTTCTGTTCTTAAGTTATTTGATAGAATTCTTCTGGGAAATTATCTGGCTTGGAAAAATTTTTATGGGACAATTGGTAACATTTAAGTATCTTCTGTGGAAATTGGTTGGTTATACTTTCTATTTCTACTGGGGTCAATGTTTGTAAATCATATTCTCCTAGGAAATTACACATTTTACCCATCTTGTTTTTCAAACTTATTTGCAGGTGTGCAGAGTAATCCCTATGACTTTGAAATTTTCATCTTTTAATGGCTATTTCTCCCTTGTCACTTATTATTTTGTATACTTTTCCCTTTTTTCTTAAATAAATTTCCCAGTAGTTTATTTTTATTGATAATTTTTCCCCTCAGTGAAATAGTATTTTGGTTTATTCATTAGTTGTATTATTTTCCTATTTTCCCACACTTATTGTTTATTATTTTTTCCATCCATAATAGTTTCAATTTTTCTCCAGTTTTGTAAACATTATAATCTACTTGTTACAATTTTATTCTACAGTTTTAATTGTTGTAATGTTACTATTAGGTTCCATTAGTTTTATTCTAATCATTTTTTTATAACGTATAACATTTACATGCTATCCTTTTTTTGTTCCCTCCCTTGTTCTCTGACTTTAAATATATTCACTTGATACCAAAAATATGTTGATGAAGTTTTCGTGACTATTTTTTGATTGTATGAGACTGACTCTCTAATAGCATGCTTAGGAATGCATTGTGAATACAATATTTCCTGAGATTGTTCATATATAAAATAGCATTAAGGAAAGCTTGGATGGATATAAAATTCTTCGTTGATACTTCCATTCCTCCTTTTATGCAACTATTGAGCTACTGCTCCCTCACCTTGCATATTTCTGTTGCAAGGTATTTGCCTAACTTATGTGTCTTTCTTTTGCAAATTACTTGGTCTTTTGCTGATAGGTACAGAATCACTTTTCTCTTTTGACTCTACTAATTTATTATGGCATACCTTGGAGACGATCATCCTACATTAATTTTTGTCCAAGTACATTTCAAAATCATATACTTTTCTCCTGAAACTTTTAAAAATAGTTACTTTTCAGTTCCATTTTAAAAATTGTCCCCACCCTAGGAGACAAATTATGTATATGTTGGGTATTCTTTGCCAGTTTTTTATAGCTAGTTATTTCACTCTGATTCCATTTATCTCTGACATTATTTTGTTATTTTTGCTTCGTTGTTTCATTTGTCTCCTCAATTCCCCTTGTCTTTTCAATTGAATCCATTCTCCATTTGACGTATTCCAATTTTATTTTAATATTTCAGAGAATTTTGTCTACTTTTAAAGATTCCTGCTGAGATCACTAAACTCTTGGCTCATGTGGTTGTGTTTTTATGTCCTTCCTGATTTCTGTTTTTAAATTCCCTAGCAGCACTTTTAAAAAAAATCTGAAAATGTTTGCTTAATGATATGCATTTAGTTTGAGGTGTTGTGTTTTATGATTGTCTTAATGATGAGAATTTTTATCAGCTGAAATATTGATTTTTTTTCCACGTTTTCTCATACTACCTTGTGTGAACATTGTTTGCTGTTTTCTGTGCATTTTGAGTTTTATTACTCTTCAGTGAACAAACAATAGTAGGAAGCTATGATGAGTTTGAGTAGCTTATTGTGTTTCTTAAGAACACTTTTCTTTTGATATAATAAAGTACAGTTTTAAAAAATGATGGTGCCTTATTTGGAGGGAGAGAAGGTTTATATAACTTTTGAACTTGATGCTTTTTATTGGGGGCTTTTGATTTTCACTGCTTGTGATTCCTTCTTTCTCATAACCACCAGACCACCAAGTACTTCCACCACTTTCAAATCATTCCCTCTGCCTCCAAAAGAGTACCCTCCTGAGAACCCAGCCTCCAATCCTGCACTCTTTTCCTTTTGTTTTTATCAGCTCCACGTATGGGAAATCTGCAAGGTCTCAAACCATTCTATTTCTTCATTCAGAGATGAACTGAGGTGTGGAGGGTTGTTAGTTTAATTCTTACCCATCACTGTTAATGTCATTATGCACTTTCTTGTTTTTCTTTCTTTCTTTTTATTTATTTATTTTTTAAACTTTGGTGATGCTTCACCATGTGCACAGGAGCCAACTGTTGGTTTTGAAATATCTGTTTTTCAATTCACATGGAACTTGATGTTAGTAGAAAGTTGTTTATTATTCATGCTCTGGGCATAGTTGGAGATGGTTTAATTTGTTGTCCTTATTATTCTGTGCAATTTTAAAGAATTTATTAAGAGTTTTGGAATTAGGTGACTGATCTTAGCCTAGAGTTGTTCTGGAGATCATTCTCTTTGTTTTCTTCAGGGATGTAGCTCTATTGTTTTTGGATCTTAAATTTCTTTTTTTTAATATTTTTTCCTTCATTGTAGATGGATACAATACCTTTATTTTATTTATGTATTTTTATATGGTGTTGAGGATCAAACCCAGTGCCTTACATATGCTAGGCAAGTGCTCTACCACTGAGCCACAACCCCAGCCCAGATCTTATCATTTCTGTTTAGAAGTTAGATGTCAATCAAATTGTCACTCTAGTGACAGCAAATCATCTCTCACTTTCCTTGACAACTTAAAAAGTTTTCTGACTTTTTCCCTCTTTTTTGTCACTTCTACTATGATGGGCTTACAATTTCCTCCTGAGCCTGGTTCATGGTGCTTTTTGAATTGATGGCTAGATGTCTTTAATCAGTTTTGAAATATTTTCAGCCACTAAATTTTTAAAAATTTTTATTTGTTCTTTTTAGATACACTTGAAAGTAGAGTGTATTTTGACACTTTATACATACATGGAGTCTAACTTAATCTAATTAGGATGCCATCCTTGTGGTTGTACATGATGTGGAGTTTCACTTGAGCTATATTCATGTATGTACATAGGATAGCTATGTCTGCTTCATTTCACCGACTTTCCTATTCCTATTCCCCTCCCTTCCCTCTGTTCCTCTGTCTACTCCACTGAACATCTATTCTCCCCGCACCCTTGTTGTGTGTTAGCATCTCAACCATTAAAGTTTTAAATATTAATACCAACCAACTTTCTCTTCTTTATTTGGAACTCAAATGATGTGTATTTTAGGCTTCCTTTCTACTTCTCTCACCTTATCATTTCTATTTCCTTTCCTTTTTTCTTTATTTTGGATATTTCCTTCTTTCTGGCTGTGTTCTTTGTCCCATCTTTATTTTACTTTCTCTTTTCAGCATATCTAATGGGCTGTTAAACACATTTATTGGATTGTAACTTTGTTATTGTATTTTTCATTTGTAGAATTTACATGTTCTTGTAGTTTCCAGTTCTTTGCTTACATTCTCAACTTTGTCTTTTCCAAGGTAACTAACACATTTGGTTTACTAAGAATGAGGAACTTCCCGGGATATACCATGTTTTTTGACCAAGTGTTTTTTCAAGGCAGATTGGAATGGACTGATCATCCTATCTTTTATCCCCTTGTGCATAGTAAGGAGTATTATTTTAGAGTCTGGTGTGCATGACCCAAACATATAGACTATTCCTATTATCTTATTTTTCCTGCTGCCTTTTTATAAAATTATTTATTTACTTGTTTTTATTAGTTTTATAGTTATACATAATGACTGAGCTCTTTCTGACAAACACATACATGCATGGAATTCTATTTCACTTATGATTTCCCCCATTTCCCTCCTGTCCTTTCTCCCCTCTCCCATTCTCCTTCCTCTACTATACTAGACTTCTTTTCGCTTCTCTGTTAATTTATAATTTATTGATTCTTTCAACCTATGCATAAAGGCAAAGTTCCCTGTTGTGTATTTATATATGCACATAACAGGATTTTAAAAGAATACATTCTGCATCTTCTCCCCTTACTCATTCTACCATGCTGTCCCTTGATCTCTTTTTACACTATTGATCTTCCCTTTAGTTACGTTATGCTATCCTCATCTCCACCTTTCCTTTACTTTAGTTTCCACATATGAGAGAAAACATTCAATCTTTGAGTTTCTGATTTTGGCTTATTTCACTTAGCATGATATTCTCCATTTTCATCCATTTTTTAAAAATTTATTTTTATTGTAAATAAATGGGATACATGTTGTTTCTCTGTTTGTACATGGAGTAAAGACAAACCATTTGTGTAATCATACATTTACATAGGGTAATGTTGTTTGATTCATTCTGTTATTTTTTTCCCTACCCTCCCACCCCTCCCACCCCTCTTTTCCCTCTATACAGCCCCTCCTTCCTCCATTCTTGCCACCCCCCATTATGTGTCATCATCCACTTATCAGCGAGATCATTCTTCCTTTGGTTTTCTGAGATTGGCTTATCTCACTTAGCATGATATTCTCCAGTTTCATCCATTTGCCTGCAAATGCCATAATTTTATTATTTTTTATGGCTGAGTAATATTCCATTGTATAAATATACCACATTTTCTTTATCCATTCATCAATTGAAGGGCATCTAGGTTGGTTCCACAATCCAGCTATTGTGAATTGAGTAGCTATGAACATTGATGTGCTGCATCTTTGTAGTATTCTGCTTTTAAGTCCTTTGGGTATAGGCCAAGATAAATAGCTGGGTCAAATGGTGGTTCCATTCCAAGCTTTCTGAGGAATCTCCACACTGCTTTCCAGATTGGCTGCACTAATTTGCAACCCCACCAGCAATGTATGAGTGTACCTTTTCCCCCACATCCTCGCCAACACCTATTATTGCTTGAAATCAATGAAATTGAAACAAAATAAACAATAGAAAAAATTAACAAAATAAATAGTTGGTTCTTTGAAAAAATAAACAAAATTGATAAACCCTTAGCCACACTAACAAAGAGAAGAAGAGAGAAAACTCAAATTACTAAAATTTGGAATGAACAAGGAAATATCACGACAGACACGAGTGAAATACAAAACATAATCAGAAGCTATTTTGAAAATCTATACTCCAACAAATCAGAAAATCTCAAAGACATCAACAGGTTTCTAGAGACATATGAATTACCTAAATTGAACCAGGAGGACATACACAACTTAAATAGATCAATTTCAAGTAATGAAACAGAAGAAATCATCAAAAGCCTACCAACAAAGAAAAGTCCAGGACCTGATGGGTTCTCAGCCGAGTTCTACAAAATCTTTAAAGAAGAGCTCATTCCAATACTCCTCAAAGTATTCCATGAAATCAAAGAGGAAGGAACCCTCCCAAACTCATTCTATGAAGCCAATATTACCCTGATACCTAAACCAGACAGAGACACATGGAGGAAAGAAAATTTCAGACCAATATCCTTAATGAACATGGATGCAAAAATTCTCAACAAAATTTTAGCAAATCGCATACAAAAATATATTAAAAAGATAGTGCACCATGATCAAGTGGGTTTTATCCCAGGCATGCAAGGTTGGTTCAACATTCGGAAATCAATAAACATAATTCATCATTTTCATCCATTTACCTGCTAATGCCATAATTTCATTCTTTTTTTTTCATCACTGAGTAGAAGTCATATATATGTACATATATATGTATATATATGAAAAAAATATTACAATTTCTTAATCCTTTCATCTATTGATGGGTATCTGAGCTGATTCCATAATTTGGCTATTGTGAATTATGCTGCTATAAACATTAAGATGGCTGTATTATTGTAACATGTTGATTTTAGATCTTTTGGGAAAATACCAAGGAGTGAAATAGGTGGGTCATATGCGGTTCCATTTGTAGTTTTCTGAGAAATCTCCATGCTGCTTTTCAGAGTGGTTGTACTAGTCTGCAGTCCCACCAACAATGAACAAGTGTACCTTTTCCCCCACATCCTCAGCAGCATTTATTGTTGTTCATATACTTGATGATTGCCATTCTGACTGGAGTGAGATGAAATCTTAGCATAGTTTTGATTTGCATTTCCCTGAATGCTGAAGATGTTGAACATTTTTTTTAATTATTTATTTGTTGACCATTTGTGTTTCTTCTTTTAAGATGTTTCTGTTTAATTCTTTTGCCCATTTATTGATTGGGTTATTATTATTATTATTTGGTATTAAATTTTTGAGTTCTTTGTATATTCTGGATATAGTCCCCTAAGGGAGGACTAACTAAGCAAGATTTTCTCTCATTCTATAGGCTCTCTCTTTGTATTCTTAACTGTTTCCTTTGCTGGGCAGAAGCTTTTTACTTCAATGGCATCCCACTTATTTCATTCTTGATTTTATTTCTTGCACTTTGAGGGTCTTGTTAAGGAAGTTGGTGCCAGCACCAATATGATGGAGTGTTGAGCCTGTGTTTTCTTCTAGCAATAGTAAAGTTTCTGGTCTAATTCCTAAGTCTCTGATCTACTTCAGTTTGCATTTTGTGCAGGGTGAGAGAGAGGGGTCTTTCCACTTCTTGAGTTATGCACTGATAGAGAGCAAAAAGTGTTAAAACCTTCCTGTTTTTGTGTTACTTTCTGAGCTTCCAGTTGAAGATTGAAGCTGTTTGATATACTTTTCCCCTGTATCAATTAATTTTATTTTCATATCAGAGCAATATCGAGTGTTTTGAGTACTCGTCTGCACATGTCGATAACTGAGGAATCTGTATAAATAGCGTATTTATATCACAAAACTGATGTCACATTAATTTCATTTAATCTGTTACGAAGCATATTGCCAGTATCTCATGGAGATTTTAACTGGTTTTCTTGTTATAGAATCCCAGGGAGTAGAGGGTACCTTTCTTGTGATCTGGTATGTCCCTTAAAATGTTTCTGAAAGACACATATCTAAAAGTTTAGACATGGAAGACTAATCCCTGTTTGATATATTTTGTTTTCTTTGATATATTTGGTTACTTTTAATTGTGTTGAACAATGTATTTTCAGTGTAATTTACAAAAATAACTGAAAGTCTAGTATGAGTTTATTCTTCCCCACAGAGAATTTATGTTCCTCTTTGCCGGATACACGCTTTGCTACCACCATGTATGTGGTTATCCTAATTCAGTGACAATTCCAAGTTGACCTGAAACCCCTGAAAGAAGCTGACTCTATCAGTTCATTCTTACTTCTAGGATCAAACCTTTTAGTTGCCAAGGAAAGCACTGGGAATTTACTGGGGCTGTCTCGTTTTGTATAGCCCTAGATTGCAGTCTCTGTTCTGTAATTCTGTGAGGCTCTTAAAAATGCTACTTAACTTGTAATGCTCCCAAATACTGGGCTTATCTTCCTTTCTTCATACTCCCTTATATCCTGGTGTGGTGGTTCACTACTTTAGTTTTTGTGAAGCTTTCAAATATATTTGAACTAATTATTTTCAGTAAGAAATTTGGAGAACATACCCCAATCCTTCATTATTTACCTATTACTTAAAAATGTATAAAACATGTCAGTTAATTAAAAACTCCTGCCAGGTGTGATGGCGCAGGCCTGCAGAAGGCTGAGACAGGAGGATCTCAAGTTCAAGGCCAGGCCCAGCAATATAGCGAGGCCCTAAGCAACTTAGTGAGACCCTGACTCAAAATGTAAAAAGAAAGGAAGAAAGTAAAGAAGGAAGGAAGGAAGGAAGGGAGAAGAAAAAAATGGGTGGGAGATACAGCTCAGTGGTAAAACATCCGTGAGTTAAATCCCTAAGGAAAAAAAAAGAAAAAATTTCTTAGCTCCCCTTCCCATAAAAGTAGTTACATAAATAATACAGAAATGTGAATGAACAATGAGAAGGGAACCAAGTCTATATTTCTACAAATAAATCACTCATAACTTGCTCTGTTCTTTAAACCCTGATTTTCTCTTGTCAGAAAAATCTGTGCCTCTCAGAGGCACCATGTTTTGCTCTAGCCAGTTATCAAAATTGGAAAGAGAAGAAATCTGATTTGCTTTTCCCAGGCTAATACTTGTTTTCCCTTTAACCTCTCATTGCTGGAGGGACTGGGGCACTCTTGAAGATCTTAGCTCACTCCCTGGAATCCCTTCACCTCTCAGCTTCAGATTGCTCACATTTCCTGTTTATCCCCTATTGTCTGGCTTCTGGAAGTTATATCTCTTTACGGTAAAAGGGGTAGATTGTGGTAGTCGCTTTTCATGATTAGTACTAGGATCCTTGGTTACAGAAACCCATACATGCACAAAGATGGAGTGAGCAAAGATTAATCCAATAATTAGAACATGTTGGAGAAGCTTTGCCTTTTGGCCAGAACTTTAGAAGAAGCGGAGGCTTTGGCAAGATTAGGATAATAGACATCCCTTGAGGCAGCCACGAATTTCTAAAGTATGCAAGGAAGTCTCTCCCCATCAGAGGAGTTCTTCAGCTGATCTTCCTATGCCCTCTTTGCAGAAGGGGACAGAGGTGCATTTCATGTGGCAGAAGACACTTCAAAGGAGTTTGTTTAGACTTGGAAGAATGTAGGTTTGTTTTTGTAACCTCCTGGGTTCTGGTTATGTGTTAGTCAGGAAGCACACATTGTTTTTAGGCTCTCTGTAAGAAACTACCACAACTCCTAAGCCTCATCCCACGTGGGCATGTGATCATCTTTTCCATTCATATACTCCTTGGATGCCACCTTCATGATTTGATTAGTTAAATTGGAAGAAAAAACTGTTGTTTTTTTGCATCAACATTCTTCCCAGATTTCCATTGTTGGACATTGCCTTAATTAAAATAAAAACTTGGTTTGAAGTTTTTTTTTTTTTTTTTTTCCTTAGTGATCTTTGGTTTTGTTTTATGTTGGGTTTAGTTTCATTTTCCCCCTCTCCCTCTGCTGTTTAAAAATTAAGTTTATTTAAATGCAAAGAATGCACTGTTTATTCAACTAAATGGTATCTTTATGTGGAAAAGGGGGGGAAAAGAATCCAGAATGCTTTCATTGCTACTCCACTGTCTCAGCTTAACAGTTCTGTGGTTTGTTTTTTCTCTCTTGTGAGCATTTTTACTCCCAGCTGTGCTGCACACATAAAACTTCTCTGTGGTGAGACACTTTGGTAAACTATGCTACTTAAATGTTCACTGGACAAACAATTGCTCGTCATCTCCCAACCTTCACAAAAGAATATTGTGATGACTTCTTTGAGAAAATAAAAACTTCAACAACTGATTTTCCATACACATGAAATTTTTCTCAGAATTATGTTTGTGGGAGTTTTGTTTGAGTTGGGGATAAAGAGTGTAAACAGTGTGGAGAAAATATTTCCTTTGATTCTATTGTGTGCATTATGATAGTTTTCATTTTGCTGCAAAATCTGCACGTAAACACACTTAGAGTTCTTGGGCTTTTGCTAATATTCTCTGCCATTCTTTGGCATGTTTTTAAAATTTTTTTAGATAGTCATTGGCAGAGAATAAATTTTTAATTTTCATAAAGTCTGGTTCATCAATTCTTTCTTTCATGGGTCATCCTTCCAATACTGTACCTAAAAAAGTCATCGCCAAACCCGTGGTCATGTGGAGTGTTTTCCTGTGCTAACTTCTGGAAGTTTTATAGTGTTGTTTTACATTATGTCTATGATACCTTTTGAATTCATTCACAAGAAGGCTATAAGGATTGTATCTAGATGAACTTTATTTAAAATGACATGAATGTAAGTATTTATGGTATACAACTTGATATTTTGATATATGTATACATTGTGAAATGGTTAATTTGAGCTAATTAACATTTGCATTATCTCACATACTTACACAATTTTTTGTGGCAAGAACACTGTTAATCTAGTCTCTAAGCATCTTCGATTTATAATACATTGCTATTAACTATAGTCATTGCAGTGATTTATTTAGAAGTAAATCACTGATAAATTCCACGGTTCTATCTGCACCTCTCAGAGGCATCACTTTTTGGTCTAGCCAATTATCAAAGTTGCAAAGAGAAGAAATCTGATCATTGCTTTTCCTGGGCCAATACTTGTTTTCCCTTTGGCATTTCATTGCTACAGGGATTGGGGCAGTCATGAAGATCTTAGCCCACTCCCGAAGTCCTTCAGACCAGCTTCAGTTCATCTTTTGAACTTATGTCTTCTGTCTATCCAAAATGTTCCCTTTCACCAATATTTCCCTTGTCTACCCCTTAATTGAAGCCCCTGATAACCACCATTCTATTATCTGCTTCTATGAGTTAGTTGCTTTGAAATTCCACATATAAGTGAGATCATATGGTATTTGTCTTTCTGTGCTTGATTTATTTCACTTGATATAATGTCCTCTAGGTTTACCATGTTGTCACAAATGGCAAAATTTTCTTCTTATTAAGGCTGAATAATATCCCATTGCCTTGATATAACATGTTTTCATTATTCATTTGCCAATGACATACACTTAGTTGATTCTGTATCTTGATTATTGTGAAAGATTCATTTTGATGCATGTAATCATTCAGTTGTCCCAGCCCATTTTTTAAAATACAAGCTTTGCTCTATTGTATTACTGCTGTTATTTTGTCAAAGATCAATTGACTCTATGAGTTCTCTACTCCGTGTTATGGATCTGTTTATCTATTCCTTCACCAATATCCTATTTTCTTGATTACTGTAGCTTTATAGTAAGTCTTGTTTGTTTGTTTTTGCAGTGCTGGGGATTGAACCCAGGGTCTTGTGCTTGCAAGGCAAGCACTCTACCAACTGAGCTATATCCCCAGCCCTTGTAGTAAGTCTTGAAGTCAATAATGTAAGTCCTCCAACTTTGTTCTTCTTTAATATTCTGTTTGTTATTCAGGGTGTTTTGTCTTTCTATATAGAATTTAGAAACAGTTTGCCGAAATCCACACAATCAGTCATTGGAATTTTGATTGGAACTGTATTGATTCTATAGATCAAGGTAGGAAGACTGCCAATTTGCATTATGGAGTTTTTCTATCCATTGGATGTGGAATCTCTCCATTTATTGTGAATTTCTTTGATTTGTTTCACCAGAATTCTGTAACTTTCCTTATACAGATCTTGTAAATATTTCGTTAGACTTATTCCTAAGCATTTTATTTTGGGGACTTGCTCATGTAAATGACATTTCCCCTCATATTTTTATTTGGTGCATTATAATTATACATAATGGTGAGATTTGTGTTCATATATTGTGTTTTTAATTTCAACTTTTACTTGTTCATTGCTGGTATATAGGAAAGTAGTTGACTTTTGCATATTAACCTTGTATCCTGCAATCTTTCTATAATTGTTTATTACTTCCAAGTATTTTGTTAATTCTTTTAGATTGTCTACCTAGATGATCATGTCATCTGTGAGCAAAGGTGTTTATATCTTCCCAATATGTACTCCTTTTATTTTTTTCTTGTTTAATTGCTTTAGCTGAGACTTCCAGTATAATGTTGACAAGCAGTGTTGGGAGGAGAAATCCTTGCCTTTTTCTGATCATAGTGAGAAAGCTTCTCCCCATTAAGTATACGTTAGCTTTAGGCTAGATACAGATATACATATTGCTGGTCAAGTTGAATTCCAGTTTTTGTAACAAGGAGGAATTGGTTCTTCCTTAATTTTTCTTAAAAATAGCCTTATGAGATGTAGCTCACATATTGTGAAGTTCACATATGAAAGTTTATGATTCAACGTTTCTGAGAACATTCACATAATTGTGTGAACATCTTAGAACATTTCCTCACTCCAAAGGAGCCTAGTTGTCATTTCCATTTCCTCCTGCTCCAGCCTGAGAGAACCTCCAATCTACTTTCTGTCTCTATGAATTTGCCTATTCTGGATATTTTATATAAATGCAGTCATACAATGTGTTTTTCCTTGTGACTGGTGTCTTTGCCTTAGCATAATGTTTTCAAGGTTCATTCCTGTATCAGTAGTTTATTTATTTTTATTGTCAAATAATATTTCACTCTATTGGTATACCACACTTGCTTACTCATTTATTGGTGGATGGGTCCTTTGGGTTCCTTTTGCTTTTTTTTTTTTTAACTATTATGAACAATGTTTCTGTAAACAATCACATGCAAGTTTCTATTTCATTTCATTTGGATGTATAGCAGAAACTTGAAGTGCTGCATTATATGGTAACTCTTACGTTCATTCTTTGGAGAAACTGTGTTCCCATTTTACATTCCTACTATCTATGCATAAGGGTCCCTATTTCTGTAGATCATCACCAACACTTGTTATTGTCTGTCTTTTTATTATAATCATACTCCTGGAAGTGAAGTGGTATCTCATTAAAACTTGGATTTGCATTTCCCTAACAGCAAATAGTGTTAAACACACTTTCATGGACTTACTAGCAATTTGTATGTCTTTGGGGAAATATTTAAAACATTTCTTCATTTTAAAATTGGCTTGTTTTTCTTCCTTTACTCTTTTCTAAAGTTTCCTTTTTGGAAATCTTTTTGACATGTCTGTGTGATCTAGAGAATGTTCTTGTTTATAGCCTTCATAATTTTTTTTTTTTTTTTTGTATTGGGGATTGAACCCAGGCTGCTTTACCACTGAGCCATGCCTCTAGCCCATTTTTAAAATTTTTGATTCAGTCTCACAACTTCTTAGGGCCTCACTAAGTTGCCAAGGCTAGCCTTGAACTTGTGATTCTCTTGCCTTAACTTCCCGAGTGACTGGGATTACAGGCATGTGCCCCTGTGCCCAGCATAATTTTTTATAGCCATAATTTTATGATCTTTTTTGTCTGCCTTTGTACAATAGCTGTCCCTTGGTCATTTGAATTGCTTTTTCCTGGAACTTCTCTGATTTTAGGAAGTCTTCTTGAGAAGTACAGGTAAGAATTGAAAATGACATTTCATTGTCATGTATGAAGGAAGGAAATATTCCTTTTTTTCCTGAGGAAAAAGTCATGTCTGAGCAATTTTGGGTCTCAGTTCTTTAAAAAACTATTTGAGATGCTGTTTGAGATCTTCTCAGTCCTAACTGAAAACTCTGCAGTGACAAATTAGACTTGTATATTCCTTATGCAGGTGGAACAGAGAAGAGAAAGCTCAGAATTTTTAACAATAAAAAGTGGGGCTGGGGCTGTAACTCAGTGGTAGAGCGCTTGCCTACCATGTGTGAGGCACTGGGTTCAATTCTCAGCACCACATAAGTAAACAAAATAAAGGTATTGTGTCCAACTACAACTAAAAGAATATATATTAAAAAAAAAAAAAAAGAAGAAGAAGAAGAAGCTGGCCTGTTTGGGAGGCTGATTCTGCTACTTACAGTTTAGTGACCTGGGGCAAGTTATTTAATCTCTTCAGAACTAAAATTGGGATCATCATAAGCACCTTATAATACTATTGTGAAGATTAACTGAGAATGACTGAAAAATAACACACAAGGTGACTAAAAATAAACTCTAAGTATTCAATAAATATTCACTCTTTGCTGTGGGTCTACATGGAAATTCTTCCTGGCTTTCCCTCTGGCTTGCTCTGTCATGCCAGTTCTTGTTCCCAGCAGTTTAAATCTGTCTTTAAACCTGCAGGTTTACACTCCCTACAGGACATTATAAAGTGTTCAGATTAATCTAATCCTGGTGCTGGTGCTTCAGAATGGTTTTGTCCATTCTTTTGCTTTTCTGAGATGCATGTCCCCATGCGCACGCACGCGCACACACACACACACACACACACACACACACACACACACAATTCTTTCTTTCTGAAGACAAGGCGGTCCTTATCAGCGAATGTTTACTTGTTAAAATAAACTTTGTCACATCACTTTGATATCTCAGCTTCTTAATCTCTTCCCTCCTGAAGTGACTATCAGACCCTCTAAGTCTTCTATTCCAGTTTCTACCAACTAAATGGCCGGTATCCTGAGACTTCTTTCCATTTCACTTCTAGCATGATTCCATGCTATCCTGGATCCCAGGCCTTTTCTTTGTTAGATCCCAATGTCATTTTTATACAAATTATCTGCAATAACACTTTTCAGTAAGGACCTATAGAGAAAAGAGCTGACTGTGGTGCTGGCGGTAGAATTTTAAGTTTGAAACTCATATGCCTACGAATTTGGTGTGTTTTTATCTAGCGGTCTCCTAAAGACTTTGTTATTCTAATTTCTCTTCATTTTAAATGAACATTGACACCCTCCCACACACACACACTTCTGAGGTTTTTAGGATAGTTTCCCCCTTTCTCTTGTTCTAAATCTAAGATATATCAAAAAGTGTGAAGACTAGTGCCTTTCTACTTTTAATTTTTTTTTTTTGCTTTTTGAAGGTTTAATTGACAGGTAAACATTGTGTACATTTCAGCCGTACCATGTGGTGTTTTGATAGACCTACCTATACCTTTTGAAATGATGACCATAATCAAGCATATCCATATCCATCACCTCACACAATACCATTTGTTTTGTGATGGGAACCCTTAAGATGCACGTTCTTAATAAATTTAAAGATACAATCCAATATTATTGACCCTTGTCACCATGCTGTACTACACCATCAGAACGTCTTCATCTAGTATAAATGAAACTTTGTACACTTTCACCAACACCTCATTTCCCTTACAGCCTCTTCAGCTCTGGGCAACCACCTTTTTATTCTCTATGTCTGTGAGTTGGATTATTTTACATTCTAATTTAGAAGTGGGATCATGCTTTACTTGTCTTTCTGTGTCTGACTTATTTAACTTGGCAGAATGTTCTCTAGATCCATCCATGATTTTGCAAATGGCAGGGTTTCTTCCCTTTTTAAGGCTGAATAATATTCCATTGTGCGTATAAACCACATTTTCTTTATCCATTCATCCACTGATTGACATGTAGTTTGTTTCCATATCTAGCTTATTGTGAATAAAGCTGCAATGAACATAGGAGTGCAGGTATCTGAATCCCAATTTTTTTCTTTTGAATACATACACATGCATTTTCTGTGCCATATGAACCCACACACTGTAATAGCATAACAATCTCATTCCCAGCAACAACAGGAAGGCTTTCTTTTCCACACAACCTTCCTAACATTTTTCTTTGTAGTTTATGAGTTGTTATTTAATTATGGTTTTAATTTGTATTTTCCAGATAATTAGTGATGTTGAGCACATTGCCATACACCTATTAGACATTTGTATATCTTCTTTTGAGAAATAACAATTCAGGCACATTTCCCACTTTTCATAGAGTTATTTGTGGGGTTTTTTTTGTTATTTTTATTTATTATTTTTCTCCCTATTGAACTGTAGTCATTCTTTTTATATTTTGGATATTATCAGATACATAGTATGCAAACATTTTCTCCCATGCTCTAAGTTCTTTTTTTCACTTTGTTGACTTTTTTCCTAAGTTGTGCTTGAACTTTTAAGGGCAATGCAGTCTTACTTGTGTATTTTTGGTTTCATCGTTTGTGTTTTGGGAATCATAGAAAAAACATCATCCAGACAAATGTCAAGAAGCTTTCCTTCTTGGTTACTTTTTAGGAATTTAATAGTGTTAGGACTTACATTTGAGACTTTAGTGTATTTGGAGTTGATTTTTTTTTTGTATATGGCATGATAAGATCCAATTTCATTTTTCTGCATATAGATGTTCAGTTCACCAGCACTCATTATTGA
The DNA here is from genome assembly GCF_902686445.1 of Sciurus carolinensis. Classification (NCBI taxonomy): domain Eukaryota; kingdom Metazoa; phylum Chordata; class Mammalia; order Rodentia; family Sciuridae; genus Sciurus; species Sciurus carolinensis. The sequence goes on from NC_062220.1 coordinate 100,457,474, forward strand.
AGAGACTGTCCTTTCCCTAGTGTATATTGTTACATCTGTATTGAAAATTAGTTGACTGTGTATACATGTGTTCATTTCTGGGCTCTATTCAGTTCCATTGATCTACATATCTGTTTTTGTTGATATTATAGCTTTGTAAATTTAAATCAGAAGGTATAATGCTCTACATTTGTATTTTCTGTTCCAGACTGCTTTTGCTATTTGAAGTCTTTGTAGTTCTGTATGAATTTAGGATTTTCTTTTCTATTTTGGTGACAAATGACTTTGGAATTTTGTAGAGATTGCATATAATCTGTAGACTTCTTACTGTTCAGTCTATTTTTTATTTTTTTGCATCATGAATATGGATGTTTAATTCCCTTCTTTTCAGATTTGGAAAGTTTCCTATCATTATTTATTTAAATAAGATTTCTGACCCCTTTTCTTTCTGTTTCTTTTAGAACTCCTGAAATGCATACCTTTGTTCACTTGATGGTTCCATGCAACTTATTTCTCTCTTTTCCATTCATTTTTATTGTTCCTATTATCAGATAATTTCAAATGACTTTTTTTTTTTTTTTTTTAGTTCAATCCTTCTTCTACATGACTGAGACTGCTGATCAAGGTTTCTATTGAAGTTTTTAGGTCAGACTTTGTATTCTCAGATCCAGGTTTTTGTTTGTTCTTTTTTTATGTCTTTTAAAATTATGATTTCTTCATCAGACTTCTTATTTTGCTCATATTCCTTTACTCATGTCACGTAGTTGCCTATTCTTTTTCTTTTGTAGATCATAGACCTTCTTTAAGATAATTATTTTAAATTCTTTGTCAAGCAGTCTAATCCTTTAGTGTTAGTTATTAGACTGCCTTTAGTTTCTTTTGGTGGTATCATGTTCGCCCGGTTCTTTGTGATTCATGTAGAGTGGAACTGTGGTCAAGTCATAGGACTGCTTGAGGGACCACAGTCAATTCCCAGGTCAGTGTGTCTATTATCAGGGTTGCTGAGAGGCCAGGTACTTGGCCAGATTCCTGTGATATACCTTAATAGAGTAGGGATAGAGCCAGCCATGGGACTGCTTCATGGTTCCTTGGTTGGTGGGACATGTTACCACAGATGCACATGGATTTACCCATGTTCCATGCCAGAAGAATCTGGTGGCAAGACCTTGGACAAGCAGGGCTGGAGAGTAGGGGACCAGTGGTTCCTGCAGCCCTTAATTACCTGTCCCCTGGATTTCTGTCTTATGGCTCACTTTTACTTTCTGTCCTTACTGAGTTTGATCTTGGAACTTCTTCAGAAACATTCTTGGCTTCTCTCTATACTCCTCAGTTCTATCTTGAGGTCAATTTTCTTAAAGAAAATGTGCTGATATTCTTTTTTCTTTCACTTTCAGACCTTCCTGTTTATAAGAAGCAAGCAATCTGGTCAGAGAGGTTCAGGTTCTGGGTCCCTAAGCCAATTCCTGTGACATACCTGGTAGAGCAGGGCTATCTGTTATGTAATAATGGACTTGACTTCCACGGCCTGAATTATATGATCTTGCCAGTAACTGAATAGGAAAGTTTGTCTAATTCAGAAAGGAAATATTAGCGAGCTTATCGAGCCATAGAAACAAAGACATGGTCTTTAATCAGCTGTCACATACGTAGTACAATATGACTGACTTCTATTTCAGTCTCTCAATTGACTTTGAACTTTAAAGAAGAGAAGACTTTTCTTATATTAGTTTGCTAGGGCTGCCATAACAAAGTGATACAGACTGGGTGGCTTCAACAACAGAAGTTTTTTGTTCTCACAAGTTTGGAGGCTAAAAGTCTGAGATTAAGGTGTCGCAGGGTTGGTTAATAGGGGGCTGTTTTCTCCCTGTGTCTTCACCATGTCTATCTGTTTCTTGATCACCTCTTCTTATAAGGACACAAGTTTGATTGGATTAGTGGTTACCCTAATGACCTCATTTTAATTTAATGACCTCTTTAAAGGCCATATCTCCAAATATAGTCATATCCTGAGGTATTGGGTATTAGAAGACTGACATAAGAATTTGGGGGAGACAATTCATCTCATATCAGGTGTTGTTGTTTGGAACTCCCAGTACTCCAGCTGCATGTATGCATTTGCAGGTACATCGAGATACTGTGCTCCTTGGCTTCCTTAGCATCTGGGTACAGAACCAGCATCAATAGCCTCTTAGTAGAGCTGTTAGTTTTGGAATTTATCATAAATTTTAACCTTTTAAAATGGCCGACCAAAATGGGCCTCCTACATAAAGTTGGTTATATAAACAAGTATGGTAAGAGGAACCAGACCATTACCCCCGGAATAAAATGGGACTGCAAACATTTCAACCATGATTATAAATTGTCAAAATGGCATCATTCAAAAGTGAGTACTTTATCAGTTATTCCTGATAACCAATTCATGTTAATGGGCTCACAGTGACAAAAAACCTTGAGTTCTCAGGTCACAGAATGCTAGTCTAAGTCCCTGGAAAGAGTGAATCGAAGAGTTGAGAAGGTTGAGTCTGTATTGAATCCTGTAGTAAGGAAGTGTGTGAATTGAATAAAAGTGGTCAGAGCATACTATGTGAGTGGGACAGAGAATACCCTGTGTCCTCAGAGGTGGAGGGTCTTAAGCAAAGGAACAAGACTTATTTGCTAAGACTTCCAGATGGAGATGTTATTAGATTAGGCTCTGATGAGCTTGTGGGATAAGGCCGGAACAGAGCACAACGTAGGAGGGAGCTTGGGGAGCAGAGGGTTCCTGGAGGGCAAGATGAGGGTACTCACTAGTCCACTGAAACACATCGTATTCTTAAATTTGTGTGTGAAAGTGGTGTTTTAAAACTGCTATCACTGGCTTGGAGAACCATAGACAGAGATGGACAAAGTGTATCCCTGGGGAGTCTAAACCAAGCCAAAGAGGTAGGCAGGGGCCAGCTGACAGCCTTGTCTCTAACCCTCTGTTGGTTTCTTCCCCATCCTATTCTGTATTTACTATCCTATCCTATATTTTTGCTTATTGAAAATCACTTCTTCTCCAAAACCAGTTGTTTTAAATTCTAACATCATCCTTGAGATTGATCTTTATAGGTAAATCAAGTGACTGTGCTTTTTAAACCACCATTTATGTTCTGGAGATTAGAGGAAGGGGCTATAGGCAGGTAACTGGTAATTACTGGAACGTTTGTAAAACTGCTCTTCATTGACTTTGACCCATTCATTAACCAGTCTGAGAAGGTGCTGCTAACACAGCGGAGCACTGGTTTTAGATACACTTTAATTAAATAGTCAGGAGTATTACTTGTTTTCTTCGTCAACATTTAAAGAATGGCCCATCAATGAAGAACCCTATAAAATATTGTGCCTTTTTATTTACCTTTTAATTCTTCAGTGCCAGGAAAATAAAATTTCTTTGATCCAAAAGAGTTGTGAGGCAAACTTTTGAAGTTCTCTTCCCACCTTTCCTGAAATCTTTAATCTTTTGAGATCATGAAACTAGAAAGATTATTGTGAAATCATCAGTTGAATTTAGGACTAATAAGAGAGTGGGTTTTTTGGAGACTCTGGAGGTGAAAGGAAGGCATGGACTTTGTCTGACATGTGGCCTGTCTTTACCTTGTAGGGCTTTTCTCATTCTTATCCTGTCTTATTGCTTGGGGCACTGCAATATCTTACTTGTCCTTATCTCCTTTCCCTACTGAAGCAAGGATCTGATTCTTTCAGGGTCTGGCTCTCTAATAGGCAAAGGAAAAAAAAAAAAAGAAGAAGATAGAAATAAAGAAAAAAAGAATCAACTAGATGGCTCTATGCTCATGTGTCATCTAGGGAGGCAGAAAGTATAGCAGAAAATCCATCTCAATTAGTACCAGTTTCTCCTACTATTATTATTGCTATGGAATAGTTATTGATGATCATTTATATGCCTGGCACCTTCTAAAAGTATGATTTTATCAAATTATTTAACTTCTCTATATTTCTCACTCCTTGCAATGTCATTGAAAGATAAAATGAGGTAATACATGTCGAGGGCTGACTAATATGAGGCATGATGGAGCTTCAACAGGTAGAGGTACTTCTTTCTCCTCTTCATTGCCATTGGCAGATTGAAGGTTACCCATGTGTGGTGTCCTAGAAGACTGAAGTAAGAAAAAAAAAAAAAGAAAGCAGGAGCATTCATACCAATCCAGACTCTGTGTTTGTAAGGAACTAGTGAGTCAATGTGAATACGGGTCTGGCGTGAGACCTGGCCTGCAGGAGACAGGAGATGAGGTGCCCGTCTCTTCCCAGGGCAGTTTACCCCTCCATCAATCACCATGCCTTAACCATGGCGACTCTAAACTTCCACATGAATGAGAAAGTCAAGCTCTGAAGATTAGATTGAAAGAGCCTTTTAGATAAGAAGGTTTGAAAGTATGTGCCTCACCTACATTTTTTTAAGAAAGTTATCATGCTCCTTTGCAAGATCCTTTTATAGCTGACTTAGTACTATATTATAAAATTACTATTTTACAAGCAAACCTTACTCATTAGTATTCAGCATAGGTAAAATTGTGAAATATGTTTTCATGGAATGAAAATTAAAACATCTTCGAGAAGTTGGTGTGGGTAAGAAGGATGCCAAATCAATAACACAAACTAGTATCAGAGTTTTAAAGTGAGGAACTTGTTTGAAATCCAGGATCAAATTTTAAATTATATATCTTTACCTAGCAGGTTTGATATAATTAAGAAAAGGAAGACAACCATAAATCCACTGGAACCTGAATGTTAGATGTGGCAAATAAAATAATCTGAATTAATCTAATTTATACAGGGCACAATCATTTCAGTTATCAGATCTTACTCTTTTAAAAACTTGGTATTCAAGTTCTAATAATTAATTAATTTTGAGAGTAGATTTCAAGACATAAGAAAGATCACTGTTATTTCATGTTTGCCTTTGTTCATTTATTACCATTGATCCTACAAAATATTTGAGAAGTTGTAATGAATAAAATTCACTTTAGGATTATAGAATTTTGCTCTTTTTCCTTTCTTTTTCCTTTTTTCTTTCTTTTTTTTTTTTTTTTTTTTTTTTTTGATGGTGCTAGGGATTGAGCCCAGGGGGTTGTACATGCTAGGCAAGCACTCTACCGACTAAGTTATAGCCCCAGCCCTAGGGGTTTGTTCTTAAAACCCAAGGAAGACATGGAATACCTGCCAATATAAAGTTGATTTAAAGTCATTTAAATTTTTAGTTGTTAGACAAGCATCTTAGTGTAATTATATAATTGAAGTTAAATATTTCACAAATTTGCAAAATTTTGTACATTATTAAAACCAATATGTACAAAAAATTTCATGATTTAAAAATGGCCTTGAAGTTATTATCAAAAATGGCAAGGGCCTCCACTTTTATGGAAAATTTCCTTTTCCATAAAAACATTGAGAATATTGCAAAAAATTAACAAAATTAACTTTTTCAGAACACTGAAAAGTGAGCAGCCTAGCAGATACTGCAAGGGTCAGAAAAGTGTTAGAAATCTATGAAGACCCTCTTTCTCAGAGTATTGTAATTATTTGACCTCTATGATAGTGCTGTGGTTTGGATGAATGTCCCCTGGTGGCCTGTGTGTTAAAGGGCTAGTGCCCAGAGTGGTGGAAGTGGGATAGGTCCTGTGGACATGGTAGAGCAGAGGTTCTTAGGTTACAGAAGGCATATCCTTGAAGGAGACTGTGGGGCCCTGCCTCTCAGTTACTCTCTGCTTCCTGGGTCATGATGTTAGCAATTGCTCCAACACACACTTGTGCCATGATTTGTCACTTTCACCAGAGATCCAAACAAATGGGGTTGCCTGACCTTGGACTTGAAGCTCCAGAACCACGAGCCCAAATAAACCCTCTCTTTACTGCATAAGTAGTCTGTGTTGGCTATTTTGCAGTAGTAATATGAAACTGACTGACAGATAATTCCCAGAAACCCCACATGCACAGCTTGTCTTTGTTTGACCTGAGAGATCACCCATTTCTCTATGGGGACATTGGTCAGAAATGATGAGCAGTAATTGTTTAACATCATAGTTGCCAAAGGTGAAAACACTTGGGTAAAATAGCAAACTAACCTAGAAAGTGAAATGGGAAACATGGATAGTGAGTTCTATAAGGATATCTTGAAATGCTCTGACATATTCTTGGAAATTTAGGAAGCTATATGGATATGTAGAGCTGTATTCATGCTCATGAATGCTTGAGAAGGTCCTAAACTTTCCATTTTGGCTAACATTGAGGACTTTCCCAAGTAGGAAATAAAGACACCATTTTAAATTGCCGGACTAAATACTGAAGGTATACCCCAGTATCCATACAGAAGCCCTTAGCAAAGTCTGGGAACCGTAGTAGTTCCAGGCATTTAAGGAAATATCTTTCCAGCTTACCAACAAACATAAGCAGGCAGAGATTTCAGTGTCATACATGACAAAGAATGCTGGCTTTACAGAATTAATTCAGGGAAGTTACCATAAAATAGCAGAGCAAGAAGAACAACAATAAACTGCAAGAACAACAAACTCTTTCTAGAGTTGTCGTATGAGATGTATGTATTTTTAAATGTTCAGCTTTCCAACAACAACAACAGAAATGTGATATGGAAAGAAAGAAGAAAATGGTTAGTACATGGGAAAAAAACAGCCAATAGAAACAGTCCCTGAGGAATACCAACTATTGAACTTACTAGACACAGACTTTAAATCATTATTTTAAATATGTTCAAATAACTAAAGTAAACCATGTGTGAAGAACTAAAGGAAAGTATGGGAATGATATCTCACCAAATATAGAGTATCAATGAAAAGATAAATTATATAAAAGAAAAACTGAAGTTGAAAAGTAAAATAAAAGAAATTAAAAATTTACTAGAGGGGCCCAATAACATGTTTGAATAGGAGAGAAAAGAGTCAACACATTTGAATAGAAGTCAACTGATATTACACCATATGAAGAAAAGAAAAAGAATGAAGAAAAGAAGAAAATCCTCAGAGTCCTGTAGAATATCATGAAGTGTATAATATATGTAAAATGTGAGTCTCAAAAGGAGAGGAAAGATGACAAGGGGCAAAAGACATAAGAAATAATGGCCAAAATTTTACCAAACTTCATAAACATTTCTGTATCCAAGAAGCACAATGTACTCCAGGTAGGAAAAAAATCAAAAAGGTTCAGAGTTAAATATATCTTTAACTGTCAAAAGCCAGAAACAGAATTTTGAAAGTAGCAAAAGATAAACATCTTGTGTGTGTGAAAATTGCAATAAAACTGAGAACTAAAGATGGGTGTGGTGGTTCACACCTGTAATCCCAGTGGCTTGGGAGTCTGAGAAAGGAGGATCTCAAGTTCAAAGCCAGACTCAGCAGCTTAGTGAGTCCCTAAGCAACTCAGTGAGACCCTGTTTCTAAATAAAATACAAAATAAGGCTGTGGATGTGGCTTAGTGGTAAAGTACCCCTAAGTTCAATCCCTAGTAGCCATCCCACCTCACCCAGCAAAAAAAACCCAAAAGACTGAGAGCTGGTTTCTCATCAGAAATCATGGAGGTCTGAAGGTAGTGGGATTATGTTGTCAAAAGGTTTAAAGAAAGTCTGTGAACCAAGAAATCTAAATCCAGAAAAATTATTCTTCAAAGTGAAGAAGAATAAAATGACAAAAATATCTGCTTTCATCATTCCTAGTCAATATTTTATTGGAGCTTCTAACCAGGGCATGTAAACAAGTGGAAAAAGACATTCAGATTGGAATGAAAGTAGTAAAAACTACCTCTATTTTCCAATGGTGTCATCTGTTACAAAGAAAATACGAAAGAATCCAGAAAAAAAACCTCTAGGGTCAATAAACAAGATCAGCAATATTGTAGCATCCAAGATCTAAACATTAAAATAATGTGTCTATGCACTTTTAATAAGACAATCTAGAATAAAGTTTTAAAAATCCAATTTAAGTAACATTAAAATAATAAGATATTTAGGAATAAATTAAAAAAAGAAATATAAGTCTTTCACACTATGAACTATAAAATATTGATGAAGCAAGTAAAACAAGAACTAATGGAGTAATTCTGTGTCCATGGATTGGAAGACTTAATATTCTTAAGATGGCAATTCTCCCTGAATTTATCTATAAAATCAACAAAATTCTCACAAAAATCCCAGCTGCCGTATTATTTTTATTTTTGCAGAAGTCAATAAACTCATCCTAAAACTTAGAGGAATTGTAAGGAACCTAGAATATCTAAAACAGTCCTGAGAAAGCTTGCAGTTGGAGGACTGATACTTTCTGATTTTAAAATTTTCTATGAAACAGTGGTAGTCAGAACGCATGGTATTAACATAAGAATAAACATACAGATCAGTGGAATAGGATTATGAAAGCCACAATCCCTTATGTTTATGGTCAATTAATTTTCATCAAGGGTGTTTACACAATTTAATGGGGAAAAAACAGTTCTTTCAACAGATAGTGCTGGGCAACTTGATAACCACATGCAGAGGAATAATAGTTGGATTCTTGCTATATACTATATATAAAAATTAACTCAAAATTAATCAAGGACCCAAATGTAAGAACAGAAGCTACAAAACTTTAAAAAAGGCCTGTGAATCATTGTGACCTTGGAATAGGCAAAGATATGATTCTGAAAGCACAAAACAGCCAAAGAAATATGAATTTGAATTCATCAAAACTAAAAAAAATATTATGTATCAAAGTATGCTATCAAGGAAATAAAAAGACAACAAGCAGAATTAGAGAACATATTGGCAAATTTTATATCTGATAATGTGACTTATATCCAGAATATATAAATAATGTTTACAATGAAAAAATGAAAAGAAAGAACTCAATTTAAAAATGGAAAAAATATTTGAATAGAGATTCCTTGACAGAAGATATACAGTGGGAAATAAGCACATGAAAATATATTCAATATCTTTAATCATTTGGGAAATGCAAATCAAAACCACAATGAAGTACTACTTCACTCTCACTAGGATAGCTAAAATTTAAAAAACAGACAATAACAAGTGTTGATGTGAATGCAGAGGAACTAGAACCTTCATTCATTGTTGATGAGAATTAAATGGTTTAAATACTGTGGAGAAGAGTTTGGCAGTTCCTCAAAATTCTAGATGTGGAGTTATCATATGACCAGAAATTCAACTCCTAACCACATACCTGAGAGAAATGAGAGCATAATTTCTACACAAAAACTTGTTTATAAATGTTTCTGTCTTCTTATCTATAATAGTCAAAGGATGGAAGCCATCCAAATGTCTATCAGCTTATGGATGCATAAGCATAATATGGTATATTCAGTATATCCACACAGTGGGATATTATCCAGCTATAAAAAGGAATGAAGAAATGAATATGGATGAATCTTGAAAAGATGCTAAATGAAGATGTCAGACACAAAAGCCACATATTCTCTTATTCCATTTATATGACATAATTATATGAAATGTTCAGAATATAAAAATTCATAGACATAGAAAGAATATTACTGATTGCCTGGGAATTGAGTGGGGGAGAAATTGGCTGTTAACAGGTAAAGGGTTTTTTTTTGTGGGGATAAAGTTGTTCTAAAATTGTGGTAATGATTGCACACTTTTAATTTTTGAATTACGTGAATATGAATATGCTGTGGTATTATGGTTTAGATATTAGGTGTCCCCCAAAAGCTCATGTATGAGATAATGCAAGAAGGTTTAGAGGTGGAATGATTTTGTTATGAGAGCCTCAGCCCAATCAGTGAATCAATCCCCTGATGGGATTAACTGAGTGGTAAATTAAGGTGGGTAGAGGGTAGCTGGAGGGGGCGGGTCATTGGGGTGAGCCTTTGGGGTATATGTTTTGTATCTGGCTAGTGAAATCTCTCTCTCTGCTTTCTGATCATCATGTGAACTGCTTCCCTCTGCTACACTCTTCTGCCATGATGTTCTGCCTTACCTCGAACCCAAAGGAATGAACCCAGCTGTCTGTGGAATGAGACCTCTGAAACTGTGAGACCTCAAATAAACTTCCTCCTCTACAGTTGTTCTGGCAGATCTTTTAGTCGCATTAGTGAAAAAAGCTGACTAAAACATCTGGAAATTCTCTCTCTTTTTGAGTTCCAGATGCATAACACCCAGTTGTTCACCTGAAATTTCCTTTTTATAAAAATAGGTGCTTTATAATTACACATAATGGTGGGATTTGTTGTTACATGTTTGTACATGCACACAATGAAATTTCCTTTTGCATATCCCAACCGTGTCTTAAAGACATATTCAGTTTGGATTTATGATCTCCATCTTCCCCCTTTAATCCTTTTAGTATTTCCTATCTCGATTATTCTAAGCAGTTCTCTCATTCAATTGTGGGGTGCAGAAACCCAAGTACTTTCTTCTTTTTTAACTAGTTCTGCCCATTTTACTTTCCTGGTGGTTTAGTCATTTCTCTGTTGCTATCACAGAATACTGGACACTGGATAATTTATAAGGATTAGATGTTTCTGTTGGCTCACAGTTCTGGAGGCTGGGAAGTCCAAAAGTATGGTACTGACATCCAATAGGTGTTTGGTGAGGCCCTCATGCTACTTTAATTCATGGTGGAAAGTGGAAGGGCAAGTGGGCATGTGAGGAAGGGATAGAACACAAGAGCCACACACACTTTATAACAAGACACTCTCATGGCAACTGTTCTAGTTCTGTTTTAGTTAACCTTTTCACTGCCATGACTAAAAGGTCTGACAAGAACAATTAAAGGAGGAAAAGTTTCTTTGGGGGTTCACAGTTCAGAGGTCTCAGTCTGTAGATGGCTAACTCCATTACTTGGGGCCTGAAATGAGGCAGAACATCATGGAGAAAGGGTGTGGTGGAGGAAAGCAGTTGGGAAGATGGGAGAGGGAGGGGGAAGGAGAGAGACACTAAACTCTCCAGGGCCACAATATATTCCCCTAAGGCACACCCCCAATGACCCATCTCCTCCAGCCACACGCTACCTGCCTTTAGTTACCACTCAGTTAATCCCTATCAGTGGATTAATGCGCTGATTAGGTTAAGGTTCTCATAAACAATTTTTTCACCTCTAAATGTTCTTGCATCGCCTCATACATGAGCTGTTGGGGGACACCTAGTATTTAAACCAGAACAAGTCCCAAGAGAGTGAGAACTGATTTTCTGGAGAATTAATTCAGTCTTTTGGAGAGGATATTTATCCCTGTTATTGACCTATTCACTTCTTAAAAGTCCCACCACCTCTCTTCATCATTATATTTAAAATCAAATTTCAACATGAGTTTTAAAGGGGCAGAGGAGACAAATATATTTAAACTAAAGCAGTAGGCACATCCTTCATCCACTTTGGTATATCTCCACTTTACCATCATAGTAAATCTGGGTCGTTTTCTTAGTCTAATAGTTTTCCCACATCCCATTCTTAGCATTTTAAAAATCTGTTATTCGCTCCCCATACTGAAACAGGATGCATTTTCTAAATGCTGACCCAATCATGTCACCCTCAACTGAACCTCTAGAGTCAAATTTTATAAGACCCTATATATCCTGGCCTCTTTTTTCTTGTTCAGTCTTTTACACCTAGTTTTAACTTCAAAAAAAATTAATAAATGTTACAAATAGATAGCATAATCATATTGTATATTTCAATTTTTTAAAAAATCTGTAAGTGTTGAACACTTTCATATATTTATTAATTGCCCGTATATTTTCTTCTGTATGTGCAAAAGTGTTCAACATCTCTAGAAATGCAAATTAAAACAACTCCCAGATTTCATCTTACTCCAATTAGAATGGCTAATATCAAGAACACAAACAATAATAGATGTTGACGTGGATGTGGGGAAAAAGGCATACTTTTATATTGCTGGTAGAGTTGCAAATTAGTGCAGCCACTCTGAAAAGCAGTATGGAGATTCCTCAGAAAACTTGGATTGGAACCACCATTTGACCCAATCATCCCACTGTATACCCAAAGGACTTAAAATTAGCATACTACAGTAATGCAGCCACATCAATGTTTATGGCAGCTTAATTCACAATAGCTAGATTGTGGAACCAACTCAGATGCCCTTCAACAGATGAATGGATAAAAAAATAATGGAATATATACACAATGGAATATTATTCAGTCATAAAGAAGAATAATATTATGGTATTTGCAGATAAATGGATGGAACTAGAGAATATAATGCTAAGTGAAATAAGCCAATCCCAAAAAACCAAAGGTCAAATGTTTTTCCTGATAAGTGAATGATGATACATAATGGGGTCCGGGGGTGGGGGTGGGGTGAGGGAAGAACGAGGAACTTTAGATTATGTAGAGGGAAATCAGAGGGAGGAGTGGGTGGGGGTATGAAAGATGGTGGAATGAGACATCATTACCCTGTGTACATGTATGATTACACAAACGGTATGAATATACATTGTGTATAACCATAGAAATGAAAAGTTGTACCCCATTTGTGTACAATGAATCAAAATGCAGTCTGTAAAAGTTAAAAAAAGAATAAAAAAATCTATAAGGGAAACATAACACTCTTTGGGATTTCATGATATTGAGATATTGTGTTTAAAATGGATTTTTCAATAATATTTTCAATGATAATGGCAGATAATAGTATTATAATGACTTTGATTATAAATTCATGCTTCTATTAAAAAGATAGGAGCCTAGTTTTTCTTTTTTTCATTACTTTCCCATTTTTGAAAGCAAAGTAAGCCAGCCCTTCTTCGAATGGAAAAGTTGATATAAAATAAGAAAAATTAGTCACTCTGGTGAGGAGCTGAAACCTATCTTCTATCGGCTTGGTCCCGGTTTTAATTTTTGACCTAAATTCAAAATGGCACACAATTGAAATCCACTGGACAATCTAGCAAACAGTGTTTTTTTTTTTTTTAAAGTGATGCCATGAATTTGATTTTTTCATTTGCGTTAATATTTGTTCTAAAATTTGGTTTTTGAAATCTTCCACATATCTATTTTTTCATACCATCAACACTATCTCCATTCTTCATTTCTCCTTATAGCTCCTTTATGTTGATTTATATTAATTTCCATTCCTTTCTAGTATTGGAAAGGAATGTATTCTTTTCTAAACTGTATTCATTTCTCCTCAGAAACACCTCAAGGGTTCTCCATGACAATTTACAAAAAAAATCTATCATTTGAAATGTACTTTCTTATTTGTTAAGATTAATGGTGCCTTTGGAAGCATTGGCTGTTTACCCTTTCACTGTTCCTGAAAACACTGTTGATTTGCCCACATGGAGTACACAGAGATAAGCATATAAATGCCAATCCTCACATAAAGTCTCATTCTATTCTTTCACCCATATGACATCTTTTCAAATGTCTGGGTTCTAATTCTTCAATTACTCCACACCTCCAAGTACCTCTCTCCAGCAGGGTGCTGGAAAATGTTTAGTAAATATGTCTTCTGGTGGGGAAAAGCCCTGATTTATAGTACTTGACTCTTTCATTGTTTACACTCTGGCCAATTTCAAACTACCAATATTGTCAGTGAACATGGAGTGATGAAGAGAATGTGGTGGTAGAACATTAAATGACATTTCCACCCTACATGCACAATAGATATAAATAACCTCAAGAGCATGAATGATAGTAAAATAATTAGAAAGAGATGAGTTTTGAGGGCTTATTTGCTTTTAATATAATTGATTTAATTGTAACTTTATATAATTAAACTCTCAGTAATCACCACACTTAACTATCTCACAAGGTTCCTGAAAATGAAAACACTTGGCTTTTGTGAGCTGCCAATAACTGGAAATAATAAAGATGCAAGAGCTATATTCCTGCATGTCAAAGAACAGAGTGAAGCAAAGATGGCAAATTGGTTTAACTTGGGTGCCGACACTTACCAGTTGTTTGTAACTCAGATGGCTATGTTGAAAAGAATCGGGAAACTTTGTTATGCAGAGAGTCCTATAGTCTATTAGCAATTTGACTACAGGTTAAGAAGAAGGGCATATTAGATTGCAGTCCAATATTTTTGTCCCTTTTATAAACATATTTTCTCAACTAAGCAGTAGAGGAGTCTGCTGTAATAGGGTGTCTACATGGCTCTTTTCATTGCTATGCATCATCTGCCTATGCCTCAAATACAGTTCTGTGGTCCTTCCAGGTACCAAAGACACCTCCCTGCCCCTACCTTTTGGCATTAGCTGCTGCTTTTTAGGCTTCACCTCCATATCTCTTCTTGGCCCTCTGTCTAGGTGGTCAAGATGGTAGACTCAAGGCATTATGGAGGACCCTGGCTTGTACTCTGGGGAGTTCTGCATGGAACGTCATGATCTTGTCTTCTTGGCCTTCTGGTCCTTGGTTCATACTCCACCCTATGGTATCTGTTTAGTCTTCTCTACTTCATGGTTAAATTAAAAACTTTTCTCTGCCTCACAGATAACTACTTCTCATCAGCTCAGCTTGGGAAGAGACGTTCTTTTATCTCACCGGAAGCTCAAGGAATCCCTTCCCAACCAGGTGAGGCTTGTGTAGCCTCTCCTTCCTTTCAGATATCCCTCCCTGTTCCCACTGTAGGAGAGAGACTGGGTGGTAATTCACAATTCCAATTAGATATTCCCACTGAGATTACCTATACAGTATGCGTTAGTCAGCTTCTGTTACTATAAAAAAAAATACCTGAGAAAACCAACGTACAAAAGAGAAAAAGTTTGTTTTGGCTTACAGTTTTGGAGGTTCCAGTCCCTGTTACTTTGACCCTGTTACTTTTGGGCCTGTGGTGAGACGGCAGCACATCATGGCAGGGAGCATGTGGTGGAGCAAAGCTGCTTACCTTCTGACCAGGAAACAACAGAATGCTAGAAGACATCTGGATCCTACACTCCTCTTCTAGGGCACACCCCCGCTGCCTGGAAGTCCACCCATTAGGCCCTGCCCCCTAAAGATACCTCCCAATAGCACCACAGACCAGGGAGCAGGCCCTTAACATATGGTGGGTCTTTGAGGTACGTTTAAGACCCAAACTGTAGAACAGTATCTGTACAGAGTTTGTGACCCTCTGTTAGCTCTGTTGTCTTTTATTTAACCTATACACGCTCTCCCTAGGGGGATTAAAACTAGAAGGCAGAAAAATCGATCAATCATCATTTATGTAATTCCTCCAGTTCTGAGAAAATGTAGTTTTTTATTGCTAGAAAACAATGACCAGGAATATTAGGAGTCCAGGTGACCTACTGATGGCTTTTAAAGGTTAAATATATTTGAGAAAAACTTGTGGACACTTGCCTAACTACTAGAAGCTCAATGGTTCCTCTTTTAGTATCCTAACCCTTGGCTTGAAAAAGCAACTGAAAGTTGCCTTATATTCACTTGTATGGCAAACTGTCCTTCACCCGGAACTGGGCTCAACTGCGCTTAACGTGCTTGTATCGGGAGGGTTCTTAGACTCTCAGGATGATGGAAAGCAAACACAAGGACAAAAAAAAAAAGGCAGATGCTAGAACCACTGCCTCTGGATGAAGGGAAAGAGTTGCATGTTTTTGTTTTTTTATTTCTGAAACATCACTGAATGGGTCAGATTTTCATTTTATGAACCCTAACCCTTAGATCCTGGGCCTGTCATGGGTAGTGGTCACACGTAGCTGGCACTTCATGTGCAGAGGTAAGAAGAGGTGAATAGGCAGCAGAAGTCATAAAAAGTGATACTTTAAAAACAACCTACAAACACAGTAAGTAAGGGAGTCTTTAAAATGCAAATTTCGTGAGCACCAAACACTGAAATGTTCTGGAGGAAGTCTGTGGAAAGCCGGGATGAGGAGTTGAACAGTTATGGTCACAAGCTTTCTTTTAAATAAGATCTAAGTTCTTAGCCTTTGGATCCTGGGGGTGGGGAGGTGGGGAACAGGAGATATAAAGTTTCCTAAAGAAAATGAGAACAAAGGTGAAGAAGATGGAATGTGACTGTTTTACAAACACCGCATGCAGGAAATGCCCGGAACCAGACAGAATGGAAGGAACTTCTGCTTCTTATATGCTATTTACTCGAAGCATGTTTTATCTTAAACATATCCTTCTGTGTGCTGTTTTCATTATCCTCATTAGGAGATTATGAGAACACTTACTTAGTTTTAAATTCTTGCCTTTCATTCCCTCAAGACTCATCAAATGCTGGATTAATGTGGAAGGGTAAATAATATTGCAAAAAGAATTTTTTCTTTACTGAATCACAGGGAACATTACTTTAAAAAATGTTCTTAGGAGAGAAAAGGTCTTTTCGCAGTGGTAACGCTTCATATTTTAGAAGAAAATGTGCATTTAATTAAAATTCCATATGACAATCATAGTATATTATTTAAATACCAAATGATTATTAAAATCACATTTAATTGTGGTCTAAAAAACCTAACAGATATGTACCCATGAAACAGCTGTTAAACATCACCAGAATTTCCTTGATCAGCTTTTTCTTTTTCTTTTCTCATGCATTTTCCAGTTAAAATCAACCTGGTTTTAAGACATATTTCTTATACACACACACACACACACACACACACACACACACAAATCCCATTAATGTTATGACAAGACCGTTGTACAAACCAAATGACAATTTTGTGAGGTTTATTAATGATTTGAAATTAATAGCAACATAAATCCTGAATTTTCCATTTCTGCATGGGTGTCTTTACTATGATGTGCTGTATTGAACCAAACACAATCTAGTGAAGATCAAATATTTGTCATGTCAAAGATGGAAAGAGAGATTTGTAGACTTCTAGTATTATATGCAATTGCTGTAACTCTGTAGTTTGGTATGTTCCAATGGGTTTTGGGATGCCAACTCTGTCACTGCAAAACTATGGTTGTATTTTGTCAAATCGATCCATTACTTCAAAGGCATTTGCCTAATCTTCACTTTTGAAATAGCCAGTTGAATTAAATATTCCATGTGGCAATTTGGTGTGTGTGTAGCCAGAAGTCCCAAAGCAATTCAGCAGGGTGAACCTTTTATTCAGAGATTACAAATGAGGCAGTTGCTGCCACAAGGTTTGTGGACAAAATTGCAGAGAGGACAAATGAGATTTTTCCATCCTTCCTTTCACTTTTTGAATCACTCCCCTCACTTCATGGTTTCTTTGGATACCAATGATCTTGATACTAGGTTCTAGAAGTCCTGACTGGCAAACCAACCTCACCCCGGGCACTGGAGTGTTACAGGTTATCTGTTCTTCCACCAGAATTCTGCCACCCATGGTTATTTTCCTTTCTGCTCTTAATCTCCTAATCCCTGCCCCCAACAACGACAACAAAAATCCCTGTCCATTAACATCTTAGGTAAAAGGCAAACTGCCTAAAATAATTCACACTAATAAGTAAACTTGCAGGGAGTTATCTAAATTATGAAGGGAGGTTACACAAATGGATATCCCCCCTCAGTCCCTGGCTCTCTCCCTCCCTCCTCCTTCCTCCTTGCCTTTCTCTGCCTTTGATTTTCTTTTGTTTTAGAAAAACAACCCAGGACTTCTGGGTAAGAATGTGATGTCAGCACAAGTGTCTAATTCCTCTCCTTCCAGATTCCCATTAAAATGACCGATAGACATAAAAATAAGAGAAAAAAGCTGCACCAGTGCTGACGCTTGGACAGGCAGAAATGTATACACCAGATCTCCAAGAATTTCTGTTAGATGAGAATGAATTGAGAGAAAAAGCCAACTCATGACTCACCCTAAGCGGAAGAAGAGCAGTGTGCAGAGTAAGTGGCAGAGCTCAGGCAGAAACCTGCTAATAGCCCTTAGGTTAAAGGAGCAAAGGACTGGACATGAGGTTAGACCATAAGGAGGTTGGGAGAACATCTGGATTCCTTCAGTGTGTTTGAAAAGAGTGAGCTGCTCTCGATGGGGGAGGGAGCTAGAGCAATGAGTTTCACCCCAACCCTTCCTGGGCAAGGCAGCCACTTCAGGGGGACAGGGACAGGGACAGGAGTGGAGGAAGGGGGATGGGGAGAGAGAGGGGGTGGGAAGTGATGGACATTTTCTGTGCTCTGAGCTTCAAATGCATCTCAGTTTATTTCCTCAGGATACATTCATAGAAGAATTACCGGGCCCAAGGATATGAACACTTTTGTGTTCCTGATTAGAATATTGCTTCATAAAAAGTTTGTTTAATGTTTACACCTC
Source organism: Sciurus carolinensis (assembly GCF_902686445.1). Classification (NCBI taxonomy): domain Eukaryota; kingdom Metazoa; phylum Chordata; class Mammalia; order Rodentia; family Sciuridae; genus Sciurus; species Sciurus carolinensis. The sequence goes on from NC_062220.1 coordinate 100,475,634, forward strand.
CACGGACCAGCAAACTGCTGTACCCTTTTTCACCAACCCTCACTGCTGTTGGATGTTAACAGTAGATGAAAAACGACAACTCGTAGTTGTTTCATTTGTATTTCAGTATTCATAAAGTTGAATTCTTTTCGCTTTGAATGGCTTTTGAACATTTGCATATATTTATTTCTTAAATGCCTTTGTCCCCTGCTTTTTTTGTTCTTCCATTTGGGGTTCATATATTTCATCGTGATTTGTGAGATTTCTACCTACCACGAAAGGAACAGCTTTGAGAAATATGTGATTCCAGTTCTTATATTTCCATTATTAAGGCAGAGAAAACCTGACTTCTAGGGACTGAACAATAGAAATGCACCCAGGTCTGTAAATCCGGTGGTGCAAATTTGCCATTATTATTTGCTGCCTTCTTTCTTATCATTTCCCTGGGTCTGTTTAAGAAGGTGATCTAATTTTATAAAGTTATGTGTTGGCTTCTTTTTGTTGTTGCTTTTAATTTTTTTTTTATTGTTATGGGGATCTGGATGTACATAGAGTGACCAAATTTTATGAATCTCAAACCAGATGACCCTGTCTATTAAATGGGGATGTTTATCTGACAAGGTCGTCTGGACATTATTCTTTTAGAAAATATATCACAGAAAGAGTAAATGATGTTTGTGGTATGTACATTTCTTATTTTTCTAACAATGTTAACAAAGACTGTTATGTGCTTCATCTTTGTTGCAAGATGGGTATTTGGTACATAAGAGATTGATGGGTAAGTTTTAAAAGACTGAGGAGCATGACCTTAAGCAAAGAGGACAAATGAGCAAGGAGCATAGGTCCCCCGCAAAAGGAGGCTATTCTGGCAGTGAGAAAGCAAAGATAAACATTGCCTGTTTTATAGTGTCTCTCCAGGAGATGCAAATTCCAGGGCAGGCAGAGCTAAATCCACAATTAAGCAAATATATCCTATAGGGTGCCCAAAGAGCATTTCAAAGACATCTATAGCAGTCTAACACTACTCTATTTCCTATCAATAGCCACAGTCCACAGGGCATGAAGCTCACTGGCTGCAACCTGTGACTGTAAGATACCTGATGCTGGTTGAGCAAACCTTCTGAATTCCACTTCCGGTGGAATTCTTATGGCTCTTAAAGTTTGGATGACTTTTAAAAAGTGTGCTGATTTTTTCCCCTGTGATTTCATTCAGAAAAATGAAATGAAAAGCAAATTGCTTGTGCAGGCTACCTGCATGTTGCTGTTTACTTACTACTGCTGCAAATGCTTTGCAGATTCTCCACCAGAGGCTGCAGAGAGGGGGCAAAATGCATGCCCCAGAGGCATTTCTCTCATCCCATTTGAAGACCCTAATGAAACAAGCTGGTTTCAGAACTGTAGTAGCTTGCAGTTCTCTGCAATTGAATTCCACTTTCTAATGAGTTCCCCTAAATCTGCCATCAGATGACTTTATTGACTTTCAGATCATAATTAACCAACACTCACATTTTGCAGTTATTTTTCCTCCCCCCGCACCAATCTGTGTTTGAATGTCTGAAACATTCAAACCTAAGAATCCAACCTAAGTCATGGATTCTGACAAGAATTTAATGACCAGACACCAACCAGGAATTCTGTTTCTTCTTGTCACTTTTTAAAGAATTATTATGGGAGTGGGGAAATGGGGAAGGAGCATGAGAGTCTTTTCTAAAACCACCTGATGTCTTAAAAGGTAAATAAGAGGAAAGCAGCCCTTCAATGGCTAATTGACGCTGTTTGTGACGTTTTTATTACTTTTCAATTAGGGGAGGTGATAGAACGTTCAGTTAGCAGAAAGTCTTGGTTTCATTAGAAGCACATGCTGGTTAAACTTGCAGATCAACAGGGCTAACTCAGTTGCCACCTTTTCCTTTTCACTTGTTGGCAGACAGAGATAAAATCTGTGATAAATGAGCAATTAGACAAAGACCTCATTGTTTTTCCTAAAGAGATGTGTTCTCTTCAGCTTCCCCCATCATCATTTAAATTTGCTTTGCAGACAGTCCCACGCTCTGCCTGAATTGGTGAACGCTCATTAAAGAGATACTGCGTTTTAACCCATGTGAGCACAGGCACGCAATCCACACAGCCTGCACGCTGCTTTTATAAAGCGTTCTTGGGAACATGGATCAGATAGATGTAAGTGCTTTACCTTGCACCTAGGGGATATAGATGAGTCAATTAATTAGCAAGGCGGTCTTTATTGGGCAGAGTCCTGAGTCCCATTTTCCTGAGGGGAGATTTGTGGCCCAGAGGAAATTAAGATCGGTTCAACATGAGGGCTAATTGCCCAGATGTCACTTATAGGCAATTAACATCTTTTCTTTTAAACACAGGTTCCTCCTCTCCTAATAATCAGAACATGTCCTAGTAATCCCTGTCCCACCCTGCATTGCTGCAATTTAATTTCTCCCAGCCTCCCTTTCCTAATTTGTACAGTAACGGATGGTGATAGAGGTTGAGTATCCTTTATTGGAAATAATGGGACCAGTAGTATTTTGAGTTTTAGATTTAAAAATTTTTAATTTGTGGCATATTTGCATAGACATAATGAGATATCTGGGGGGTATGACCCAAGTCTACCATCAAAATTCATTTACATTTCATAGATCTCTTGCACACAGTATGAATGTAATTTTTTTCCCCTTGGTACTGGGAATTGAATTCAGGGGTGCTTTCCTACTGAGCCACATCCCCAGCCCTTTTTTTATTTTTTATCTAGAGACAGGGTTTTGCTAAGTTGCTGAGGTTGCCCCTGAACTTGTGATCCTCCTGCCTTAGCCTCCTGAGCCACTGGGATTACAGGTGTGCACCACTGCGCCTGGCTGAATGTAATTTTATATAACATTTTTAGTGAACCTTGTGTTTTGACTTTGACCTGTCACATGAAATCAGGTGTGGAATTTTTCCCAGGGGGTATTATGTTGGTCCTCAAAAAATTTTCATATTTTGGGGCATTTCAGGGTCTAGATTTTTGGATCAGTGATGCTTAACCAAAACCTTCCTTGCAAGGTTTTTTTTGTGAAGGTTAAATGTGGTATGGATGGTAAAGTAGTTTAGTATGATGCGTGGTGGCTCTAACTAATTTTTAGTACCAAATACTAAGCGATAATATTGAGAAACAGAACCAGAATGTCATGCTTGCAGAAGAGAAACTCACAAGTTTTAGGGTCCCAGAAACATGTTGGTCCCAATGGGGACCCAGAGGGAGTGCCCACTTGGTTCTCACACTGTACTCTGGCAGAATTGCAGGGCAAACTGCAGCACAGACAGGACTGCCCTGGTCAGGACCCTGTCTTTGCAAAATGTCTGTGTCAGCCAGACAAGACTCAGGGGTCTGGCTCACACACACACGCAGCCCTGGCCACTGCCACTCTGGTTTGGATTATCTCAGACAGCTTCCCTTGGCGACTTCCACACTAAATTTGAAGCACACCTTGAGGGGACTCATGTCAAAGTTCAAAGGAGTCTGTTAACTGATTAAAAATGTCTTTCTCAGTTTGTGGCTCTCTCTGTTCTCTCTCTAATCAAGAAACTGGCCAGAAGTAGAGGGGCCTCTGGGAGGGAATGGGACTGGCGTCGAAGGAATGGAGGAGGAGTGGTGGGCAGTGTGTATATTTTAGCTCAACCTGAGACTCAGAGGGTCGTAGACTGTGTGGCCCCACAGGCTTTCAGCTCCTTGGTGTGGCCTGACTTGTCTGGGACATTGCTTTTAGTGGGAAGTCAGGATCTGAAGATGTGTCACCTATTGAATAAAGAAACCATATGCAGCTATCATTCAAATGATCATTATTTAAATCATTCCATGGTCAGAATGTGTTTGCCTGCAGTTGGATCTGTGGCCTTTCTCCTAGAGTCATCTTGCAGTCACCGGAAGCCCCTGCAGGCTGGAAGGAGTGAGCGGAAATCTGCCCAGGCTTGCTCAAGCGTAGAGGACCGGGGCCCTGCTGCAATCAGGCAGTCTTTTCAGACTCAGGCAAAGAATAAAGCTGTGTAGGCATGTTACGAAGAGAAACTGTGATTTATCAAAACAGAGTCCACTGTGCCATTCTTCACAAGATTGTGAATGCTAATTCTGTGTTCGAATCATTTACTAAGACTTTTCTGAAAAGTGGATAAGCAGCCACATCACAAAGACACTTGGTTATTTCCTTGGAGAAGCGTGGAGGAGAGAAGTTACCGGACAGCCTGTGTGGCTTTGCCACCCTGGGCAAATTCTGGGCTTCCGTAAGAGTGGGGTCCTGGGAGATTCCCTCCACCTTTGCAGGCCTTAGCTTCCCTTCTACCGGGAAAACAGTGCTTATTTCAGAATTTTGTTAGGTGGATGGAAACAGGTACTGTGATTATCCTTGACTAGGAACATAAGGGTTCAGAATAAGGCGTTTTAGCGATGATGTTGAGATAGCAGTTTATTAGTAATGATAACATTAAGATAAAGATAATGGAGCATTGTAGGGCATCAGGGACAGCAGTGTGCCTTACCTCATTGGATCCTCATTCTATCTTACTAGTTGTTTATCGTTAGACATTTTGTTTAGGGAGAAAAGAAGCCCGTGTAAGTTGGGTGTCTTACATATTCAGCTAGCTGGAAAGCAGAATTCAGACCCTAGACTGTCTGGAGTCGAATCTGTGGCCCTTCTTCTGAAGTCCTCTCCAGGACAATACGATGTGCAGCCCTTTCTCAAGGGTGGCTTGGTCCACTGGGGTCCCTGGGGATCTGTACAACCTCCTTCTGGTTTAAGCCCTTGCCTTTGCTCATGTCGTTTTCTAAGTGAGTTCCCTCTCCCTGAATTCCTTCTTTACTTAATATGTTCTTAGCCTTTTCTAGGGATGATATTTCCAACCTGGAGGGCTGGGCTAATTGACTTCCCAAGTCACTGGCTCTAAGTACCTCCACCTTGTACCGGGCTCTCTTGTTTGGAACAATCTATTTGTAGACCTGTATTCCACTAGTATAAATCCTTGAGGGTCACATTCACCCTTTTATTCAAACACAGGGCTTGACCATAATAGGAACTCAATAAATGTTTGTTAAACTAAATTTAAGTCAAAAAAATACTTTCAAAAGTTATATTCCTCCATGATTTTATCTATAAAATGAAAATGAAAAAAAACAAACAAACAGGGAGAATGATTTTTCTTTGTTCATGAACCCATGCTCCCATGAACATACCTACTTAATAAGAAATGTACATAAACAGGACACCTTGACCAATTGTGGCCCCTAAACACATTTAATTTAAAGTTATATTTCCAGCCAACACTTCAAATTTTCCATGACGTTCATGTTTTAAAAAAGTACATCACACTCTGGATTAGTCAGCTTTTTGTCACTGTGACCAAAATACCTGACAAGAACAAGTAGGAGGAGGAAAGGTTTATTTTGGATCACGGTTTCAGAGGTTCAGTCCATGGTCAGCAGGCTGCAAGGCAGGAACATTGTGGTGGAAGGGCTTGGCAGAGAAAAGTTGCTCTGTTCATGGCAAGCAGGAAGCAGAGGGTAAGAGGAAGGGCCAGGAGAAGATGAACCCTTTCAGGGCATGCCCCAGTCATCCTGCAAATAGGCCCCACCTCACAAGAGTCCATTCACTTATCAATGGATTAATTCACCCGTGAGGTTAATGCAATCATAATGCAATTATTGCCTAAAAATCCCACCTCTGGACCTAGGTTCCCACACTGGGAACCATGCTTTCAATACAAGAACTCTTTGGAAGGCATTCCAGATTCAAATCATAACACATTTCTTGAAAAGGGGGGGGGGGAGATAGAGAGAGAAAGAATATGAAATAAAAAAGCATATAAACTAAATAAATTAACTTTCTACTACCCTCTGATCTCAACTTCTAGAGAGCTGCTACAGTTAATCTGATGTGTATACTTTTAGACCATTTTTGACCACTAGAACTTTCTGCAAAGATGGAAATGTTCTGGAACTGTGCAGTTTAACATTGGACACCTACTAGACATTCATAACTACTAAACACTTGAAACTTGAAGGGTGTGATTGAAGAATTCAGCTGTTCTTATAATTTAATTTTAATGATTTTAGATTTAGATGTAAATAACTATGGGGCAGAACAGGTCTACATCTTTTCTCTAAACGTGTTCAGTATAAACATACAGAATTTTTAAAAACACATTTTATTTATACTGGTCAGGAAAGAATGCCTGGAAACGATTAGCACCAGGAACTTGCTGGTTTCTCTCCCCAGGGTTTGTTTGTGGTACTGAGTAGTGGTTTTGTCATTTTGTTCTACGACCACAGGGAATATGCTGTGAAAGATGTGCATGAACAGGTGTGTCATTGAAAGTGGAATTCATGGTAGTTGGGTTGTGACCTTTTGTTTCCTTTTTTCTTTTACAACTCTTAGCACAAAGAAATAGTCAGGTGGCAGAAGAATTTCCTTACTGCAAATGCTTTTAACTGTAAGTGACATTCTTTAGGAAAGTTATGGAATTCTTTTCTCTAATGCTTATTTAAAATAGCATAAGGAGTCTTAATAATCTGGTTTAAGTATTAGTCATGCCTATAGTGGGGGGATGAGCTACTTGGTGGATTCTATTAGCTTGATTCTGGTAAATTCTATATTCCATTCATAAATAGCAGCAAGATTTTTTGGAAGGAATCATTTTTTCTGCTTTATGACAACAATGAAAAAGTATTCAATTTTGACTGTTAAAAAAATGCTATGGTAAGGGGATAAGATATTCTGAATTGTTGGAGAAGGAAAAGGGAAATGTTTAGCTAGGAGACGTGGTTGCACCCTTGAGGAAATGGACTGAGCAATTATATGTCACCATGATTTTAGCCCTGGGACTTGAGGCCTATTCTTATCCAAGTTGGCAATCCCCGTTAGCCACATTCATTGGTTGATTGCTCCTTTGCTTTCCCAGGGCTGTTCTGATGGGTCCCAGGCCAGGGCTCAATCCCCATGTGGGTCTGTAAGCACAGGCAGCAGTCCTAACCTGAGCTCAAAAACCCACACCATTCATCAGAAGGAAATCTGAGGGCAGAACATGGCAGAGGCAAAAGAGCTGAACTTGCACCAATTCCCGCCAAAATCCACCTATTCATTCATATGTCAAAAGGGTAGCCGTGACAATGTTGTTGAAGCCAAACTTGGCCCCCTCACTCCCACAAGCCAATAAATTGAGAGAGCATGAATTAAACATCTCCTAAGAAACAGGCATTTTTTTTTTAATTTTACTCCACATTTGAAATCACCCTAGCATCACCTTCTCTTAATCACAATTGCAAAACACTCTGAATCTACATGATGGGTTCTCTAGAGTTCTCATCAGATAAGAAGGGAAAGAGAGGATGTAAATTTATTTTGCATCTCAAGGGATAAGAGTTCCATGTCCCCTGAATGACCTGATGAAGATCAAGTTCTTCTTTGGCCTTAGAGTCCCCATGGCCCCTGGGCAGCGACCTTCCAGAGTTGATGATTTATCTGTGGAACTCAGTTGGGAGGACTGTGGCAGCACAGGGCCTCGCTCTCCAAAAATATGACCTTTGAATTGGCAGCATTGGCATTATCTGAGGTACTTTTAGAAATGCAGGATCTACCACCAAATCAGAATCTGTGTTTTCACAAGACCGCAGGTGGTTTTTATGCATGTTAAAATCTGAGGAACTCTATCATCAGAGTCTGAGTTTTATCTTCTAAGGGGATCAGGAAGCACAAATCCTGTTTGGCCTCTAAGGTCCTTGATTACAGAATATATCTTTCAATCTTTCTGATCTAAATCAATTTTTCTTTCTGTTTACCTACAATGACGGGCACTTACAAAGCATTCCGTTTCTCTGCCTTTCTCAAAGTTTTCTGCCCAGAGATTGGTTGAAATGCCGTGGGTTTTGCTCTTGGAGGCCAGGTGGCTGTGTCTGAGACAAAGATTTGCTGTAAGTTGATTACCATCTATGACTCTGAAAAATTAAGTGGAAACATCTGTTGTAAGGTCAAGATGAATTTAGTTGACACTTAGGATAGATCCTTGAAATCCGTACAACACGGGGCCAGAGCCTCCTTGCTTAGAGCTGCCTTTACGGAGTGCCTCTGCCAAGCTGGCAATGGATATTAATCACATCTCTGATGCTGGGTTTTCAAACCCTATAGGGAAAAGCTCAGAGAACTTGCAATGTTGTGGAGGGCTGCATGATTTTGCATATAGAACATGGTACAGTGGGAGAGATGTGATCTCTGGATTTGGAATCTCTTTTTTGTTGTTTCATAGAGAAAAATACATTTTGTTGAACTCTCAAATTATTTTTGTTTCTAATAGGCTTCACCTGGAATTTGATGGATTGCATTTCTGTCTCTGCTCCATAAGAATTGCCTTACAATGCCCAATCCATAGAATGGGAAGTGTATTTGATGCATTATTCAGTTTAAGTATATAATTTCAGACATTTATTGATCATTTATGGTGTGCATAGCCCTGTGCTCTTATGATATACTTGATACTGTATACCAGGGAATGCTGAAATGCTAGTTCTATAAGACTCTTCATTTATACTGTACATGTGGGCACAAAGGACTATACAGGATTGAACTTCAGAAATACAAAGAGTGTATTAGGATGCAACTTTTAGGCACTATCCAGTGCTTGACTGAGTTGACTGAACTGATCTGTGGACCACGATCTTGCTGCCTACTTATTCACACTAATTTTGCACTTCAGTTCTGATGTCTAGTTTGGGACCAGTGTTAGTGCATGAAGGTAGCCCGTGTGTGAATGCCTCTGTGTGTGTTTGTGTGTGTGTGTGTCGGGGGGGGGAAGCCTTTAATTCCCTTCCTTTCATGATTATTACTTTTTTTTTTCTTTTTAGTACTAGGGATTGAACCCAGGGACACTTAACTACTGAGCAACACTCCTTTTAAATATTTTATTTAGAGACAGGGTCTCACTAAGTTGCTGAGGGCCTCACTAGTTGCTGAGGCTGGCTCTGAACTTGCAATCCTCCTGCCACAGACTCCCAAGCTGCTGGGATTACAGGCATATGCCACTGTGCCTGGCGATTATTACATTTTTAATATGGAAACTATTTTATGAACCTTATGTAAAGTTCTAGATAAAGACAGTTTCAAACCTGTCCTTCCAACCGAATGACTTTCCTAAATACCCTCTTATCTAGACATCTTGGAATTGTTGCTGGTTTGGGCCCATTCCCTAGCCATCTTTCTCTATGGACTTCCTATCTCTTATCCCAGTCTGTGGCTTGCAATGTTTATTCTTCCTTCTACAGAGTAAAACCAGAGCTTATGTCCCTTGTTGGCAGCCACAGTCCTTGCTGAACAACATGCATGGCGACTCTTGTCTGGTTGAAGTCCATGTGTCCGCCATCCCCATGTTCCTGGTTGAACTGTTCCACTCCATGAAGACACTTCTTGTTAGACCCTCTGAAATCAACTGTTGGCCTGTCCCCTTGCATCTCTCTTGGATGCTAAGCTCTGCCTGCTGGACTGGATTTATTCCAACCATCAGCAGCTGGGTCAAGCTGCCTACCACCTGTCCCACCCCAGGAGGGAAGAACTGGTTTTAAGGTTCTGGCCCTTCCTCAGTCCCACTCTTTGGAAGATCCTCAGTCCCCTCAATTAATTGAGTCATGCCTGGCTATGTCCCAAGATGTAACCCAGAGAGAGGGAGAAGTTTCATTTAGTTTCTAGGAGGATAGCTCTTGCATTACAAGGACTCTTATACCCATCTAACCACAATTCTAAGAAGCTTATCTGACACCTCAAAAGAATGCCTCAGAAATTAATTCACACACATTACTCCATTACACCCTTCTCTGATCTTGATGATGTAATAATCATTGATACTCCCACCTTGTAGGTAGGGAAATTATCTAAAACTTTTTACTGCTAATCACTGCCTGCAATTTATTTTACTGCATTTCAGTTCTCAGATTAATCTTGTCTGTGCAAAGAAGTAGTCATTTTTACTAGGTGGGAGACACCCAAATGGAGCTCTTTTTCCCTGGGCATACATTGTGTAATTAATAACAAACTCTTTGGGTATGCACAGTTCTTTTCATTCCAAAGATTCCCAAAGCACTTTTACAAGCTTAACTTGGGCTAAATATCCCCATTACCTCATCCCACTCTGAAATGTAGCAACCTCTGGGGGAAACTGTGGCAGCTGCTTAACAATACACAGACATACTGTACCCCAGCGTGAACACGGGAGGCTGCCGGGCTCAGAGCTCTTTTATTGTGCATGGCAAGAGATGCAGATCAGAAGACCAGAATCAGGACATTGCCTGGGAGCATACTATTCTCATATGAATGCAAACTTCATAGGGTCTTAGAGGAATAAAGCATTTCACCCAAGGCATACATCCCAGCCAAGCAGCCCTTTCGGAGCTAGTGGGCCAGACAGGGAAAGGATTGGAGGGAAAAGATGTTTCTGGGAAATGACCTAGAAGAGTAGCACTTTGTAAAATTTTCTGGCTATTGAGAATTTTAACTCAATCAGTTGGTTTGTTTGTTATGGGAGCTGGACCCTTCCTCTGTTCCCCTCTGAATCTCTTCTGTACCTTGCCATTCCATTTGTCTTGAGAGGCTGGCTTTGATGGAGTGCCTTGCTGGGCTTCCCCTGCAGCCTGTCTCCTGGGCTCAGCCCATGGTTGGAGAGCAGTGATGTTGGGATGTTTATGTCCCCTCTTGCAATGATCCTCCACCAAAGCCTGCATTCCTTTATCTCTGCCTCGTCTCTCCTTACACCTCAGACCTAACAGTGACAGGGGCTCTGTAATGTCACTAGGCCTCAAAGGCATCATCTTCCCTTGTCAGTTTCCCTTAATCCCTTCCCATTCCGAGTCACCTTTAGTAAAGAATCCATTCATTACTCTCCTCAAATACTCTGAGTGTGCCGTCTCCTGGAACCTGATGATTCATGACTGGAGACGGTGTGAGAAAGCAAAATGAAAAATCAATATTTATACTAACAGTAAAGTTCAATTAACATCTACTTTGGGCCAGATACGTTTACATGCTTTACATGTTCAATATCATTTAGTTTATTCTTCATTAAGCATATACTTGGATAATATCTCTATTTGGGAGCATAATTCTAGGCTTTGAAAAGCTAGTGCTGAAAGCAGAGGACAACTTTGAACTCATGGAGTTATTTTACAGATGCTCCTCAACTCATAGTAAAAGTCCCCAATAAACTCTTAGTAAATTGAAAATATCGTTGAGTTAAAAATGTATTCAGTTGGGTGCAGTGGCCCATGGCTGTAATCCCAGTGACTCAGGAAGTGGCAGGAGGATCAGAAGTTCAAGGTCAGCCTCAGCAACTTGGTGAGACACTAAACAACTTAGCAAGACCCTACCTCAAAATAAAAAATAAGGACAGGGGATGTGTCTCAGTGGTAAAGTACCCCTGAGTTCAATCCCCGGTACCTCGCCCTGCTAAAAAAGTATTTAGTCTACCTAACCTATTGAACATCATAACTTAGCAACACTGCTCTGTAGAGTACTGGTTGTCCACTCTTGTGACTGGGTGGTTGTACAGGACCTTCAACCAACTGCTGCTCAGCACTGAGAAAGATAATTGAATCACATAATGCTATCCTGGGAAGAGGTCAAAATTCTAAAATCTAAGTTCAGTATCGACTGAATGTGTATTGCTTTACCATCATCACGAAGCTGAAACTTTGTAAGTCAAGCCATTGTCATGTTAGTTGGGGACTGTCTGCATATGGGAAGGGTCAGAAGTACACTATGAATTCATACTATGGCCAGGGGTTTCGGGTAAGATCAGGGGGCAAGGAGGTGAGGGCAGGGCCCATAACTTCATGAAATGGTAAAGGAAGGTTTCTGCAAGTCGGAGCCACGAGAATAGAACTTAAAGATGTGAGGAAGTGAGCCCTGTGGGTATTTGGGAATATGAAAGTGTGATTATTGTTTCTGTTTGATGGATTAAAAAAAAAAAGAGACTTTGAAGAGTTAAATGACTTGCTGAAGGTCATATAAGTAAAAACTAGTACGGCCAAGATTATCTTATTAGAAAGCCAACCACAGATCTCCCTAGTCACCTAATTTAGGAGGATAGTAGACCTCAATAAATACTTGTTGAAGGAATGAATGAATGAAACTTGAAGCCTGTGTCATAACTAATCATAACCAATAATAACTGATTACATATTCATAACTAATCTGAATGCTCTTTTCCTTGGAACCAAGGGTAGAACTTTCAGGTTAAGCAAAGACTGACAATCTCTGATATACGAGTTTGCTTCAATATTAGAAAACCAAGCATTAAGATTCACTGTATTGGGCTGGGTCGTGGCTCAGTAGTAGAGGGCTCGCCTGGCATGCGTGAGGCCCTGGGTTTGATGCTCAGCATCACATAAAAATAAAATATAGGTATTGTACCCGCCTACAACTAAAAAATTTTTTAAAAATTCAAAATAATTCACTTAAGTATTAGGTCTAAAAAGGAAAGACTGTATGGCCATCTCAATAAGTGCACAAAAGACAGAATGTAAGATCCATTCATGATAAAAGCTCACAGTACATTTAGAATAAACAGGAATTTTTATAACCTGACAAGACATGTAGGACAAACTTATAGCTGAGCAGCTATTTCTAATTTTTATGTCCTAATAAAAGATTGAGTGCTTTTATCCTAAGATTGTGAACAAAGTAAAGTTCTCTGCTTGCACCACTCGTATTTGGTCTTTTTATTTTTCCTGTATAACTTTTTAATCATAATTACTAACATATATTAGTTGTACAAATTAATGAGATTTGCTGTGATATTTCTGCATAACATTTTTTTGTATATGTGGGACTGGGGATTAAACCCAGGGCCTCATGCATGTTAGGCAAGCATTCTACCACTGAACTACATCCCTGCCCTCCATATAGCTTTTTTATTTTTAATTTATTTTTATTGTAAACAAATGGGATACATCTTGTTTCTCTGTTTGCACATGAAGTAGAGGCATACTATTTGTGTGATCATACATTTACCTAGGGTAATAGTTTTTGATTCATTCTGTTAATTTTTTTTTCAGCATACTACAGAGATACAGCCACAACAATGTTCATAGCTGCTCAATTCACAATAGCCAGATTGTGGAACCAACCTAGATGTCCTTCAGTTGATGAATGGATGAAGAAACTGTGGTATATATACACAATGGAATATTACTCAGCCATAAAAAATAATAAAATTATGGCATTTGCAGGCAAATGGATGAAATTGGAGAATGTCATGCTAAGTGAGATAAGCCAATCTCAAAAAACCAAAGGACAAATGATCTCCCTGATAAGCAGATGATGGCACATAATGGGGGGTGGGAGAGGGGCAAGAATGGAGGAAGGAGGGACTGTATAGAGGGAAAAGAGGACTGGGGGGAGGGAAAAAAATTAACAGAATGAATCAAACACTATTTGGTCTTTTTAATGGAGTTACTATTCAAGACAATCAGAGAAGGAAAAGGGGGAGAAAAGGCACACAGATTGGAAAGGAAGAAATCTGTCTTTATTTACAGATGATCTCTGTTAAGGATCCCCAAATGTCTACAAAAAAGCTCCTAGAAGTAATAGTTAAATGAAATAAGGTCATATGATTAAAAAAAAAAAACTTAACAAAAATAAAAATATTGAAAATTAAAAAATTTTAAGTATCATAATAGCAGAAAAGGAGATAATTAATATCTAATATTTAGAGCAAAATGTGTGAGATGTGTATCCTAAAAACAAACAAACAAACAAAAAAAGACAAAGGAAATCAAAGTCAATTTGAGTAAAAAGGGAACTATATCATGTTCATGGATCACAAATATTTTTATTGTTATTATGTTAGTTCATCCGGAATTGATCCGTGAAATCTGTTTTCCCAAACAATTACCATCACCCCCCCACCTCCCCCTTTCAGGGAAGAAATTGATAAGCTAATTCTACATGGAAAATCACAGGACTTAATAAGGTCAATATTGAAAAAGAAGAATGCTGAAGAATTCACACTAGTTGATTTCAAGATTTTATATAAAATTAAAATAATGAAGATAGTGTGGTATCAATGAATTAATAGACAAATAGATCAATGGAATAGAATGCAAATTCCAGAAATAGACTCACAAATACATATAGTCAATTGATTTTTGACAAAGGACCCAAGACAATTAAATGAAGAAAAAATAATCCTTTTAATAAATGATTGTAGTACAATGGATGTCCATATGAAACCTTATATTAACATTTTACATCATAAAAACAGATGGAAGTCAATATCATTTGTAGAGGATTAAAGTAACAATGGATTGTCTTGTAAGAAATAAACTAAAAAATGGCAGCATACCAGGTATAAGGAGTGGTCACCACCCTCAGGACTGAAACAGAGTACACAAAAGTAGGTCCCTGTCCCTGGGATAAGGTCCTAAACCTTTTTAGAGCATGACTGTGGTCCCTTGATTGGCAGTCAGTGTTGTGCTGTGATGGTGGAATATGCTGGAAATCTATCTCAAGAACTTGTTCATGGAGGTGTCTCGCTGGGCCACTCTACTATACAACTGCTCAGGGGATTGCCAGGGGGTGCTGCTGGCTGCTGGGTGCTTTGATTGAGTTGCTAAAGAAGCCTCTGTGTGTGTTGTGGGGGCCAATGGAGGTGGCCTCTATAAGGCAAATGCCTTTTCCTCCTATGAAGTCTCTCTAGCATAATCTACTGACAAGGCCTAGTCCCAACTGGCAAAGCAAAAGTATCTAAGGGGACCAGATCCATTTTCAGTGAGCAAGCAAAGAAGATGAAGCCAAGAGGTAATAAATTGTTGAGGGACCTAGACCTAAGATTTGGTCACATTCAGAAGATAATATAAGGGCTTGTTTATGAAATATTTAAGATTTTTTACATATGATATTTTAGAAATCAAGCAATCTAAGAAATAAAGATCTGAATAGTCATGTCACCAAAAAAGACTGACAAATGGCAGATGAACAAGGAAATGATGTTAAATATCATTAATTTTAGGTAATGTCAAATTAAAATCAAAATAGTACTACATACCACTTGGAACAGCTTGAAATTAAATATAACAATACAACATAAAAATAATAAAACAACAACAGCAACAACAAAAACAAAATCAGACAATACCAAGAGCTAGGCATGGAGTCCAAGCAACTGGAACTTTCACTCATTTCTGTGGCAATGCAGTCACCTTGGAAAATGGTCTGACGGTTTCTTAGAAAATTAAACATTTTCTTAACTTATGACCCATTAATATTACTCCTAGGTATTTATCCAAGAGAAATAATAACACATGTCCCCACAAACATTTGTATGTAAGTGTTTAAAGTGGTTTTATTTATAATTGATCCAACCTGGAAATAACTCCAATATCCATCAACTGCTGACTGATATACTGAGTATGCTATATCTGTACAATGGAATACTACACAACAGCAAAAAGGAATGCATTATGAATGTGATCTCTGCAACATGAATGAATCTGAAAAGCATAATCCCAAATAAACAAAGCCAGACACAAAAGTCTACATAAAGTTATATATATGGCAGGGGTATTGAGATTACCACAGCAGGAATATAAAATAACTCTGATTAGTGGGCTAAAGACCAATGAAAAATGTAGGTAGCACATAAGATCAGATGAGTAATGTAAGCAGAAAGATGGAAATTCTAAGAGAATATCAAAAAGAAATGCTAGAGTTTGAAAGCACTGTAATATAAACGAAGAATAGTTTTTCATTGCTCTTCTTTTTCTCATTTTATTTCCTTTTTCCTTTATTCTTTGTTTGTTCTCACTTTTCTTCTTTTATTTAGCTTGTTATTATTTTCAATTAGCTTCATTAGCAGTAAATCCAGCATGCTCTTGGGCCGTCTCTGCTGATGAGGATACCACATCAGCAACTACTTGCTTCTCAAGGCCATTGCCCAGGGAGCCTTCACCTTGGATGCCTTTGCCAAGGTGAAGTTGACCAAGCACTTCATAACTGGGAGACATGTGGCAGTGAATATTGTTAGCAAGGCTCAGTAGAACTCCAGCCTCCTAGAGTCTGTCCTGCAAAGTCCATATCATGAAGTCCTGGATAACCCTAATCTTATAAACTTGTTGAAGTGACTGAGATTGTATGGACAGATTACACTAGTGGGAGAGAGGTGTTTGAGTACCTAGTGGTTATGGCAGCATGAAAGAGCAAAAAGACTGAGGCAAATTCCACCAGACAGTGTCTACTATGCTGCCTACCATCAGAGCAGACTGGACCTTAGGTCCATATGGACCTAAAAACAAAATAGTTGTTTTTGGATGCAGACTTGAACATCAAATTGAACAATTTAGCATCAGCAATAAGTTCACCTATGGGAAAAAGTTGAATACCTTCTGTGGCTGTCCCAGAACTCTTTCAGGGACAAAAGTATGATGGCTGGTCCCATGCTAGAGTGAGTGCAGTCTTGGAGTCATCCATATGCTGGTCAGTCAGTCCCCACCTATCTTTCTTTCTTTCTTTCTTTCTTTCTTTCTTTCTTTCTTTCTTTCTTTCTTTCTTTCTTTCTTTCTTTCTTTCTTTTCTCTCTCTCTCTCTTTCTCTCTCTCTCTTTCTCTCTCTTTCTCTCTCTCTTTCTCTCTCTCTTTCTCTCTCTCTCTCTTTCTCTCTCTCTTTCTCTCTTTCTCTCTCTCTTTCTCTCTTTCTTTCTCTCTTTCTTTCTCTCTTTCTTTCTTTCTCTCTTTCTTTCTCTCTTTCTCTCTTTCTTTCTCTCTCTTTCTCTCTCTTTCTCTCTTTCTTTCTCTCTTTCTCTCTTTCTCTCTCTCTTTCTCTCTTTCTTTCTCTCTTTCTCTCTTTCTCTCTTCCTTTCCTTTCCTTTCCTTTCCTTTCCTTTCCTTTCCTTTCCTTTCCTTTCTTTTCTTGTGATTAAACTCATGGTCCCCAACATGCTAGTCAAGTGCTCTACCACTGAACTACACCCCTGGACCAGACCCTGAATTTCAATGCACAGAACTTCAAGGAGCAGTGGGAGCAGGAAGGGAGTGGAATATTCTATCATTCTCTTTTGCATATCCACAGTATGAAAAGCTGCTCAATAAATTCCTCATTCTCAACACCACCAAGAGAGGTTCTTTAGAGGAAAACTTGAAGGGTCAATGGATTAACATGACCATGAGAATGAACCAAAGTTTGATCTCAAGTCACCCCCTGACTACAAAGACTTTGAGTAGACTGAGTTGATGGTGTCCATGGGTTGGATGTGGAAAGGGTCAGAAGGATAAGGATGTGTTAGCTACATAACTGCTCCTGGGTTACAGAAGATCTGAGCTGGAAGGCACTACATCACCCTGAAGCCCCACCAGCAAATGATCCAACCACCAGCAGTGCTCCTTTCCCATCCTGCAAGGTACAGCGTAGGGTCTCTGCCAACCCAAAGCAGCAGAGTTTTAGTGAGATGGCAATTCCCATCTTCAATTCCTACTTGAGAATACTCTAAAAATCAGTACAGAAAATAGGGGCTTGAAGAGGACCAGGACTCAAGATGGAAGGCCAGCAGATCAGCTGAAGGGCCTGCCAATCTTCTCCTGGCCTGGACATGGAGACCACCCCAGCACTGCACCCACTGTGAGGACCTATGACCTCCCCCTCCACCTGCACACCAGTGATAGTGGTGGAGCCCAGATGGAATCATCTCCCAGTGGGTATTCTGCATGGGAAACTCCCTATTTGTTAGACAGCTTGAACAGATGCAGGACCAGCAGAACTTGCCCCCCCCCACCTGGTGTGACCCCAGGCTCTCCCTTTTGGCATAGCCACAGCTGGTGGGGCAGCTGAGAAGTTCTTCACCTTCCTCTGCAGACATCTGTGTTTCAGGTCAGCCAGAAAGAGCTGGTATGAAAATTGAAACAGGGTAGAGATGTGAAACCTCAGGTTCTGGGAAGTGAGGCCATGGTAAATACAAGGAAGTGTGTGGGGAGGCTGAACTGAGCTCCCTCCACTTTACACAGAGCAGAAAAGTCTTTAGCTCCATGGAATTCCAGAGGTGCAGGTGGTGGGCCTGTGTGGAATGCAGACAGCTGCAGGTGGGAGTGAGCAGGAAGCACACACTCCTAGGCACAAACAGCCCACCCGAGCTGCCAGCAAGTGCATATCCTCTATCTCCATGGCTTTCAAAAAACATTGTCTACAAGGTAAGCTCTGGACCAAAAACCCTGCCAGGAGCCACCTGGGATAGAAGAGGAGTGTGAGATGTCCCTACCCACAGGTCTGCCCCTCCACTCTCACCTGGGGCGAATGGACTATTTCCTCAGAGGATGAACTGTTTCCTGGGGGCTCTCCTCCTTTTCTCTGCATCTCCCTGTCTTGTCTCCCATGTTTACTGGGAGTGGGAGAGGAGACGTTTCTATAGAAATAGACACAATGAACATACACAAGAATATCATGCTGATTTATTATGATTAAATATAATAGTTTTAAAAAAGACTGTTTTATCATTTCAATAGTCACAAGGTAATATCCAAAATTTCCTTATAGGAGGGTCCGGGTTTCTTCAAAATTCTTTGGTGATCCACTAAAAACAAAACCCTAAAACTCATCTGTCATGGAAAGCCAAAGCCTGGTGAGACTCCTAAGAAGGTAACAAATGTCAATGAACGTAAACAGGTCTACATTAGAGCAATGGATAATTTTTCTTGCTGGAAACAAGCCTGAGGACACAGCTATATGACCAATACTGCTGTGAGAGGAACAGTCTGATGTATGTAAATCTCAAATAATCCCATGTGCTCTCTCGTGTCCTATGGTTCCCTGGGCTCAGGCAAGAGTACCTCTGCCCCTGTAGTCTCTGCTGGGTTCACTTCTGTGGGTACATTCAGTGGGTGCTGG
Source organism: Sciurus carolinensis (assembly GCF_902686445.1). Lineage (NCBI taxonomy): Eukaryota > Metazoa > Chordata > Mammalia > Rodentia > Sciuridae > Sciurus > Sciurus carolinensis. The sequence goes on from NC_062220.1 coordinate 100,494,497, forward strand.
GCTGTCCTGGAAGGTTCTAGAGGCTTCATTCTCACCTCTGTGGCTTTGGAGCTGACTGAGGGCTAGGCTGCCAGAGTTCTTCTCCATGTGACCTCTTATAACAGGTGAGCAGGACCATTCCTACAGCACTGAGACTGGGTTCCAGAAGGTAATATTCTAGGAAGACTAGCCCCAAAGTGCTTTTCAAACCTCTGTTTGCCTTACTCTTGCAAATGACCAAGCTGAGTCAATATGGGAAGGTAGTACACAGGGAGGAGAATTTTGGGAGGCCTGGCTTCTCTGGGGCCACCAATGTAACAATCTCCACATACTACTCAGTAACAGAGCAATAGAATTACTTAGAGATGTGAATAAGAATGCTCCTGATGGTGGGATTCATGGCTAAGCGTCTGGACATAGGAGTAGAAAAGAAAGTAGAATTCCATGATAGCCAAAGTTTCATCCATTGCCACTGTCCATGGGGGTCTTTCTCTGCCATCTTAGATTACATTCCCCATGAGGAAGGTTCTTATTTAGAAGGTTCGAGAGCCTGCCAAAACCTGGAATTTCATCAGTTTGGAAACATAGGGAACCTACTTTAGTAGAGAGGAACAAAATCTCTGTTGAGGTTGTGAGAAACAGAAAGTCCGGTGGTCCATTTTTCAGAAGACAATATTAGCCTTAAATGTAAAATTGTGATGTAAGAAAAGCAGCTGGAAGGGAGAGCAGAATGGAGAGTGACAGGCAGTCAACACTGGAGTAGAAAACTTCACAGCCACTTGACAAAAAGGAGGTGAGAGGGAAGGGGCCTACCTGACCAACAGAAATAAACTGAGGAAGTTCCAAAATACATCCACAACCAAAGAAGACCCTAGCCACCAAAGAAAAAAGGGAGGTGGGGGACAACTATACATACATTTCTTTAAATAACCCAATAGGAGACAGTAAGACCTAGGTAACATTCAGGAAGATTGTGCACCCCATGGTACTCAGTCAAATGGGGACCTGGGGGAGGGACCTTGTGCACTAGGGAATAAAATGCTAACTGAACTGCTCTGGGTGTGCCTGCTCACCCAGAAACCTGATCTTGCAAGATGGTCATTAAAAGTCTCGCTTTCTCTGTACCTTTTGTCTCAGCCCATTCTTTGGGTTTGGACAGGTGAACATGTTTCTCACAAGGTCACACCAGTAAGAGACTTTATCATACTGACAGCATCCAGCTTCGTCAATGCACAAATGTCATTGTCACAGTTGCTTTCTGTTGCCTGGGTGAACCTCAATGACTAGGGAAATGGGGGGTCACCTTACATGGACCCAGGGTTAGGGGGTTAGGGCATCGTTTCCTATTCATTTCTCCAATCTCACCTTAACCCTCATTTCCAATATGGTTGTACTGTCTTAAACTCCCAGCAAGGAATGTGAATTTCAGTTGCTCTACATCCTCACCAACGTTTGGTATGGTCATTTTAAACTTAGTCATCTCATTGTGGTCTTTGTTATTTAACTTTTTAAAAAAATGCATATTGACTTAGTTGCCACTTGGCCTCATTTTTTCAAAATGGGGCTCATATGCTTAGGTTTATAGGGAACAATGCTAGATTATGCCTATTGTCCCAATGAAGTTATTAATAGTGCTTATCCTCTAAGATGTCATCTTTCAAATATTAAAATATGTGATCCCTCTATTTCTGGGTCAACTGCCTATGTCCCCAGGTTGCCCTTCCACAACCACAATGACCTATCAACAAACATATTTCTCTTCTCTTAAGTGAGATTTTCTGCTTTCCTTTAACATTTATTTGTTTGTTTGTTTGTTTTTACCACATCAAGATTGCTGGTGGAAAGGACTGGCATAATGTAGCTTAGTGCTACGTTGGGGTCTATTCCTGCCATTAGGTAGGAAAAGCTGGTCTGACAAGAGAAAAGTAGAACCCAGAGATGGAGGGAGTCAGACCTTCTTCCTATGGTACCATTTGATCTCCCACATCTCTACTTTCCACTATTTTCTGTGAAATTAAAACTGCTGTAAAGAATAAAATCTGTTCAAACAATCAAGCAAACATTTACACAAACAATGGATCTGCCTGGTTCATCTATCTTTTTTGACCTTACCTATTTTTGAATATATGTTCATAAAGGCCACTGATCCAGGCAAGTCTGAATTCTCAATGCTGATTGAATGTGTGACATAAGTCATGATAGTTGACCCTCTTTTGAGTCATTTGTTCCTTTGTTCACTTGTGGTTACTTATTGAATCTACTTGCAACAATCTACAGCTGGATCCAGAGTTAGCTGCAGAAAAACTCTACAATCTTCCATTATTCAAAATTTTGGATTTTGTTTTTGCTGTAATACTCAGGAAATGTATGTCTGCCTATAGTTATTGTTAATTTATTAATATAATGGTTTCTGTTTTACTTTTGGTGACTTAAATATTTTTACTTCATCAGAAATTTATATTGATACATTTTAAAGGCAACATAATTTATAAATTCCTCTCTTTATCTCCTTATTTTCTCACTTTTATGCCCAATTATTGTTTACTATTTTATTGTTATATATTTTCATTATTAGTGTGGATGATAGTTTGTTTACTTATTAACTTAGAAACTATAATTCTTAAATTCTTTCTTTAGTTATTATTATTTATTCTTTCCCTAATTCTTAAGTTTTGAAAGTAAATTCATTCATCCATCTCATTATTTCTTAGGATTAAAAAGCTACCAGGGCATGCCATTCTTTCTGAGCATAGCTTTAGCATCTCCTGGAAGTTTTCATGAGTGCCAGTCTTGAATTGCATTTTAAGTTTTATAAAATTTTTATATATGCATTTTTATTTCCTCTTTGACCCAGGAGTTATTTAGAAGACCATTGTAAAATTTCTAATTGCAGGCATTTTTTACTTAAACTTTTACTGTTGCTTCTAATTTTATTTTATGGAAGGTAAGAGAATGTGTTTTTCCAAATAAATTGAAATTTAATTTATGACTTAAAATAAGAAAGATAAGATCATTTTCTAAGAAGTATTCATGGATGCTACCAACAAAATGGTACTTTCTTTTTGTAAGGTTAAAAATTAAAATTTTATCTTTTAAATAATAATTATTATAATTATGCATTACATTAATAAAATTTCTTACAATTTTTGGGGGGATTCTGAGTATGGAACCAGGGACTCCCACATGCTAGAAACAAGTTCTTTATCAGGAAACCACATTGCCAGCTCTGTTTTGCTCTTTAGAAATACCTGCCTATTTCCTTGACAAAAGCTGGGATCTATTTACTTCTTCCATTGTTATGTTTTTGTCATATTTCCTATTATTTTCATTTAATTTAATTAAGTTATCTTGACAGATTGTCACATTAATCTTTATGATTAATGCATCTTTATTGTCAGTTGAACTTTTAACAGCATAAAATGCCCCCTATAGCTCATTACTACCTGTAACATGGATTACACATTGTCTGGAAATGGCCTCAGATTTTTATGTTGCCATTTGTGTATGTGCATAACTCATTTTTTGGGACTGTTTTATTTACTAATTTTAGAATATCCTGTGAATAGCATAATAGCACTGGGTTTTATTTTGTTTCTCTTTACATTCATCTAAGAGCCCTTGTCTTTCAATGAGGAATCTAGGCCACTTATTTTTAGGGAGTATAGTCTGACTTTTATTGTTCTTTTTTGTGTTTTTTCCCTTTTCTATATTTTTCTATATGAAATTTTGTTTTAATTGCATTTATGTTATTCAGTGATTTGGCGCTTGTATATATGGTAGATAATCTTTGGAATACCTTCACAGGTGCTCACATCCACATTGTGGGGGAGCCCTTGGGAGCCATGTTTATATATCATGGATCTACAACACTGCCCTTGGGCAAGTGAGCCTGGATAGACATCTGACTAACTGAGCTGACCAAAATCCTCTTTCGGGGATTTGGAATTATACTAGTCAGTAGAAGTAAGAAAACCAAACCAAACCAAACAAACAACAATTACAACTAAAAAGCAGAGCTGTGGTTGAGTTTCTGCAAAATTTGTGGTAGAGACTGAGGAAAAAGGAAAAGAATTAAGCACAATTGCAAATTTGTCCAAAAAACGAATATAGAGAAAAAGAGAATTGTTACAAGAGAGGGAAAAGGACAAAGAGAAGGAGAGACCGGCCTGAGCTTCTAGGCTACCCTCAGCTCTTTCCTTTCTAAATCCAATCATTCATGGGCTCTTTGGCACTTCCTGTCCTTAGATACCATGAAATATCCAGTTGTAGCTCTGTGGCACCCATGGTATTGGCTTCTGGTCATGTCACAGGTTTAATGTTGCCCTTTTCTCTCAGAGGTGACATATGGGTGCTTTGAAGAGAACTCATGATTCCTGTAATTCACTAACATGTGTGATGTGTCCTCAGATATCCTCCTCCACCCTTCTTTTTGGTTCCTGGTTCTCTGTTGCCCCTATTCACTCTGACTTTTAACCCTGACCTGACTGATGAAGCCCATCCGTACCCCCATTACTCACTTGAGATTATCCTCTAACAGATGCCTGACTGACTTGCACGACTGACTCGCACAACTGACTCGTACATGCCTGGCCCATATCTGGTCCATAAGAAGCGTGTACCTTTCACTCAGGTCAGTGGGAATTTAGTTAACAGTAAACCATAGCCCTCTACTCTCCTGGGCTGCTGGAGGAAAGTCTGAGCTGTCTATGGGTTTTCTTCTAGCTTCTCTCCCTTGGCTCATGAAAGGGGAAGAAATCACAGCACCTTTTACAATTTTCTGTAGAGTAACATAGTAATATTATCTGAAGTTTCCAACCACAAATCTTTAAAAACATCTGGAGAAGTTTCAGCTAAGGGTCACAAAATTAGTTGCTGGCTACCTCCTTTTCAAGTTATGCTCAGATGCCTTTTTATTTTGGAATGTGGGAGTGGAAGGCAACTGTTATCCTTTGGCTACAGACTAAACATATTTCCATTCCTACAAATATAATATACATATTGCATAATAATTTCTCAATCCCTTGTTCTCATACAGAATAAAGGGCTATTATTTATCAAAAATACACTTATTAATAAGTTCAGTTGGAAATCCTCCAATGCTCATAATATCTGAATGGTTAAAAGATTGATTCATTCCTTGATTTTTTCCCCTCCCACTTGACCTAATATTTCTTTCATGATTCAAATAATACTTAATACTAGCATCTTCTATGTGCTTGTTCCTCTGCATTTACAACATGGTTTCAGATAAATGATTTCATTTTTTATCTTTACAGCAATCCTTTAGTATTACCCTCATATTACAGAGGATCACTGGCATGAAGAGATGCTAATCCTGATCTACTGGCTTCAAATTCAGTGTTCCTTATTTGACACTGCTGCTATAGCTTAAATAAATATATAAGTACAATTAAAATGGAAACAATAAAAATGAGTTCCTTGATTTAAAAAATAGACTTTAATTACTGGTCCTCTTTGCACTGAAGTGGGTTATTAGGGTTCAATCTCAGCCACAAATGTTGTGAAGGATGGCAGGGAGGCCCGAAGCTGAATGGATTAAATGACCCTCTTTATATCAACGAATCAGGTTTTCTAATGCAGTGGAAATGGGGGTAGGGAGCATGTAAGAATTTTCTTTCTGGAAAGAAAAGCAAAAGCATTCACCTTAAAGCAAAAGCATCTGTATTTATGAAGATGTCTGATTTTCAGTGCTCTGTAGGTCTGTGATGTTGTGCTCAGCTCAAAGTCATGTAAATCAGATATAAAACGTGCGCACCTTCTCGTCCCTGCTTTTCACACCCCGGGTCCTCCAGAGCAGCAGATTCCCACTCAGGCCCCCCTTTGATCCCACAGGAATGGAAGTGCTTAGGACAAGCAGTTGGCATCTCCTTTGGCCCCATCACTTACAGCTGGAGTTTCCCACCCTGTTTTGAATTAAGATTAACAAATATATTTGAAATTGAAATCATCTTTTCCCCTTGGCCTTCCCTTTTGCTATAAATTTTCACTCCAGTCTCAAGGCATGATAAATACATATATAATTCATGTCCTGAATAAATTTATCTTCTCCTTTTGCTGTACTTCTTCTGATTGCAACTTCTTAGTGTTTTTCCTTTTGAGAGAGAATTTCCTGCCTTCTGCCACTCCCTTCCAAGTCATTTAGTATATTTTGTAAGCTCTTCCAAGTAAGCTGATAAGTTTTACTTATTCCTTCTATTGATTGCGTAAGTTTCTATTTTGCTGATATTGCAAAACTTATTCAACTGTTTCTTGCAACGATTCATGCTGTTTTTGAGATTTTTGTCTTTACAGACACATCTGTGATCAGTATTTTTGTCCTGTGTTGTTTCCCATATTCATACTTCTGTTTCCGTGGAATAGATCTGCAGAGTTAAATGCCATGTCAAAGGGTATGTCTATTTTCAATTTAAGGGTGTTGTCAAATTGTTTCTCAAAATGATCTAAAGCAATCTATGTTTCCTCTCAAAATTATCTAAAGCAATTTATGTTTCCAATACAATTAATGAAGATTCTCTTTTTTCACACATTCCTGCCAATAGGTAGTAGCATTCACTAATTTTTAAAAAATCAATCTAATTGTTATAAGTGATATCTAGCTGGTATCTGTAATTTCCTTAACTATGAGGGAGGTGGAGAATATTTTCATTTATTTATTGGATTTATTGTTTGGATTATTTACTTTATTTGTATACTATGAAGTTTCTATTCATTGATATGTCTATATATCTATGTATATATATCCATAAATATACATGTGTATATATATATATATACACACATCTGTATACATAGTGTTCCTAGGAGTCAAACCCAGCACTTTATGCATGCTAGGTAAGGACTCTACCATTAATAGCCTTGTCCATTTTAAGATTTGCCTATTCATTATTAGTATTCAAGATTTCATTTGTAATACAGAGATTAACCTTTAATCTGCCATCTACCTCACAAATATCAATATTTAACATTAATTTGTAGACTTAGTGCATCATTTTTGTTAAAATTTTAAAAAATTTTTTCATTAAAAACTGTTCTTTGAATATATATGTGTCTCTGTGTGTGTGTGTGTGTGTGTGTATATGTATATATACATATATATATTTTTTAGAGACCATCAATATCTTTAGCCTGTAAAAACAAGGCTAATCTACTTACACAAGTTTGAATTTCCTCCTCAGTTATTTTAACTCAATTTTTGTTTTTTTATTAGAGCTACTCGTAAGTATTGTATAATAATTGTATCCTTGGTGAATTAAATTCCCTCACTTTTCGAAGTATGTTTTAATACACTTTAAATTTCAGAGAAAGTTTGAAGAAAAAGGTTTCAGTGATTCTATATTGAAGAACTGAGCAAGGAAATATAACTCAGTAGGGTCTGGGAAAAATTAAAAAATGAATATCCTTTGAAATCATAATAAATGATTTCAATGAAACCTCTTTTTGAATAGGGCAACTGGCTAGCAGCCTCTAGTGTATTCTCCCTTGATGTCTCCCTAAAATATCTATGAAGACACAGGAAAGGTTGAAAACATAAAATGAAAGTGCAAATTAAGATAGGCAGCTGACCTAATGTTAGATTCTGAGAGGAACTGACACTAATTACATGTCAGATGACACGGGACTGAGAAAAAAGCAATCAGGGCTTATCACATGGAGTGTCTTGGCTTTTCATAATGAAGCAGAAACCACTTGAGGAAAGAAGGGAAGGTGCTTTGCATCTTCCTGTCTCGGTATTCCAGGAAGCAAGGATTTAGGACTGGTACCTGAAAAAAAAAAGAAAAAAAAAAAAAAGTGAGATCATTCTAAGTTGGAGACTGAGTATGTCCAGTCTATTGTTAAGAGCACTAGACCTACTTATCTGAAGATCTAGAGGAATTTTGAACCAAACCATAAGGCAACACACCATTTCTTGCTAATTCTCAGGTGTCACTTTGTGAAGCAGGTGGAGTGCTGTTTTAGCACCCCTGTAACTTATTACTGGCATGTTCTCTCCTACGGCTATCTTTCTGTGTTCCAGCAGAGGTTGTTCTGTATGTGATTTTGGATAACAGGGACTGACAGATGGGTTTACGGCACACTCACATGGTTGTCCAAGCAGATCCCCTTTCTTGTTTTGCTTATTTACTCATTTATTCATTCCTTTCTATTCTCCAGTCCCAATCCTACGCCCTAGGCAAACTCTTGGTTTTGAATGGAAATTTTGAAATTTAGATAATATAATACATCAGATTTTTTTCTACTGTTTATGCTTTTGGCATTGTATCTTAGATGGCCTTTCCGGACACCTGTCTTGGGTGGACCTGTCAACAATTAGGAAAACATTAAAAAATAAAGCAACTAATCACAGGTATTATACAACAAACAGCACAGTGCTCTAATCCTTGAAAAATGGAAAGCACATGCGTGAGCTTCATATTTATCAGGCTTTCTCCCTGAGGGCACTCTCCAAATTATGGGACAGGAAAACAGAAACCCAAGCATACAGTATCAATCCCCCAGAATGGAATAAGAAGAGATGGGAGTTTGGATTTGCTAAGGTGACTGGGATTTGAATAGCAGGATTCTGGAGAAAATGACGCTGCAGAAAGGAAGTTCAAAAGATTTGTTGGAAAGTATTGCTTGTTTCTTGGACAGATTCAATGTCATGCCTGCTCAAGATGAGACTGTGGAAGGCTAGACTCAGCACTGATGAAAGTTGACTGAATAGAGATCTTACAGGTCATGGGGTGGGATAAGTTACAATTCTGGCTGTCAAAGTGGAAGGACCTTGGTGAATACCCCGGATATCCCAGAAATACCATTCCCTAGGAGAAACAACTGTATCCTAGGAATAAAATGAGCTGCTGAGAGGAGGATGAGGTGAGCAAGATGCTCTGGGTGCAAACTTCAAGGCCCTGAGAGTGGAGGTTCCTTTGAGGATTTATTCTGGGTTCCTCACCCACTGCACCCAGATGAGGTTCTTATCATGACTTCAAGTAACTGGGTAGTATGTTAAGGAAAACACAGAAAAATTGGAATAAAATAGGTGAAAAGATGCATATTTCAAAAAAGATTGAAATCCCAAGTTGAAATAGACATTTGAGAGTTGAATTGAAACATCTGAAGTTTAAAAATATGAGGGAATTAACAAGATGGAGGGACAAAGAAAAAGTCAGAATTAGTGTATTAAAAGATTGATAGAAAAGAGACAAAGGGAAGCAAGATGGAAAAAATGAAAAACAACAAAACACCTAAAAAGGAGGAAAGACATCATGTGACAGGAGGCCTAATATAAGTATAAGTGCCCCCTCTCAAAACAGAGGAGAGAATGAATAAGGAATCAAATTAGAACTCAAAAGTGGGAAGATGAATAGAAAATCTTTGAGAATTTTTTAAAAAGTACACTTAAAAATGATCTATAGGCCAAGGTAGAATTATAATAGAATTTTATGATTATTCTGAGCAGAAAGATCATGAAAAACTATTTCAGAAATTGTGGGATACAGTTGTTTAGGATTTTATACATTTAAAGGCATGTATTAAAAATAAACTCTTAATGACCTAAATATTCAATTCAGACACTAGACAAGAAGAAAAAATTGAATCTGTGGAAAGTGCAAGGAAAAAAAAATATAAGGGTAGAAATGATGAAACAGAAAGCAGTCATATAATAGAGAAAGTCAGCCTGTCCAAAAGTTGATTCTTTGAAATAAAACAGAAAACACTGATAAATCACTATTAGGAAGAGTTAAGAAAAAAGACTAATCACGGATAAACTGGAATCATTCCTATTGATCCTATATTTAAAGGATGATAGCATATAAAGAGTTATATGCTATTAAATTCGAAAATTTAAAGAAAATGAACAAATTTCCTTGGTAAAAATGTACCAAAAGGAAACAAAAGAATTGCAAAAAACTAAATATTCCATATTATCATGAAATAAGGCAGATATTTTCCTACACATAAAACTTCTGGATCAAATGAATATAATTCCTTCATGATTTCCCCTAAATATTAGTAAAAAAATAATATCAATCTCAGGCAAATATGAGAATAAAAAGGAAAATATGGACTTGAGTTGTGGCTCAGTGGTAGAGCACTTGCTTGGCATGTGTGAGGCCCTGGGTTCTATCCTCAGCACCACATATAAATAAATTAATTAATTAAAAGATCCATTGACAACTAAAATATATATATGTATATATGTATATGTAATAAAGAGGAAAATATGTTTTTTTCATTTGATGAGGTCAGTTTTATCTTGATACTATAAACACATAAGGGTGTGAGAACAAGGAAAATAAAAGCCAATGGTTCTCATGAAAATAGTTGCAGAGATCCAAATTAAAATACTAACAGATAAATTTAGGCACCAGAAAAATGTATAATACATTGTGACCAAATAGAGCTTATTCTAGGGATAATATTCTAAAATCAATGCAATCTGCCACATGTACAAATTAAAAAAGAAAAAAAAATTGCAGAATTATTTAATTTGATGCAGGGAAATGAGTTGATAAAATTCAACACTGATTGATTATAAAATTCAGCAAACTAGGAATAAAGGAGAACTTTCTGATTTTGATATAGAGTATCTATCATAATTATAGATAAATGAAGTATTAAAAGACAAAATGCTAAGCGCTTTCTCTCTGATTTCAGGAAGTGGGCAAGGATGTCCCATATTACCCCTTACTTCAACAACCAGATGTTCTACTTCATTAATAAAGTGAAGACAGAGACAAAATAAGAAATTTTGGAAAACAAAACCACAATCTTTATTTCCAGATAATATTGGATAGACAATTCAAAAAGTTTGAAATGAACTATTATAATTAATAGTTGAATTAATATTGAATTCTATATTCAATAATAAGAAATTTTGAATACTAAGACAAAATAAAAACAATGTCATTTCTTTTTAAAATAATTGATATGTTTTTATTGGTCCATTTATACATAACATTGGAATTCATTTGACATAATTATAAGAGCATGGAATATAATTTGTTCTAATTCAGTCTCCAGTACTTACTTTTCCCTTCTTTCTTCCTTCCCCCTGTTCATATTCCTCTACTTTACTGATCTTTTTGCCATTTACTTATAGTTTTTTAAAATATATATATATATTTTAAATATATATATTAAATATATATATATATATCATGAATATCCATAAGACACTATTATATCCATAAGACATTATGGATATCCATAGTGTTTTATGGATATACATGATGGTGAGATTTGCTGTAGTATATTCATGCATGTACATAGGTAAGTCAGGTTCACTGTTCTTTCCTTATCCTATCTCTCCTCCCTCTCTTCATTCCATTTTGTCTACTCCCTTGATCTTTCTCCATTTTTTTTTTTTATCCCTGAATCCTTATTTTGAATTAGTTTCTGATTATCAGAGAAAACATTCAATCTTTGACTTTTGGGGACTGTTTTATTTCACTCAGCAAGATAGTCTCCAGTTCCATTAATTTACTGGAAGGTGCCACAATGTCATTCTTCTTTAGAGCTGAGTAATTCTCCATGGTGTATATACAACTAGACGATAAGAAAGTATTATTTGTAATCTACTGAGAGTGATGTAAAACTGAAAACTGAAAAACTGTGCTGAAATTAAATAAGGCCTAAATAAATGACATAATAGTTATCTGTTGCAGTGCATGAAATTACCACAAAGTTACTGAATTATGTATTTATTGTCTCACAGTTTTTGTGGGTCAGAAATTTTGGGCACAGTTTAACTAGTTTCTCTGCCTTAGGGTCTCGCAATATGCAATTCAGGTGACAGTATTCTCATTTGCAGACTCGAGAATTCACTCCCAAACTTATGATTGCAGAATTTATTTCCTTTATAACTGTAGAACTGTGATCCTCTTTGCAGGTTGTCTGCTAGAGGTTATCTCAGTTTATACAGAGTGCCTGTAGTTCCTTGCCTGGTGGCTCTCTCATTAGACAGTTTATAGGATGGCAGTTTGCTTCTTCAAGGTCAGTAGGAGAGCAAGAGTACATCTGATAGCAAGATGGAGTCTTCCATGATCCAATGTGGTTACATTAGTAACAACCCATTACCTGTCATATTCTTTTTCCTTTTTGGTACTGGGGATTGAACCCTGGGGTTTTAACCACTGAGCAACATCCCCAGCCATTTTTATATTTTATTTAGAGACAGGGTCTTGCTGCATTGCTTAGGACTTCTCTAAGTTGCTGAGGCTGGCTTTGAACTCACAATCCTCCTGTCTTAGCCTCTCAAGCCACTGGGATTACAAGTGTGTGCCACTGCACCCAGCTTACCTGTCAGATTCTACAGGTTAGAGGTGAGTTCTATATTTTACCTGCATTCAAAAGAAGGAGGTTATAGAAAAGAATAAACCCCAGGAGGTAGGGATCATGGGAGATATAAATAATGGGCTCTACCATGCTTGTGGATTGGAATACTTAAGGTTGTAATATGGCACTTACCTTCAAATTGATCCATACATTTAAAACATCACATTTGGAATCCCTGCTTTTTTATTTTTCTGAATGTTGATAAATAGGGAAATTCAAAGAAAGGGGATTTTTCCCTGCCAAATTTCAAAGCTTATTTAAACCAACAGTAATTTAGATACAATGGTGTTAGCTCAATGGTAGACGACCATTCCAATGGAATAGAATAGATTAGTCATAGACTCATACATATCCTGTCACTTGATTTACAACAAAGACATGGCTCTTCAGTAGGAAAAGAATGATATTCTCAAAAAATAGCTCTGGAAAAACTGCACATCTATATAAAAAATAAAATGAATCTTGACTCCTTGTCTTACGCCATACTAAAAAATTAATTTGTGATGGAGTATACTCAAAGAAGTTATAGAACAATATCTTCCTGAATTTGGGGTAACAAGGATGTGAATAGACAATTCACAAAACAATAGAAGATAATCATAATACATTGGTTTGTCAAAAAACTTATATTAACATTATATGAAGTACTTCTATGAGAAAAAAATAGAGGAAAACCTAAATAGGAACCCCAAGAAAAAGGATGTTTAAATGGATAATGAATTTACTAAAAGATGCCTAACTTCATTAGTCCCTAGAGAAATGCCAGTTAAAACCACAATGTGACATTTCTGCATGTCCACCAGAAGACCTAAAATGAAAAGGACTGTAAATATCAAAAGTCTGTCAGGATGTAGAACAACTGGCATGGTTGTGTACAGTTGGGGGAAGTGTAATATTCCTTAAACACCTTGGAAAATTGTTTTCCCCTTTCATGATACTAAATGCATGCTTACTGTATGACCCTGTGATTCCACTCCAAAGTATGAACCCAAAAGAATTAAATGCATAAGTCCACAAAAAGAAATGTGCAAGAACAACCATGACAATGTTTCCATAATGTTTTCCATAATAGCCTGTTTCCAATGGTGGTGGGAGGGGGAGCCTCAATGTTATTTGGAGAAGGAATAAACAGTGTTATGGTTTAGATAATAGGTGTCACCCAAAAGCTCATGTGTGAGACAATGCAAGAAAGTTTAGAGGTGAAATGATTGAGTTATAAGAGATTTAACCTAACCAGTCATTAATCCCCTGGTAGGGATTAACTTGATAGTAACTGTAGGCACATAGGGTGTGGCTGGAGGAGGTGGGTTCTTGGAGGCATGCCTTTGGGGTTTATATTTTGTCTTTGTTGAGCAGAGCGCTCTCTCTCTCTCTCTCTCTCTCTCTCTCTCTCTCTCTCTCTCTCTCTCTCTCTCTCTCTCTCTCTCTCTCTCTCCCACTCCTTCCCAGTGCCATGTTCTGTACTACTTTCCTATGCCACATTCTTCCTCCATTATGTTCTGTCTCATCTCAAACCCCAAGGAATGGAGTTGGATATCTGAATATCTGTGGACCAAGACCTCTGAAACCCTAAGTCACAAATAAATTTTCCTTCCTCTAAAATTGTTGTTGTCAGTTCTTTCCGTCATGGTGGTGAAAAAGCTGACTAAAACCTATTGTGTTATATTTACGCACTGAAATGTTACACAACAATAAAAAGAACAAACTGATGTATACAATGACATAGATGAATATCAAAATCATTTTCTTTTTTAAAATTACTTATTTATTATTTTACATACTGCATTTTGATTCACTGTACACAAGTGGGGTACATCATTTCGTTTCTATGGTTGTGCACGATGTAGATTCATACCATTTGTGTAATCATACATGTACATAGGGTAATGATGTCTCATTCCATGATTTTTCATACCCCCCTACCTCTCATTTACTTCTACATAATCTAAAGTTAAACATTTTCTTAAGCCAAATAAACCATATTCGAAAGATAATATATTATCAGTTTACTCTATGGAAGATTCAATAGTCAAATAATCTATGATATTAGACTTTAAATAGTAGTAGCCAGAATTGCTGCTTCTTTTTCCTAGGAAAGAACATAAAGGAACTTTCTGGCTTTAGGCAAATATCTAAATTTTTATTTTCATGGTGGATACACAGTTGTATACATGTGTAAAAATTCATTAAGTTGTACACTTATGATTTCTGCGTTTTATGTGAATTATATCCCAAATAAAAATAGAAAATCAATTAACTAAAAATTTTACCTAGAGTTCTTTTATTTCTTACGCTAAAGCAACTAATTGACAATGTTAAAAATAGTTGTGATTTATTTAAGAAAGTACATGGAACTCCACTCAGCAGAAATATTTACAAAGGAAAAGACTAATACCCAAGTTTTCCTAAGATGCTTTGAATTAAATACTAATTTGTAGTATCAGAAAAACAAGCAATTTTTCCATCTTTAGATCATGGAAATATTTTCTTACAACTCTTATTAACATTTCAGTTCCATCTTTTACCTTCAGTTCTTTTATCTAGCTAGAAGTTGCATTTTTATATGATTTTAGGTTAGGATTCAGTTTTGTGGAATTTTGTGTGTGTGTGTGTGTGTGTGTGTGTGTGTGTGTAGAGCTCACCTTCATCTTTGTTTCCTGGATTAATTTTCTTCTTTATAATCCATCGATTTCCACTTATACATGGATCTTTCTCAAGTACCCAATTCTATTTGTTTTTATGTCCATCTTATGCTATTATTTTTACATGACTCTTTGATATGTGTTAATATCAAGAAGAGCAAGTTCTGCTTCTCAAAGTGGTTTTCTAGTTCAAAGTTAACTTAGCTATTCATAGTTCTTTATTCTTCAATAGACACTTAGAGTAAGTCTATCAATTTCTTTATAAATATCTAGCTAGGATTTTGATTGGAATTGGGTTGCCTTTTGTATATTATTTCAACTCTTTTATTTTTCACATTTTATATTTCATTTGGCTCTTTTTATGGCTTCTTCCTGCTTCATATTAATAATATGTCCCCTTATGCCTTAGAGGTATTATTATCCTTATTTTAAACTCTTGTCTCAATGATCTAATAATTCTCCCTTTGCAATATGTTTTCTGCATTTGTGGTTTTTTAAGAGGTTGCATTCCTCTTTTTGTCTGTTTTCTTCTATGAGTTTCAGTTTCCCTGGGAATATCAGTTACCTTATCCTGTGATGTACACAGGGGAAGGACCAAAACACAAGTTCTAGTTCCCTTAATATTATATAGTTTGGGTGGAGAGCAAAGGGTGAACCCACGGAACTTCACTGATCACCACCTCTTTGCTGTGGCCCACCTGCCAACCTCCAAGCCAGGAAGTCATCTATAAAAACATCCAAAGGAACAGCATCTCATCAGTTCTGGGATTGCTGGGAGTTGGGGCATGGAGAATGGGGATACCAAAGCCATGGTTGGTTATCACACCTAGATTTCTTGGCTCTGTAGAACTTTCATGAAGTTCTGCTCTTTTCCTGTGAATATGGGACGTCCTATGGCAACAGAACTTGTGACAACCTTCCAGCTGAATCCAAAAGTGACAACAGAACTTAAATTCCTCTTCTGGATGTTCTGCATCTTGATTGACATGGGGTACAGAAGGGATATACATTTGTCAAACCCATTGACCTGTACACTTGAGATCTCTGTTTCACTGCATGAATTTTATACCTGAGAATGACAGGTATATCCTACCATCACCTTTATTTTACTGTTATTGAATATTGACCTGGAAATGCCAATTATTAAGATAAACTATAATCTTAAATTAGAATGATAAATACTAGATAAATTATAAAATTGGAAAGAATATTTTGGTATTTGTTAACTCTGATAACTTTTCCTCTGGAATCCCTGAAAACCCATTGAAATAAATAGAAGTACTGGGAGTTTAGTGAGGTTGCCAGTTAATCAATAAATCCACGCTGATCTATAACTGGGGTTACAGTTCAAATGCTTACGGCATTTTCACATAATGAAAATGGATGAAAGAAAATAAACCATTAGAAAGGTAACAGAAAATTTTTATTTTTATTGAATTTTTAACTCAAGTAACACTAGAGGTCATATGTTAAGTTTGAGGTAGAAAAATACACATTGATAAATCTAAACAATTTTATTTTATAATTTTTTTCACTTAGGAATGCTAATTTAAGCCTGAAAGAAATGACACACTTTATATTAAGATATCAATATCAAGTTTTGTATTTCCATTGTTATGTGCAGAACAGATTCAACCTTGAATTCTTTAACTGGGAGCAATATTCGGTTTTGTATAGTTTCATATTTCATAATTGAAAACAGCTGCTCACAAATTTTGGAAATTCCTAACTTAACAAAATCTTTGCACAAAGATTTTTCTATTCACTGCAATCACACCCTGAATATTTGTAGAACTATAGAATTCTGATGAAATTCTATGGACATGTACCACAGTATTGTACTGAGTTCAGAAACTTTGATTTTTAGCTTGTTTTTTTTTTTTTTTTCTCTGATAAAGGTCAAGTAAGCACTTTTGGTTATTTGTCCTAAAATGTGGAATTAGGATTATTGTATGATATAGAGGTTAAAAAACAATGACTCTATAGCCAGACGTCTTAGTTCAATCCTGGCTCCAATGCTTGGGAATTGGGACTGTGGGACAATTTCTCAACCTCTCTGGGCCTCAGGTCCTCAGCTGTGAAGTGATGACAGTAGCCCCTACATCAGAAGGAGGATTGAATTACCTCACCCATGCAAAGTTCTTAGAATGATGCCCACCGCAGAGCAAACACATTGTGTTAGTTATTAGGAAGAACCTGTTTTTGAATTCAGTCTGAAACTCTGCTATCTAGGGAATATAGTTCACGCTGGCATATTTTCATCTTTGGAAGAGGATTGCAATGCAGAGAAGAGTGAGCCAGACTCAATTTCACCATGACTGAGGGTGCCAAATCATAACTGGCTATTTGTCTATAGGCTTTCTTCCAGACGATTTTCAAAGTATGTATGACTGTTTGTCAAAGCAAAAGCCAAGTCTTTGATTGAGACTTTGTGAGCGGAGGTGGGGCATTTTCCTTGGATGACCTAACAAGTCAATTCACTTCCAATCCACTGCCTAGTCACTGCTCTCCATTTAGAACAGCAGATTACTGTAAAGTGCACTGAAGCCATCAAGGGCAGCACTGAACCTTTGTCTAAGGGTTAGGCAACCTGAGTGCATCTGTGTCATGGCATTAATCACACCACATTCATGCTATCTTCCATTACTGCTTCTTTAACTACAAGTGTTTCCTACAGTAGATGAAGCAATACCTGGAATTACAAGTCAGTAGCTTAGATCTAGATTTCCTGACAAGGAGCATGCTAACATCCAAAATGGAAGGAGTATCATTGGCCTGTAGACTCACCAATTTTGACTAGTTGTAATTAAAATTCCTAAGATGTCTTTTAACACATAAAAATAAGTTATTTCCTGATTTTGTGTAATGGACATTGTGTCCAAAATTTCTTATGATGCATAAAACTTTTCATTGACCTCATAAATTAAAATGGTTGATGAAGTAGTATTTGCGTGTGTGTGTGTGTGTGTGTGTGTTTCTGCTATGATGAAAAACACAGAAGTTATTTAAAAACTTTTATGCCACTTGCCCTATAAGTTTCAACACACTGAGAATATTCAAGTAAAATTTAAGCTTCTGTAACAGACATGAAATACAGTCGTGTAAAATAATTTTACCCCCATGTAGTATGTAATAGATCCAATGAGGAGCGTGGGCTCAAGTTGACAAGATTGCTTTGTTTCAGGCACTCATTTGGAAACTCGTTTTATCTGGTTCTACCTTTTCTTGGAGGGTAGTGTTGACTTGTTTACATATTTAAAGAAACGTTATGGAAATCTTTTGAAGCACAGGGCAGACACTTTACTTAGTAAGCAATACAGAAATGATATCTACTCCTTTTGCTCACGTTTCCTAATTCACACATTGCAGAGATGTCAACTTGATTATATGGCCATTGATGCCACAAAGAGGGATAGGGAACATAGTCTCTAGCATGGTGTTCATGTAGGTTAACCTCTATCAGAGGTTTGATCGAGATACGCAGTTTTGCTGCATTGAATAGGCAATTTTATATAAATTCCTTGCCTAGAAAAATGTTTTGATACCCAGGCATTATTTTTCTGTTTAACATATGACCTCATTTTATTGCAACATAACTATTTCATTCAAACCTTAAAACCCAAACTCTGGTCTGTTAAATTCAATATAAAATTTAAATTACTTATTTTTCTTACTCTAGGTATATATATTCAAAATCTTGTTGATTATAAAATGACATCTTAATTCAACTTGCATATTACTCTGGAACTGACATTCTGCTCTTCCAAAAATAGCTATTCTTTCCTTTAAAAATTTTATTTTCCCAGATCTTAAGATAGACATAAATCTGAGAAATAGTTAACTTTCACATGACTTTAAGATAAGCACAATGATATTAATAATAAAATGGTAAGTGGCAACCAACATTCAACTTCAGTGTCCAGGAGACTGTTCAATGGGAACTGCAGTCCTAGGCTTGTTGGGAGACCATAGCTCCATCTACGACAGTTGCTGTCTTCCCTGTATGGTTATTGCCATGCTTATGGGCCTCTAATTTGCTTCTTCTGATTTATAACTATCTTATTTTTCAGCAATAACCTACGAGCACATTTAAGAAAATAAAAACAAGTTGTTTATCTCAGGTATGTTGTCACAGCAACAGAAAGTTGACTAATAGTATATAATCTGCCATTACGAGAATTTGTAAATTTAAAAAATGGTAAATGTGGTATGAATTAAATTTACATTAAAATTATAAATTTTGCAAATAACCTGACTTCACCAACACATGACTAAAAATTAAGGGTACACTTTTTTTTTTTTGTGGCCAAATAACAATGGAGCAATTGTTCAAATCCCCATGATTGCTTTGACTATAGGAATTTCATTCCTTTCTAAGTGTCCTCCTGCTGGTATTCCTGGGGACTTCTGGAGGTTGGCCTCAGCTAGTGATCTGGGTTCCCACACAACTCCTATGGCTCCTGGGATTCAGATTGCTCTCTTACAGGTGGCCTCCTATAGCCTCATGTTGACTACTCTGCTCACTACTTAGTCTCTGTTATGGGCATAGACCCTGATCGATTTCCCATATCAACTCAGACTATATTTTTTTTATGAGACATTAATAAAATTTCATGATTAAAGAAACAAAGGTTAACAGGGAGCAACTTCTAGATATGGATGTACAAAGAGCCCACCTACCAAGGCTTAGTTTGAGCATCCCTCTGACCCACACTCTGGCCAACCTCCACATGGTGAGTGCCACACTTACACTGAACCCTGGGAAAACTTTTGGGGTTATTTTGTCTCAGATATTGGGTGTCACCCCTGGGAATCTCCTAAGGAAAGATGTCTTCCTCCCCTTTTCCCATTACATGACTCATGTTGAAGAATTTTTCAAAATTTATATTGATCTTATTGAGAAATAGTTCACACACTATAAAATTCACCACATTCATTGTACATTTCAGTGTTATTTGCATATATTCAAGTTGGGCAACCACCACTACTGTCTAATCCCAGAATATTTTTCTCCATGATTCGCTTTTTGATCCTTACTCCTGATATTTGAATCTGAGAGGGCCTGGTACATTATGCTTCTGTTTGTCACCTAAATTCTGAATAATTGGGAAATTGGGTGTCAATCAATGAAACCAAAATATCAATTCTTTTTTACTAATAGTGAATTTTGAAGAACATGACTTATATCTGCAGGCAAGTGAGCTTCCAATATTGAATCCAGACTGGAATTATCTCAATGATGCTAGCCCTGGCCCACATTGCATCTGTAAGAGCTGAGAGGTGGTGGGATGGGCAAGGGCCCAGCAGGACACACTACTGCATCTTCTCTTTGGGAGGAAACGCCGGCACTAGGGGCAAGTGTACCCTGCCCTAGCCACAATCTCCACACTGGGGTTCTCCTTCTTCCTAGGATGGGAGGGGACATATTTTCCTTTTTGGATGACACACAATCCATTCTGCAGGAAGAATTTTGTCCTAAGTCTCTAGATAGATAATTGAGCTGTATTATTGTGATTATTTATCATTAACATGAGTGAAGGTGAGGGCAGTTCTTTGCCTGGTCAGTTCTTTGCCTGGTCACTCTGTCACAAAGAAATGCATTCCATCTGCCCCTGGGTCTCAACTCTGGAACTCCACAAACCAATGCTTAATATCCCAAGTCTAGGTCCTAAATATGTAAGAAAAACTTCTGAAGGTTATTTTTATATGCAGAAATATAGTTTAGTTTATGTCACAGAATAGCTTCTATTACCATCCCTATTCCTGAAGAGAATCTTGACCTCATAGCAGCGTGATTCAATATTCCATTAAAATTACACACACACACACACACACACACACACACACACACTTAGAGAGAGTGCTAAATTGGCAGCTAAACTAATTGCAGTAATCTATGCTCTCTCATGCACTAGAACCCTAGGCTCCTCGCTGGCTAAAACCACCTCTTATATACATCTTTATTCCCAGAATTCAGTTGCTGAAAGTAACCGTTAGGCTATTGGTGAATCATTTTTACAAAAGATACTCTGATATCTACAGATGGCCACCCATTTGGAATGACCCTGCCTGCTTCGAATTTGCCTTTTCTCCTCTGCTCCCAAGGGATGTCAGGCATGGATGAGTATCACATGGTGCATGTTCCACATGCTGTAGTGGGTTTTGGAGATCCTTCAAATGTCATTCTGTGTCAATCATCCAGACTTTTACATCTTCCTGAGGGAATGGATTTTGAAAAGTAAGGAAAGAGGGATGAGTTGTAGGTTTGTAGTATACTGAAGGAATCAGCTTTTAGTCTTGGGACAGGAGGCTGGGGGCCTTGGCCTCTCTGAGAAAACCAATTCTACTAACAGAACTAAGCTAGTGCTCTGAGGTGAGGCTACACCAGGAGAGTGTGACTACACAATACTGCACAGCTCCTGGCCACCAGCCTCACCCTCTTTGTGACATCACTAACTGCTGCTGTCCCCACCACACAGAGAGTGAGTCACTGTCCCATCACACTAGGGCTTAATCTGGTTTAATCCTTGCTCAGGTCTAAGAGGGAAAAGTCCAGAGATGGCTAAACAACCAGAGCTGACTTCTCTGCTGGCCAGAGTCCCTCCCTCCAAGTTGTGGTCTCCTCCTTGAAGATTCCTTTCCCCAGATGATTGGCAGCCTGGGAAAAATTCACTAGTTCAGAGGAAATATTCATTCTTTGTTCATAGAATGGCTTCACTAGAGAATAGTATAGTCCAGTAGGTACAACTTCCACTCAAGAAATGTCCTAGGACAACCTTGATATGGGAGGAGGTCAGAGTGAGTACAGAAGAGTACTTATGTGGGGTGAAGGGACACCAAATTGGAGGGAGCAGGAAATGAAAGACATCTAACAAGTTTCAAAGTCACCTACACCCTATCAGTCCTGGGGAAGAAATGCAGTTGCCTTGATGACTGCTTTCTACTAGGACAGGAGAAAAACTGAGCTCAGACTGGCCTAGCTGTTCTCCAACTTGTCTGCACGCTGGAGTACCTGCGACGCTAACATTTTCCAGAGCCAGGGTCACACCCTTGGCAGATGAAATCACAGTCCCTGGGGCTGGGACACAGGCATCAAGAGACTTGGAAGCAACCCAGTGACTCCAGTGTGTGCACAAGTTTGAGAACCTCAAGTCTAGACTGGTGGTTCTCAAAGTTCAGCATCACCAGAGTTCCCTGGGGGCCTTCAGGCACCGACACCCAGAGTTTCTGATTCAGGAAGTCTGGGGCGGGACCCAAGAATTTGCACTTCTAACAAGTTCTCAGGTGATGCCGACGTTGCTGAGCCAGGAACACATTTGGAGAACTCCTGGTCTTCATATTTACAAACTTGGATTTAGTTACTAAGTTAAATATACCCTTGAGAGTGAATACACCCACCAGGAGAAAAACTATTTAGCTTTTCAGATTCTTTTCTGGAATTAATGGGTTGGTGAAAGCCCCACCTGTCTCAGGTCCTTGGGCTCAGTGGAGGCCGCCTGGACTCATCCTTGATTATTTTGCTGGCATCTGAGGCTCATGTCCAGAGGGGTTGAACTTGCTCTTCTGGGTTCATTCAGAGACTGGCAGTCCCTGCTTGAGGATTTGGTTTCGCTTTACCTCTCACTGTTTCTACACATCCTGCTGGACTCTGGTGCTGGACTCTGGGACTGCCTCTGTGGAGGTATCACTGGACTGCAGGGTCTCAAACTGCCATACAGAGGGTGTGGGGCTTCAGGTCTGACCCTTTCTCTTCCTGACCAGGATACAGTGCCCTTCTGGCTCTGCCTTGGCTCCTACCCAAAAGACTCATCCAGGAGTATAAATAGGAAGGAGGGGAAGAGCCTCTTTGCATCCAGGTTCTGCTGGACTTTGCTCCCTGGGACAGAGAAATGACAGTGCCCCATCCATAAGAACCTAGAACTGAATCTCCTTCAGAGGTCCCAGGACTCCCTAAAGGAGGGGTCAGCTGAAGAAAGGGCTGTGAGGATGCTTTCTCCAGCGTGAAGCCTGCTATTATTCACAGCAATCGAGCCAGGGCTCTGTTCTCTTTTCTGGTCCAACTTCCTTATTAGACCTGGTTCTACCTTTGGCTTGTAGGTTCTATGGTACATTGATACATTCCTGTTTCCTATTCCATACAGTGTCTCTGGCAATCAAAATCTTCCTGACCATCAGACCAGTAGGTGGTCTGTGTGTGTGTGTGTGTGTGTGTGTGTGTGTGTGTGTGTATCCCCAATGCCTGGGGTGCTAATTCAGTGTCAGGCTACCAAGCTAAACCCTAGAACTGCTCAATCAGAAACTCTGGGATGAGACACAAGAATTTACACTTTAAGAGATACCTCAGATAATTCTTATGTACACTGAATTTGAGGACATCTGTACTAGACTATCAACTTCTGAGGACAGCTGTGTGTTGTTGACAAGAGTATCTTTACCACCTGCCATGCAACACTCAAGATCACCACACTGGGAAGCAGATTCCAGAGCAAGGGAACAATCACTGATATGGGAATGTGGTGTTTACAATTCCCAAGGAAGACACATTGTGTGTATGTGTGTGTGTGTGTGTGTGTGTGTGTGTGTGTGAGCATGCACATGTATATGAGAGGAGTCTCAACACAACCTGAATTTTCTTCAGCTTGGGAACAAACAGACCCTTGTTTTTGCTTAGACAGTAGTCCCCAGAGGCTATGCTCATGTGTCAAACACGACAGTCACAGCCTATTGCTCTTGAGGAGACACCCACAGGGAGTGAGACCCACTTAAGGGAATAACAGTTGTCTTTTCCTTTCTGGTTTTCCAGTTTTCTCTGGGGCAATTACGGTGGGGCTGTGCTTTTACTTGTTCTTTCTCTGAGTCTTATTGTTGCATTTTCATGAGTTAAAAGAACATTATTATGTATCTCCACTGTAGATACATGAATTTGTTGAATAAATGAAAGAATAGAATAGGTAGCAGTTCTCTAATAAATAGTACTTGCTAACATGTGTATAGTATTTTTCACATGCCCAATCCTCTTCTAAACACTTTATTTATGTTACTAATTTAAATCTCTGATTTAAAACATCCCAACTATCCATAAGCACAGGCACAGAGATGAAGTGTCTCTCCTCAGGTCACAGAGTCAATGGGGCTGAAGCAGGGTCTGGGCTGCTCTATGACCTGAGTGTTCAGCCACCTCCTCCCTCCTCTGAATAGGAATTTCTAAAGACTCAAGAATCCATTTCTGAAAATCATCCTTAGCTCAGGCATTGCATACATTGCCGTTCCCTTGAATCCAGCCAAAGAGGAAGACCAGGTGCAAACATTTCTGGAGATAGAAGCCATGTTGGAGCCTACGGTAGGTTTTTTTCAAACATGCTTTGTGCCTGTGAGTAATTGATAGCTGAATAGATTGAGATAACTTTATTTTTATTTGAAACCCACACAAAAACACAACTTCGATTTAGTTTTCTTCTTTCTACACTTTATATTATGTGGAAGTCAGGAGGAATTTTTTTGTTGTAAGTCATTGAAAATTTTATAGCTACATAAACACTCAAATTGTATTCTTTATTCTGTAGTGAGAGTTGGGTGTAAACATAGAAAGACTTAGTGAAATTATTACAATGCCTTACTGTTTGTATTTCCAGATTGTAAAAATTCTACTTCAATAAAGTAGTATAACCCATACAACATTAAATTATGTCGTATAATAGTCATTTTGCAATGAGCACAAAATTGGGGGCATTTCACTGATCATGATGGATAGTTTCTACAATTTGTACCTTTTCAAACAAAACTAGAGAGTCTGTTTTGCTTGTTAAAATGCATAGTGATTTACAATAGTCAAAACTACATTTGGCAGCAAGTTATGTTGAAGACAAGATAGGTAGGAAATATTTTCTTGATTAGATAATGGTTGGTTGAAATTCCTTCCAGCTTTTGTGAAACAAAAGTTAGCAATTGAAAGCGTATCAGATGATGCATCAATTTTCCATAAACAGGAGACTGTGCAACCTACTTTATTGAAAAACCTTTATGCGGAGCTAGATTTAATCTCTCAATTTGAGAAGCAGTGCCATGAAATAAGATGTTTGCATGCAAAATCTCCAGATTTCCAATGGAAATGTAAAACAAAGAAGCACTGCGTTCCCTTGGGGATGGCACCTATCTTGGATTCGTTTTTCTCTGATGTTCTTGCATGGTTTTATCAGTGGCTTCGGGGAAGTGAAACAGCGGTTTTCTGCCTCAGAACAAAGGCTTGGAGAATTAAAAAAGAAAGATAATAAATTAAAAGTACTTTCCCTACTGTTCTTTTCATTTGTTTGGGATTTCCTGAGGAATAATCATTGTTTTTAATAATTTCTTCTAAATGATTTTAATATTTCATCAGACAACTGAATATGACCTGAGTTTATGCTGTTTTCTGTTTTTTTTTTTTTTTTTTTTTTTTGGTTTCTGTACATCACACATGAAAATGTTTCTTGAAGTAGGCAAGTTTTAATTATAAAATTGAAAAAAAGTATAAACTTAAAATATAGAGAGAGCAAATTATACATTTCCCATAAGTACAACTAGTTACTTTGCCAAAAATATGTTTTGGAACTTTATCAGTGTCATTCAATTTAGTTGATAATAAAGTATTCAGTATATGGCATGTGGGTGATAGGTGAATTAATGACAAATAAGATATGGTCCTGTGGTCAAGGTTCTGTGATGTCGTCCTGTGTAACTGATGACTGTGGAGGACATGGTGCCAAGGATAAAAATGCGTCCTATCCAGTACATGCACCTTAGGGCTGACGTGGCAGCTACATTAGCTTATTTTTGTTTCTACAACAAGGCAGTCACTTCATATTCTGTAAAACGGCTATTTACCAATTTCTATTTTCTATTGCCAAGTGTTCAAAAGTCTTACCTGCTATGTAAAGCAATTTCACATACACACAAAAAAAATCACGATTCACAGTCTACTTTCATAAAACCATTTCTCTCTACATATTTATGTGTTCTTCAACATGCAATCTTAGGTAAAGTCAGTATAATTTCCCAAGGTAGTATGGCCAGAGAACGTGCTAACTTTCCAAAGCCATACAACTATGATCTGCCTAGATTTTTGCTCTCAGTTCTGTTTTCCATGTGCAGTAACCAGGCACTTGGAGAACTCACCTATTCCACATCTGACTCCAGTGTCTAGAAATTTACGTCTACAAATGTTCAACATAAGCCTGGATCATCTTGAGATGATGTCAAAAGGACACGGGGGATTTGAAAGAGACTTACCTAGCTAAAAGTGGGACAATTTCAGCATCAAAAATAATGACTGTAATAGCTTGAAATATCTTAAGTATGCAAAAATATGTGATTTAAAATGATATTAACAAAATTGGTTATCTTTGGAAGTTTCTAGGGCACTAAGTCATTATTCTTAATAAGTGGTAATTAAGGGTATATAGAATCAAGCATTAATTCTTTGGGGAAGGATACACATTATGCTTCAGAGTGACATTTGTAGAAGATTTTCAGGTAATAAGTGCAGAAGGAATGACAGAATTAGATAATCATTTTGCAGCCCCCTTGAGAAACTGGATTTAGGCAACCATAAAAATTGCCTGCTAAAACCATTAAGTGCAGGTCCATGGGGAACTTTGTAATGGTTCAGCCAGACTGACCACATTGCAATCTTCTGATTCAATTCGAACAACTAGCATCACCCAGAAAGGGACACTTATTATGAATTCTTGCAGCAAAATTAAACCAGCATCTAATTAAATTTTTTCATCTATCAGGTTAGAGGAAATATGGGGAGTTAAGGAACATATTAAATGACACCACAAGGAAGAAATCAACCCAACCAACTACAGAATGCAGGAAATGCAACAGGGTAAATGATTTGATTATTATAACAAGTGGCATAGAGGAAGACAAGGGAAAGGGTGACTTAGAAATCAAAATAAATCATAGACACATATCAACCAAATGCCATATATGGGACTTATTTGGATCATGATTTAAATAAACTAACCATATTAGTGCAGGCAGTCCTCCTGCCTCAGTCCCCCAAGAATCTGGGACAACAGGCCTGCACCATTACAATCAACTTAAATTACTACTTTTTAAAGATATAAAATAATTCTTGCAAGATCCAATTCAATTGTAAGGTTGAACAGATGTGTTTTTTTTAAATTAATTATTATTTTAATTGTATACATTTATGGGGTACAGTGGTGATAATTTCATACATGTTTTTGAGGTCATCATGAAGATGAAAATTCAAACCAAGTAGCAGATAATATTAAGAAATTGTTCATTTTATTAAATGAGATTGTTGTATTGTGGTTATCTTAAAAACAGTACTTATTCCAATGGAGAATGATACAAAATATTTATGGGTGAAATTATGTAAAATATAGGATAACTTTAAAATACTCTAGTCATCCTCCTGATAGAATGAGGGTGAAAGATAGAACAAGATTGCCAAAATGCTGGTAATTGTTTAACCCAGGTGAGTAGGGTTTACAAGCCTATTCTCTCTGTTTTTGAGTATGTTTTCAAAGTCACCAGAATATAATGCTTCTAAAATGTATAAGGCATTGCCTAAGTAAAATTGAACATTCGCCATATTAAATTTATTTGCTTAATTTCCCTTCTGGTAAGGGAAGTATTTTAAATCCCCTTTCTCTCTCCAAGGACTATTTTGGATATCTGAGCTTCTTATTCCTGGATACCTCGATTTATCACCCAAGACATATACAAGACACCTTAGTTTAAAACCATACTCCACACACCCAACCTGACCTAGACCACAGTCCTATCCTTATAATTGGCTCAAGGGTAAAGGTAGCATGAAAATTAGGGATGGATTCCAACAATAATGAAAGCATTTCTCTGTTCACTGCTATGGCTTCAATGACTGTGAATTTTTCCATTTCTGGAAATCACATCAGTAAGAGCAGTAAAGCCAACTGAAAGCAGGAGCTCTGGATCCAGAGAAACTAATTTTCTAGCTCTGGCTCTGCCACTGACAAACAAGTTACTCTGTAAGGGTGCGAGAATCATTGTGCTGAATGCAGAGGGTTATTTCAAAAATTAAAAAAAAAAAGCACATTAAGCTTAGAGACTGACATGGAAAAACACAGAAATGTAAAGCACAGATGCTAATGTAGTATAAGCAGTGTTTTAATAATTTGTAGTGCTTCCTAATTCTTTTTTACACTTTCCCCAAACTTATTTCTTCCTTATATTATATGGAATCAAATTTATAAGTGAAGTCAGTTTTCTTTTTTATTAAAAAAGAAGCTTCCAGCTTAGACTCGTTCTTCATCCAGTACATTTGACTCATGAAAACATGATGGAAGCACACTGCATGAACTAATTTAAAACTAAACATTTATTTTGGATAATTTTAGATTTATAGAAAAGTTGCAAAGATAGTACAAAGAGTTCTTATATAACTCTCAGCAACTTGTACTTTTAAAAGGCAAGTGGGAAATATTTGAGGAACAATAGTTACTGATGTAGGCAGTAGTTGGACTATTTTAGGAGAAACAAAACTGTATCTCAGATAGAAAGCAATAAAACTATTTTACCACATGGATTCATTTATTCTCCCCTACTCACCAGGAGGTTGCTGGAGCCATGCATGGCCAGCCCCTTGCAAGGCATGCAGGACTTTGCATGTACTCCAAGAAGCTCTTGAGATCATTGACAGTGCTTTGTAATTCTCCATTGCGGCATATTTCTTTGGTGACAGAAAAGGTTTCTGGCTTCTGGTTCAGGAAAAATGGCAGACATAGAAAAGCTGAAATCTCAAAGGAAGTGAATAAAATACAACTGTGTTATTTATTTCAGGAAGTGATTCTTAAAAGTGTGGTCTAGAGACCCAGAAATACCCTATTAGGATTGTGCTGACCTATTTTCACAATAATATTTATAAGACTACTGGGAATATTAATGAATTTTTTGATAGCATAGGATAACCTTAAGAGGCGTTGAAAAACTTGGAATAAGGTTTACTATTTTGAACCAGTGTTTTACTGTTACCCAGGATGGTCTTGAACTCTTGGGCTCAAGCAATATTCCTACCTCAGGTCCCCAAATATCTGGGACTACCAACCCACACCATCATTATCAATATAAATCATTATTTTTTATTGTATAAAGTAATTCATGCAAGACTTAATTCAACTGTAAGGTAGACCAGATGTGTTTTTTTAAATTAATTTTTATTTTAATTGTATAAATTTGTGGGGTAGAGTGTGAAAATTCCATACTTGGGTACTATGAGTAATGATCAAATCAGGGTAGTTAGCATTTCCATCTTCTAATCATAACTTTGTGTTTGAAACCCAAACTCCTTTCTTCCAGATATTCATAAACTATAGAATAGATTATTGTGAACTATGTCTCCCTGCTGTGCTGGGGAACACTAGATCTTATTACTTCTGTGTAACCATGTTTGGACATGTGTTACCCAATCTCCCTCTCTCCCCTCTCCCCACAACACATCCCAACCTCTAGTAATCACTACTACGCAAATGCATTTTAATGTAACAGAGAATGAGAGACTTATCTGATGATTTCAGACTCCACATTGCAATCAATCCCTAAGAAACAGCCTCTTGTTAAGTTTTGGTATGGTATCAAAAGAGAATATCTACAGTTATTTGGAAATGCTGCTAAATTACTCCTCCCTTTTTCAGCTGTCTACCTGAGTGAGGAAGGGTTTCCTTTATATACTTACCAAAAACAATGTATCACAACAGATTGAATGCAGAAGCAGTAAAGAGACTCCAGTCATTTCTCCTTAAACCAGATGTTAAAGAAATTTACAAAAATGTTCACAAATGTTCACAAATATTCACTTTCTAGAAAACATGTTTTAAATAAAATAAATTATTTAGGTTAATACTTAATGGATTTATTTTGCTGTGTTTTAAAATGTGTTATCAAATAAACATTTGCATTTTGTGTTTTAATTCTAATACAGTAAACTTTAATAGATATGAGTCACTGGAATAAAAGTTCTTTGGAGTCATCAGTAAGTTTCACAAGTGCAAAGGATTCCTGAAAGTGAAAGTTTTGGGAATCAGTGATTAAATTGCGCCTGAAGCAGGGAAGGGCTGGCCACCAGGGCAGTGAAGCCATGAGCTATGCAGCATAGTCTCAAGGGATTAGTTACCAGGTGGGGCCTTGGGTTTGAATTTTAATGCCCTCATGGGGTACTTATTGCTTATCCCTGCAAAAATTGGGAGTTTGGTGTGAGGACTTTGCCCAAAGTCAAGGCTTATGAAGACCTACAACCCTGGATCAATAACAATAATTGATCTTCACAGGCATGGGGAATGCCAAGAAAGCCCATTCACGTCATGAATTTGACATGAAACACAAATTTTTATGAGAAAACGAACTCTAAGCCTGCATGTGAATTGGAATCCTAATCCTCAAAGGGTGAAAAATCACAATCCAAGGAATTATTTAAGAATTGATTCCAAATGTTTGTTTTCTACTCTTGGGGCACCTAAAAGAAGCAGATACAAAACCTCTCCAGGGAAGTTCTTCAGTAACCAGGTCTCCAGGAGATTCAAAATGGCCTTGGGCAAACTGGGTTTTGGTAAATTTAAACATTGATGGATGATTTTTCCTTTTTTGATTTGAAAAACTATGAAGAGAAAGAAAGTTTCATAACCCATAAAGGGTTTAAAGAAACACAAATGCCTACAATAAATACACATCAGTATGACCCTTTATAAGTAATTCCTTCAAAATCCAGGAAAGACAAGGATATTAAGTATCAGCGCTTCTTTATCTCACTTAGATTGGGGGTCACAGGCAGTGTGAAAGGAACAATTTTTAAATAGAAAAAATGTGTCTTTTCTCATAGAAAACTTATTTGAAATTAAAGGTAGTTCAGTAAGGTTTCTAGATACAGTTACCACGTGCAAAAATCAAATGCATGCCTACATGTGACAGCAAACACAATCAGGAAGAGACAATTCACTATGGAGACAAATGCTTTAAGTCAACAAGAAACAAAAGAAAAATCTGAAAATAATAAAAAGAAATCTGAATAAAACAAAGATTATGCTATGTTTTATTTTCAGAGAAGAAAATACTCAATGGGTAGCCTTCTAAAATAAATATATAAAATTAATGTAATTACAAATAATGTTCCAACATAATTTTTCACTTTATGAGTTGATGCTAGAATTCATACAAAGAACACGTGGTCAAGTATATCTAGGGCAGTTTTGGACAATACTAAAAATAAAGAGGGACTTATCATACTAGATAGGAAGATTTGGAAAGCATGAGAAATTAAAGAAAAATAGCATCAATTCTAGGTTAGACTAATAAACCAAGGGAATAAAATAAAGAATCCAGTAAAAACCCGCAAATGTGTCCTTGAGAAGTATATGAGGGAGGTGGCACTGTGAATCAGTGAGACACAAATAAATTAACCAATAAAATATTAGGTCATTCACTTGGAGCAAAGATAAAATCAGATTTTTTCTCATTTCATAAACTAAGTTCAAGATTAACCAAAGCAATTAAACTCTTGAAAGTATAGGAGAATACCTTGATGACTTTAGACCAGAAAACAATTTATTAAATAGATGCAAAGAACAAAAATACAAGGAAAAAGTTTGAAATATGTTGACCATGTATTTAACAATCACCTACTTGCAGCTTAAACCATAACAGTAGTTAACAGTACATCTCCACCAGCAGGTGCCCCAGAACCAGCTAAGTGCTTGACAATTCAGACATTCTGCATTGGGTCTGTGAAATTTGCAATAACCAGTCACCTTTGCAAACTACTACACATTAATGACTAATTATTAGGCTTAGAAATGATTGTGAATATTTTCAAATAAGTTTAAGATTGCTCTTTTCTATACTTGATTTAACTTGATTCAAGCACAGAACTTGGTACTAAAAGCTATAAAAAAAAAAAAAAAAACCTTATAGGGACAGAGGCTTTTAATGTAATTTTGTTCTAATCTAAGAGTAAAATGATCTTAATCTCCAGACTTCACTTTGGCATTGGTAAACTGAGAAGCCTGGGTCAGTTTGTTTCTAACATTCCTTCTAGGTTGCTGACATTCCTAACTCCATATTGACACCTTTTATCCAAGGAAGCACAGTATTAAAGATTAGGTTCAGAACCTCAAGCATGCAGATTCTGTCTCCTTGAAGCTGGCAGTATGATTTCTTTAATATTTTGAATTCATTTTCTCTCTTTTCACGCATTTCTGAGAATGGCTTTTGATTAGCTTAACTTTTCTTTTAGTCAAGCAGTGATATCATTCTTTTGAAGGCTGCAATTAGTTGATTGAAGAAACCACCAAATGAAACCATTGACAAATTATTGAGTGGAAAACTTGGTTTATGTCTTTTTGGTCTGCTGATGAGTTAACAATAGATGTAATAAGGTTTGTCAGTCAAGAATCCTCTCGTCTAATTCAGGCTTCCTGTAAGTACCACACAAAAGCTGAAACAGAGTGTTTATAGATACTGCCATTTTTTTCCCTTTTCAAGGTGAAGAGTTAATGAGGAGATAGAAGTGAAAGTTAATGGAAAGAATCCTCTTTCTGAGCCAGAGAAGCAAACCATTCGAGGAAACCAAAGTGTAGGCATTAGCAGAGATAACGGAAGAACTTGGTGGGACCCAGAACAAAATAAATGCTGAGATCATTTCTAAACTATTTAAATCTCTTAAGTTTACCTGTAGCACTTGTTAAGGTATAGCTAGCAAAGTATATGCTGCAGTTTTGATCTTGAATGTTCCCCAAAGCTCAGTGTGCTAAAGTCTTGGTCCCCAGGGTGGCATTGTTGGGGAGGCGGTCAATGAGCCTTTGGGAGGTGAGACTTTTGTGGGAGTTCCTTAGGTCATTGGAGTTGTGTCCTTGAAGTGGACTGCAGGACCCCAGACTCTTCCTCTTCCTTTTAGCTTCCTAGTTCATAAAGTAAACATTTTTGCTCTGCTCTGTGCTCCTGCTATGATATGCTGCCTTGCCAGAGACCCAAAGCAATGGAGCCAGTTGATCAAGGACTGAAACCTCCAAAATTATGAGCTAAAATCATCCTCTTTTCTTTTATGATTACCTATCTAAGGTATTTCATTATAGTAACACAAAGCTTACAACTACATGGTACATTGTATCTTTGGAAAAATCCATCTCTCTGGAAATCTACTTCTAATATCAAAGATGGTTAGATGAAGGGCAGTTAACTATTTTATCCGGTTCCTCAAATAAAATAACTTCTGTGTGTAAAAGGTCCTCATGTGATATCTCATTTACAAGGAAGTGCATGTAGACTCATTTGTGAAAGACAAGTTCCTGTTATTTTCACTTGTTTTTTAAAAAGCACTAAAGAAAGGTCATGCACATTTTAGGGCAAAATATACCAATATGTATAGTTCTGAGGCATTGCATACAAAGACTCATCATGTTTGTGCGTTAATAAAGCCTTTATTAGGCATAAAATTCCCAGCAGTTGCAGGACGGGAGCAGCAGTCTCCTCTCCAGGGGGTGAATCAAGTCCATATGGTGCTGGAGAAACTTGTACCAGGGGAAAGCCAAGAGTGAGCTTATTTATGCACATGTCCTCTGCTTGCTTCAGTGGGCTGGTGTCAGCGTCCTCTTAGACCCCACGCTAGATTGGAATTACCTGAAGTAGGTGTCAAACAGAAAGCAGAGGATCCTCTGGAGAGGTCTCAGGAGATTTTGGCAAATGCCCATCTTAAGACAGATCTTGAAAGATCATGCTTCCTGTTTTCAGTGTGGGTTTGGCAGCATCAAAAGAGCTTTGCTGTTTTTGAATTATGGGGGAGAGAGAGAGAGAGAGAGAGAGAGAGAGAGAGAGAGAGAGAGAGAGAGAGAGAGAGAATGAGAATGCAAGAGAGTTATGCTATAATTTTTCCAAAAAAGTCAAACATGGATATGATTTCTCTTGCAAAGCTGCATATATGTGAGTAGCTGGGGAAAGAAAGGACTCACTGTCTCTTTTTCAATGGGTTGGTAAAGAAGAATCATCTCTGATTTGTTTTTTGCTCCTTTCCACAACAGCCAGAGGAAGATCACAGAGCTTCCTATTTCATAGGTCTGCTTTATATCCAACCTCTTTCAAACCTGAGTTCCCAGAACAGTTGAGTCTATAGATCTCTTAGAAAACTGTTTCTCTGCAGTAACAACACTGTTGAACTCCATCTCTGTCCTCCTAACTACTGCCCCATTTGTATTAATAGCCCATTGAAAGCGTTTTTTTCTTCCCCAACCATCTTAAAAATGCAAGTTATTGTAAGAATGGAATCGTGTACCCTGAAGTCATGTATGTGCAAACCCGTGTGCTGAGATCTTTGTTTAGTAGTAGATCTTTGTGTATGTAGTCTGTAATAGAGACTGATTCCCTAACTTAAGGTACCAGCTTTTCTACAATGGTCAAGTTCAGAAGCAAACACAAGAGTGCAGAACGGTAAGAAAGTTAAATCTGAAAAGAACTATTCTACCTTCTTATGCCCAAGTACCTCATTTAAAGTTTAAAATCAATCACGAAATGAACACCTTTGAAAGATGGTTGTCAGCTTTGCAAACATGAGTTTGTTCTTCACTCTTGCAAAGCACAGCAAACACAGTCATCAAAAGCAAAAGAGAGGACTTTTCATAAAGGGATGGGAAAAGCAAAAACAGACTTTTCAAGGGGAGGTGTGCTTTGATTTTTGTTTTTTGATTTCTAATACTTATTACTTACTAAGACAAAATAAAACAAAACCAAAGCAAACCAAATAATGAGAAAAATATATCAGAGGGCTTTTTTTAGTTTTTTTTTTTATTCATTGTACACAAAAGGGGTACAACTTTTCATTTCTCTGTACATTATATAGAGTCACAGTGTTCATGTAATCACACATGTGCATAGAGTAATGATGTTTGTCTCACTCCTTTATCTTTCCATCCCCCCGCCCCCTCCCCACCCCTCATTTCTCTTTACACAATCCAATGTTCCTCCATTCTTCCCTTATCCCCCAACCCCACTGCCTTGTATCAGCAACCACTTATCAGAGAAAACATTTGACCTGTGGTTTTTTGGGATTGGTTTATTTCACTAGCATGATATTCTTCAACTCCATCTGTTTACCTGAAAGTGCCATAATTTTATTCTTCTTTATGATTGAGTAATATTCCATTGTGTATATATTCCACCTTATCTTTATCCATTCATCAATTGAAGGACATCTAGGTTGGTTCCACAACCTGGCTATTGTGAACTGAGCAGCTATGAACATTGATGTGGCTGTATCTCTGTAGTATGCTAATTTTAAGTCCTTTGAGTATAGGCCAAGGAGTGGGATAGCTGGGTCAAATGGTGGTTCCATTCCAAGCTTTCTGAGGAATCTCCATACTGCTTTCTAGAGTGGCTGTACCAATTTGCAATCCCACCAGCAATGTATGAGTGTACCTTTTCCCCACATCCTTGCCAACACCTATTATTGCTTGTATTCTTGATAATAACCATTATGAGTTTTCAATGAGATCTTCCCTATTGTCAGGAATTTCAGTTAAACCCCCAAATTATGGACAATCAGTACTCAGTTCCCAAAATTCTAAGTTCAGAATGCTGCCAGCAATCTGGCCAGCTATCTCACCAGAAAGTCTCCATACAGTTGGCAGGAGAGTGCAGCCCTCCACCTATACCCATACCATCACTTTAAGGGGATCTTTGGAGAAAGGGGACTTATTTGAGGAAACCTGAATTTGTGGAGAGATTGTTTTTCTTCTTGATTCTTGATTCTTCTTGATTTCTTCCCAGTTCTATGGGAACTGGGTTTGGGTTGTTACTATTTCCTTCCTTATAAGCATTAGAGGATTAAGGGCAAGAACTGCTCTGGAAGAGAACTCCTATAAGATGGAGAGACAGGATGTTCACTGCACCTTCCTCACCTGCCTCTGTACCACTAAGGATTTGAGAAGCTTAAAGAACTTGAGGAGAGATGTCCTTTTGGTAGACTTCCAGGTGTAGAAAAGTCCAGGACTTGCCAAGTTCCACAGAGTTCTAGAAGTTGGATTCTATTGAAATGAACAGTAGGTGGTAGAAGTTTGGGGCTCGGGGCTCAGTCCCAGGTGTGTGTGTGTGTGATGCCTTTAGCTGGAGATACGGTCTAGTCACCAGGGTAACCAGTGCCAGAAATAAGCCCTGTGACCTGTTGGGACCACTGCTGGTCTCCTCAAGTCAAAGTGTGTGTGTGTCGGGAGGGCATATTCCTTTTCTTCTCAGCCTTGTCTGCTTCCCACAGTCAGAGGAGCTTATGCCCATGGAAGGTTGAAGAGTCTGGTCCTGCCCTACCATGATCACAGCTGCAGACTTCATTAAGGAAAGGAGAAGAACAGAGTACTGAATTCTAGAACTGAGTATGGTTCCATTAGCTAGGACAAAACAGAATTGTTAGAAGAATTAAGAAAAGGGGATTTGAGGGGCTGGGGTTGTGACTCAGTGGTAGCACATGCCTGCCATGCATGGAGCCTCTGGGTTCGATCCTTAGCACCACATTAAAAACAACCAACCAACCAAAAAAAACAACAACAACAAAAAAAAACCCATAAAGGTATCGTGTCCACCTACAACTAAAAACTAAAAAAAAAAAAAAAAAAAAAAAAAAAAAGAAAAGGGGATTTGGTAGTTTGGAAATAGTTCAGTATTTAAAAGAAATAAACTATTGTTGCAGGTTTGATTCTTGATTATTCCTGTTATAAGAACTAGACTTTACATCTAGACTCTTCTCTTAGAATCTGTGAAAAGTACTATCATCCCTGGTACAGTGGAGTGAGCCATGTAAATGAGGATGAACTGGAAGGGAACCATAAATACTCAGCAACCCTCCTGCTTACTGGAGTTGAGACTTGAAAAGATGATGGCTCCAAAGAACTTGTTTTCTTTTTCTTTTTCTTTTTGTTTTGTCTAGATAATTGAACTTCATTTGAGTGTCACTTCAGGAGGATTACACTCTGGAAAAAATTGGGATTTGCTTGTAATCAAATGCAGTATATGGTGGAATCAGTCATAATGAAACCAGTCATTGACATATCATGGGTCTATGTCTCTCCTGGACTATGGCATTCATTACTGCAATGGCTGAGAGTATCGTAGATGACAGTTCTTATCTGTGTCCCTCTCTAGGACTTGTCCTGTGCAGATGAGAGCTGTCTCATCAAGTTCATTCCTATTTCCTGTGGACATCTGGCATCCAGGGCCCTAGTTCAAGGGCAACCTACCCTTGTTTCAGGGGACCCTGCAAGGCTGTTCCAATTCAAGGCTCCTGAGATTTTCAATCCAAAAGGAAAAAACAGCCCTTTCTGACTATGTGTTAGGGCAAGACCCATTAACCTCTATTTTCAGTGCAAATGCAAACATTATTTTCAGAAAACTGTTCAAAAGATTTCAAAGATATCAGAGAATACAAAAAGGGCAATTTGAAGATTCCATACAAAATGTGCTAGAAATATGTAGATCTAACTTTCTTTGAAATTCCCAAGGTCCAGAAGAAAAGCAGAGAGTCCCTGGCTTGTATGTTTCATTTTATTTTCCTCTGTTTCAGAAGTCTAAGTGTTCCTGCAGCCTCCACTGGCCCAGGGTTCCTTTCCCATGGTGATTACAAATTCACCCACCACAGAGATTTTGCTGTTTTTTAAAACTAAAAGTGAGTTATTGATTTTCCTGATCTAAATAACGCATGTTTGATTTCAAAACAAGAGAAAGAACAGAAGATCAAAGAAGGAGCTAAACACTGCTCGACATCTCTTCTGGCCAAGGGAAACCGCTATTGGTGTGGGGATGATATTTTCAGACATCAGAACCTCTTGCTCCCTGTTTCTGCTGAAGGAGGAGCATCCATCCTGTGGACACAGGCTGTAATCTACCTCAGACTGCCCAAAACTCTGTGGGGGCCATTTCTTTCCTTTCCCTGTGTGTCTTTTAGATAAAACATGTGCCCAATCCCTTCATGTGTGTTTATGCATGTACTTCCAGGCTATTTCCCTCTACTTCTCTGCTTTCTGGTGATGGGGGTCCTTGAGGTACAGAGGTTTTTGTCCTCTGTGCTTATTCTTAAAATCCTTGATAATCTCTGTACTTCCCATGTCTTTTGATATAAAGATCCTCTTAAGACATTCAAATGTCTTACTGATCCTCATATGGTGAAATGTCCTTGTCAGTAAACACTGATTGAGAAAGTACTATGCATTTGCTAATGAGTTTTAAAATTATTCTAAGAATTAATCAAAATTATATCTACATGTATTAGAACTGGTAGGACAATGTGGAAGGATATAATTTATTCAGTCTATGAAATATAGGATAGCTCGCTAATACTAATGCACCTATTCAATAAAATAGATGGTGCTTTACACATAAAACTCATTATCCAGGCTGCATATTTTATTGGATTTAAATAAGAACCAAAATGATGATACTTGTGTGACATGGATTGGAATACTCTTTTCACTGATTCTCAGATTTCTGAATAGTCCACAGTCCTGAGTTTGGGACTTACTATTCTGAAGGAATTTTTTTGGAAGAAACCTCAACTCCTCCCTTCCACGTGTGATAGATGAGATTGGGGGAAAGAAACTATATAAGTAATATTTAAAAGCTAAGTCATCAACATAAGTTTAAAATGCTAAAATGTCATGAAGTTCTTTAGACATTGCAAACTCTTCATTCTGAGTAATCACTACACACAGGGGAAGAAAGTAAGTATTTATTTTCCTTTTTTGATGACTGTGTGACATGTTTCTCCCCAACACAACAATGCTACTTGGATGAGTCCATATAAATTTTGAATATCAATTTGTAATCAAAAATAAAAAGTAGTAGACTCTAAACCAAATATGTTACTGCCTTTCTGAAAAGTCATCCTTTGACAGAACTAGGCCACCCTTTCTGATTTTCCAGCCCAGTCACTGCCATCTTTGAGGTCAAGGTCATGTGGTCCTGGTATAGGGCTTCACCTTCCCGAATTCTTGCCCCTGAATCAACCCATTGTGTGAATCTTATAAAGTAGTTTATACTCAAGCTGTAATAATTTTATTGAATAGCCTAAAACTTAACAGAGTACAAATATTATTAAATGGTTCATTGTATTCTAACCAAACCCTTTAACCATAAGCTATAGAAACTTCCATACCCACTCTCTGGGTGTATGCCTCAAGCTATTCGCATGGAGTCCAGATCAATATAAAGATGAATGTAAAATGTTTATGGATCCATGTAAAATTTTTAGTTTGGAGGTCCTACATTTTAGAGATATATTCTGAACTATTTACAGACAAAATGAAATTATGCCTTGAATTTGCTTAAAATCAGTGGTAAGGAAGTAATGATGGAGGAGGCCCTTGGGTGAATGTATAAATGAAGTTAAGATTGGCATGAGTTGATAATGGTTAAAGCTGAGTGGAGTGAGCTCATAACATATACTCTACTTCTGAATATGTTTGAAAATTTCTATGATAAACATTTTAAAATTTTTCTGGGATTATTGCTTGTATTAATCAGCTTTGTATCACTATAACATAATACCTGACATAGGCTTCTTATGAAATAAAGAGAGGTTTATTTTGGCTCACAGTTCTAGGGGTCCAAGTCTAAGATCGGGCATTCTGATCAGTTTGGGCCTCTGGCAAGAGTGGCACAGTATGGTGTGAGCATATTCTAGAGTACCACAACATAAACTAGGAAACAGAGAGTGAGAGGATGGAACTAAAGTCCTATAATACCTTTTAAGGTGACCTAGCCATCTCCCATAAGGCCCTATCTCTTAACTTATTTAACTTAAAAGTAAATAACTCATTGGGAAGTCCACAGCACCTCCCAATATAACCATCCTGGGGACCCAGACTTTACATGTGGATTTTTAGGAGATGCTCATTCAAATGACAGCATTATCCTAATTATATATGCATTTTAAATGATCATAACACAATAGAAATAAACAAGGATAAATAAAACTTAATTTAATTTAATTTAATAAACAAAACAGTAGAAATAAAACAAAACCATTGGTGAGGAAAAACCTGTCTCTAAATAAAATTATATTAAAAGGGGGAGCTAGGGATAAGGCTCAGTGGTTAAACTGAGTGGTTAAACCCTAGGTTCTGAAAAGTCATTCAGAAAAGAATGAATGGAAAAAGAATAGGTGGAAGGGTCACATCCTGTCTTGGGTGCTTCTGAATTGGAGTCTGCCTCTGCCTGACCCTGACGGAGTGCTGCCCTTGAGGGGGCAGGTACTTGACTGCTGGCTCTTCTGGGCACAGACATCACTGCTGGGAAACTTGCTTCAGGGACATGCTTCCAGAACATTTTCTTTGCACAGGAGTTACAGTTCTGACTTTATTCCACTCATGTCTGATCAGACACTGACATGGGTGGTTAATCCTATGTATCTGCAGGGCACTCAAGGGTCCTTGTCATGCTGCCTGTGGGTACAGGTGTCCGTCACCACCCCTCTTTCTGCCCACTCTCTCCTCTTTTCTCTGCTTCAAACAGGAAACATGGACAGAACAGCCAGTCCATAGCACAGTGGAGGATCAGCCTGTTCAGAACCAAATTCCTGCGCACTTCCCCTCTTGGTAGCACTGTTCTTGGCCCATCAGTATTGCTGTGTGTGCTCCGGAGTGTCCAAACCTGAACCACCTTATGAGGAAGGGAAAGGAAAGTCACCCACCCTCCACCAGTCTGGCCCTGGGAGCACTGTCTTTTTTTGTTGTTGTTGTTGTTTTTTGTTTTTTATTTTCTGCTACTGGGGATTGAACCTAGGGCTTAACCACTGAGTGAACCTAGGGCTTAACCACTCAGTTTAACCACTGAGCCTTCTCCCTAGCTCCTCCTTTTAATATAATTTTATTTAGAGACAGGTTTTCACTGAGTTTCTTAGGGCCTCATTAAGTTGCTGAGGCTGGCTTTGAACTCACAATCCTCCTGCCTCAGCCTCCAGAGCCACTGGGATTACAGGCATGCATCACTGCACCTGGCTTGCACTTTCTTATAGATTCTCTATGGTGCCCAGAACCTGTTGTGTGGAGAGGGATGTGATGGCTCAAGTAACAGAGCTTACCCTGCCTATAGAAGGACAGGTCCACATGACTGCATCCAATCCTCTTTGGAACTCCAGGTCTTGGAGACTCTTTCTTATTGCCTTTGTTGATAGTTCTGCACCCACAGGAAATTTTCACTCAAATCCCCCTTCCACTGGTCCCAGAGTGTTCTTGGTGAAGATGTTGGAATGGAAAGTAAATTCCTCGCCCAGGGTTCTCTGTCTTTGAGCTGCTTTCGCCTCCTCTGTGGGTTTTTGTTGTTGTTGTTGTTGTTCTTGTTCTTGTGTCTCCCTTTCAAAGCGAGTGTTTGTTGTAGGTCTTAGAAATCTTGCTCTGCCCTGCGCCTAAAATGATCCTATGTTCCTGGAGTTCACTTGCATCAGTGGCAGTGAGTCCATTTGTTGAATTCAAACCTATCTTGGGCAGGTTATGAAGTCTTTCTCTCAGCATGCATGCCTCTAAATTGTCCGATGCTCTCTCACCTCTTCAGAATTTTGTCCAAGGACGAGGTGTTTGCCCTGGGACTAGCTGAACCAAGTCCCTTTGCAGTGGTTCCTGGTGTCTCTGGTATTGATGTTTACTTTATCCCCTACTTTAAAGACCCTCCCTTCTCCTTCTTCTGATATTTTATATAAGGCTCCTCCTTCTTACTGGAAAATAGTTTTTATAGTCATTGGAAGCAAACATGCATCTGAGAATGCATGCATCTGGAGATTCCACCCTCAGGAGCTGTGTCTTCACATTTGTGTTCTGTTTCCCAACAGAATGGCAAATAGGAGAGTAGAAGGAAAATACACAGTAAAATAGAGGCAAAACTTTGGCATTGACTTTCCTTGGTAGAACTGTGAGCTAATTCATACTTAAATGATAATGGTTGAGATTTAATACATCTTGCTACCAGTATTCTGAAGATTGGTCCAGGAGGGTTGTCAACTTGGGGTATGGGAGGGAACTCTGAAGTTTGTTAAGAGAAATGAATTAGTCTGCATGAATATAAGAGAAGCAAAAAAAAAAATGATAATCAACACTGCACAATGACATGACCACAGACTTGGGAGTCTGGATGCTGCTTGTGCCATGCAGTAGTGTTTACCAAGTGCCAAACACATCTTTGAACCTCAGCCTCCTTTTCTGTGAAAGGAACTGGTACCTTTCTCCCAAGGTTGCCATGGGGATTAATTGAGATAATATATGTTAAAGGGCCTTGGAAACTGTAATGCACCTCTGTGGATGGGAATTATAAAAATGCCCTTGGGGCCCCTGAGAACATAAGGTATTAT
This sequence comes from Sciurus carolinensis, assembly GCF_902686445.1. Lineage (NCBI taxonomy): Eukaryota > Metazoa > Chordata > Mammalia > Rodentia > Sciuridae > Sciurus > Sciurus carolinensis. The sequence goes on from NC_062220.1 coordinate 100,536,812, forward strand.
TATCATGGAGTTGGTTTTGCTTAGCTTAACCAAGAGAAGTCTTGAAAGTCACCAAGATGTGTAATTTATAAGCTGCCTGTTGTGGCCTTGGTCCAACTGTTTTATACTTTTCCTAGTTTAGACTGCACTTCTGTGGACTTCAAAGAGGCATCTATCCACAGAAGAGGCATGCGACCTGGAGAGAAAAGTCAGTAAGCTTTTGACCTATTGTCTCCTCCATGTGCCAAGCTTCTCTTCCCTCACAAGATGCGATGGGCTGGCCCCTCTCCTATTGCCATCCTAAGGGCAGGTCAGGGCTCTTCCTGGGTGAATGTCAGTAAGCTGGATTCCACTTGGTGAATGCTTGTGGCAAACTGTGCTTCTCTTACCTGGTCAGGCATCCAGACCCTTTGTCTCCCTGTTCATAATCACCTGCAACCAGTACTTTAGATAGTGTATATAGACCCTCCTCATCTTATTAGGCTGGAATCCCAGGATTGTACCGTAGGACTACTTTTGCTCTCATAGCATATGATTTGCACGTGGGTGGAAAGACACAAACACACAGTATCTTTCTTCTTCATATTTTTATGAAGCAATAGCACAACTACATCAGAGGTAGGCAATAGTGGACTTTAGAAAAAATATCTATTACTTGGACTGAATCTTAATGTAACATTGCTCTGGCCTCTAACCAAGCTGTCAAAAGAATAATATTCTCTCAGTGATGTGTGATGACCATGTATTTCAGAGTGGATATTTATTCATTCCACAAATACCTTGAAAACTTCCACCATGTGGCCACCTTGGGATAAGTGCTGAGAATATAATTATGACTAAGATCAAGAGAGATTAGCCACAAACTCCAAGGGAAGACAGATCTTAAATAATTATGCAAATGCTTATTAATTACAATGTGCTATGGATAGGGTTGCCAGGGAAGATACAAGACGCCCAGTTAAACATGAGTTTCAGACAAATATTTGCAACTCATTTATACTAAAAAGTTATTCATCGTTTATCTAAAATTCAAATGGAACCAGGTGCCCTATGTTTTAAGTGACTAAATGTGGCAATTTGAGCTACAAAGCGGGGTAGGAGACTATAAGAACTTGTTTACAGTAAGTCCTAACCCTGTCTGATGGTCTCAATGAAGTGGATGACTCAGGGGTGAGGAATAAAAGAAGTGGAAGAGCCATTATCAGTTAAGTAGATTTCAAAGACGGAAGTCACCCTCACACACAGCTAAAGAAAGAACAAGTTTCATCCAGTAAGTAGCCCTAGGTGGGAAGGGGATTTTTAAAATTTAATATTGCTCTACAGAGTGATTTATAGATTGCACTATGGAAAGGCTTTACTGGAAGTTTCCATGCGTAGATACAGAGCTTAAAGCAGGTGTAGGACTATGTTCCAAGAAAGTCAGGAAGCGCCCTCCCTGACCAATTACCACAAATCCTCTGCTCACAAAGGAGTCCTTGAGTACTTGAGAAAGAAAGAAATGCAGGTGGAAAGGTGGAAGCATACCATTTTCTCCAGGCAAGACCAATAAAAAAAAAAAAAAAAAAAAAGCCCTGGCAGCTTTAGCTTCTGCGTAAATAAAAAAGCCTGTTTCATGGTGCATTTATTTTTCAGTCTGGAGTCTAGGAGGTGGTGCCCCGGAGGGCAAAGACCTTGGGAGACAGAGCCAAGGGGCAATCTGAAATACAGAGGAGGGTCACGGCAGTGGTTCACCTGGGGTTTTCTGTGTGATTCCCAGTCCCAGCCCATTCTGCCTCCAAAGGCCTGGAACATACCTTCCACTAGTGTAGGGAGAAGGCACTAGAGCCTTCTCCCTACACTGTGGTCTTTCGCACAAAGTCCTTTCCAGCTCATTGTTCACTTTTGTGTCTCTCTCTTGCTTCTTTGACTTCCATCTAATCCAGTGAAACTCCAAGCAGTCTCTACTGATTAAATGAAGAAAGCAAGATCATTTATTCTATGCCTTAATAAAAAGAATTGAACTTTCGAACAACAAAATCTAAAAATGAAACTATTTGGTAAATATTTAGGTGTGGAGTTTATTTATTAGCTATTCTGTAATTCTTCCTTTTTGAGTTGTCCTCAGTAGAAAAACATTCCCTTTTTCCTGTTATAACCTAAGACTAGAGTCTATGAAAGTCTTTTCAGAATGTATTACAAAAGTTTAACCTAAACTTAATTTCTTTCCCTCCCTTCCTTCCTTCCTTCCTTCCTTCCTTCCTTCCTTCCTTCCTTCCTTCCTTCCTTCCTTCCTTCCTCTTTATTTCTCTTCCTTCCTCTCTCTCTCTCTCTCTCTCTCTCTCTCTCTCTCTCTCTCTCTCTCTTTAATTTACCACTGAGTCACACCTTTAGCCCCTTTATTCTTGACATACCTGTAACCAAACTGGTTAGAAAGAGAGTCACATTCATGAAATATTTGATAGGTGGTGGTTCATTTTTTAAAACCTAAAGTACTTATGTTAACTTGGATTCTTATAAAAACCAGAATGGGTAGGGTTACAGAGTATTTCATCTATTCTGTTGGAATGAACTATGTGCATTTAGTTAATGAGGAATCTTTTCTCACTAAAGCACAAATGAAATCACACTCTAATTGGGGCATATGAATCTCTGTCCTCTCTAAATTCTTTCCTTCTGTCCTTATCTGGCCCACTGATCTAATAATGTCTTTCCACTTTCCACAATTGACTATGTCTCATATTGTTCTAAGTAAGGAAACAATTCTTTCATTGTATCATGGCATCCTGACTTGATTTTTTTTTTCCCAAAAGGATGATTGCATTTTCTACCTCTGAATTTGTCCATTTTCCAAGTTTGATTCTTCAGCCTTTTGCCAATTCTATTAATACCAAATATACTTCCAGTGAAACCCCTATGTCTTTATAATAAATAGTTTATTTCTGTTGCTTATGATAAGAACTCAGATTGATTTGCTTGCTTAAATCTTTTAAATGAAGTGTGATTTGTTCTCTGAACATCTCCAAAAGAGACAAATCTAGGAGATTAACCTAACCCTCTTTAGCACTTTTCCCATTTTATTTCTAATAGTTCATTTCAATTTTTGGTCTTATCACATAATTAATATAAAAATGAGTTTATTATTCAATTCTAAAGATCAGATATAAGATAAAATTTACTTTTTTCTGACACTGCCTTGCTTTTCAGTCTCCTTAACAAGGTACTAGAGCCAGTTCCTACCGGTTCCTGAGAAACTATATTGAATTTTCAGAATTTTTTGTGAACTGGTTGTGAAATACAACCATCATGGTAGGAGCCATTGTGGTGGGGGTATTTAACCACAGAGATTGGCAGACCCAACACTGATTTTTTTCCATTGAGAGTTGTGTGTAGTACCATGCTGTGTATCTTGTTTTTCAACTCCTTTAAAAGATTTTTGTTTTTACTTAACCAAAATTCACTGTAAAACTTCTTGTGTCAATACACATAGTGCTATAGCCTGTACATCTCTGCTAGACCAGTAGTGCTTGAAGTTTTTCTGAGACTTTACTGGAGTCACCAGCATCTCACGCTGTCTGTGAGGCCTTATTTCTCCAAGGGCATGTGTGTCAAGGGCAAGATCTTCTTCACAGACTTAAAACAATATAGCATAACAGATTAATGCAGAAGTTGATGAGAGAATCCAGTTGTCTATTAGTCCAGATTTAAAGAGATTAGTAGAAATGTAAGGCAACATCCATCTTCTCACTCAATTTTATTGTGCATAGTTTATTTTCCATACATATTGAGTTACTTATATTACAGTGGTGTAATGGTTTGTTAGAGTTGTTTGTAAATGAATGAATAAATATTTAATTATTTTAGATTTAATTAGTAATACAGAAAATATTGGTAGTTATAATCCATGTAAGCAAAAGCTCTTTGAGGTCTTCAATGATTTTAAGAATATGAAGGGATCTTGAAACTAAAAAGTTTGAAATGTGCTGCTGTGATAGATAGCTATTAGCTGCTAATAGGGATAAGGGGCTCAAGGATGAGGAGTCGATAAAATCACTCCAACTTGGGGACCCATGAAAAGGTGATTTTTCTTGAGTCATCTCTCTGATGGCAAATGCTCACCAGCTCAGTGGGTCCTGATGGTGGAACAAGTTCATATTCCTTCTAGGGGAAGGATGGGTAGGTATTATCTATGTGTCCTTGCTTTGGGGGAGTTCCAAATTATGTTTCAGAAATTTTGACTCTTTCCACTACTTTCTTGGGTCAAAGAAGATGTAGCATGGCACTTTTTAAGAGATGTTGTCCAACAGATGGGAACACAGCCAAAACATATTTCTGGGTAAGCTTATTTTGCTGCGATAGTTCATGGTTTTATTTAACTGGCAGCATAAAATAATTGTTCTTGAGGGATAACCCTCAAATTCATGGATTTTCAATACCTGTCAGAAGCTTAGTTGAGAGAAATAGTATTTGGAGAGGACTGCCTTAGTAACTATTTTCTCTAGATTTATAGTTTTCAACCTTGGAATATTGTATTGGAATCACTTGGTATGAAAATGCACAAGCTTTTAGTTGGTTTTTTCCATTAGGATTTTCCTGGGAATTCTGATTCAGCAGATCTAGAGTAGAATCTAGATACCCGTATTGCTAAATATAACTGTGAATGGTTTGATTGTAGGACCAGTGTTGAGATTACCAAAGGAGAGTCTATAAATGGATCATGTACTAAAATGCCTAAGGGAGCCAATAGATGAGTTAAGCACAGTAGTGAGGACTGTGGAAAATCCACTGTTCATCTACTGCCCAAGAGGGACAGCTGTTACTCAGTGCCAACTAACTATGGCCACATGAGTCCAATGTTGCTAGATCTTACAAGTATTTAAGGAATGCCCAAGAAAATCAGGATTTTTATGTACTGTTGCTCAATTTTTATGTTTGTTCAATTTACCCATTATTGTGGCCCAACAACAACAACAACAAAATATTTCAGGCCATATTTTAGCTCCCTGGCAGCCTGTCTGCAATCTCTGGAAAGTCTTCTCTTGGTTGGAGCCAGATTACTGGAAAGTCATGTATGGAATTGGCTCCCATTTAATAGATTTTATGGAATCATCGTATATTCTATATTAGGAGGAATTATAGGAACAGCCCAACCAAAATGAGTCACTGTTCATTGTAAGACTGTAGAGGGGCCATCTCTTGCTACACTACTCCTGCTCTTTCCGTGAACTCTGGGGGAATTTTATTCCTTGTATTAATTTTAAGGATAAACTGAAATTCTCCCGAGTGATTGATTTATACTGTCCTAGGAACACTGCAGTGATGTAATGGATCCTGCTCCTCTCCTCTTGTTGAGTTTTAGAATTCTTAGAACCAAGCTATATATCCTGATTTTTGGAGGGATATAAAATTATAAGGTATTGTTTTTTTCTTTTCCACAGTGACTGAATTTCTATTTTTCACTTTATTATTTAATCTTGTTTTTCCTCCATTGCATTAGTCTTATTCTGTCTTTTGCTATGTTTCCAGTTCCATAATTAAATATCTTAATTTCTCTTTGGTATGATGGAGAACAAGTAGATAGATAATGAATATTAATGAAAGGTTTGGTCAAAGCAGAATGAAAATATTATTTGAACTTTCCAGAGAAGAGAGACATGAAACAATATCTCAGTATCCAGCAAAGCTTAGATCATTCTATATTAAGCCCAAGATGAAACAAAAGAATCTGCAATATTTTTGCATTTTCATACTATCTACATTCATTTGCATCGGTGAAATTAATATGGATTTAACATGACATAGAGACTTAAAACCTATTTAAAATATTTTTTTTAAAAAACCACTATTAATGTATTGAAGGATGAAAACTTAAAATTTTTAATGATATTGCAAAATCATCCCCCAAAATTTGTGTCTTCAACTCTCAGTTCCAAACAGAGCATGAGGACATACATTTCATTCAGGCTTGTTTTCTCCAACATGGAGTGGTATCAAACTTTGAAACAAAATTTTTCACAGTGCAATTGGTGATAAGCTGCTTTGTTAACTTGAATATCTTTTTATAAGTTTGTTGGCTATTTTTATTTCATCTTCTTAGGTTTTCTTTTTCAGATATTTTTCAATGGGCCATTTTTGTATATTTTGTTCTTATTATTTTGTATATTTTGTTCAATTATTTTGTATATTTTGTTTGATTTAGATGTGGCTATTTTATACTATGAAAGCAAATATGTAATTGATATATTTTGTAAACACTTCTATCTTTTGGGCACTTGTATTTTAATTTGATATGACAAAATATACAATAAACTTTTATTTTCATGTTTCAAAGCCAACAACATTGCTTAAATTCTGAATATTTTGCTTAGGAAAATTATCCCCAATAAAATAGCAGGAAAAAATAGTGTGCTATTCAGTTTGTCTCTGTGACAAAAATACCTGAGAAAATCTACTTAAAGGAGGAATGATTTATTTTGGATCAAACTTTCAAAAGTTTTAATTCATGGTCACCTGGCTCCATTGATTCTGGGAATCATGTCTGAGAGCATGTGTTGGGACCAAGCTACTCACCTCATGGTGACCAGGAAGCAGAGGTGGGGTGGGAAGGATTGGGGGCTTCCAAACAGAATAAACCCCTCAAAGGTATGCTTCCCTCTATTTCCTCTAAGCAGACTTCAACTCCTATTATTTTTCCCACCTCCCAACAAATCCATCAGCTAGAGACCAAGCATTTAGCCACATGGCCTTTAGGGGACATTGAAGATACAAATCATAACAGATATATATCCTTTATTTAAAGTAAATGAAAACCCAATTTATCTGAAATTTTTATTTATAAATACAAAGTTACATGTTTATATTTAGTTTTTAAGTCCATTTAGAATTTATTGTTGTGTGTGGTAAAGAATAAAGGATTTTTTTTCCAATTTGATAATAAAAACTGGATACATTACTTATTGTTCAAATAGCTTCTTATTTTCCTGTCATTTGAATGGATCCAGCTCCCTCCCCGCCTCTCTCTCTTTCTCTACTTATCAATAGGTAGAAGTATGCAATCTTGAGTAGTAAGGTATATGTATTTTCCACCTTAAATGGATACCCCCAGATATTCTTCTAAGTGAATAAGGGTATAGTTGTTACACCCAAGTAATAAACACTCATTTTTTGAAACCATTCCTAATACTTGATATTTTCACATATTTTTATTTTTGCCAGACTTAAGCCTGTGAAGTAGTATGTTACTGTGGTCTTAATGTACTTGTCCTTAATATCCTGTGAAGTTGAGCAGTTGGTGTTTTTGCACTAATAAATAACTCTTCTAATTCCTTGAATATTTTCAACTTTATTGAGGTATAAACTACACACATTTTGCAGTACAATTTAATAGGTTTTGGCATATGTATATACACCCATCAAATCAATCTAATAACACACACCCATAACCCCCATACACATGTGTGAATCTGTCACCACATACATGCTATATGATTCAATTTGTATAAAAGTCTAGAAAATGAAAACAAATCATCATGACAAAAAGCAGATCAGTAGTTGCCTGAGAATGGCAGGGTTGGTGGAAGAGCTGAGAGGAGCCGGGGAGATGACAGAGGGGCAGAGGGATTGTCTTTGTTCAGAATCTCTTGCTCATTTTGATTCTTTTCTCTTTCCTATAAATTTTAAAATATTATTCAAATATCCAAAAAACTATATTTTGGGAATTTTGATTGAAATTGCCTTGAATTTATTTATGTAAGTTTGGAGACATGAACAGCTACACAACATCGATTCACTTCATCCACTAATGTTCTTTTCTGTCTTTTGTCAATGTTTTATAATTTCCTCCATTAAGGTCTTAAATACAATTTTAAAAACATTTCATGGGTATTTAAACATTTTTGTTTTTATTATGAACAAGAATTTTTTCTTTCTCTTTGACATTTTCATTGATCATTTTAAAAAAAATTACTGGTACATTATAATTATACATAATGGTGGGATTCACTGTGACATATTCATATATGCACGGAGCATAAATTGATCTCTTTGATTCTCCCAGATCCCCTCTTCTCTCCCCTCCTACTTCCCTCACCCTCTCTCTTCTACTTTCCAGAGGTCCCTTTTCTTTCCTTTTTTCTCTCTAGCTTTCACACATGAGAAGAAAAATGACCCCTGACTTTCTGTGTCTGCCATATCTCACTTAGTCTGATATTCTCTAGATCCACCTATTTTCCTGCAAATGACATAATTTTGATCCTCATTATGGCTGAATAAAACTCCATGGTGTATGTAAAACACATTTCCTTCATCCATTCATCTGTTGATGGACACATAGGTTGGTTCCATAATTTGGCCATTGTGCATTGTGCTGCTATTAACAGGTGTGCATGTGATGCTATAGAATGCTGATTGATTCTTCTGGATAAATGCTGAGGAGTGATATAGCGGGTCGTATGGTGGTTCTGTGCCTGGTCTCTGGAGGAACCTCTATACTGATTTCCATAGTGGTTGTACTAATCTACCATCCCATCAAAAGTGTGTGGATGTTCCTCCTCACCCCCGCCTGCACCCTTGTCAGCATTTATTGATTTTTCTGTTCTTAGTTGTTGCCATTATAACTAGAGTGAGATGAACTCTCAGAATAGCTTTGATTTGCATTTCTCTGATAAAAATGTTAAACTTTTTTTTCATGTGTTTGTTGTCCATTTGTATTTCTTATTTTGAGAAATGTTTGTTCAGTAGATTGGTCCATTTATTGATTGGATTATCTATTTATTTATTTGTATTAAGTTTTTAAGTTCTTTATATATTCTGGATATTAACCCTATGTCAAAAGAGTAGCTGGCAGAGTTTCTCCCATTCTGTGGGCTTGCTCTTTGTTTTCTTGTTTCCTTTGCTGGGTAGAGGCTTTTAATTTGATGTCATTCCACAAGTTATCACTAAGTTGCTTAGGTCCTTGCTAATTTGCTGAGGCTGGCCTTAGACTTGTGATTCTTCTGCCTCAGTCTCCCAAGTTGCTGGGATTATAGGCATGAGCCACTGTATCCAACTTCAGATTTCGTATGTTATACCTATTTCTTATCACATTGGCGAATAGATCTACTACCTCATTGAATAGTAAGCTTTTCTCAGTTTGGAAGGAATGTATCTATAATCACTAGGATTGTATGTTACTCATGCTAGAACAGACTCAGTTCAAATTTGACTTTACTTTAATTACCAATCAAATCATAAAATAAGCACTCTAAGGAGAAAAGTAACCCCATGGTTGGACACAGGTTCCCAATGACTCATTATCAGAAATCCATGCCTAAAGTCATGGTTCATTCAGCTATGAGGAGTGAAAAATCCACATGTCAAAGGAACTCTGAGGGGTGGGGTTCTGGTTCAGTTGTATAGCACTTGCCCAGCATGTGTGAGGCCCTGGGTTGGATTCTCAGCACCACATATAAATAAAAGTCAAGGTCGATCAACAACCAAAGCAACTCTGAATCATGAATTCAGTGTTTTTCATACAGTTAATCTTTTCAGATAGTTGTAAATATTCTTCTTTGATATAATACCAAAACTCAATAAATGATAGTTTCTTAAATGTTAGTTGTAATGTGGGATCTGTACTTTTATTGTCAAAATTCTTTGTTCTCTGTTACATTAAAATCCATTTTATCTATCTTACAATTTGGATGAAACTTTTGCCCATGTGTGATTTTATAGATTACATGTTGGTCATTTGGACAATATTGGTTTACTGAGCTTTGCAGATCTTTCAGACTTTGTTTGTCATATTTCATTATACCATATTAAAAAAAACCACATTTGTTAAAAATCAATTACTTGAAACAGACAAGTTTTGAATTTTTTAAAGTCTTCAAATTCACCATGGAGGGTACAAGTTTACTCAAATTTCAATTTTTTTTTGAAAATTTCTATTTAATCATTGGTAAGAAATACTGTCCATTGTTTTTCTTATAATGAAAAGCTTGCCTCATTTAATTTCAAAAAAATATGTCTGACAAATGCCCAAGTCTGGATAATTTATTAATTTTTGAGTTGTTTTTTCAAGTAAAAAATAATGTTTTATGGAAAAAGTGGCCAGTTCAGTTCACAGCTGCAACCATCTCATGAGTGTTTTTCCTTGAGACAATTTTTCACTTCTGTGGACACCAGTTCTCTGTATGTACTTCACAAAGAACACTAAAAAGACTGATTTTCCAGGATTGAGATTGATAAAATGAAACTCGTCTGCTGCTTCCTCAAGGTAGCTCCTATGTGAACCTGGCCTTTCTTTTATTGTGGGCCTCTGGAGGTGAGTGACTATAGGTTCCTGCTGCTGCCTCTATGGTAGTTGCATTGCTTGTACATGACCAGAGCAAAAGCAAACTCAGCAAAAGGAGAGATGGAGAGTCTCAGTGGAAAAGCACTTGCCTAATATGTGTGAGAACCTGGGTTAGATCTCCAGCACCACAAAACCAACACACAAAAAGAACAAATTACTTTATGTGAAAATAATCCTGACTTCTTAGGTCCCTGAAAAATTCATGGGGGAACCCTAGGGAACTGTGGGCTATATTTTGAGAATGATTGATATAAAATAGTGTGAGCTCCTCCCCTTTCTCATCCTGTCTGAAAACCCAACAATGAAAACAAATCTCAAGAAAAAAATCAATTTTTTACTGCAAGATCTAATTATTTTGTCACCCAAAGTCTCTAGTCAGGTGTAATGTTAGAAACAGAAGTCTCTGCTTCACTCCTCACTGTGGCCAAAGGTCTGCATCTCTCAGAAACACAAATCTGGGGGGCTGGGGATATAGCTCAGTTGGTAGAGTGCCTGCCTCGCAAGCACAAGGCCCTGGGTTCAATCCCCAGCACCGCAAAAAAAAAAAAAAAAAAAAAAAAAACACAAATCTGGTATCAGTCCCCTGCCTAAATCCTTCTTGAATTTTCTATGCACTAAGGGTAAAATTAAAACTCCTTTGTATGGCTTGTAAGGTGTTTCATGAGGCTCCTGAGCATCCTCCAAATGCTCTTGCTTCCTTCCCTTGAAATCTCTTCCCTTGAAGTTTGTGCTCCATAACTGATTTCCTTTTGCTTGAATAACTCCTATTTTGATGGTTTCTCAGGAACCCTAAGCCTCTAGTGGCTTCAGGGCTGTGACTGCGGCACATTTTGCAATGATTAGTGATTTCAATTTTCATTATCCATTTCCTTCACTACTTGTATAAGTTTATGAAGGCAGTGATCATATGCCTTGCTGGTCGCTATGTTTCCCCTGTCAAGATTCCTGGCATGGAGAGAAACCTGGTTTCTTCCACTTTTTCCTGGATGAAGAAGCAGCGGGGCTAAGTTGGGAGCAGGAGGACAATATACATCTTTCAGAATCTACAGGTTTATAAATATTTATCACAAATGCATCATTGTGACTCTTTTAAAAAATGTTTGGTTTTTTTATATATACCTGATAGTAGAATATATTTTGACATATTTATATAGACGCAGAGTATATCTTATTCTAATTAGGATCCCAGTCTTGTGGATGTACACAATGGTGAGATTCACTGTGATATGTTCATGTATGTACATAGGAAATTTGTGTCAGATTCATTCCATTGTCTTTCTTATTCCTGTCCCCCCACCCTTCCTTTCATTCCCCTTTGTCTAATCCACTGAACTTCTATTTTCTACCCCCCTTGTTGTGTGTTAGCATCCACATATCAGAGAGAACATTTGACCTTTGGTTTTGGGGGATTGACTTATTTCACTTAGCATGATAGTCTTCAGATTTACTGACAAACACTGCAGTGATACAGTCACATCAATGTACAGCAGCTCAATGCATAATAGCTGAGCTACGGAACCAACCCAGGTGCCCTACTACAGATGAATGGATAAAGAAAGTGTAGTATATATACACAATGGAATATTACTCAGCCATAAAAATGGATGATTTCATGATCATTGTGACTCACGTCATGCCTAAAAGGACTCTCAGTGTCCCAAGACTATAAAACATTCTCCTTGGTTTTCTTCACAGACAAGACCATTAAGGGCATACAGTTCCCTAGTGTCAGAGCCAAGAAACCCATCTTCCCTTGTCCTTCTGTGATGCTTCTTAGAATGACCAGACCAAACCAAACCACAACTCTCTAACTTTGTCACAAACATGCACTACAACTTGCAAAATCAAGGTCATCTATCTGTCAGGATTTTTCATGGCTATTTTTAGTTTAGAACTGATCAAAAATATTTTTGTTGGAAATTAGGGAGGGAAATGTCATACATGTAGGAAGGCTTTCCACCCCCATGCTAGGGCTCAAATAAAGGGCTTTTAATAATCCGAAAATTTCATCTCCTAGAGATTGGGCAAATGAGCATGAGTCCAGATAAACTTTGTAATTTCAGCTTTATTTTTAAATAGCTTCTTCTTGACACTGTTACAGGAAAAAAGTTCCATCAATTTTTTAAAAAAATTCTACCTTCCCCCCATGAGTTCTGAAATTCTTTGCATTCTCAATAACTAGAAACAGTAATTTTCACCATCGTCATCATAATTAAACATAATATGATAATGGCTAAGATTATGAATCACCATCTTAATGAATGGTTATTACATTGCTCATTATTATGGTACTTGCTATGAATAATATTTTGGGATTATAGACCATCCAGAAATGGTAAGCTTTCCCTAAGACGATTATTATAAATGATGACAAGGATGCCAATAACGATATAACAACAGTGTTCTACTTTTTGGGGCACATGTAACTACTTTACAGGTGAGACGCTTTAAAAATTCACCTCAGATTTCTTGTACAGAGGCAAGGTAATAAATGATGAATAAGAGTATAATGATTCTTTTACCTGGAAACTTTGTATAACAGCCAGAAAATTTTAAAACGATGTTAATCTGTCAAATATCTATTTATGAACTACTCGGTGCAGGTCAGATGCGTGCAAATTCTGATTTCTTTCTTGCACGATAGTGATATGGGTGCAAAGCCCCAAACCAAACCAAATCTCAACACCCTGCAAAAGAGAACGGGACGTGATTGGTGATGTGGGATGCCCTGCATAATCTACACTGAGAAAAAAGCAGTACACCTAGAAAATCAGGCTCACAAGGCGTGGTGGTACACCCCTGTAATCCCAATGACTTGGAAGCTTGAGGCAGGAGGATCACAAGTTCAAAGCCAGCCTCAGCAACTTAGTTAGGCTTTAAGTAACTCAGAGAGACCTGTCTCTAAATTAAAAAAAGAAATAAAAAAATAAAAAAAATAAAGAAAAGAAAAAGGAAAAAAAAAAAAAAGAAAAGAAAATCAGGCTCTTAGTCCAATGCTCCACCCTTCCTTATGCTCCTGGGAAATTGTGCATTTCTCCCATAATTTTACATTTTAACTTATTAAAGAATAGGTTATCAGTGACCTATTTCCCTTGGAAATTCTGCCAATGGTTTGAAAATGTCAAAATTTCAAAATTTTAGAAGACAGTTATTAATAATAACAATAAATAATAGTAGACCTGTATAAAAAGATACTGAGAAAAATACACATACCTTCTTGAAAATCCTGCTCAGTTCTCCCGTTTCAGGCTTGAACTATTGTAACTCTAATATTATGGATAGAATATTAAATATTATTTAGATTTACACATAAAATGAAGGAAAGACAGACTGAAAAAGATGAACAGTGCCCTTGGATATTGCAGGAATTATAAAACCATCAAGCAAAGTAAAATGAACACTTAGAAGAATGGATATCGGAACACTCTGAATTTGGAAAAACAGGCCAAGTAAAATAAAGAAGCCATTCATGGAAAAATCATATTGGTTTATACTAGCATTGTGCTTTGTAGTTATGATCTGTTTTGTGGCCTTAAGTTATGTATGGTAGGTCCTACACACTCCTCATCTAATGTGGATGAGGAAACTGAGAACTGGTCTAAGCACAGGATCAGATTTTTCATTCTAACGCAATAAAATAGCCCAGTAGACAGTTACCCTGTGCACAAGGGTCACAGACACATAGACAGTGCTTACTAGGCACCTGTGACTATTCTTATTTCTTATTTATAACAACTCTTGCAAGTCTCACAATGACATGTGAGAAAACTCCAGCCCTACAGAGTTTAAGAAACAGAAGTCATATCACAGATATTTGGTAAAGCCAGAAGTTATAGTTAAGACTTTAGCCCCATAGCTATACTGCTGCCAATTTCTTAATACCCATCACAATATCCAGCACATAGAAGACACTTAAGTTTTTAATGAGTAAATTAAAGTGATAGAAATCATTTGATGATGGTGTTATTGCTAGCAGCGTTACTTTAGGACATGTAGTCTATGTCTGCTATATTATCTTGTGTGTCTGCTTATTGAGTCATTTCTTCATTCATTTAATAATATTTATTGAGTACTTTCTATGTTTGGTTATTGTGTTGGGCATTAGGGATACAGGGGCAAGCTAAAATGATGTGGTTCCTCTTCACATGCTTCTAATGGGAGCTGAAACTCTGAAATATTCAAATATACCTATTATAAATTCTGAGTAGTTTAATAAAGATAAAGTTTAAAAGTAAATTTGGTCATGTAATTGGAAAGTGTGGAGAGGTGACATTTTATGCAACAGCCGAATGGGAAAAATGAGTGAGGCAAATTGGATGGAGACTCTACAGCTGAAAGGCATAGCATTTGAGAAGTTTCTAAAGGGGGAAATACCTGGTACTTTCAGGAAAATAATGTGAAAGACTGTGTGACCGGAGCTAGGGAACAAGAGGGCTCATAGCCCAAGAGGAATTTGATTTTGTGACCCATGGACTGGTGTACAGAACCTCAAAGAATTTAAAATTTATCTGAAATGGAAGAATGGGCTCTAGAAGCTTTTATGTATAGGAGTTACATGATTCAAACTGTATGTTAAAACATGACTTTTTAGAATTAGCTACAGAGATCATGAACAAACCTCCTGGCCTCAATAAATCTGTGAGTACCTCTAATAGTGACACAGTTCTTAGCAGTTAAGTATTTCTTGTGGATTTTACCTGGGCCCATTTTCTCTAACCCAAAAGACTAATGTCTCTGAGGATAAGGACTTTTATAACTTCTTTCAAATCACTTCAACCTCTAATAGTAGAGTTGAAACTGTAAAATAGATGTTCAGTAATTCTTTGTGAATTCTTATCTATTTCAAAGTATTAAAAATGCATATGTGGCTGGGTGTGGTGGTACATGCCTAGGATTGCATCTCTTCAAGAGGCAGAGATAAGAAGATTGCAAGTTCAAGGCCAGCCTGAACAATTTAATGAGACTGTGTCTAAAAACAAAAAATTAAAGGGCCTAGAGGTAGTTCAGTGGTAGAGTACCCTTGGGATCAACTCCCAATACCACACTAAAAAAGAACATGTTCACACACATTCCCATGTGCACACACCACACACACATACCAGGGAGATTGAGGTCCTTGCTAACATTTATAGAAGATTATTTGAGGGCCCATGCACAGACAGAGAAGGAACTTTGGTCCAGTCTAAAGCTACCCCAGTGAAATTTCCACCCCTGTTTTATAGACTCAACTTTGCTCCAGTGTTAAGATAAGCATCTGAAAAGAATAGAAACATCTGTCCTAGGCCAAGGCTCACATTCTCACTGACTGTAATTCTAGCCTTGGCCGTAAAGCTTTCAAGAATGAGGCTCTCTCCTGACAGAGGCACCCATTTGAAAGTTCATAAGGCACAATGCTTTTACCTGGGAAATTCTTTTTTGTTGAAAAAGAAAATATCCTATTTTGCAATTTTGAACTTGTAATAGTATTTTAGTGAAAGATACTAAAGAGAAAACCAATTAATGAAGACTTTCAATTAGCTGAGATATTTTGTTGTACTTTAGTGATACAGAGAAAGGAGCAAATTATACACCCCAAGCTCAAAGCAACAACCAGCAGCCCATTTCCAATACTCTGTAAGAAGAACCATTGTTTAGACTGATAAAAATGAGGCACATAAAAGAACACTCTTTTCTGACTATGAAATGTTAATCCCTGGTACATTGTAATGTGGACTAATGCATTTTAGAAGGATTCTTTAACAAGAGTAAGTAGAAAAGTATTTGCCATTGAAGACAGAATTCACTGGGAAATTCAATTAACTAGAAGGAACATTGTACTCCCAAGCATTTTGATTAATTGATGGTCTACTATGCATTCATTAGATTCTGGTACACTTACACTAGATATGAAAAACACAATTATGCATCATTTTTGAATTCCTTACAAAGAGCAAATTACTACATAAGATCAAACTTTAGGCAAACTAAAGTTTTGGTGCCACAACTTATTTCTATCTAACCAAATAAAATATAGGAGTGTTACACATTTTTTAATTAAACCATGGCATTAACAGAAGTTATTAATAAATTATCTCCCCAAACCCACTGTAATATGATTTAGTAATAGATTCTACATGGATCTAAAAGAAATAATAACCCCAGAATTCATTTCATAAATGTATCAGACATACGACAATTGACTTGTGATTTTAGGTAGCTATCCAACAATCTGCAAGAGAGGGTAGAACTTGACTGATGAAGTGGGATTACCCCATGCACATTCAGAACACTGCTTCATTCATAAAAACATACTTCTGGTATTTTTCATTTAAGTCTGAAACCCAGGGATACTGGAAAAAAACATCCCACAACTGGAAGAAATCCACCAGCTCTACATTTTCACCCAGTTGTTACCACTGGAAGGAGAATTGTACAATATTCACACCAGGTGTGACCAGCAGGAAAAAGCTTCATCTGCCTACCCTTGCTCTCATCAATGCTCAGGGGTTAGTTTCATAGGTTGGTTCCATAGGAGGGGTGATTCTATAGGTTAAACAGGTGGTCTTATAAAAAACTACAGTTGTTACCAAAAACATATCCCCTAAAAGCTTTGCTGGAACTTCATAATGGGTTTGGGAAGGAGACCCAGGATGCTTCTGAAGTGCCTGTATTATGACAGCTTTTTGTTGTTAAGGAAGGGGTCTTAGAGGGATTTTGGGAAACACAGGCAATTTTCCATCGCTCTTGTCATTTAACTTGTCTAGTAGACACACAGGTACCCACATTTTGAAGACATGCATATAGGTATATGCACATTGAAGAATAACAGTATTTTTCATAAAAAGATCTGTCTGTATCATACTTACTTTGTGTTATCTATAAAAACCATAATGGAGTCTGTGAAGATATTAGACACACATTTGTTGAAAATGTGATATCTTACTTTCTCTGCTATCCCTGTCTCTTGTAGCAGAGTAAGAAAGATAGGGTGCATTACATTCGCTCTAATCTTTTTTTGACAATAATCACATGGCCTAATTGCTTAAGACTCAAATTAATGTCTATATTGCATTTTATCTTTGTTAAAAAAGATACATTTCCAAAGATACGTTTCCAAGTCCAGAAAAAATGATGATTCTTTGCCCTTCTTTATGAGTTTGTGCTTAGATTTAATCACTAGAATTTGAGCATGGCATATGCCATAGATGGCAATCATGGGATATAGAGGTTGTCATCAAACCCTCTGGAAACTTCCACATCCTCAATGCAGCACTCAAGAAAGCCACTGCTCCATGCACATGGACACAAATTGGACCATCGGTTTTATCATTATTTTCATATGCAATAAATTCTTGATCACTGTTAATAAATTAACCTTTAGATCTACATGTTTTAAAAACTTAATTGGTATGTTAGTCAACTTTTCATCACTGACAAAAATATCTGATAAGAACAACTTAGCGGAAAAAAAATTTTTTTTTTGACTCATGGTTTTGGAGATCTTAGTCCATGGTAGACTGGCTGCAAGGTAGAAACATCATGGTGGAAGAACATGGCAAAGCAAAGTTTCTTAGCACATGGCAGCTAAGAAGCAGAGAGAGAGGAACAGAGAGAGAGAGAGAGAGAGAGAGAGAAAGGAAGGGAGAGAGAGTCTTAGAGGAATATAAACCCTTCCAGGGAACACCCCCAGTGAACTACTTCCTCCAACTAGATCCCACCTCCCAGTAGTCCTTGCAGCTGTTATGGTCCAGTCATGTCCTAAAAGCCCCACTTCTGAACCTTGCTACATTGGGGACCATTCTTTCAACATAAACATTTTGGGGAACATTCCAGAGCCAAACCATAACAGTTGGTGATTTGAATTGTTCTTTGAAAATGCTCATTCTCTCTTGATTCTTAGTCTTCTTCCTCTTTCCTTGTCTGGTTGCTCTCTGAGGGGAGCCTGGGTATTAGGGGAGCAGCATGACTCCTATGACTATGTGGCAGAAGGTCTTTGGAGGTTCCTCCATAAGTTGTTCAATATCCTTTGTACATGGGGGGCCCTAAATCTTTTGGCAACTAAGTCTCAAGTCTGTGACAGAACCCATGAGCTGTAACTTCCACTCTCCTAACTGTTTAACCCTTATCATATGTGATAAACCATATGTATGGACTGACCTCAAGTCTCATTATGAGATTGTACTTGGTAACTGAGTTATTACCAAGATGAATGTTTGTATTTGGTGAAGCATCCTTTGACTTAATTTCCCTGTTTTGAATCCTTTGCCATTCAAATTCACATCATTGAAATCTTCTGCTTATCACTAATCCCTGGGCTTTAATTACTATCTGCAAAGATTCTGAGGTGCTCCTTCTGCCATGACTAATGGTTTGCATTCTCACTGAAGTCATGAAAAGGTGTGCCTTTCTCCTCTACACCATCTCTCTGAAGTATCAGTAGCTATGGCTAATCTCCCAGCTCCATCTCCACCAGAACTCTCCTCCTTTTAAGTATTGACATGTAAGGAGGGGGCTTATTGCACCTAGCTTTTTGGTAAATAGAGTATAGATTTCAGAAACTCTAATCAAAAGAAGAATTACTATAACTTGTGTCCATCAGATATGTAATATTTTGGGTAACATGATTTAACCAACACAACAATCATTTGCTTAACCTTTTCCAGTGACCAAGTGTTGACACCTCTATATTATAAATTAACTGTTCCAAATCCTATTGGTGTAGACCACTGCTCTCAAACTTGGTTGCATCAGAATCACCTGGAATACTTGTTAAAATGGAACCCATCATCTGATTCTGTATAGCAGGCAGAATAATGGCCACTAAAGATGCACATATTCTAATCCCTGTACGAGTGGGCTTGATACATGGTAAGAGTAATTAAGTTTGCAGATAGAATTATGATTGCTAGTGAACTGACCTTAAAATAAGGAGATTATCCTGGATTATTCATGTGAACCCCATAGAATCATGAACATACTTAGATGTAGAAGAGGGAGAAGGAAGAGGGGTTCAGAGTGATGCAATGTGAGAAGAACTTGACTCAATGTTGCTGGCTTTGAAGATTGGGTGGCCTGGCCATGAGCCAAAGATGGAGGAGGCCTCTGGAAGCTCAAAAACGCCTCCAAATAACATGCAGCCATACTGGTACCTTGATTTTAGTCCAGGGAGACCTATTTCAGGCTTTTGACCTCCAACATTGTAAGGCAATAAGTTTGTGGGTTTTGTTTAATTCATCAAGTTTTTAGATTTTTGTTATAGCAGCAATAGAACACTAATACAGTGGAACTGAAGTGGGATCTTGTTGGAAACATGGAGAGATGCTGAGGATGCTGGTCAGAGGGTCAGATGCTGAGAAGCAGAGACTCTGAGAAACTACTTGTACTTTTTACCCTCTGAGGTCTTTTATGGTTGTGATGGACAGTCTTTGGGGTCATTGTCTTCTGCTGGTGTCTCCTTGTATGATTCTCTCTCATTGAGTGTGATGGGATGTGTTCTGCTTCAATAGAATATGGGGAAAGTGATGGGAAGATTATATTATATAAGACCCTGTACTGCTAGCATATTTGCTTTTTTCCTCCCTATTGCTGATTTTGAAGAAGCAAGTTGCTACATTGTGAGAAAGCCCATGGAGAGGCCTGGAGAGCAATGAACAGTGGGTGCCTCCTCTAGGAGCTGAGACCAGCTTCTGGTTGCTAAAAAGAGAAAGTTAGGTTTGCGGTCTGTCAACTGCAAGAAATTGACATCTGCCAGCACCTGAGTGAACTTAAAATTGGATATATTTTCAGTCCAGTCTCCATATGGGAACACAGCTCAATTAACACCTCAATTGCAACCTTGTAACACACTTAACAGGGGATTCAGTTAGGCAGAGTCTAACCTTTTTTAAAAAATTATTTATTAATTTTTAAATTTTTTACAGACTGCATTTTGATTCATTGTACACAAGTGGGGCACATCATTTCATTTATATGGTTGTACACAATGTAGATTCATACCATTTGTGTAATCATACATGTACATACAGTAATGATGTCTGTCTCATTCCACCATTTTTCATATCCCCCTCATTTCCTTCTACATAATCTAAAGTTCCCCCATTCTTCTCTCACTCCCCTTC
Organism: Sciurus carolinensis; assembly: GCF_902686445.1. NCBI lineage: Eukaryota > Metazoa > Chordata > Mammalia > Rodentia > Sciuridae > Sciurus > Sciurus carolinensis. Next base: position 100,557,197 of record NC_062220.1, read on the forward strand.
TAACACATAAAAACTGTGAGAGAATAAATATATGTTGTCTTAAGTGAGTAAGTGTTTAGTAATTTGTTATGCAGCCTAGAAAACTAGTATAGTCTAGCATCTGAAACAGACAGAAATAACCCATGACAAGAGAAGAGTCAGTGGATCCCATTGTGGATCATGTCACTTTTGCAGTTTGGGCCTATAATAATAAAGCTACCATTCATCGAGACTGCACTGTATGTCAGTTTTTTAAACAGTCCCAAAAGTTTTATATTCATTACCTAATTGATTCCATGAAATAGATAGAAGCCCATTACACATACAGAGAAATGGAGGCCCCAAGAAATTGGGCAACATTTTGATAGAGACTAGAAGAGCCCAGGATTACTTATCTGACTGACTCCAAAAGTTTTATCTTAGACCCTGGTGCATGGCTGCCACCCTGACATGAGGTGGTCTTGCACTTGTGGTAGTTCAAGGGTACTCAACAGCTACAGTCTTCCAGTGATAACTGTGGCTTTCCCTGTGCGAGAGCTGCCTATGGTGTGGGTTTTAGAAATAAGAATCAATAGCCACTCTCAGAATTTCGTGTGAACTCAACCCACCATCTTTCCTTTGAGCCCCAAGATATCTCTCAGGTACTTCACCATGTCCTGTAACCTTCATCTGGGAAAGGGGCCCAAGCAGAGTTACTGTGTTCTGAAGTTTTGCGCACATGGAAAGAAACAGGACTTGCCAGCTTTAACAATAAAAAACACTTGCACAAAAACATTTAAAATCAGGAAAAGGGAGTGTTTGACTAAAGCCATTTGTCTATATAACATATTTCCCTTAATTTTTCTCATAATGGATGATTCCTATACACTCATAAGTACAGGGATGAGCCTACTGATTTTAAGCAGACCCACGCGGTTGTGACCACATTCATAACTGTCTCATTTATGAAACTCAGCACACCCATTGAGTTTAATGAAGTAGAAAAATTAGGGACTCGGAAGGCTGCTGAGCTCTATGACTGTGTGCAAATACAATTAATGCACATCTCAATAATGGGTGTCCAGGAAGTGTTCTCACCTAATATCCGATTCAAGACAACCAACAGGACTAACCCAGCGCTTTTTCTGAAGAGACATCTGAAATACATCAAGGAAATAAATTAACTGTCAAAAACTTCATTTATTCTACCGAGATTATGAAATGCAGCTGGAGAACTCATCTGAAAGATGGCTGCAGGAGCTCGGCAGTGAGTTGTGGTTAACACCCACCACCTATGGTCTCCAGGCTGTTGAGGTGAGGAATCCGGGGGTGGGTGAAATGATACAGAACCAGCATCACCTGAGCCAGAAGGGGCAAGTGACTTGAGCCCAGCAAATTAGGGCAAGTCATGGTCAGGGCTGAATTAGCAGCACAACCAATATGGTTGTGGTAAATTCCTCCATTCTGTTTTTATTGAGGAAATAAGCTATACTCTGCTCAGCTCTTTCAAAGTTGTCCACTCTCCCCGCCCCCATTTTTGCCAAGTGTATTATTTTGTAGGTGGTGTACCAGAGTAGAATGGAATAAAGATTCTAGGTTAATGGTTTCCTCTTTCAAACACTAGAATCTTACATTGTGATAGCTTAAGGAAAAAACCCAAACAATTAGAAAATGGAATGAGCCACATCTTGCAAAAAGAATCTGTAAAGATTGCACTCTTTCATGAAAAGATGGTATTAAAAGTGGTGGTGCCTCTGTCTCACCTGCAATGCTGAGTTGTCATGTTTATGCTGATCCATTTAGCAACATTATGAAGAGAATATCTGCATTTCCAGACAAGGAAACAGAAGCTCAGCAGTGTCTTACTCAGCTCTTCATTCCTAACAAATAAATATCTGAGATAATCAGCTTATAAAAAGGAAATGATTTATTTTGCCTCACAGTTTTGGAGGTTTCAGCCCATCATAGATTGGCTCTATTGTTTTGGGCCTGTGGTAAAGCAGCACATTATGGCAGGTACCCTTGGTGGAACAAGTCTGCTCACTTCATGGCTGGGATATGAAAAGAAGAGGAAGGGACTGGCATCCACAGTTCCTTTTGGGGGCATATCCCCAGTGACCTGAATACCTCCCCACATCTTATAGGTTTCACCATGTCCAATGGCACCACACTAGGGACCCAAACTTTACCACATGGGCCTTTAGAGAACAGTCAAGATCTGAACTATAGTAAGCAGCTTAACCAGGGTTGCTCAATTAATAATGGCAGAACCATGGCTTTAGTGGCAGAGCTATTATAAAGGGATAACTAAAACACCCAAATGACTGATCTGAATTAAATTCAAATGTCTTTACAAAAGGAGAATGATCCTGAGGTTTAATTATTCCTGAGTATTAATGTTTGTGGAGAATCTTTGGAGAGATTAATGAGATTAATGAAGTTTCCAGAAAAGTAGCATACATGTAAATAGGTAGATAGGTACAGTGAGGAAAGGAGAGAAAATATTTCAAAATGAAATATTGTTTTTTCAAACGTTGTCTTAAAATGGGGTAAAGGATATGGGGAGAGAAGGTGAAAGAAAAGACGTGGGGAAGAAAGCTGGTTGGAAATTTGAAGGACTGTGTGGGCTGAGGCTCAGCTGCTTGGTTTTCTTCCTTTCTAATGTTGCCCTTGGATTCAGCTGGGGCTGTGAAGATAGACATTCCACAAAACTGTTCTTGAGGTAGCTCTGGTTAGACTAGAAGCAGGAAGTGCCAGAAATCTTGCAAAGAAGCTGATCTCTTGACATTTCCTGCCCTGGACAGCCCAGGAGCTTGGGTGACCCTCTCCACCTGGGAAGCTCCCATGAACTTGGTGAGGTTCACCTAGATCCAACGAGAGCCCAAAGAGCTGACAGCAGCTCTCACCAGCAACAAGGATTTATGTGCCACATTTCAAAGGACATGCATTTTAAGGATTTCTTGCTGTGTGAGAAACCGTCGGGGCAAAATGGAGTAGAAGAAAAGTGCACCTGATTGTAATTAATGCTGACAGTAATCTCCAGCTTTCATTCTGAAAACAGCCAGATGGGAAAGTTGGAACTGTTAATAATAGAAAACGTTGCCATCCACAGTTCCTGGAGCCATAACTCTTTAAACTGTTTGGATTCCAGATCTCCACAGACCAGCCCAAGCCAGATGCTGCTTAGAATCTATGCAGTCATGGGCCGTGGTGGGCCCTGCCATAGGGAAGGAATCAGAGAGAAGAAAGCTCTGTTCTCAGACCCCCAGCCCTGATGAGAAATCTTCGTGATGGAGGCCTGGAGCTGGGGAAAGAGGGGAAGGCAAGGAAATATCAAGAAAATGTCAGGTCAACCTGTGACTTTGAAGCATCTTAACTAATAGTCTTGTACAGGCCTCAGCAAGGGAGGAGCCAGGAACTGTGTGAGGTCCTAGTTCAGAGGAGGCTTCAGAAGGTGCCAGGGAGAAGGATGTCATTCTCCAAGGGCCGGGTCACATGTGTCCCAGCAGAGGGTGGGGTGATGAGAGTGCCTGGAACCAGGGAAGTAGGGAGTTTGGTAATGTTTTATGCTAGGAAGGAAGGCCAGAAAGAGAGAGCCCCACAGGAAGCCATCTCTCTCTCTCAGGAACAGCAGCCATGAGGTCATTCTTTGTCCCTCCAGGAGGATATACAGTTCTACAGAGCTGGCCAAGCCATCTATCCTGCTGACCTGGGTGTCCAGTGACTTGGGTGAGGTTTACCAGTAGTGAGGACACTAAGAGAGCATCTAGGGACTGATCTGACCCCCACTGCTTCCTTAGTACCTTAGTGGAAAAGTTGGGGACTAAGGGTCTCAACGACAGAGAATTTCTAAGTAGAAGATAATAAAATTCTAGCACTATCTGGAGTCCAGGACAGTCTTTAATAGCTTAGGAAATTTCTTTGGTAAACCCAGACATGGAGTCTGGTGCTAAAGCTCCTGGCTTCACTCCCTCCCCTGTTCTTTCCAGGAGCACCATGGAGGTCAGCATTGCCAAAGTCCTGCTGACTCTGGTGTACACACTAGAAGGGGGCATAGGGAGGGACAATCAGGGCTTTCAAAGGTTCTGACCAAAATGAATAGGCCAAACTGGCTGAGGTGGGCAGCCTTCTGGGAGGAAAGAAAGAGGCTGGCAACTCCACCTCTTTGAGACGTAGAAAGAAGCACAAAGTGAGGGCGCACGGGAGCACTGGAGCAGTGTGGAGGTTGACCAACCAGAAGGAGAGAAGATGAACTAGAGTAGATGGGCCTCTGTGCTGTCCTTCAGAAGCCACATTTGAGCCACGGGCTGGGCAAGGCTTCTTTGCCTCAACTTCCAGTAGGAAAGTACAAAAAGGGAGGCTCATTGCCATTGGCTGTGTGTGTAGGGAAGCCTTTTAGAAGTGAAACTCACCACTGAACAGAAGCATATGGCTATGCTTTAAGAGTAGGGAGGGAAGCTTCAGGAGGCCATTGATTTCTGGTTGGCTGCTGGGCAGGGTGTCAATAATCTTGCTGGGCTGGGAGGAACTGGCCCATGGAATGTCTCTAAAAATGGAAGGACTGTGAAAACGATGGATGGGGAGAAATCTCAACAAAGGCTCCTGACAAACAATTAAAGGTAAAATTCTAAACCTACCGGGTAACTAGATTAAAAAAAAACAAAACACAAAATCAAAACATATTTTATTCTTATAAGCACATTCTAATAATTTTCAGTGACAGTTTGGTACATATGAGAGAAAACATGGGGAGTGAAGACTCCGTCTTGGGGTAAGGACCTGAGTGACATGCTTAGAATGGGAATAAAGGACATTGAAATGACCTTAGTGATATTTTAACCTGATCATTTTCATATAGAAGAAACTGCCCAGCCTCCCATAAAATCTCATGGGGAATCTCATTGGATAGGGGACCAGATCCTCAAGACCCCAGTCCCCGGTAGACAACCTGTTGGCCACAAAGGGTCCCCTGAAGAACTCGAGCCTGGGAGGAGCATTCTGGACATTGTGGACTTCATCAATTTTCTCATTTGGGAAATAAAGGTACTGAGCAGATTTGCCAAGGAACAAAGGAAGAAAGTTAAGTTGCAGGGTGGCTTCGACACCTTGGCAGTGAGAACTGTTTATGCCGCTGCCCCAGACTATCTTTCCAGTGCCTCAGCCCCTGCTTGGATAAGACAGACATCTGTTCCCTCCACATGGGTGCTCGGACCATAGGGAGGAACTGGCTCGAACATGCCTCATGGGTTTGTAGATTCTTCTATTAAAGTTGATTTCCACATATTAACAACCTGGCTTAACCCTCCTCCCCCACCCCCAAGACAGCCTCACAGCAGATATGCTTGAATGAACACTCAGAGAACATGTTGTGAAACCCCATTGGGGCCATCTGGCCGCCTGTGCCTTCGGATGCAGCCTTCTGAGCAAGTGCCCTATAACCCAGGTAATTACAGAGCCTGAGCCCACTCAGGGGAATTAAAATGAAGCAACAAGCTATTATTGCCCTTGTCTGCAGAAATAATAATATGTAGTGCCTGGGTAGCACCTTTCATCAGGAGACTTCAAGGTACTTCCCAGGCATTGTTTGATTGTAAGCTCTTCTACCACTGATCTGCAATAAAGGAAATGAAGAAGAAAAGAGAAGTCTCTTGTCAATGGACAAGTATTAGCTGGTGGTAGAAGTGGGCATTGGCTCTGGAACAAGGGACTTCACTCTGGCTCCCACTGAGACAAAGTGAGAGACTCCACCTGGGCAACAAGAGCACAGGCTGTGTGGACACAGATGGAAGGTGAGGAATGCAAACAGCAACGCTGGGAATTGCTAGAAAGATTTAGCATTTCCACAGCTTCTCCGTGGGTCAGCCCTACCAGGCTCTGGGCATACAGAAAGGAGGCCAAGGGAAACAGGAGAAGCCCCAGGGATGTTTAAATAAGTTCATGGAGTTCAGCAAAGGCCCCAGAAGAGATGGGATGACTAAGACCAATAAAGCCATGGTTTTATAAAAGAGCCCATGGGGACAAACTAGGAAACTGCAGGCCAGTCCATTTGACATGAATTGTGGGCCACTTTGAACTTCTTTTAAGAGTCAAAGAGGAGAACATTTGGAAAGATCCAGATTGACTGGGGTGACTGGGTAGCTTCAGGAAGTAAGGGGCATTGTATTTCACTAACCAGGGGATTCTTTATAGATCCGGCTAGTCTGGCTGACAGAGGGAGCCAAGTCTTATGTTTGGAAAACCTGCGTCCCCAAGCCAGGCAAGCAGGGCCCACAGGGCTGAGCAAGTTGTGACGAGAAGTGGACACCAGTCAAAGGAACAGGAAGGATTTTAAAGATCTCTCTACTGTGCACACTCAGTTAACCTTTGCCATTAATCAATCCCGAGAGCAGGGATACTTGGCCCTTTGTCTACTGTTGCATTTCCCAGAATGTGTTCCTCAGAATCTTGATCACGTGTGGATGACTCAAAAACTGTTCTATAGCCAGAGCCATTTTGGAAATGCTGCGGAGTGCTTTGATTTCTCTCTTGAAGATGAATGAAGTATATTAGCTTATTAAAAGCCCTGAGATGTCTTGTAGGAAAGAAACATTTCAAACTGTCTTCATCCTTGCGTTCTCCCAAATTATTTACCCACAGAACACTGTGCCCTTTTGCAAATACTTGTTAATGTTTCAGAGAATAAATCAGCCCTCGGAATGCCATTAGGAAGCCCTGATGCTGGAAGATGATGCCATTGTCCATCTGGTCCTACTCACTCCTTCAGGCCTTCACAAAGGGCAGACACTGCTGCTTGAGGCACACTAGAACCAACCAGCCACACTGAGCAGAGGAACCCTGCTCAATAGTGCAGGAGAGTTGGCAGTGGAGTGTAACTCAGTTGTAGAGCCTAGGTCCTGTCAGGACAAATGGACAATCAACAAAGCAATGTTCAGAGAGTGAAGTATAATCAAGCATGGGCTGGGCAAGGGCTAGCACACTGAACCCCTTGGAAAGCAGGGGAAGGCAGCAGGCGCCAATTGCTAGAAAATGTTAGATTGTCGTCTGCAGGAGTAACAGTAATCAGTTAATGATTCTTTACTAAGTGCTTAGAAACCCTCTTCAGTACTTTCTATGCATGCCTCTCACCTAAGCCTTATGAGCAGAGCATGATATAGAAAGTAACAATATATCCTAGAGAAGTCAAATAGTTTGCCACTGTTGGAGCATGAATTAGAACCCAACTGTCTGTCTTTAGAGTCTTCCCTTTTAGCCTCTACGCCGGGAGTTGGTAAACAATGACCCCAGGCTAAATCCAGACCACTGCCTGTTTTGGACATTAGTATTTTATTGGAACACAGCTATCCCTGTTGTTTTCTTCTGCTCTCTAGATGCTTGGGTACTGCAGTAGCACAGTTGAGAAGTTGTGACAGAGAATGTACAGCCCACAAAGCCTCAGATATTTACTATCCTTTACAGTAAAAGTTGACTGATCTCTGCTTTATGATAGTCTATCTTTACTTGAGGGCTGTGAACACATGGAGAAAGAGCTTCAAGGAGGATAGAAACAGTTTGTCAGGACCTTAACATTATGAGCATCATTATAAGCCTATGTTTTAGGAAAGGCATCTGTCCTAGAGAACACAGATAACCGGACAGGACACTTCCCAGTGAGGCACTAAACCTCAGTGGTGGGATGGGGGAAGGTGGATTGTGATTTGGAGCTTCACAAACTTCATTCATTAAACAGACTCTTGTTGAGTTTTTAATGTGCCTGATATCCTAAGCCCTACAGTCAGCAGATATTGGGTTTATCTCAGAAGAACTTAACTCTGAGTCACACCACAAGGTTTAGGCTACAAATAATTTTTCTGATTCTCTCAGGACTGCTGAAAACAAAATTTGTTCTGAGCTTATAATTGTTTCCTTAACTGAACCAAATGTTCAGGTCTAGCTGCAGCTCTTGACCCAGGGAACCCGGGCAGACAAGACTTGGAGTTAAGGTGGGGCTTGGCACAGGTCCCCATTTGAGCTTGTGATCAGGGTGAACTGGCGCTCTTGGCCCACATGGGAATGGACAATTGGTGCAGGGCTCATTAGCACAGCAGGCGAGGAGCTGGGGATTAGTACCAAGGGGTGATGAGCCGTGTATGAGCGAGGCAGAGTTGGGGGTTTGTCCTGTGTGCTGTAGGCCTTGGAGACGAATCTTAGAGCCACTGACCCAGGAAAAGGCTGGGAAAATAAAGGAAAGCCCTGCTGAGACAGTTTTGGATCAGTCTTTCTTTCCTCTCTGGTCTTCTCCCTTCAGATCAGGCTAACCCAAAGACAGCTGCACAGGCCTGAGGAAGGACAGGGGGAATCTGCATTTCTGATATATAATTCAGATAATTTTTATATAGTTGTTCCTTGACTGTGACTCATTTGATTGATTCTGATATTTTCTGAGGCTCAGATTCTTGCTCATAAGCTGTCTACAGCCCCTCTCTCTCAGGACCCTTCCTCTCATGCTGGTATATTCTTGTCCTCATTTTCCAGAGCTCTGCTCTAAGGTCACCTTGATAGAGAAGTCCCTTCACTCCTGATGTTCTGACCCTCCCCTCCAGAGGATCATGGGGCTAGCACATCCTGTGTCATCCTCTGTCACCCCAAGTGAAAATTCTTGTCCTCAGACTCCAGCTTTGTGAAACATTTATTTTAATTCCAGGTTGCTCTAGTCCTCACATCCTCGGGGGAGCAGATTAGGGTTTGCAGTTCCCTGAACCTCTTCTTGTGCCCCCAACTATCAACCATTGGTTAAGACCTGAGTTGTTTCTAACCCTGACCTACCACTGACTTGAAGAATACTGTCAGATGAGGAGGCAGAGGCTGCCCTCTTCAGCTCCCTGGTCTAGGTACTAACAACTTTGTCCCTACATTTTCTCCTGAAGAGGAGTAGGGAAGAGTCCTACAGAGTTGGCAGGATTTCTTCTGAACAGCAAGCTCACCAGGGCAAATGTGATCTGCATCAACACCGTCACCTCTCTTCTGACTGTGCAGAAGTGGGCAGCATATGTCTTGCAACTAGAAAGTCTCTCCTTCTATGGGTCTATTATGGGACCTTTGTTAGTCTTGGAGCATGGTCAACTCCACTGGATAATAGATGTCAAAAGCACCTCTTTCAGGAGCAAACTGATTACCTTCCTCTTCCGGTTCAGTGGGAACCCTCCAGGTCAAATCTGAGGAAGGGTTGTGAAGGGCCTCAGCATACTTCTGGGCTGCCGAAGGTTACAAGATTGCATTCAAAATTCTGTTGTGAATCACTTCACAGAGACAGGCAGCAACTGAGTTGTACATTTTTCTGTCTTAAGCCATCAACCAAAATGGTCAGATTCATAATCATGGTCATTTGGGAGAGGGGAAGAGGGAGGTTATTAATTTAGGATGTACAATGCATGTTACATTTCAATATTCACATTTTATTTTTCTTTTAAGATATGACATTTCCTTTGAAGTGAATTAAAATCATATGATAATAGGAGTCACATTCAGGTATCTATCATTTCCCCTCTGTGATGACCCAGCAATTTCCACATTTTTCCTTGTGACTATCAGGACAAATTTCCTTTTGTATGTTGCCATAACCTATTAAAAAATTGAAGTGGAATATTTGGAATATTTTATTGTTGCAATTATTTTGATTCCCATTAATGGCTAAGATGTGATCAAAACAGTGTGGAAGCTAGAGCAGCCAGTGGTCTCTCATGGATTCACTGGAGTCTCAAACCATCATTGGTTTTTTTTCTTGTGCCCAGAGATAAATCTTTAGGAGCTGATCCCTCTGTGCCTTCCTCTTCCTCTACATCAAGCTCCATACTCTGAGGTGAGGGCCTCTGTGCTAGGTTCCCTTTCCCAGGCTCAGAATGGTCTGCTCTTGTCAGGGGCTGTGGGAGCTGAAGAAGTCAGGGGAAGAAGCTTGAGCTTTGATTTCTGGTTAGCCTGAGTTTATAGTATGACTTGGACACACACTAACAGAGAGAGACTGAGAAAGTCTGTTAGCGTCTTAATGCTTTTTTTTCATGTCAAAATGAAATTTTCAGTGATAATTTAAAAGAGAGTAACATATGTAAAGTGCCTCAATGGGACCATTCAAGGTGATGAATAAATAGCACCAACCATGAAAGCGGTCGGCAGCCATGCCTGCTACTACATTACCAATGCCAAACACCACAAGCTGCTATTTTGGACGTAGTTTGGTGACTATCAACCTTAATTGCTGCTTCCATGTACCTCTGGTCTGCTCTGATTGGTCCAGGTTTGTTCTGATCCTACTGCCTTCATTTAACAAATACTTATTAAATGTCTGTTATATGTAAGTCTCTTGGCTGGACAAAGAAAATACAGTGATTTCAAGGAAAATAGGCAATACTTCTGTCCCCAAGGAGTACACAGACCAATAACTTCTAACCTGGAGCTTCCTCTCCCCTCAGCCGCAATGGGCCTCCTCTGTCAAGTCTAGGTTCCTTTCCCTTCCTGCTCCCATTGCTGAGAGCCACCAGAACAGTTTGAAACAAACAGCCCTCTCTCTCATCTCCCTGTGTTGCTCAAGGGTATGTCTACTAGCTGTGCTCTTCCTTGTCTACTTCTGATCTCTCTCTCTAAGACATGTGGGCGAGTTTAATAATAATAACTAACACTAATAAGCCCTCACCAGGGGCCAGATACTATTGCAAGCATTTTGTATGTTTAAGGTCATTTCTTTCTTCTTAAAGCTACCCTTTGAGATTCATACTATCTTTAAAACCAGGAACCAGGAGATGTTACTTGCCTAAGGACCTGCATATAATCTGCCAGCAGAGTCAGGATTTGAAATCAAGCTGTCAGAGGTGGAGCCCCTGGCAGAGCAGTGCCCTGCTCCCTCACACTAGCGTTGGGCATGCTTCCTCAGACAGGGCCCCCTTCCAGTCACTTCTCTGCTTTGTCCTCAGCAGTCTTGGTTCGTTAGACCAGCTTTTGCTTTGTTTAACTCTTCTTTGTTGAGAAATGTCCTAGTGTGAGGTGAGCACCTCTCCCAAGCAATGAACTTCGCCTACTTTGATGGTTGGTGAAATGGGGCAGGTTAATGGAATTGGTGTCCTATTTTTGTCTACTGTTTTTAAAAAATAATTTTTTTTCATCTACTTAGCTTGTCACCACTATCAAGAAACTCAAGGACTTGAACTTTTCTGTCAATGTGACAGATTAGCATTCCTTTTGCTGGTTCCCTGTGAAGATGAACTTTCCAGGGAAGATGGCAACTAGTTAGGAGCATGTTATGTACCTTCTTTAATTCTCATTGAAATAAGTGAGTGAGAGATAAAAGTTTCTACAGGATTGGAAATTAGAAATACAGACTAATGAAGTACTAGAAACCAGGAGGAATTTCTTCCAACCTAATCTTGGATGGGACCTTAGGTAAACAAGCTGGATTAAGAAGAAAGACATTAGGAAAGTTCTACCCAATCCTACTGAGTTATGTGTTCTGGAATTCTAGAGCCTTCCCCAATTAAATGATGAAGTAACTGCTTTCTGTCTTGGCTAAGGTCATTTATCCAATCAAACCCCTTTGTTGTCATTTCTTTTTTTTTGATTTCTACTTAGAGAGTACTGTTTGGTTAATACAATCAGCCAGAAATAGTCAAAATGCAGGTGTGGGACACTGACAATAATAAATGAATGAGACAGGAAAGAGCACACTGTAAGGATTGCTGTAAACCTATAATTAAAAATGAAAGAAATACATGTTGAAGATTTGGGTCTACTTTGTCTTCTATTTGGTGCAGGGTCTCTGGTCTAATTCCTGTTGAGAGTAATCCTAAGTCTTGGCTGGCAGCAGTGAACATCTCAAGTGTGTAAGGAAAGCCTTCTCACATACAAGCCTGACAAGAAAACCTGCGGGGAGGAGCGTTTCGCTTCGGCCACCTAGGAAAGTACACAACTGCCCCAAATTGACTCAGTGTTACCAAGGGAACCCATATAGGAACCTGGTGGTCTGATCCTCCGTGGCACATTGTGATTGGGCAAGAAACCTATAAAATGTATAGCTGCTCCGCAATAAATGACTTTGCAAGCTGCTCACCACAAGCTTACTTCCACCCAACTCCTGGAGTCTGGGTCTTGACTCCACACTACTTACCCTGCATCTGAACTAGTCCAGCAGAGGAAAAGCAACACATTCCTAAGTCCTTGTTGATCCATTTTGAGTTGAGTTTTGTGCAGGGTGAGAGATAGGGGCTTAATTTCATTTTACTGCATATGAATTTCCAGTTTCCCCAGCACCATTTGTGGAACAGGCTATCTTTTCTGCATTGTATGTTTTTGGATCCTTTGTCTAGTATGAGGTAACTGTATTTTTGTGGGTTTGTCTCTGTGTCTTCTATTCTGTACCATTGGCCTGTCCATTTTGGTGCCAATACCATGCCATTTTTGTTACTATTGTTCTGTAGTATAGTTTAAGGTCTGGTATTGTGATACCTCCTGCTTTACTCTTTCTGCTCAGGATTGTTTTGGCTATTCGAGGTCTCTTCTTCTTCCAGATGAAGTTCATGATTGCTTTCTCTATTTCTATGAGGAATGTCATTGGGATTTTAATTAGAATTGCAACCTAGATGCCCTTCAACAGATGAATGGTTAAAGAAACTGTGGTATATATACACAATAAAATATTATTCAGCCATAAAGAAGAATAATGTTATGGCATTTGCAGATAAATGAATGGAATTGGAGTATATCATACTAAGTGAAATAAGTCAATCCCAAAAAACCAAAGGCTGAATGTTTCCCTGATAAGTGGCTTGTGATATATAATGGGGGTTGGAGGAGTGGGGAGTGAAAGAAGAATGGAGGAACTTTAGATTACATAGAAAGAAATGAGAGGGAGGGGATGTGAAACATGGTGGAATGAGACAGACATCATCACCCTATGTACATGTATGATCACATGAATGGTATGACTCTACATCCTGCACAACCATAGAAATGAAATGATGTACTCCATTTGTGTACAATGAATCAAAATGCAGTCTGTAAAAATAAAAAATTAAAAAATTAAATAAAAGAAATATGGACTATCAAGTTATCTTGTGTTTCTAAGTATAAAGTGATCAGAGTGGGGCAACTTCCCCCTTATCAACTCAATGGGCTCTACTGTGTAGAGTTTTAGAGATAACAAATTTAGATGGAGTTCTGCAAATGAAGCAGATTTCCAGTTGAAGATCTTAGAGGAAGATTGCAACAGTGTTCATAAGGTTATTTTGCTGGAAACCAGGTGATTCTCTGCATTGTAAATATTGGCAAACATCAGGCATGGAGAACCCTCTGATTATTCAAAAACAAGTAAACAGGAAAAAAATCCCCTATGGGGTCAAGGGAAAAATTTTAAAAACGGAGCAGTAATATCAAGATGGAGGAGGAGGATGGACTTTTGTATTAAGATTTACTCTAGGAAAGGCTCATCAATAAACCACCTTCATATTCATTCTACAAAATGCTCAAAGACATGTGGCAATGAAACATTAAACCTGTCAAAATTCAGTAACCCAAAGTGGGGAGGTAATGAAATTATGGAAACCAGATAATATTGAGTGAAGTCTCAATAATCATTGTAATGTGATTAGAAATTAAAAGGAAATGCTAAAAAAAAGAGGGAGAAAGAAAATGCAAACAATGTAGGTAACAATAATTGTAAGGATCATAAACATCAGAATCATCCCTTATTCCAGGGGAACTAGAAAGGAGGAAAGAAACAGACGGTAAACCAATGATCTTTCCCCATCTTACTTATTAAGAGGGGCAGAGGTTCAAAAGTTCTGTTTCTTTCTAGGAGAAAAATGTACACTGGAGCATTTAAAAAATTGCACTTGAATTAACTATTAGTATAACTATAAACAGAGTATACACACACATGTATGCATGTGTATATATATATATGTATATATATATATGTATATATATATATATACACACATACATATGTTTTGTTTTTGAATTATAAGGTTGCAAAAAGGATAGAAAAGAGTTTCTACTAGGAAAAGATCAAAACAAAACAAACACAAAAACCCAAATACAATGCACACTCAAAAGGGAACAGTCATGAAGTATGATGCACATAAAGCATAGAGCAAGGTAATAGAGGAAATATCCCCCTTATAAGTACAATAAATGTAAATGGATGACATTAAAATATGAACCCATGTACAGGATGCCCAGGAGTCTGTATTTTAATGTCATCCCATTACATTTAAAAAAAGAAATAGATAAACATAAAATTTAAAATAAAAGTTGAAAAGAAGTGAATTACTATTGTGAATCGAAAAACTTTTTTGGAGGTATGTTTACAAAACATCCAAGCTTTAAAGGTAACTATTCCAATAGCACAACATAATGATTGTTTTCTTTTCTCACTCAATTAATGACTAGTCTTTTAAAAAATCAAGATTGAACACCATTTTCTTTGATATGCACCCCATAAATGAAGCACATGAAATTCCTGGTAGGTAGGATTTCTAGTCTTCTTCATGTCTCATCAACTGAAACCCAACTTTTATTGCCCTGACCAAGAGTAAAGTGGGTTCTAATAGTCCAATTTAACATTTTATAAGTTCTCTTTTGGATAATGGTCTGGTGAATTGTTGAAGATCAAACCTTGGTATTGTGATTAAAACTAAGCTCACATTAGAGCAATTACATGGTTATTTGCACTTATGATGTAATCCTCTTAGACAAAAAGTCCCATGCAAGTCATGCCAGTCATCATTAATATTATTGTGGTGTGAAGTGAATTATGTGGTTAGTATTTCATATACAATACATTCTGCCCTTATTTCTGTCTTAACACAATCCTTTTAGGTCAAATAGATTCTTATATGATCTAAATCTCACAGGAACTGAAACTCACAGTGCTTCTTTTATGCATTAATGAGAGTGGATGTTTGTTGCTTTTATTTATTTGAATAAAATTATTTTAATTCAAACATTCTTTTTTTTTAAATACTTTTTCCAGCTTCTTCCAGATGGATATTTATTTATTTATTTATTTATTTATTTATTTTACAGACTACATTTTGACTCACTGTACACAAGTGGGGTGCATCATTTCATTTCTATGTTTGTGCACGATGTAGATTCATACCATTTGTGTAATCATATGTGTACATAGGGTAATGATGTCTGTTTCGTTTCACCATTTTTATTATCTTTAAAACAAATATTAGTGGTCCAAAGTATTCGTCTGTATGCAAATATTTAAAAACATAGCTATGCATCCAGTGATAAAATTACCTAGTTCTGGTGCTCTTGAGAAGCTCTGAGTGATCCTTAGGCTTCCACTTGTTTGTCATCTCGTTATTATATTTAGGATCTTTCCTGATGTCCTCAATAGCAGCTGGCAAGTGCTGAAATTCACTACATGTTAGGTTGGTATTTACATTGAATTTGATCATAGCATATAATTCATTAGGGACACAGAATGGTTTGTGTGAATGCAACCAAAGGCTTTTATTTGCAAATAATATATGAAGCCCTACTATGTGCTAGTTACAATCATCCATGAGTTTGTACTTTAGTTATAGAGAGCCATAAACTCATTAAATGAGAATATATACAAGTAGAAAGTAGCAAGTACCCTCAAAGAGATTCATATGAAGGACTATGAGAGCTAAGAATGAGTTTCATGATCAAGACTAAGTTCAGGCCCTCTAATCTAAACAGTGTTAGGTCCAGGTCAATGTCCAAGCTGTGGTTGCTTCAGCAACCAAATGGGCTATTCTAAGTCTTTAGATTTAAACATGCCACTGTCCAGGACTAGAGGGTCAAGATCATCTTTTACAATTGGCTCTCTAATTTATTTTCCTTGTTCAGTTTTTAAAAGTCTCACAAGCATTTAGTGAGTGTCTATATTCACTAAATGATATGTAGACAGTGATGAAATGAGATAGATACAGAATTGTGAGGATCATACAATGGGGGACATGCACATACTAACAGATGTTAAATATATTTGATATATAATATTATATATATGTTGAATACATATGTATTAATCATATATGTATAATATGAGATACATATGTATGTATATATGTACATAATAAGTGATACACATATGTATATTCTATATATATATACTGAGGAGAGATGAGGGATAATTAGATTAAGCTGATTATTTATGGATGACTTCTAATGGCAAAACCACTTTAGATTGATTGCTAAATGATCAAAACAAGATAGTTAGGTGAAGAAATAAGTGAAGGGGATTCCAGGCAGAAGGAAGCACAAGAGTAAAGGCAAAGAGTCAAGAGTGAATGATGTGCATAAATATTTGTCTTCTGTCCTCCACTGCATTGCCTAACCAGGATGGGTCTGAGAGGATGGCAATTGTGAACTTGCAATTATGGTCTATGAGCCATTAGGAACTGATTGCATGTCTACAAGGAGGGTGGGCAAGAAAGCAAGGGGAAGACCTTAGTATTAGCTCAAAATTGGGGGAGTGATGGATCTGAGGAAGTTTCTCAGAGATGGTCAGATGCAGTCTGTGGTCATCTTTTTCTCCAGCTTAGAGGTGGGTGGATCTGCAAAAAGTGTTGACAGAGACAGAGTTGGATGAAATGGAGTTTGGAAGTTAACTGTAGTTGAGATTATTAGAGCACAAACTGGCAAGAGATAAAGTCGAGAAAGAGTTTGCTCATTAACTTGCACGTTATTCTGTACATAATTATTTAAATAACTAGTTATTTAAATAATGGAATCAAGTCTGGTTTTAGAAAGACCACATTCAGTGTGGAGACTGGACTAGGGAAGAGGAGAAATGAGCAGGAGAAAAGCAGGGACTCCTGAGGTAGGCGGGATCTGAAACGTTGCGTGTCAGGGCTCAAGTTAGGAAACAGTGTGTGCGTAAGTGTCCCTTGGCTTTCCTCCAAGCAAATACGTAGAATAGGCTTTGTAGTTCTCTTGCCACCTGGGCCGCAATGTGGCCTTCCTTGAGGTTATCCCCTCTTATATGGCAAATTAATCATCCCCAAATTGAAAATGTCAACAACATTCAGTTCCATCTCTACTCTTGCTTCAGTATTTCCAGCAAGGGGTTGACCAGTTATAGCTCTTTAATCCCAACTCCTAGGACTCTCCTCTTTAATTGGTCTGCTCCAGACAGATCAGGAGGTTGAAAAATCTCTTTTTCTATTAGGCCTTTACACATGTTTCCCTTCCTTTCCTATAATCTGCAGGTGCAGATCTACAGTTACCTCCTCCCAAGTTCCCCCTCCCCCATAATCAGTACTGTCTTGCCTTGTTCTTTCACTGGGACCACTGGCCATAGTCAGAAAACGTGACCTACGTGTCTTTTGTGCCATTATTATCCACCTTTTACTCAAACTGTAAGTTGTACCAGGTCAGGACTCATGTCTGTCTTGTGTATTATTGACTATCCAATATTTCCCATGGAACCTCATTGTTTAAGCTCCTTAAACATGAACCCAACAGGTCTTCTCTATGATGTCTAGGTCTGCTTTTTAATATCTATTGAAGATGGTCCTTGAGCCTTGCAAAGGTGCCCTTAGTTCTTGGCCATGGAGGAAAGTCCACAGGGTATGTGAACTCTCCCATGGTCCTACCACCCGAGGATGAACAAGTGATGGTTAAGAGCTACACTGGACTCTGGGAACAGAGCAACTAACTTAGATCAAGTTTTTTGTCCCTCAAAAATGTGACTTTTTATTTTTTAAAAAATTATTTATTTATTTTTATTTTTTTACAGACTGCATTTTGATTCATTGTACACAAATGGGGTACATCATTTTGTTTCTATGATTGTACACAACGTAGATTCATACCATTCGTATAATCATATATGTACATAGGGTAGTGATGTCTGTCTCATTCCACCATTTTTCATACCTCCCCTCCCTCTCATTTCCTTCTACATATTCTAAAGTTCCCTCTCACTCCTCACACCCCCAACCCCATTATGTATCATTCTCCACTTATCAGGGAAAACATTCGGTCTTTAGTTTTTTGGAATTGGTTTGTTTCACTTAGGATTTTTCATTCTTAAAAGATGCTAAGCTTCATTAAGGAGAAGATTCTGGTAGATGACTTCCAAATTATTTTTCTGAAGATATATCCAAAGAATTATTAGAATAATGAAGATGAATACTATAATGCTTAATTACAGCTCAATAAAAATATAAATAAGGTTGTCAGTCATTTATAATTACCTCTTGATCTGATCCTTCCGGAGAGGAAGGAGTGAATTATGCTCCCTTTGGAGGTGAATTAACCCTTTCTGGCTCCTCATTGCGATAAAGCTATAATTTTCCAAGTGCAAGGCTTGCAGCAAAACAGTTCAATTATAATCCAAACACAGGCAATTTACTTACTGGTAGGATTAGTGCTCTTGGTTCATATTTATGAGGAGTCAAACATCAAATGAAGGCTGTCTCTGTGCTAACCACCTTGTGTAAAACATTACTGGAAGAGTTGAGACTTGTTCAGGGTTCGGCATCTCTTATAAGCAAGGGCTTATCCACTAGGACCAAACAGTGCAGCTGGAAACGTCCCACACTGCTTGACTGTTAATGGCCTGGAACCTGCACTAACAGGGCCCAAGGTGCAGATCTGGACGATGCACTCCTTTGGTCCAAACCTATGGGACCTTGGAGAGCATAGAGTGCTGCTCTGAGAATACAGCTCAGTGCACCTGTGGTGATGGCAGGCCTGTGTCTCCTTGGAGGCCAGCAAGGATGTGTCTTGGAAGACCAGTGCTGTGAATTTCATGGGGTCGTGGATGGCTTGAGGGGGCGGCACGTGGCTAAAGATGACAGACATTGGAAAATTGTCTTTAAGCACAGTGAGATTTTGGGCTGGGGACCTATAGGTTATCAAACTAGAGTTTTCTGTTAACATGCTGTGACACAGCCTCTAACTGGGGCAAAAATGTTTTCAACAAGAGGTTTGAGGCCACCTGCAAAGGACAGTTGTCTTGGAGCCCAGAGCCCATCAGGGCAGAATATCCTGCTGCCCTTAAAAGTAACATTTGGCCTCCTGGTGATAGTATTGTATATTTGTTCCCATTTTATTTTAACTCTTGTTTCTTTTCTTCAGGAAAGCCAGTGTGCAGTGACAGAAAATAATGTCATCAGAAAGGCTTTGGTGTCACAGGTGGGTGAAAAGAGGGACTATGGACCAGGCCTGGAATCCTATGGCTCAGTGGGGGCTTAACCTGGCCCCTCTCCTGCAGCAGACTTGCTATTTACTACTTTCTCAAGGCCCCCACTGAAGACCAAGGCGTGTGAATTGAAGGAGCAGGGGCTGGGGTTCTTGGTGAATGATGCATGGCTACCATTGTGGCTTCTCAGGGACCTGGCAACCCCACAAACACCTCCTGCCTGTCTCCCTGGGGAGCTCCCTGCTTCCTGGGCACTCAGAGCTTGGCTAAGTGACCTCCTCTGCCTTCCATCCTCTCCAGTTCCCTGTGTTCCCCTGGAATCTTGTTACTAGTACTTTCTTTTTCCTTTATTTATTTATTTTTTTTAGGACTGCAGGGGAGTATTCAAAAGGATGCAGAAAACACACTCAGAGAAAGTGCTCTGTGAGGAAGTGCTATGCCTTTCCTCACAGACAGCCGTCCTCACAGGGATCCTCACCTCATGACACCCCTCATCCCTGCCAGGGGATCTATTTTAGCTCCTTATTTATACAGCAAGTGCAACTCGACAGGAACTGTGACCACATTCTTAGGCAATGCCATCAAGTGGCTCTTCGGAGGGGTGCGAGGGACTGAGCTCTGTTCTCCTCGTCTGTGAGTGCAGCTGCCATTGAGGGCACAGCCCCATGTCCCAGGCACGGACAAGGGACTCTTTCTCCTCTCCCTTGAGGGAAATGAGTTCAAGTGAGACTGCAAGTGTGATGGATGGGAGGAATCCAAACCCACAAGATGTTTGTCCTTCTGGCTTTTTCAGACTCTCTTTTCTCTGGAGCATGAAAACAACACAGGGTCCAATCCCCTTTCTCACTCATGGACACTGGCATCCGTCAAATTCCCTCACGTAGTAGCCCCCTCTGGAAAAAAATGTGTGGTGAATTGATGGGCATAACCTCTAAATAATGTTATTTTTAGCTGTTCCATTCTCTGTTGACAAAGTACAAAAATCGGAGGAAATTTATGAAGGCAAATATAAATAGGTGAACTTCCTCCTCAGAGTTTTCATGTGCCAGTCAGAGGCAGAGATTGCTAATTGGCTGCCCCTTTTTTTCTTAATAACAGATTTCTAGCTTTATCCACATATCCAGCTTCCAACTTCACTTGCAGGTAGGTGTAGACAGGTAACCTGGCCAATGAGATGGTTGATTTTAGATGCCAACTTGACTGTATTAAGGGTTCCCCAGGTACTGAATAAAGCAATTTTTCTGGATGTCTGTGAAGGTGTTTCCAGAGGAGTTGACATTTCATTCAGTGGGCACCATCCGTTTGAGAACAGAAAAGCAAAGAAAAGATAAATCTACTCACTTTCTCCTATAGCTGGGACACCTTTTCTCTCCTGTCCTTGGACATCAGGACTCCAGGTTCCCTGGCCTTTGAACTGTGGAACTTAGCAGCGATTCCCCAGGTTCTCGAACCTAAGGTCTTGGACTAAGAGTTGCACCATTGACTCCCCTGTTTCTAAGGCCTTTGGACAAAGACTGAGCCATACCACTAACTCCCCTGCTTCTCCAACCTTCAGTCAGCATATCATGGTACTTCTTAGCCTCCATAATCATGAGTCAGTTCCCATAGTAAGTCCTGTCATGTGTTGGTAGATCTACCTACAGAGCTATGTCATCTACATACATCTCTCATTTGTATATACCTATCCATTTGCCCCAATTGTCAGACTGTCTATGTATTATGTGTTGTTCTTTGTAGATTCCTGACCAATACAGGAACTGAGGTTTTAGGTGACATTAACTAGAAACTTTTTAAAAAGTCATTGACTCCTGTATGCAGGCTAGGGAAAACTTTCTCTGCCACTTCAGCTTTCTTCCTTCTTTTAACCTGCAAGTGGGAAATTATGACTGCAACTACAGCATCTAGCGTGGTGATGTTTAGACTGAAAGCCACATACTAGGTTGATAAAACAGAATACAGAGGAGTCTGGGGCCCTGAAGACAATCAAACTAGTCCTTCCTGTGGGTCTTTGCATAAAAGTGAAGTACATACATTTCTATCTTGTTTAAATCATATATTTTAAAAATGCATTGTTTTCTATTCAGTATACTATTTACTTAAAAAAAAAAAGTACACAGTTGCCTGTGGGTGATCAATTAGTAATCTGTTAGAACAATGAGTCCATCTGTTGACAACCAACCTAGTCATTTTACTTTTTCTGGGGGAGTGAGCATTGCTATTTTGTAGGTTATGACTGCTTTGCTGGTTCTAGGTAAGCAGGAGATAACCTGAGGGCCGTTCCTCACTGTGATCTGTCACTACATGATCCAGCCCTGACCAGGAAGGCAGAAGTCCTTTCAAAAGTGTTCAGAAACATCAGTTCTCCTTTTGCTTCTCATTTTCTCTAAATTCTTTACTTCTTTCTTCACTTGCCCAAAGCCAGTCATCCTATATCTTATATGCATCTCAGTATTGTTGGCCAAAATAATAAATAAAGCAACACTTATAAATTAAAAAGCCACATCCATATATTTGACAATGGTAATAGAACATCCCACTCAGAATGACCATTTTGCCTATGTTCTTGGTGATTTAGAGCAGAGACCAGCAAATTTCATCTGTAAATGACCAGAAAAATCAGTATTTTTGGCTTTTCAGGCCATGAAGTCTCTGTCACAACTATTCAATTTCTCCATTGGAGCATGAGAGAAGCTGTGGATAATGTGTAAATAAATGAGTTTGTGTTCCAGTAAAACTTTATTTACAAAAACAAGTGATGGGACTGAATAAGGTCAACAGGTAGTAAGCCAGTCCCTGATCTAAAGGAAGGATTCTGAAGCAAGGGACTGATTGTCTTGGTGCCTTGTGATAATTGCAAAAAGACACTGAATGGGAAGACAGAAGTCATGTGACCATTGCTGTCCGCATGGAGCCTGGGGGCTGTGCAATCTGCAAAGTGCTGTGACCGCAGCCTGCCCTGTTTCAGCCATGTTGGGTTTGCTCTGTGAGGGGAATGGAAACTTCTTGGAGGCAGAAAAAATAGATTTTTTTTTCCCTGAAAATAAGAATAAGAGCTTTTGCAAATAAAAAGTATGACTACTCACTGTTAATCTCTTCTCTCTGCATGTGTTTAAGGAATGTCCAGCACAGAGATTATGTAATATGTTCATAAGCAGGTTCTCCGTATATCACACTGTGCTGGAAATTTCACCCTGGTTGGAAATACAATGAAAACTGAGAATGCCTGTTGTTCATCTCTGCAAGTCAGGGCGAGGATGAACACAGTGGAATTGCAGGGAAGGTCCTTACTGTTGAACAGCCCAGAAAGCCTGTCCTGCATGGAAGGCAGGACACAAAGCAAGAGAGAGCGTGAGGAGTCTGTTCTCTTAGGCATGAATGACATAGGTAAAGGCAAGACATCTGGAACGTGCCTTTGTGTCTCTGCAGGCAAGAAAGAGAATGTGTGTGACCATAGTGGAGTCTGTGTGGGTACAACGCTGCCCTTGTCGACCGCATCAACATCAGGGAACTTGGGAGGCAGGTGATAATGCTAGACTGGAAACATCAGAGAGGCTTGAGTCAGGCACGACTTCTGAGATGAGTCTTCTTGCTCTATTCCTTGGCGTACTAAACGGGACATGTTTACTGGAGAAAAGATCTGGAAGTTGAATATGATCGGGTTGTGGGTTGGCAGTCAGCTTGGGTTGGGAGGACCCCTGGGTGGGCCAAGAGGTTGACAGTTCTTCACATCAATATTCTTTATACTTGGTTTAACACTTAATGGCGGAAGGGAGAAACTTATTTTCTGAAAAAAAAACCAAGACTTTTAAAGTTCAAAATGAGGAATTTATTAAATGAACTGCCCCAAATACAAAATAAACCTACTGAAAATTAACACAATTTTAGGATAAGTGCATGAATATACTTATAAATTTGTGCTTAAAATATATGGAAATTTCCATTTTAACCCCTTGAAGGCAAGGTCAGTGATTTTTGCATGGATTCCGAGGCATTAACACACTCACATTGAAAAATATCATGAAGGGTGATTTAAAAAAAAAAAAAAAAAGAGAAGGAAAATAGGAAATGTAGATTTTGAGAGGGATTGGCCTTGCAGTGATTGTTGTGACCAAGAGTTAAGTATTCCCAGAGGAGACAGATATAGGGAAATTAACAAGGAGAAAAAGATAGGGCCTGTGGCCCCATAAACTTATCAGGTGGGGACTGCCTTCAGCTTTCTATAAAGAAGCAGTGGCTTCATCAATCATGGAGAGACCCCATCATGACCCCAGTGGCTAGTTTCCCTCAGTCTTCCTCCACCACTACCCTGAACTCATGGCTACTATTCTCAAGATAGCGTCTGCACTGTAGTTATGGTGTCTCCTACCAAGCATGAAGAAAGAAAGAAGGGCAGAGAGTAAGGTTGCCAGATTTTTAAAAAATGCAAGACACCCCATTAATTTGACTTTCAGGAAAGCAATGAATGACGTTCTAGTAGAATTCCTATATTTGGCAACCCTAGCAGAGGACAGAATGCAAAGACCTGAAAAGACACAAAACTGAGTCCAGTCCTTCTCCAGGTTTTCTGGCAGTCCTACCCAGGAGGTTCCGCTCACACACTACTGGGCAGAATAGGGTCACGTGACCACCACTGGCTGTTAAGGGAATGAATATTTTTAACCAGACTCATTGATGACCTAACTGGAAATGAAGAAGAGCAATACTGGAGAAGCAACCATCAGGGTCTGCAGGGGGGATAAACTTAATACTGAGGCAAAAGGAAGCAGGGATTTCCTAACAAGAGCTAACATTTACTGAGTACTTACTATTCTGCAGTCATGGCTCTGAGTACAGTGTAGGTCATCAAACTATGCTTCAAAGGTAGGCCACTGAAATGCTTTGCAGAGCATCACAACTACCTACAAAGGTGAGGTATTGTTATTATCCTTCCTTTTACTGAAGAAGAAACTGAGGCATAGGTTAATTTAGTACCTGGACTAATGTCCCCTAGCTGTATGTGACAGAACCAGAATCTGAACCTCCATTGTATGCAACGTGGTGACAAACCCCTGCCTGAGACATGGGATGTCAAGCAGAACAGAATGCTGGGAGTTGACAGAGAGGCAGATTATGAATCAGCAGCTTCTCTCTGGCAATCCAGCATGGGAAGCTGCAGAGTCTGGAACACATACTTTTCTGGAACAGGGCAAACAATGAACCAGTTTGTCTGGAACTGAAGAAATTCCCAGGCTGTGAGAATTTCCATGTCAAAACCTGGAAAGTCCTGGGCAAACCAGGATGTGTAGGTCATCCCACTCTGGGATAGAATACTAACCTTTCTTTTTAAGAGTATCCATCTTGGTCCTAAAACCTAAAGGGAAGATGGGAGCAGAGAATGGGGAGAAATGACTCCAACCAAATAAATATCCTTATGTACCATTTAGAAAGAAATCTCAATATATGTAGTGACAGATGCCAGCCTAAAATCCAAGGGCTTATTTCCATCTCTACCTGAACGTCTAGTTTACTTTGGAACCTTAGGCAATTTGCCTTATTGTTGTGGCCCTCACTCTCCTCATCAGCAAAACAGGGAAGGCAAATTTCACAATTTCTTTTTATTTCTCAAATTCCAGAACAAGATGGTCTTCACTGTCCATGGACACAGGAGCCTTCTATGACTGTAAGAATCTATGCCTATAAATAGGTAGTTCTCGTACACCCTAATTCCTGTAGGTTTGGATATAAGTTTATTATGAGTGTTAGAAAAAATAGGGCTGGGGAGATAGCTCAGTTGGTAAAGTGTTTGCCTTGCAAGCACAGGGCCCTGGGTTCGATCCCCAGCACCGCCAAAAAAAAAAAAAAAAAAAAAAAAAAAAAAAAAGAAAGAAAAAATAAATTTAATTAACATTTTCATTTAGGTCTGATGATATATTAAAAGTCACCGTAAGGTTTCAGTGGATATGCATGAATAATTCTGGAAAAGCAAAGGTAGCAAATATTTTCCCCATCTTTCTGTTGACTCCTTTCTGAACTTTACCAGAATAAAATAATCTCTTTCTAGGAATAGTTAGTGATCTGTATCAAGTATTTCAGGCTTAATTAACAAATGTATATTGCATGTCTAACTTTGTTATTTCCAGGGATATTTGTATGTATTGGGCCTGCTACTATAAGGCTATATTGGACTAAGAGCTGAATATCAGAACTGAATGTCAGACAGTTTTCTGTCTTAAACAATTTATCTGAAGGAATTAAGGTTTATATACATTGCAAAGAGGGAATATAGGAAAATATACAAAAATGCAAAAAAAGATATTTAATAAAGAGCAAAAATGTATACCGTATAAAGACTGAACACACATTCTGCATTTTCTTGTTTTCATGTATTCTGCCCCTTTGTTCCTACAACATATCCGAGGCATAGCATCATTTTTGGCACTCAAGCTCCAATTTCATTGCTTCCCAAATCCAGAAGTGGTACAAAATATTTCTGTCAAATTGGGTCCTGATTTTTAGTACTGAAATATGGACTTGATTAAGAATAGAAGCGATCAGTATTGGCGAAAAGTTATAGGAGTGTCTTCACGGAAGAAGTAGGACTTAGATTTAGAGAGTGTTAGACCTGGAAGAGACTTCAGAAATCATGTAGCCCAACCCTTCTTAGTACCGGCCAGGAAGATGAATTGATGTACCCAGGCATAATTCTTCGGCGAAACAGAGCCAAGGACGGAAGGCACGGCATCTGACTCTCTGTACAGGGTTTCTGCTGTGTGCAGGGTTGCCTTTCCCACCATGGGCTGCCTTGATTCTTCAGGATACAGTTGCTTGTGCCCGTGACCCTCCGAGGAGAATGAGTGATGGGAACACAATCCTGTCTGCTCTCAAATGTAATGACAATATTCAACCATACATGCTAAGGGACAAAATGAGATGCACTTGGAGGATCAGGAAGTAGGAATGAGCTGTGCTGCAGTGTGGAAGGAGGTGTTTGGGGTCGGGGGCCATGTGGAGAAGAGTGGACAGTGATTGTAGACTACTTCAGATGGAAAGGAGAAGCCCTACCCTGGAGAATCTGGAATTCAGGAGGAGGAGCTGGGACTGGACCACCTAGGCAGAGATGGGAAGCATGACCATAAGGTGGAACCAAATTATCTGGGCTCAAATGCTGGTTCTGGCCTTGGTTTTGAGACCTAATTTGCTCATCCATGAAATAGTTATAATAATGATACCCAAAGGAGGATCATTAGTGGCAACTGATTTCTTGAACAGAAGATGAACATGGAAAAATGAGTACCAATGCCTGGGATGCCAAAATGAAACTGCCCAACTCTTTGAAAAAAAACAAAATCTAAGAGAAACTTGGTATAGTCTTAGGGAAGAAATGGTGCCAAACATAAAGATCTCAAGACACTGCATGCACCATAGTGAGGACTAGCTGTCCTCCACGGAGATGAGACAGCCCTGTGGCATCAGGTGATGACAAAAGGATGACACACGTAGGGGAAGTACAGCAAGGCTTGGTGAAAAGTGGGGGCTTTTGCATGTGCCTGGGCAATGCCAACCTGTACCACATTATGCAGAGGTCCTAGAAAGGGCATGCATGCTGTATGCTATGATTTGAAAGTGTTCCTTCAAGTCCAAGTGTTGCAAACTCAAGACTCGATGAAACAGTTACCTTGAAGATGTGATTAGTTTATGATAGCTCTGCCCTTATGAATTCATTAATGTTTTTATCATGAGACTGCATTAGTTATCCAGGGAGCACTTGTTACTGCAAGAATAAAGTATGCAAGAGGTAAGTTTGGCCTTCCTTCGCTCTCTCCCACATTCTCTTGTCCTTCTGCCCTTTGCTTTTCACCACAGAATGATGTAGCAGGAAGACCCTGCCCAAATTCTGGCACCGTGACATTGGACTTCCCAGCCCCCAGGACTGTGAAGAATAAATGTCTTTTATTTATACATTACCCGGTCAATGGCATTCGGTTATAGCAATACAACACAGACTAAGACACCAAGCAAAGAGAAAACTGATATTCATCAGGATCTGGGGCAATAATGAAGCAGATTCTTGGATTTGAGAATAAAAGACAAAATAGTTCACTAAAGAATTAAAGTTCTGGGACCTGAGTGTCTGGGACTGTGTTCAGTTTTTACCACTTATTCACAGTATCTCTGATAGATCTTTCTAATATAGGGATGTCCCAGAATTGAATGTGCCTGAGAGCCGCTTCTGTTCCCCCTTCAACCTATAGAATCTGAATTCTTCTACAGCCTTGTGGTGAGGTTCGGGGATTTGCAATACGACAAATCCCTGAGTGGTTCTCATGCAGGTGCTTAGACTTACTTGACTTACCTGCCCTGAGCCCCATGAGGTCCTCCTCTGTATAGTATAGGTGACAATAGTGCTGTCTCTGTATCTGGAAGGATTGAAATATGACCCCCCAAAAGATATGATCCCTGTGGTTGTAACCTTGTTTGAAAACAGTCTTGCAGGTGTAATAAAGTTAAGATGAGGTCATACTGGATTCAGACAGTCCCTGATCCTTTTCTTATAAGGAAAGAAGGAACACAGAGAGAAAGTACCATATTAAGAAGGAGGTAGAGATTGGAGTAAAGTGACTATAAACCAAGGGTCACCAAAGATTGTCTTCAAGGACCCATGCTGAAAGACAAAAGAAAAACTATCCCCAGAAGTCTTCAGAGAGAGAGAGTACGGTCCTGCTGACACCTTGATTTCAGATTAAATCTTCTAAAACTGAGAGAATAAATCTATGCCATTTTAAGCTTCCTAGTTTATGGTGCTTTGTTCTGTCAACTCTAGGAAGTGAAAATGTCTTGCAGGGTTGTTGAAAGAATCACTTGAGTTGTTATAATAGTAAATTGGTACATCATGGTTAATGTTTTAAGGACAGACAGCAGAGGCGTTTAATTATTTGTCACATGGTAACCACTGTTACATGGATATTTCTCATGCATCTTAGATAAAGATTAACTTAGGAAATGTGTAGTCTGTTTTCTGTTGGTCTAACAAAACACCTGAGGCTGAGTGATTTTTAAAGAATAGAATTTAGTTTATTCATGTTTCCAGAATCTGGGAAGTCCAACAGCATGATACTGGCAGCTATTTGGCATCAGATGAGGTTTCATGTTATATTGTACATGGTAGAGAGTATCACATGGTGAGACACAGCAAACATGCTAGTTCAGGTCTCTCATCCTCTTCTTATAAAGTCACTAATGGTATCACAGGGGTCTCCACTCTCATGACCTCATCTAACCCTAGTTACCTTCCAAAGGTGTCACCTCCCAAAATACCATTAATGTATGATTTTGGAAGTTAAGTTTCCAATGCGTGGATTCCAGTGGACACACCCAGACTATAGAAGGAATTTTGTAACCCATCTTAAAAGTGGCTTGGGGAGAATGACAACAGTTACAAAAGGAACATTGAAATAAGCATGTGACGATCAAAGCTCCAGTCTCAGTTCTTCCATGTACTGGCTGTTGTTCATGGGGTCATGTCAGGAATATTTCTCTCTCTCAGTTTTCTTCTGGAGATGAAGAAATTCCAGAGCTTTGGGAAGACCAAATGAATATATGATACCTTTTGCTAGACTCTAAAATGCTGCATGAGCGTAGGGATTATTGAGTTATTATTGTTGGTGGTGGTGTTGTTTTCAGTAGGGTCACTTCTGGAACTGAAGGAGTCACTCTTGAAATATTGCTTGATCCAGAATTTGAAGCTCCTGGCTCTTTCATGTGAGCAGAAATTTCAAAACAGACTGATTATTATGGGATATTGTGGGTGATAGGAAAGAGAAGAAGAGAAGGATTTGGTTTTTTTGGTGAAAGAGCACATGTGCCCTTGAGGGGAGGGGTTTTGAAGATAGCCTGGTGTCTGTCTCTGAGGTTGCTCTGAGGACAGTGGGTGGGTGGGTCATAGAACATATTGGAAGCTGCAATGGCAGGGCAGATATCACACTCCACCTCTGTGAGATGTTAGGAACCATAAGCCAAGGGGTGGTACCAAGGGGCAATGTCAAGGACTCTGCCTTTGGAGTACAGTGGCTTAGACTTGATATGTCATAGGTACAAAGCTATTTAGTAGGTGACCACAGGTAATGTGTCTACATGCTGGTGGTCCAGGAGTGGTCAACCCAGCAAAGGGTTCCAGATCAGGGAAGAAGACAAAGCAAGCAGCTGGCCAACACCACCATGGCTGATAGACTTGTCCAGGGACTGTTGTGATTCTGAGATACTTATACTAGAAAAGGTTCAGATTCAGGGTCCATTGCCAAGTGAGGATGAGGAGAGAGCCAGACAGTAACATGTGTAGTTCAACAGTTCTCCATTTACTTGCTGTGGGATGAATTAGGCCCTCTTCCCCAATTCGTATGTTGAAGTCTGATTCAACAGTCAATTCATAAGTTAACTCCTGAGACCTTCATATGTGACTGTATTTGGAGATAGGATCTTTAAAGAGGTGATTAAGGTAAAATGAGGTCATACCAGTGAACCCAAATCCAATCTTATTAGTGTCTTTTTAAGAAGAGGAAATTGGGTCATAGGAGAGATACCACACACATGTGCACACAGAGCACAAGCCAGGGGAAGACACTGATGAGGGGGGCCATCTTTAAGCCAAGGAGAGAGTCCACTGGAGAACCAAACCGATGCCCTGATCTCAGACATCCAACCTCCAGAACTTGAGAAAGTTAAGATCTGTTGTTTAAAGCATTTAGTTATGGCAGGTCAAGCAAGTAAACACACCACTTACCTCTTTTTGTTCTCTGCTAAAGCCTAAAGGAGATTTTCTTTTCCAAGAGAAGATCTATTCCAAACAACAGTGTTTTAGTCAGCTTTTTCACTACTATGACTAAAAGGACCCAACCAGAACAATTATAGAGGAGGAAGAGTTTATTTGAGGGCTCACGGTTTCAGAGGTCTTAGTCCGTAGAAAGCTGCTCTATTCCTTGGGGCTTGAAGGAAGGCAGACTATTATGATGGAAGAATGTGGCAGAGGGAAGTAGCTCACGTGATGATCAGAAAACAGAAAGGGAGAGAGAGAGAGAAAGAGAGAGAGTCTCCACTCTCCAGATACAAAATATATACCCCAAACCCACACCTCAATTCCAATCTCCTCCAGTCCCACCCTACCACTTCAGTTACCACTCAGTTAATCCCATCATGGATTAAATCACTGATTGCGTTAAGACTTCTACAACCCAATCATTTCTATTCTGAACCTTCTTGCATCATCTCACGCCGTGAGCTTTTGGGGAACACCTCACATCCAAACCACAAAAAACAGTGAGACCAGCTCTTCCCTTCCCTTCCCTTCTGCCAAGTCTCTGAGATGTCAAGGGGAACTGTCAATCTCTTTGTTACTTCAAAGAATCCACAGAGTAAATGGGGAACTCCAAGTGCCAGACCCCAGCAGGTAGCTAGCCATAGTGAGACAGGACAAGCACTTTCTGACTTGGGAATAATGTTGCCTGATTCTGAATTAATGAGAGCAGGAAAGGATTTTCATGAACACTCTTCACCCATAGAACACAGGATTTAAATTTCATCCTGACATTTACTGTTAGTAAGAGAGAGACCTGGCTGTTCCTTCTCGGGGTTAGCTATAATTGGGAAAAGGAGAAGGGAAGCTTTTTGTCTGACTTTGCCAATCCAGAAGCACCCTTTTCTAGCACTTGTGCTAATCAAAGTGAAAAGGGACATGAGATGTTTTCTTTGATTCTCATCACAGAATGTTATAAAGGAATGCAGTTTTGAGATTTAAGACTGGGAAGTTGGCCCCAGAAGGAAGAAGTAAAGAAGTAGAGAAGAGTGGGATGGGAGAAAGAGAAAAGTAACAGAAGGTACATCCCTAATAGCTCGCTGCTGTGCCCAGATAAGGGCAAAGTTTTCTGGAACCCTCGAAAAATTCATGGAGAATACATTTCAGGATTGTCCCACCAAAAGGTAAGACATTAGGTGGTTAGTCACCAAATTCCATCCTTCAGTGCTGAGGGATGTTTCTAGCATGTTAACCTCCCTGCTGGTCTAGACCCTCAATCTCTGGTTTTCTCTGGTTTCTGAGAAATTCCAGCAGTAATCAAGCAGGGGCATGCAGTGTCATGCTCATGATGTTGAAGCTAGTAATGTTCATGGAACAGCCCACTGAAGCTGTGCTGAAATCAGCTAGGCTGAAGGCACGGGGCATGGTGCTGAGCATTCTAGGTAGAGCAAACAGCCATTGCAAAGGCCAAGAGGTAGGAACATGCCTGAAACTTTCAAGTAACACAAGAAGACCAATGTGTCTGGATATCATAAGCTAGAAGTGGGGAGAGTTATTCTGGAGGCTGTTTCACTTAATCCTGGTGGGAGATGATAATGGCTTCTTTTGGGAAAGAAGCAGAGGAAGGACAAAAAGCTATACACATTCTGTATGATTCTCTCAATGACCTAGAAAGGCGAGTTGTTGTGGTTGTTATTGCACCTTCTGAGAGTTTAAAATGTCTCAAATTTACAGACAACTGTGATCCTTGCAGATTCAGGAAAGTGGACAAGTTTCATTCCCCATAAGTGGTAACACTGGTTTTTATCCAGGCTTTGTAGCCCTTCCCTTAGTGGTCTCAGAAAAGCTGTTTACTCTTTGCCTCTGGGATCATTAGCCACTAGATTGGACATAATACTGACAAGTGGGAGAGGATGGGAAGAGTAAATGAAAAGAACAAAAGATCCACATGGTGTTTCTAACAGAGAGCCCATTTTTCTCACCACATTCCAAGATGCTGAACAAACTAGATGCAAGACTTCAGAAACTATAGAACAGCAAATTATTGAGTTGGGAAGCAATAATTAGAAAGGAAATGAAGAAAATGGACGTTGGGGGCCTTAATGTGAAATGTGACATTGATAAATCAAAGGAAGCCTTGAATTAGAGATGTGGATATTTCAACTGATTATCCAAGATAACTCATATCCTCCATTAACCTCGTCCATCTTGTTTTGCCTTTGTGAGAACAAAGAATATCTTTGCAAATTGCCAGGCCACAGGATTGTGTCTCCCAAATGTTTATTCAAAGAGGGTGGGGAGGAAGGGGAGGAAGCCGTTGAAAAATAATTTGCTTGTTAAGCAGCTCGGAGGAATGTTCTTTCCACTGAGTCTGGTGCATTTATGGGAAAGATAATAAGAGACACTCATGACAGATCTGACAGCAAGGCAAAAGTAAACAGTAAACCCAGGCTAGCAAAAGTTAGAACCACGTACCTTTACTTTAGATGCTTATCCTCATAGCGGGGTATAAACAAAATAGCACATGACTGTGCAGAGAAGAGATGTTGTTCAGCTGCCTTCTCCTTCCAGATGATTCTCTGTTTATTTAGAGGACTTTGTTTTTCTGAGAAAGATGCCACTAGGGACATAAGGCATGTTGGGACATTAGTATAACCATGTGTGTCAAGATTGTTTTGATTCACACGAAGATGTGATGAGACTCAAAAGGAGAGACCACAGAAGTGGGAGTGGAAGGATCCGATTGGATTATTTCTTTTCAGCCACCCCACCCATACTGGCAGGAGAGAGTCCCTCGACGGAAGATGTAACACCCGGTCTGAGCCAAATGTCCTAGTAGTCTGGAAAGTCTGACCATATGACAGGAGTTTGAACAGCAGCCACGAGACATCTCACAGTACACTGTGAGCAGACTGAGGAGGTTGAGACTGTTTTGTATGAAAGTGTTTCTTGGGCATTTTATAAGTACATTGGTAGTTGCTTTATGGCAGGTGACCCTGTGCAAGTTTCTAGAGAATCCGCTCTGGCCTTTCTCCAGACCCTGTTCTCCTATCAGCTGTTGCTTTTATGAGCAGAGCTGACCAGTGCCAGGGCTCACAGGAAGTTGGTCTGGTTTTCCTAGTGAGCCAGCAACAATTCACATCTTTGTTTCTGCTTAGCTCAGGGTCTGTGATAAGCATGAAGGCCTGAGGTTTTCTGGGACTAACATTATACCACCAGAATATCTACCTGTCAGGTGCCCAGACGCTTCTCACTTATCCTCAACCAGCCTCCTTGGCATCCTGCACATGTCCTCCTCTTTTAATCTTTGAATAACTGTTCATGTAATACCACCTTTCTAAATTGCCCTTTGCTTTCCTCCCTATTATTTAGAATTCCACATATGTGGCTCTCACCTGAAGAACTGCTCTATTCAGTTCATATATGCTGACGATTATGTAATCCACCATCTTTCCCATTCTAACATCAGTTGATTAAAACATCAGGGCTAAAACTAATGTGTGTTGTTCTTAGACCCCTATTCGTTTTTTCCAATATGTTTTTTTCTAATCTTCCTTCATGTTTTCTGCTATTTCCATCTTAAAAAATATGCTCATCATTTATTATTAAATGTATTATAATCTTGTTATTTACATTGTTTTCATTGGAAGCAGCGGAGAAATAAAACAAAAATAATCACACACAATTTGGTTTACTTTCCTCCAAGTTAACCTAAAGAAATCAACCATACCAAATAAGAAGCAGGAGCGGTACCTTGCTGTGGGTAGCTTTGACACCTGTTGGCACATTTGCCCAAGGCGAGGGAAGCCCTGCAGCAAGAGGACACATGACTACTTGCATGTGACAGGCATCCCCCATACGCTGCTTGGTGCACCTGCCAAACCCACACTTCTCAAATTGTGCTCCCAGGACAGCCGCATCAGCATCATCTGAGAAGTTGTTCAAAATGCAAATTCTCAGGTCACTCCTAAAATTTATTGAATGAAGATCTCTGGGGAGGGGCCAGCAATCTGTGCTCTATTGATCCCTCCAGGTGATTCTAATGCACACTCAAGTCTGAGTATGAACCCATTCGTTAAATGCCAATGGAAACTATTAGAGAAATTTCCCTTCAGATTTTTCTGCCCAGTTTGACACTTAATGGACCTAGCATTGTATATACAGGTTTAATTTTTCCTTGTGTCTGTCTTTCCTTCATTTCCTTTCCTTCTTTTTATCTTCTTCTAAATTGAAAAATAAAATTGTACATATTTATCCTTCATAATTTTCGAAGGATGTATACATTGTGGAATGGTTAAATCTAACTAATTAAATGCATTACCTTACACAGTTATCATTTTTTTATGGTGAGAACTCTTGACATTCACTCTCTTTGCATTTTTTTAAGAATATGATGTTGTCATTAATCATAGTCAACATACTATACAACAGGTCTTTTGAACTTATCTCCAATCTAACTATAATTATATACCTTTTGCCCCACATTTCCCCATTCCCCCAACCACACCAACATCTGGTTATCACCACTCCTCTCTGTATTTCTAGAGGTCAGTGTTTTTAGATTCAATGTATGAGTGAGATCAAGCAGTATTTGTCTTTCTCTGCTTGGCTTATTTCTCTTAACATAATGTTCTCCAAGTTCATCAATGTTGTCACAAATGACAAGATTTTCTCCCCCTTCTTTATGACTGAATGGTACTGCACTGCGTATACATGAGATATTTCCCTACCTTGTATTTATTGATGGACACTCAGTTTGATTCCGTATCTCGGCTGTTGTGAACGGTACTGCAATAAACAATGGAGTGCACGTAGCTCTTCAACATAGGGTTCCATTTCCTTTGGATGTACATCAGCTAGGGAAACTGCTGCATCATATGGTAGTTCTAGTTTTAATAAATTGAAGAACCTTCATACCATTCTACATAATGGCCCCACTAATTTACAGCACTGTGTTAGGGTTCCATTTTCTCCACACCCTCACTAACACAGTTTATTTTTTGTCTTTTTGATAGTGGAGGTGATATCTCTGTGATTTTGATTTTATTTCTCTGAAAATTAGTGATGTTGAATAGACATATATGTTGATGGATATAGATATCCATCTATAACTGTATATATTCTACACCTATGTCTATATTATATAAACATCTATAGGTATAGATATATATCACTTGTACATTTTCTTTTGAGAAATATCTGTTCAAGTCTTTTGCCCATTGCTTAAATTATTTGTTGTCTTCTATTTCTTGTTTGAGTTCTTTAAATATTTGGGGCATTAACACCCTCTTAGATGTATGATCTGCAAATATTTTCTCTTAATCTATAAATTGTTTCTTCATTCTGTTGACTGTTTCTTTTACTGTGCAGAAACTTTTTAGTCTGATATAATCCATTTGTCATTTTCTTCCTTTTCTTTCCTGTGCTGTTGAAGTTGTATCAAGAAAAATCATTTCCTAGACTAACGTAATGGAGATTTCACCTATGATTTCTTCTAATAGTTTCATAATTTGGGATCTTATATTTAAATAATTAATCCATTTGCATCCAAAAATTGCTTTAGTAGATTTTTGGGTATGGTGAGATATAAGGTTACAATTTTATTCTTCCACATATAAAAACTCAGTTTTTCAACATTATTTTTGAAGAGATTGTCCTTTCCCCCTTTGTATATTCTTGGAACTGGCTATACATGTACGAATTTAGTTCTGGGCTCTCTGTTCTACTCCATAGGTCTGTGAGTCTGCTTTTAATGCATGTTATTCTGTTTTGATTACTATAGCTTTGTAGTATATTTTGAGGTCAGGTAGGGTGATGTTTCTAGCTTTATTCTTTTTGTTCAAAACTGTTTTTGCTACATTGGGCTTTTGTGGTTTCATATGAATTTTTAGAATTTTAAAATATTTCTGTGAATAATTCACTGGCATTTTAATAGAAATTGCATTGAATCTGTAGATTACTTTGGGCAGTATGGACATTTTGAACATATTTATTCTTCCAATCGATGAGTATGGAATATTTTTTCATTTACTTGTGTCTTCTTCAGATTTCTTAAATGTTTCATATTTTTCATTGTAGAGGGAACTTTCAACTCCTTGTTTAAATTTATTTTCAAATATGTTAGTTTTTGTGGTAATTGTAAATGAAATTGTTTTTTCATCTTTTTTCATGTATTTCACTAACTATATAGAAATGCTTCTGAGTTTTGTATGTTGTTTTTGTATCCTGTAACATTACTAAATTAGTTTATTAAATCTAACAGTATTGGGGTGGAGTCCTTTGATTTTTTTTTTTTTTTTTTGCACAGGATTATGTCATCTAAAGAGATAATTTTATTTCTTTACAATTTGGATTTATTTTATTTCTTTTGCTTGCATAATTGCCTTGTCCAGGACTTCCAGTAATATGATGAATAGAAATGGCAAAAATTGCCATCTGTATCTTTTTCGGGATCACATAGGAAATACTTTCACCTTTTCTCCCTTTGGTCTATCAGCCATGGGTTTGTAATGCATGATATTTATTGTGTGGAGGTACATTCCTTCTATACCTAATTTGTTGAGAGTTTTTATTATTAAGGAATCTTGGATTTGGTAAAATGCTTTTTCTGAATCTATTGAAATGATCACATTGTTTCTGTCCTTAATTCTGTTAATGATATTCACTACTTTGCTTTCCTCAAGTAAATCCCACTTCACCACCATGAATGATCTTTATACGGTAAAGTTGAATTCAGTCTGCTAGCATTGTTTTAAGGATGTTTTCATGTATGTTCACCAAAGATATGTCCTGTAGCCTTACGTTCTCTTTTGCTGTTGTTATTGTTGTGTACTTGTCTGCTTTTCATATCAGGATAAAGCTGGCCTCATAGAAAGAGTTCAAAAAACATTCTCTCTTCTTTGATTTCTTAAAACAGTTTGAGAATTGGCACTTATTCTTCTTTAAGTGTAGAGCAGAATTCTGCAGTGGAGCCATCAGGTTATGGCCTCTTGTTTTATGGGAGACTTTTTATGACTTGAGTCAAATTTCAATTTCCTTATTCATTATTGGTCAGTTTAGATTTTCTATTTCTTCATAATTTAATCTTGGTGTGTTGTATATGCTTATGAATTTATCCATTATTCTAGGTTATATTGGTGTAAAATTTTCCACAACAGTTCCTTGTGAACCTTCGGATTTCTGTGGTATCAATTATAATTTCTTTCTCATCTCAGATTTTATTTATTTAGGTCTTCTGTCTTTTTAAAAGATGGTCTAGCCAAAGATTTGTTGATTTTGTTTTCCTTTTTAAAAAACCAACTCTTCATCTTCAACTTTTGCAATTCATCTTTTGAAATTTGTTTGACTAGTCTCTATATTTTATTTATTTCTTCTCTGACTTTTATTATTTTTCCCTTTTGCTAATACTGGGTCAGTCTAATGTAGGTTATTTATTTGAGATCTTACTTCCATTTTAATGTAGTCTTTCATTCTTATAAACTTCCCTGTTTGAGTTGCTTTTGCTCTTTCCTATGAGTTTTAGTAAATTATATTTCCATTTTCATTTGTCTCAAAAATTTCTAATTTTCCTTTTGATTTCTTCGTTGATTCACTGTTTTTTCAGGGGCATGTCATTTAATTTCCATGTATTTCAAAAGTTTCCAAATTTCCTCTTTTAATTGAGTTCTAGTTTTATATCATTATGGACAAAAGAGATACTTAATATAATTTCAATTTCCTAAAATTGTTGACTTGTTTTGTGGTGCGACATCTGGTCTATCCTAAAGAATGGTCCATGTGCAACTGAGAAGAATCCATATTCTTTAGCTTTTGCATCAAATGTTTTATAAACATCTGTTTTTCCATCTTTTTTCATTCCTTCACTGAGTGTAAAGTTAATCTCTTGTAGGCAGCATATAGTTGAGTCTTTTTAAAAAAAATTCATTTAACCTCACTATGTCTATTAATTGCAGTATTACCTTCAAGATAATTACTGATATGCCATTTTGTTAATTGTTTTCTAGTTCTTTTGTAGATCTTCCTTTCTATTTCATCCCTACTGTCTTCCTTTGTGGTCCAGTGATTGCCTTAGTAGGATGTTTTGATTCCTTGATTGCCGTGAGGCTTATAAAAAATATATTGTAGTTACAACAGGTTACTTTAGGCTGATAACAATTTTGATAGCAAAAACAAAACCCTATACTTTAATTCCACTAAGCCCTACTATTTGAATTTTTGATCCAAAAATTTGCATCTTTTTATATTGTGTATCTCTAAACAAATAATTATAGCTGTTATTTTTATAGTTTCCTCTGGGGGGGCATGGTGCCAGATTGGTCCCGGGGGAACTTAACCACTGAGTCACATCCCCAGCCCTTTTTATTCTTTATTTTGAGACAGGATCTCGCTAAGTTGCTTAGGGCTTCTCTAGGTTGCTAAGTCTGGCTTTGAACTTGGGATCTTCTTGCCTCAATATTCCAAGCTGCTGGGATTACGGGCATGTGCCACTTCACCCAGTTTATAGTTTTGTCTTTTAACCTTCATACAATCACTTAATAAGTGATTTACTTGCCATCAATACACTATTAGAGTGTTCTGAATTTGATTGCATATTTACTTTTACTAGTGAATTATATATTTTCAGTTGTTTTCATGTTACTCATCAGCATTTTTTTTTTTTTCAGCATGAAGAACTCACTTAAGCATTTCTTATAAGACAGGTTTGGTGATGAACTTTTTATTTGTCTGGGAAACCCATTATCCTTTCTTCACAGCTTTGCTGGGTAGCTGGGTACCAGAATCTTGATTAGGAGTCCCTTCCTTCCTTCCTTCCTTCCTTCCTTCCTTCCTTCCTTCCTTCCTACCTTCCTTCCTTCCTTCCTTCCTTCCTTCCTTCCTTCCTTCCTTCCTTCCTTCCTTCCTTCCTTCCTTCCTTCCATTAGAATATATCATCCCTGATGGAGAAGATTCATGATTCTGAGTCAGCTTGGGCTGCAGCAGTTTGGAACCAGGAAACCTTTGATATGGCACTCACTGATGGGCTCCCAAGGATACCTGGATGGGCACCTACCCCAAGTATTTAGAAATAGTGGAATTAGAGAAGATGCCACTCAAGTTTATTTATCATTCTTGGTTTACTGGACCTCATGGAGTGTACAGGTTGGCAGGAAGTACATTGTACAGAATTATCAGAACTCCAGCCCATCTGCCAGGTTGGTTCTGAGGATTAGAGACTGTGGTGCCTACCTACACCTATCTGCTTCCCTCAGCCCTAACAGGATGGGAAAGATTTTGGAGGCATCTTAAAAATTGCCAGGTGAGTCAGATGTGCTGAAGTCTTTCACTTTGGTCCTCATGGATTTTGATTAGAATAAATTTACTGATGGATTTAGGCTGCCAGAGTCTCAGAATATTTCCCTTGGAATATGACATCTGTACTCTCTGTTGCCTATTTTATTTATGAAAAATTGTATCTGAGACCCATCTTCCTGTGTCATCTTTTATCTTACAGAGTTGATTTAGCTGGTCCCATTCCTTAAGATTTCTTTTTGAAGAATAAAACTTTTCCAGACAGAAGAATTTATATTGCTCGAAACCACAGAGCAGTTCTAGGACTCCCCTGTAGGAGACAGTTTAATCACAGTTGTGGGCTGGTCAATGCCGAGGATGTGTTCGGAGGTGTGGCA
Source organism: Sciurus carolinensis (assembly GCF_902686445.1). Taxonomy (NCBI): domain Eukaryota; kingdom Metazoa; phylum Chordata; class Mammalia; order Rodentia; family Sciuridae; genus Sciurus; species Sciurus carolinensis. Next base: position 100,596,738 of record NC_062220.1, read on the forward strand.
CTTGCGTTCTGCTTTTGTCACCCCACTCTTGAAGCTGCCACTGTGGGCTCATTGTTGAAACTACTTCCTCTTTCCCATATGCTCTTCCTGTGCCTTCAGGCACTACAGCTAGCTTGGGATGGTACTTCCTAAGCACCATGTCGCCTGCACAGCTTACTTCTGCCTGCTTTTTGTCTCCAGTAAAAACTGAAAGAATTTCTTTGAATTGGTTTGTTTTCCTGTTGCACTTAGGATTATTTCCCTCTTTGGTTGACCTTAAACTATGCCCATCAAGAGTGTGAATTTTCATGTACCAATTGATAGGGACCAGAAAAATGCTACCTACATGAGTACGAGGCCTTCCTTTCTATTTTTATCACCATCATAAATACAGATGGCAGCTACAATATATGATAGCTAGAATATTAGGAGTGAGGGAGTGGGGTCAATATCAGCCCTAAAGATGTCTTTATTAATTAGACTCACTTATTTCACTTGTGTTAATGTCCCCCAATAAAGTCATCCAAAGTATGAAAAATGGTATGCACAATGATTTTTCAAGTGGTATTACTTGTACTATCCAAATTATGAACCACTTAGAAGTTTAAGACACTAATCAGTCTGACTCCTTTCTATAAAGAGTCAGAAAATAAATATTTTAGGTTAGGCAGACCATACTGTGTGTATCACAATTTCTCAATGGTGTTGTTTGTAGCACGAATGCATTTACAGACAATATATGGACAAATGGGCATGGCTATTTTCCAGTAAAATTTTATTTACAAATGTGGGGCTATAGTTTGTCATCCTCTGCTCTAGATATATGGTCAATAAGCAGATATTTGTGAAGATTACCTTATGTACTCATTAAAAATTAATGAATTGAGCTGCTATAAACATTAATGTTGCTGCATCACTGTAATATGCTGATTTTAACTCCTTTGGATATAGCACCTCAATTCACAATAGCTAAGCTATGGAACTGATCTAGGTGCCCTTCAATAGATGAATGGATGAAGAAAATATGGTATATATACACAACAGAGTATTACTCAGTCATAAAGAAGAATGACCTTATGATACCTACTGGTAAATGGAAGCCTTGGCTAAGTGAAATAATTCAATCCCCAAAAAACAAAAGTCAAATGGTCTGTCCAACACGTGGATGCTAACACATAATGGGGAGAGGATAGACATTCAGTGGATTAGACAAAGGGGAATGAAGGGAAGGGAGAGGAGAATAAGGATAGGAAAGTGGAATGAATCTGACATAACTTGCCTATGTACATATATGAATACACCACAGTAAATCCCAACATTGTGTACATCCAAAGGACTGGGATCCTAATTAGAATAAGATATACTCCATGTTTGTATAAATATGTCAAAATAGACTCTGTCACATATAACTAAAGAACAAATAAAAATTTTCAAAAAATTAGTAACAACAACTAAAAAATTAGTAATGAAAAGCATGAGAAAGTATTATATCAAATCAAAAATATTGCAAGATAAAAAAGTGAATGAATCAATGAATGTGATCATGGCTGCAAATAACATACTACACATAATAAAAAGATGACCAATAAATCCAATTACTAACTGTGGTTACAGTAGAATGACAAGGCAATAAATGGATGACTTTATCTGTCAGATTTTATTTGTGGGACTTTTATAATAAAAGTATTTCAAAATTAAAAAAAAATATCATCCCACTCTTTCCTGTTTTGCAGGATTTCTGTTGAGCGAGCCACGAGGGTTGTATTGATGCTCCCTTGAATGTGACACGTTTGAAATCTCTTGCTGCTTTCAGACTTCTTTGTCCTTGATTTTCCGATACTCTGATGATGATGTATAATGGCCCCCTTGGGTTGAATTTGACTGGCAACTTCCAAGCTTCCTGCACCTGGATGTTGTAGTCTTTCTCCAGGTTTGGGAATCCTTCAACCAGTATTTTCCTTAAATATATTTTATAGGTCTTTTTTTTTCCCTCTCTTTTACCTTAGGCACTCCAATCACATGAAAGTTCATTCACTTGAATTTGTCCTATAGAATTTCTTCAGTATTTTTAATTCCTTTTTCTTTGTTCTTCTCTGATTGGACAATTTCACATTTTGTCTTCAAGCTTGCTGATTCTTCTACTTGATCAAGTTTGCTGTTAAAGTTTTTTATTGATTGTTTTAGTTCAACTGTTGTCTTCTTGCTGTATTCTAAGAGTTCTATTTTTAAAAATCCTTTATTTTTTGTGAGGGTGCTGGGGAGATAACTCAGTCGGTAAAGTGCTTGCCTTGCAAGCACAAGGCCATGGGTTCAATTCCCAGCACCACAAAAAAAAAAAAAAAAAAAAAAAAAAAAACACAAAACTTTAGTTTTTATCAGACTTCTCTATTCATGAATTGTTTGAAAAATTTAACTCAAGTTTCTTTCTTTTTTTTTTTTATAGTTCTCTGAACTTCGTTAAAGATTGTTCTGAATTGATTGTCCCTCCACCTCTTCTGGGTCTACTATTGGACCTTTCTTGGTTTCTTTTGTTTGTGTCATATTTCCTGGATTCTTCATAATCTTTGTGCCCTTACATTGATGCCTGCACATTTGAGGAGGCACCGATTTATTTTGGCCTCTGCAGCTGTTCTCTGACCTCTGCTATGTAATAATGGAACTTAACCATAGACTTACAGTTGTTTCTCATTTGGTGGAAAACATATAATGAACATCAGAACTTGATAATTGCACCAGAACTTAATCACTGACCTACAGTTTTTTCCTGAACTGAGAAAGATTTAATGCAAGCACAGAAATTTAATTGGTAACCTGCAGCTGCTTTTTGTGCACAATGATTCCCACAGCATGATGCCACTGCTTGTTTCTCTGGTCCAGAGAAACCACCAAGATCTACATTCTTTTGCTGTGAGCACTGTGCCATCTATTTGTTCCTAATTGACCCCAGGTGGTCCATCCTTTTTGGATGATATGATTTGGAAGTGTCCACCAGAAGTGCATGTGTTGAAGGCCTGCTCACTAGGTGATAGTTCTATTGGGAGGTGATGGAACCTTTGGGACGTAGAACCGATTGGAAAAAAAGTTGGGTCATGGGGGATGTTCCCTTGAAAGGAATATAGGGACTCCTGCATCTGTCTCTCTGTCTCTCTGTCTCTCTGTCTCTGTCTCTGTCTATCTGTCTCTCTCTCTTTCTCTCTCTGCTTGCTTCCCAACCACTATAAGGTGAGGAGCTTCCTGCCAGGATTCTACCTTACCACAACCCTAAAACAACAGAACCAACTGACCATGGACTAAAACCTCTGAAACTGTGAGGAAAATATACTTTTCCTCTCTTCATGTTGATTTATCCCAGGTATTTGTCACAGCAACAGAAAGTTGACTAACATACTAATATTCCCAGTGTTTCTGGTGGGATGATACAGGAGGTTTTCAGAATGGTGGATGTTATGGTTAAAATGTGAGGTGTTCCCCATAAGCTCACATGTGAGACAATGCAAGGTTTGGAGGAGAAATGATTTGGTTGTGAGACCCTTAACCCGATCAGTGAATTAATCCATGATGGGATTAACTGAGGGGTAACTGGAGGCAGGTGGGGTGTGACTGGAGGAGGTGGGACATTGGGGGCATGGATATGGGGTATATATCTGTATTTGGCAAGTGGAGACTCTCTCTGCTCTCTGATCATCATGTGAGTTGCTTCCATCTGCCATACTCTTCTGCCATGATGTTTAGCTATACCTGAAACCCCAGGGAATGGAACTGGCTGTATATGGACTGAGAATTTTGAAACCATAAGCTCTCAAATAAATTTTTCCTACACTACAATTGCTCTGATCAGGTCTTTTAGTCACAGAAGCAAGTAAAAACCTACTAAAACATTGGGGAAATTTTTCCCACTACAAAAAATGGTTCCAGGGCAATTCTCTGTGTAACATTATGCAAGCTTGAGGGAGGGGTGACAGAGTCAAAGATCACAGCTTTTACCATTCAATTGCATCTCTTCACAATTCTGTGGTCCATCCTCAGTGTGTCTCTGCCTCATTCCTGAGTTCTGGAGAGTTAGGTTGTTATTCTTGACTGTGGATACTCACTAGTTGAGTTTCTATAAGGGGTAGTAAAGCCAGGGAACTTGTATTCTGTCACCTTGCTGATGTCATTCTGAAAAGCTATAGGTAGAGAGTGTGGAAACGGTAACAAAATCCCATAGACATCAGAGATCTTTTGCTTTCTATTATACTGTTCTGCTATCCTCAGAAAGCAGCTTTTACATGTACCAAGATGGCTCCTTGAGATTAAGCCATAACATTGACATTATGGGTGTTTCAGTCAGTTTTTTTTATTGCAGTGACTAACATACCTGACAAGAACAATTTTTGAGGAGGAAACATTTATTTGAGGGTTCATGATTTCACAGGTCTCAGTCCATAGACAGCCAACTCCATTCCTTGGGGATCCAGGTGAGGCAGAACATCATGGCAAACAGGTGTGAAGGTTGGTGCTGGGAAGCAGTGAGAGACTCCACTCACCAGATTCAAAATATATACCAAAGACATGCCAACAGTGACCCATTTCCTCCAGTCACACCCTACCGCCTACAGTTACCATGCAGTTAGTCCCTATCAGGGGGTTAATTCATGGATTGAGTTAAGGCTCTCATAACCCAATCATTTCACCTCCAAGCTTTCTTGAATTATCTCACACTTGAGCTTTTGGGGGACACCTCACATTCAAACCATAACAGTAGGACTTTCCTTTCATTTTCTTGTTCATTTTGAGTTTTACTAACTTCTTTTCATTCACTTTGATTCACTGTGACCTCTCACAGTCTGTGGTCTTAGTGATTATAGACAATGACTTAAATTATCTTGTTGGATCCAGAAATTTGACAGTTTCCCTAAAATTACACATTATTAAGATTTCAATTGGATTCTTCATTTCTATGTATACACTTCTCCATAATTCATTCCCTGGTGGCCCTGCTGATTCATCCAATTGTCACTCATAGTTCCTGTCATTTTGAATACCAACAGAGAACTATGTACAGGTTTCATTTCTGAGGCAAGATGTCTAGTAAAAGGACAATCAGCACTATGCCACCACCTAACTCAGTTTCTGAAAGATTCCCGAAACTGTGTGTGTGTGCCAATGCAGAAAACTTACATGTAAGTGGCTATGAGACAATGCAAGGAAAATTTCAAGAAGGTAGAAAGGAAGAAAACGATAATCTTGTCTTCTGGCATAAGGCATTTGCTCTAAGTGTGAAAGGCAACTGTTAGATTGAAGATTTCTAAAAAATGGAGGAAAGTCCATTAGCATTAAACCTTGAAGCTAGCTCTTTCCTGCCCCAACCCAAGGATATTTATGAGATCATTTTCTACCGTATAAGTATAAAGATGGTCTTATTTATCTAAGCAGATACTTGCTAGATAGCAACCCAAATGGGAGAAGACTACTTTCTCCATTTTTCATACATTTCTCAAATATGGTAGAGTGCTTATCACTTTCTTCAAGGTTCTGAACAAATGTGCATGAATAACTGGAGTAAAATTGATAATGAAGGAAAAAATAAAATGAGATCTCTTAAGTTGAAGGCAGTGAGATAGGAAATCTGCTTCTGTTTGAATGCACCACCATTTTATCTGTGGTGTAGAATGACCTGCTCTCAACTTCTCCCATCACCACGTAGGTTCAGTCCCTCCTATCAGACAGTCCACCGGTCACAGTATTCTGAACATCTTGATGCCAATTGTATTGTGAGGACTTGAGAATTGCAATACCTAGTATTACTCTACAATACAAAGTTGGAGGCAAAGAAAAGTAACCGAGTTTACCCAGCTAGGATTTTTAAAGATTAGCCCTCTACTTCTCAGTTTTCTGAGAGACTACTGTCACTGTACCTAAACCCCAACATTTTGTGAGGCTTAAATAGAAATCTACTTGAGAGAATTTAAAGGAGAGAATATTGTGCCTGGTGCTGTACACTCTTGATAAATATTAAACTCATTTCCTGAAATCATCAAGCATCAAACTATGAGTATTTATTTACCAGACTGCAAAAATAATGGAATCAAAGGGACTACGGAGCATTGAGGACTTCAAATCCTACTAGAGAAGGAGCCATTAGAATGTATTTCTTTTGCAAAATTGGCATTGCCCCACCATTAAGGTCTTTTCCCCTCTTTTAACTATCTTTATTCCAGATTTTTAGTTCAAGACGTATCTCATGTCAAAATCAAGATTCCATTTTTTTCTCTTTTTAATGATAACCTTGCTGACAACAAGCAAATAGTAACAAAAATGAAATGCCATCAAAAGAGTTCTAGAGGTAATAAGCAAATTTGACAAAGTAACAGGTTGTAAAATCAACATACAAAAATCAATAATTATATACCAATAATGAATATGCTGAGAAGGAAATCAGGAAATCACTTCCATTCATAATAACCTCAACAAAATAAGCCTAAGAATAAATTTAACAAAGGAGTTGAAATACCTCTACAATGAAAACTATAGAACAATGAAGAAAGAAATTACAGAAGTTGTAAAGACATCCCATGTTCATGGACAGGCAGAATTAATATTGTTAAATTGACCATACTACCAAAAGCAGTATACATATTCAATGCAATTGCCATAAAAATACCAATGACATTCTTCACAGAACTAGAAACAACTGTCTTAAAATTCATTTGGAAGAATAAAAGACCCAGAATAGCTAAAGCGATTTTAAGTCAAAAAACCAATACTGGAGGCATCACAATAGCTGAATTCAAATTATACTACAGAGTTATAGTAACAAAATCTGCATGGTACTGGCATAAAAATAGACATGTAAACAAATAGTACAGAATAAAATACACAGAGACAAATCCACACAGATACAGTCAGATCTGATCCCTAACAAAGGGTCAAAAACATACAGTGGAGAAAAGACAGCCCTTTAAACAACTGGTGCTGGGAAAACTGGTTATCCATATGTAGAAAAATGAAACTAGACCCTTATCTTTCACTCTGCCCAAAAAATCAACTCACAATGGATAGAAGACCTCAGAATTAGACCAGAAATGATGCAACTCCTAGAAGAAAATGTAGTGTCAACACTCCAAATTCTAGGCACCAGCAATGACTTTCTCAATAGATCTCTAAAGCTCAGGAAACAATGCCAAGAGTTAATAAAGGGGCAGCATCAAATTTAAAAGTTCTGCACAGCAAAGGAAACAATTAGGAATGTGAAGAAAGAACCCACAGAATAGGAGAAAATCTTTGCTAGCTATTCTCCTTTGCTAGCTACAAAGGATTAATATCTAGAATATATAAAGAGCTCAAAAGCTTTGCACCAAGAAATCAAATAACAAAATTAATAAATAAGCAAATGAATTGAACAGATACTTCTCAAAAGAAGAAATATAAACAGCTGACAATCACAAGAAATCACATTAGCAATTAGAGAAATGCAAATCAAAACCACACTGAGATTTTATCTCACACCAGTCAGAATGACAGTAATCAAGAATACAAAAAATAATAAATGCTGGAGAGGATTTGGATAAAAGGAGCACTTTTATATTGTTGGTGGGACTGTACATTAGTGTGACCTCTGTGGAAATCAATATGGAGACTCCTTAAAAGACTAGGCATGGAACCACAGTAAGACCCCTTTTTCCCACTTCTCAGTATTTACTCTGAAGAATTGAAGTTATCTTTTTACAGTGATTCATGCATACATTTGTTTAGAGCAGGACAATTCACAATAGCTACACACACATGCACACACACACACACACACACACAAAGGAATTTTATTCAGTTATAAAGAAAAATGGAATTACGGCATTACAGGAAAATGGATGGAACTATAGACCATCATGTTAAGTGCAATAAGTCAAACTTAGAAGTTTAAGGGTTGTATGTTTTCTTTCATATGTGAAAGCTAGAGAGAAAAAGGAAAACAATGAAGTGGGTGGCTCTCCTAAAAATCAAAGGCAGATCAGTAGAGGAAATGGACCAAGGAGTGGGAGGGGGAAGCAGGTGGAGTGCTAGGGAGTGATATTCGCCAAATTATATTGTTATGTACATATATACACTTCACCTTCAAAACCACTAGCATGGGAGGAGATGGGAGGGCAGCCAGAATTAAGAAACAAACGCACTCCCCTACTTCATCTAACTGACCCATGTGTTCTGTAAGAATAGGTCCTTAGTTCTCAAAGTCCTGCTGACTCATTTGTGAAAGGGCCACAGTGATTCAGGTGCTGCTTTCTTGTTACCTTTAAAAGTATCTTTGATTTCTCTTATTATAAAAGTTATATAAGTTTATTAAAAATGAGAGACAGTAGAAGAGTGAAAACATAATCTTATAAAAGAATCGTAGTTAAAATGTGTAGAGGTTCTATCTTCCCTTCCTTGTTCATGCTAAGAAATAGTGGAGATCGGATAGCACATACATTGTTGAAGGCTTGTAATTCACTCAGCATGATAATGTAAACATCTTTCCAAGCCTTAAAAACCTCTTTGTAAACACCAGTTTCAAGAGCAACATGATAGTCTATCAAGTGCAATTTCATCACTTGCAGCATACTTAATAATTCTACAGTTTTGCACATTTGTTTACAATATCAGACCAACATAAATAATCATGCAATAACTGTTTAATCCATGTTTGGATGATTGTTATCATATGGACTTTCCTGAATGTGCAGCCACAGGGTAAGTTTGCTTTGGTGTTAGCAAGGCATTTAAAGTCCTTTTCAAATTGAGAGATTTTTAAAATTAAACAGCTTGTCCTCTATGGCATCTAATCAACTATTGTGAATATTGAATGGCTAGATAGAGATCCTGAGACCTATTTAACAGGTCCTCTAATGATTAAGCTGCTTCTACTCTTACCAGACTTGATGGTTGAGAAACATCACACAGGATTAGCCTGATTTTCTGTACAGAAACTTTGACTATAGATGAGTAGCCTTGGCTCACATCAAGTAGGAGTTTGGTGGATTAGATTGTTGTGATAGGTCCTGAACAATCTGCATATTTATCCAGGGGGAATTAAGTCAGCATACCAAATAAATACCTTTACATCCATGTCTATGGCAGCATTATTCACAATAGCTAAGATATGGAATCAACAGATGGGTGGAAAAAGAAAATGTGGTATACATACAATGGAATATTATTCAGCCAGAAAGAAGAATGAAATCCTGTCCTTTGCTGTAAAATGAATGGAACTAGACGATTAGGTTAGGTGAAATAAGCCAGACACACAAAGACAAGTTCTTTCTCATAGGTGGAAGTTAAAATAAAATCAGCCTAATGGTATAATAGTGATTACAAGAGATTGGAAAGTGGGCGCAAGAAGATAGATAAAGGGAGCCTGGATTCGATCAGGGCATTTTATGCATATATTGAAATACCTACAGTAATGCAGCCACATCAATGTTTATAGCAGCTCAATTCACAATAACTAGATTGTGGAATCAACCTAGATGCCATTCAACAGATGAATGGATAAAGAAACTGTGATATAAACACAATGGAATATTATTCAGCCATAAAGAAGAATAATGTTATTTGCAGATAAATGGATGGAATTGGAGAATATCATGCTAAGTGAGATAAGTTAATCCCCAAAATCCAAAGGCTGAATGTTTTCCCTGATAAGTGGATGATGATATTTGATGGGGGTGGGGGGTGGGGAGTGAAAAGAATAGAGGAACTTTATATTACATAGAGGGAAATGAGGGGGAGTATTAAAGATGATGGAATGAGACATATCATTATCCTATGTACATGTATGATTACACGAATGGTATGAATCTACAGCATGTACAACCATAGAAACAAAATGGTGTACCCCATTTGTGTACAATGAATCAAAATGCAGTCTGTAAAAATAAAATAAAGAAATGATGTATCTGAGAATAAAAAAATAAAATGCTTATGAGGTTTTCTATGAATGTTATAGAATAAAGCCATGTAAGCATTATAAAGTTTAGTAGATTTCCCTGTTGTTAAATTTGACAAAGCCAGCTCTTACGCCTATATAAATCTCACAAAATGATCTATCTAACCTACTGTCTAAAAATTTAAAAAGTAAAAAAAGGAAGAAAATCAAATTTTACAAAGTGAATAAAGAATACACTTTTAAAAAATAAAAAAAATACCACACTGATCCCCATGAACAAATACAATTAAATCATGTTAACCAAATATGAAAATTTAAAAAATTTAAAAAGTATCTAAAGTGTATGCATATACATATATACAAGTCATCTTCAAAACCACTCACCTGGGGGAGATGGAAGGGCAACCAGAACTGAGGAAAAAACGCACTCCCCTACTTAATCCCACCTCTGCTTCAAAAAGATGAATTCTGTCTTTATTATCTGTATATTGGCTCTCTGGATAAAATCTCTTTGGAAGAAATGGTCCTTGGGAACTGGGGAAAGAATTCCAGAGCACCCATCTTGATGACAGCAGAGGTTTGTGAAATGCAAACTAAATAAAGCTAAACCTCCTTCTGAGTATGATTGTAATAGCAGGACTTTGAAGCACAACCAGTTCTGTGAACTATGTGAAAAGCAATAAGACTTTTTTATGCATGTATCAAAATTCTTAAAAAGAAATATAAATGGTAAGAAGATTTCTTACCTGTTATTAATTTTCTTTTCAATGTCAACAGCTAAATGATGTTGGAAATACCCTGTGTTGTAGACATAGACCCTCTAAGCTCTATGGTACTTGCAGTGTTCCAGGGCTATTCCTAAGAAAACCAATGAATGCAAAATGCTACCAAAAAAAATTGATGAGATCATAATGGCATCATGGAGAAAACAAAGTCTTCACAGATGTTGTGATAGTTCCCTTCATCACTCAAGAAACACATCCTGAGGACCTATCTTGTACCAGGTGCTGTGCCAGATGCTGAATATACAATATTAGCCAAGGCCCAGTTTCTGTCCTCAGGCATTTATAGCCTAGTGAGGAAACATGCACACCCAAAATGAAAATATGGATGAGAGTTAAATCAGTGATTTCTGAGGTGTGTAGTGGGAACAGAGAAGAACTGCAGACCTCTTAGGAAGAGGATGGAAAAAGTTTCAAAGGAAGAGAAACCAGAGCTGCGAATAGGGCCAGCTTCATGGAATTGCAAACAGGATTCAACCCTCGTCCTTAGAATGTCTCATGCTTGGTTTAATGCTTTACTGTTGTCATCTTGAAATTCTTCATTCTGTTTTAAAAGGGGGCCTCAATTTTCATTTCATACTGGGCCTCACAAATTGTGTAGCTGGTCCTCACAGAGGGATCTTTCAGATGATGAAGTAGGGAAAATGCTTCAGGCAAATGGAGTAGTGATAGATATGGATTTGAAAACATGGAAAATGGAGTCTACTAATATTTGAGCAGTTTGACCAAGTTGCATGTTGGGGTAGCGTTTGGGGTATAGGAAAGGCAAATCACAAGACTTGGATTTTTAAAAATATTATTTATTTTTTTCTTTTTAGATATACCTGACAAGTTTATTTGGACATATTATACATTCATGGATAACTCATTTTAGCTAGGATCCCATTCTTGCTGTTGTACATGATGTCAAGTTTCACTGGTCAGGTATTCATATCAGAACACAGGAAAGTTATGTCTGATGCATCCTGCTGTCTTTCCTATTCCCATCCTCTCTTCCTTCCCTTCATTCCTCTTTATCTAATCCAATGAACTTCTCTTCTTCTCTCCCCCAACCTTATTATGTGTTAGCATTCACATATCAGAGAGAACATTCAACCTTTGGTTTTCTGGGGTTGGCTTATTTCACTTAGCATGATAGTCTCCCATTTCATCCAGGCTCTGGCAAATGCCATAATTTCATTCTTATTTATGACTAAGTAATATTCCATTGTGTATATATTCCACATTTTCTTTATCCATTTGTCTGTTGAAGAGCATCTGGGTTGGTTCCATAGCTTAGTTATTGTGAATTGAGCTGCTATAAACATTGATGTATCTGCATCACTATAGTATGCTGATTTTATGTCCTTGGTATAAGGACTACAGAGTGGGATAAGTGAGTCAAACTGCGGTTCCATTCCAATTTTTCTAAGGAATCTCCATACTGCTTTCCATAGTGGTTGCACCAATTTGCAATCCTACCAGCAATGTATAAGTCAACCTTTTCCCCCCCACATCCTCAACATTTATTGTTACTTGTATTCTTGATAATTGCCATTCTGACTGGATAGATGGAATCTCAGCGTAGTTTTAATTTGCATTCCTCTAATTGCTAGAGATGTTGAACATTTTTTCCATATTTTTCAACCATTTGTATTTCTTATGTGAAGTGACTGTTCACTCCTTTGCCCATTTATTGATTGGGTTATTTGGGGTCTTTTTAGTATTGAGTTTTTGTATATCCTGGAGATTAATGCTCTATCTGAGGTGCAGGTGGCAAAGACTACCTCCCTTTCTATAGTCTCTCTATTTACATTCATGATTGTTTACTTTGCTGTGAAGAAGCTTTTTAGTTTGACACCATCCCATTTATTGATTCTTTTTTTTTTTTTTTTGCAGTGCTGGGGATTGAACCCAGGACCTTGGACTTGCGAGGCAAGCACTCTACCAACTGAACTATCTCCCCAGCCCTCCCATTTATTGATTCTTGATTTTACTTCTTGCGCTTTAGGAATCTTGTTGAGGAAGTTGGTTCGTGAATTGACATGTTGGAGATTTGGGCCTACTTTTCTTCTAGTAAGAGATGGATCTCTGGTCTAATGCTTGGGTCCTTGATCCACTTTGAGTTTTGTGCAGGGTGAGAGATAGGGTTTTAATTTCATTCTAGTACATATGGATTTCCAGTTTTCCCTTATATGATTCTTCTGGATTGATTCCCCATACAACGTGTTCTCTTGCATGAGACATTTCTCAAGCAAAAATTCATCCCCAGATGGTTTACTTTTAAACTTTATATAATATAGGAATAAGCTTATATAACACATACCTATATTCTTTATATTCAAAATCAATGACTTTGGGCATCCTTACTTCTCACATCCTTATCTGTGAGTAACAATAAGAGATGATGAAAATATTTTCGTTAAGCAAATTCAAATGGGAAAAAAAATGAAAAAGAAAGACACTACAAAAAGTCCTGGCAAGGCATTAGGTAGCAAGCGCCTGGTTCCACATACCAGGACTCGTATGGAGGTCTGGATGTGCCACAAGTTTTGCCTTCCTAAAAAAGGTTTGAAACGTCTGCACGAGGAAGGAATGCAAGACAAGATCTTGGTTTCTTAGTTTGGATAAGTTTTCTGTTCAGTGATTCGAGTTTTGTGAAGAAGCTTTTTGAGGAGAAGGGTACAGGGACAAAGAGTGGGCAAGGGCCTGAGTGACAGGCAGAGGTTATGACAATGGAAGGATTCCTGGGACTTCCACACTAAGCCTCAGCTGGGTTACCACCAGAGGTCATGAGGGGCATCTGCTTCATTGGATTTAGAACAATAAAAAGGCTATATTCTCTTGATGATTACTTGCCTTAAGAAAAGAGCTAAATTGTGGTTCTCTAGTTCTTTCTATGATATAATCCATAAGGTGACATAAAAGAAACATTCATCCAGGTTTTCTTCAGTCTGAAGATTTTCTGCCAATTTTAGCTGTTCTAAGGAATTTTTCTAGTAGGCACTGGGCCAATTTTGTTATCCTGCAAGCCCATGAGGGAGGAGGTTGCAAATGCTCCTGAGGTCCACACCAACTCACCCCTCAGGGGCAGCAAAGAGCATGTCCCGAAGCTCTGAATATTGTACTTCCAAACGCCTCTGCAGGCCCACATAGTGAACTGGGGCCAGATCTACAGGATGTGAGCATCTAACTTGGCCTCTTGTTCCTATTCTCTTTTCAGTCTTGTGCTTTAAGCTGCTCCTGCTGTAAGATTTGGCCCTATAACTGCATGCTTTTATCTTGTTGAAGTTACTTCCAATATCTTTTGTGCATCATCTAATAATCTATTATGCTCATGCGCTATTCTCAGAAGGAATTCATAATTTAATTTGAGTAAATAGGCAGGTGAGCTATAACATATTTGCAGACGTTAGAAATCATGAGTGATGTCAAACATGGTGGCACACACCTGTTATTCCAGTGGCTCAGGAAGCTGAGGCAGGAGGCAGAGACAGGAGGATTTCAAGTTTAAAGTCATCCTCAGTAACTTAGCAAGATCCTGTCTTAAAAATATAAAGGGCTGCGAATGTGGTTCAGTGGTTAAGAGCCTACGGGTTAGGGGCTGGGGTTGTGGCTTGGTGGTAGAGCATTTGCCTAGCATGTGTGAGGAACTGGGTTTGATTCTCAGCACCACATATAAATAAATAAAATGAAGATCCATCAACAACTAAAAAATATTTTAAAAAAGGCAATGTGTTCAATCCTTAGTAACCCTCCCTCAGAAAACAAAACAAAACAAATCAAAAAACAAAAACAAAAAACTCACGAGATATTTGGCAGTATGTGACCCTTTAAAGAGAAAGTAATTGCTTTCTTCTGTTTTAAGATTATATATATATGTGTATATATATTATATATATTCTTTGAATTTATGCAAATAAATATTGATTCTCAAATTATTTATAGTCAAAATGGATACCTCAGTCCCTTAAATATAATAAATAAAAGGCTGACAGTGAGTAAACTATCCACCTTGAATTTTTAAAAATTTACTGTTGTATTTATTATAAGATAATGCCCTTGGTAATAATTTAAGACAATTAGCAATAAGAAAATTTATTAATATTACAAGAGAAAATGTAAGATGAAAAAATGGAGGCATCTAACTCAGTAACTAATAATCAAAACTATCTGAATTCAGTGCTCTGAAGTGAGTCTATTTCCCCTCCTACAAATGGAGGATGCAGGGGTTTTGGCCACGTGGGCATGGATGTGGGAAGAGGTAATTGCCGGAGGACAGGGTGCCGGCAATAAATCAATTAATTACCAATAAACTTATCTAATCAATAAACGCACAAGAGCCAATACTCTTCCAATGGGAGGGGGCGTGACAGATGGGTCCATACCAGATTTGGCCTCTAACAACATGGAAGAGCCCACCTCTCCTTCCTTTGTAGTTGCATAGGTAAAAGGGCCCAGAGCAGGAGGGGCTTCTCCTGTGAGGAACAGGATGGGGTGGAGCTAGAGAAGTCATTTGCTCAGGAAGCTAGCATATCATCAGATGGCAAGCCACTCCCACACAGGGCCACTTACTCCTGGGCTATCTGGAACAGTCCATCATGACCGCCAGTTCCTGGGAGTCAGACCTCTGTATTCCATGGCTTTCCACAGGAGAGCAATATGATTTTCATCCTTTATTAAATCCCTTTTAAAATCTCAATTGAGTAGTACTGAGTTAGCTCAAAATGCCTACCTTAATGAAACAAAATAAAACAAATTCCTTGTATTCAGTAGACCTACCTTCAAATGTAAAGTTATTTGTTGGTTTGTTGGTTTGTTGGTTTTTGTGGTGCTGGGGATTGAACCCGGAGTCCCACATATGCTAGGCAAACACTCTACCACTGAGCCCCTGAAGTTTAATTTTTGAAATGATGGTGTTATCTATTAAATAATCCATTTTATTCTTTCTTAAATAAAATTAGCTTTTTTGCACAGCTCACACCATTAAACAGCTGAAGAACCTGTCATAAGTGGCTGTTGAGCCAAAGCATGGGGCAGACACTAGGCAGGATCATGAGGTAGGCTGGGAGTGTTGGCAGAAGACTAGAGGGCACACAGGTGCCATCTGCAAGCATCTGCGCCCTGGTGGACTCTGCTTCTGAGGAGGAGTCTGGTTTCCCTTGCTGTCTTTTTCCTCAGAGGGAAATGAATGACCGGAGCAAGTAACATGGTGGGCTCAGGACTGACACTTGGGGCTTGGGCATCAGCAGTCTTATAGTTCAAGTGCCAGCTGTTGAGAAGGATATTGAGAAATGCCAGCAGACCAGAGACTAGAGATGGGGTGGATCCACAATCTGAGAGAAACTGGATTGGGGTAACTCCTTCCCCTAGGAGACCTGGGAGAAGGGACCTCACACCATATCATCTCTGGACAACTCGAGTGAGCTCTATCCCACAACAACACAAAATTTTGGAGAGATTCTTGTCTTCTTTTGAGAGACATTGATCCTCAACTGATTCTTAAAGTTTTTAACTCTCGAGAAATAAGGCAATAATTTGCATTCTGTTTAAAAGACTAATTCTGCATGGGTTTAGAGGAAGAGACATTTTAGATTGTAAGGATATTGCCTCATGAGAAAGTAAAGATCCAACAGTGTAGGTATGTAGAGGACAAACAGATTAAGTCAAAGAAGCTGACCCAAGAGATGGATATTTATATTCTTGAATGCTTAAAAGTTGGTTAATTAATTAAAAGGATAAATGTGTTGAACCAGCCACTGTACATATACTGGTGGTGCTATAATGAATAAAACATACTCCTTGCTCCTGAGGAGCTAAGTTAGTGCACAGTGGATAAAGTGATGAGTAAGTTAATATTTGTATAAACTTCAATGAGAGGGCTTATAGGCAGGGAGCAAGGTGAGTTCAGGACAGAAAAAGCACATGGTGGGGGCTTCTACAGGGAATTAACATGAACCCAGACTGAAGGGAATTCTGGGTAGGTAATTCTTTTATTACTATAAATAAAATATTTTTGTCAGTGATGTCTTCTAAGATGTTATAGACACTATATAAGAACTATTGGTTTTTAGAGACTATCTTTTCTCCATTGTAAGTTTTTGGCATCTTTGTCTAGTTTGAGATTACTGTACTTATGTGGGTATGTCTCTGTTTCCTCTGTTC
The DNA here is from genome assembly GCF_902686445.1 of Sciurus carolinensis. Classification (NCBI taxonomy): domain Eukaryota; kingdom Metazoa; phylum Chordata; class Mammalia; order Rodentia; family Sciuridae; genus Sciurus; species Sciurus carolinensis. The sequence goes on from NC_062220.1 coordinate 100,613,544, forward strand.
TGTACCATTGGTCTACCTGTCTCTTTTGGTGCCAATACCATGCTGTTTTTGTTACTATTGCTCTATAGTAGAGTTTAAGGTCTGGTATTGTGATTCCTCCTGCATCACTCTTCCTGCCAGGATTGCTTTGGCTATTCTGGGTCTTTTGTTCTTCCAGATGAATTCCATGATTGCTTTTTCTGTTTCTATGAGAAATGTCATAGGGATTTTAATTGGAATTGCATTAAATATGTATAGCGCCTTTGGAAGTATGGCCATTTTGATATTATTAATTCTGCCTATCCAAGAACATGGGAGATCTTTCCATCTTCTAAGGTCTTCTTCAATTTCTTTCTTTAATGTTCTGTAGTTTTCACTGTAGAGATCTTTCACCTCTTTGGTTAGATTGATTCCCAAGTATTTTATTTTATTTTTTGAGGCTATTGCAAACGGAGTTGTTTTCCTCATTTCCCTTTCAAATGTTTCATCACTTATATGTATAGAAATGCTTTAGATTTATGTGTGTTGATTTTATATCCTGCTATTTTGCTGAATTCATTTATGAGGTCTAGAAGTTTTCTGGAGGAGTTTTTTGGATATTCTAAATAGAGAATCATGGCATCAGGAAATAGTGACAACTTGAGTTCCTCTTTTCCTATTCATATCCCTTTAATTTCTTTGATCTGTCTCATTGCTCTGGCTAGTATTTCAAGGACGATGTTGAATAGAAGTGGTGAAAGAGGGCATCCTTGTCTTGTTCCAGTTTTTAAAGGGAATGCTTTCATTTTTTCTCCTTTAAGAATGATGTTAGCCATGGGCTTAGCATAAATAACCTTTACAATTGTTTCTTTTGTTTCAATTTCATTGATTTCAGCTCTGATTTTAATTATTTCCTGTCTTCTACTACTTTTGTTGTTGTTCTGTTCTTCTTTTTCTAGGGATTTGAGCTGTAATGTTAGGTCATTTAGTTTTTGACTTTTTATTCTTTTCTTGAATGCGCTCCATGCATGAATTTTCCTCTTAGTATGGCTTTCATAGTGTCCCAGAATTTTGATATGTTGTATTGTCGTTCTCATTTACCTCTAAGAATTTTTTTTATCTCCTCCCTGATGTTTTCTGTTATCCATGCTTCATTCAATAGCATATTATTTAGACTCCAGGTGTTGGAGTAATTTCTGTTTTTTATTTTGTCATTGATTTCTAATTTCATTCCATTATGATCTGATAGAACACAAGGCAGTATCTCTATTTTTTTGCATTTACTAAGGACTGCTTTGTGGTATAACATATGGTCTATTTTCGAGAAAGTTCCATGTGCTGCTGAGAAGAAAGTGGATTTGCTCCTTGATGGGTGGAATATTCCATATATGTCTGTTAAGTCTAGGTTATTGATTGTGTTATTGAGTTCTATGGTTTCTTTGTTTAGTTCTTGTTTGGAAGATCTATCCAGTGGTGACTAATGGTGCTGGCAAAACTGGAAATCCATATGCAGTAAAATGAAACTAAACCCCTATCTCTCACCCTGTACAAAACTCAACTCAAATTGGATCAAGGATCTAGGAATGAAACCTGAGACCCTTCATCAAATAGAAGAAAAAGTAGGCCCTAATCTCCATCACATTGCCTTAGGACCAGACTTCCTTAACCAGACCCCTATAACACAAGAAATAAAAGCAAGAATCAATAAATGGGATAGATTCAAACTAAAAAGTTTTTTCTCGACACAGGAAACAATCAATAATGTGAAAAGAGAGCCTACAGAGTGGAAGAAAATCTTTTCCATGCACATTTCAGATAGAGCACTCATCTCTAAAGTTTATAAAGAACTTAAAAAACTTTACACCCCAAATACAAAGAACCCAGTCAATAAATGGGCTAAGGAAATGGGCAGACACTTCACAGAAGAAGATATATAGGTGATCAACAAATACATGAAAAAGTGCTCATCATCCCTAGTAATTAGAGAAATGCAAATCAAAACCACCCTAAGATTTCATCTAACTCCAATTAGAATGGCTATTCTCAAGAACACAAGCAATAGTAAGTGTTGGTGTGGATGTGGGGAAAAAGGCACACTCATACATTGCTGGTGGAGTTGCAAATTGGTGCAGCCACTTTGGAAGACAGTATGGAGATTCCTCAGAATGCTTGGAATGGAACCACCATTTGACCCAGCTATCCCACTCCTTGGTTTATACCCAAAGGACTTAAAATCAGCATACTACAGTGATGCAGCCACATCAATGTTCATAGCAGCTCAATTCACAAGAGCCAGATTGTGGAACCATCCTAGATGTCCTTCAACTGATGAATGGATAAAGAAACTGTGGTATATATACACAATGGAATATTACTCAGCCATAAAGAATAATAAAATTATGGCATTTGCAGGCAAATGGATGAAATTGGAGAATATCATGCTAAGTGAGATAAGCCAATCTCAAAAAACCAAAGGACGAATGATCTCGCTGATAAGCAGATGATGACACATAATGGGGGTGGGAGGGGGGCAAGAATGGAGGAAGGAGGGACTGTATAGAGGAAAAAGGGGGGTGGGATGGGTGGGGGGAAGGAAAAATAACGGAATGAATCAAACATCATTACCCTATGTGAATGTATGACTATGCAAAAGGTATGCTGTTACTCCATGTACAAACAGAAAAAACATGTATCCCATTTGTTTACAATAAAAATAAATTAAAAAAAAGAAACTGTGGTATATATACACGATGGAATATTACTTAGCCATAAAGAAGAATAAAATTATGGCATTTGCTGGTAAATGGATGAAACTGGAAAATATGTTAAGTGAAATAGGCCAAGCCCAAAATACCAAAGGCCTGATGTTTTCTCTGATAAGTGGATGACGATATATGATGAAGGGGACAATATATGATGTGGGGGAAGAGAAGAATAAAGGAACTTTGGATGGTGTAGAAGAAAACAGGGTGGGAGGGGGTGGGGTATGGAAAGATAGTAGAATGAAACAGACAGTATTACCCTATGTAAATGTATGATTACATGAATGGTGTGAATCTACATTGTGTACAACCATAGAAATGAAAAGTTGTACCCCATTTGTGTACAATGAATCAAAATGCAGTCTGTAAAAATAAAAAAGATAAAAAAAAAAAGAAATAATGGTTTTCAATGTATTTAAAGCTCTGTAAGTGGCAGAGGAATCCTGTTCATTCCATAATGGCCAGGAAGCAAAAAAGAGAAAGAGGAAGGAGTCAGGGGCCAGGATCATCTTTAAGGCACAACCCTAATAATCTGACTTTCCTCCACTAGGTCCCATCTGCTGAAGGGCCAGCCCTGTAACTCATGGTCCTTTGAGGGATGTTCCAGATTGAAACCATATTCTTTCTAATACCTTTTTACATAAGACATAGTTATATGATTTACATATAGTTGATAGATTTAGTTTTCCCTTTTGTTTACTTGATTTTAATAGAGATGCTTTTAGTATAGCATATCCAAAAAATGTATCTATTAAAGGTTGTTTGAAAGGTTCTTCGTGTGAATGTTGTGAGAAAGAGTGTTCCCTGCTCAAATAAAAGTAGTGGAAAACGTTTATATAAAAGAATTGGCATGAAGTCCCTGGGTTCCATCCATAACATTAAAATAAATAAATAAATAAAAATAAACCACCAAAAAAGAGTTAAACAAACAAAAACAAGTTATAAAAAGATTTGCACTTTGGATTTATCAGTCTTTAATATGTTTAATATGCTCATTAAGACTTTACAGGTGAATCTCCAAGAACTGGTCTGAGTATCTTGCAAACTTGTTCTTGACCTTAGGACATATGTACTTAAAATGCTATGCATTCTTCTTTGTATATAATACATCATGACTATCTTCCTAATTATTAAATATTCTTTTACAACTATTTTCTAATCAAATACATGGAAGCTATAAACTTCCTCATGCTCTAAGAGTTTCTGCTCTTCATGCTTTTAGGGGTTCATATTCAGGTTCATGGGGCCTGTATTTTATGCAGTTTGGGGAGTCTTTCCTCAGAAAAAAAATACAAAAATTATGAAAATAAAATTGCTAGTATTCTTGTATGTTTTCTCCTATTTATTTTCAATGTAGCCATTATATATTAATGAACATAAAAATGGTCCTCTCTCTCCTTCTTAATGTTTTTGCTTCATTTGATATTAAAATTTATCTCTCCGCTTCTGTTTTTCTTTTATTTAATATCTTTGCTTACAGTTGTCATTTCATCTTCATCAGCTTTTCTTGTAAGTATTTTGTCAGAAAAATATGAAACCGAGAGACTTTGACTTATAAAAAACAATACTTCTAAAAAGGTTTTCTGTTATCCACCAATTAAGAATTGACTCCAAATAAAAATTTTAATAGTAGCAATAGTGTTTGTGAACACAATAATTGTAAAAATACTGAACTGTCACTGAGTGCTTAGTTGTGTATTTTAAAACACAAGGTAGAGAAAAGGAGTAGAAAAAAGGAAAAAAAGGCTATAAAACAGGTCTTACTAATAGTCACATCTCATAGATGAGGAAACTGAGGCATGAAGTATTAAAGAGTTGTATTGTGGTGTGTAATGAGATCCATTTTGTGCAGATACAATACCCATCTTTTTAACATGATGCTTTCTTTCCTCTCCTCAATGAGAAGTTCAAATTTGCATGGCTCATGCTAAAGATGCTACCAGTTAAACACACGCTGCGAAATTGACAGATTACTAATGTGATAATAAAATGGAATGTTTTGTGTAAAATCTTGGGTATTTTGATGAAAAATGGACAAATTTCACACCAGGAACTTTTAGCATGGGACCATGTGATTCTAACACCTACTGAGTTACACACACACACACACACACACACACACACACACCAATAAAACAAGACAAAACAAAGCAAAAAAATCCTTGTACTTTTATACTTTTAAGTGTTCAAGAGGAGATGAGGACTGAATTTTAAAAGTCAACCCAAACACTTGGCATCGCTTTGCATAAGGCCAGCTCCTGTCAGGTGCTGAGACATGTGGCTGCCCTACATCAGGGGCAGCTTGTTTTTGGAGTGTGAGAAAGCCCTGAATCCAGGGGGCTGTGGCGGAGGCCTAAAGGCGGGAGATGAGCATGAGCAGAGCCGCCGACAGCGACCCGCTGTGAGCGCCAGCGTGCCCACTCGGTGCTGAGGCTGCTGCGGGCTGGGGAAGTTTAGGGAGCGCGGTGTCACTGGGAAAAGGGAAAGGAACGTCTGCAGTCGCTGTCCCGGGCTGCTGGGGCGGTGCCCTGGAAGGAGGAGCTGTGCGCCTACACCATTTCTAGGAATATCCGCCCTTTGGGAAACCAGCCCCGAAGTGCTTTGAAAATGAGCCAGGTTTACGGAAAACCTCTGTCTCATCCTTCATGCTCTCTGTTCTGGTTCTGACCACAGCAAGCTTAGACGCTCTCCAGGCCAGGCTGTCCCAGTCTGAGTTCAGCCTTGGAAACCAGTAGCAGTCAGCCATTCTTATCAGGACTGTGAGACCCAACCCCAACAGTAGACCCCGGAGCCCCTTCATCTCTCAGAGCTCAAACTGCTCTGTTCTCAAAAGCCATGCATCAGAGCCCCCACTCTGCAGAGTAACTCCTTCCCACACTGCCATTCTGAGCTGCTAGTTCCCCTTTTCAGGGGACCTGGAGAGGACGTTACTGCTTGTCTGGGTTAGCTTTCAACACCCCAGATCACACACACATGAGGCAGGTCCTGCTGTCCCTGGAAAGAGGAAATGATTTCTTGTGACAAGCATTTTGCATGCTGCTCAGTGAGATGAATATAAGCTTTGAGGGAAAAGTTCAGCTTTTTGCTCGGCCTAAGTCTGATTAATGCATCCACAAATGGAGGATTTACCTGGACATTTTCAAATACTTTGGATTTTTCTAGCCCCTGGGTGATCACCCTGATGAACTCCAAAGCTTTCTTTTTCATTATGCATCATCAAGCTGGCAAACTCCAGGAAGTCCAGACTGGTAACACTTCCCATCAGACAACTGTCTTCAGCCACCATTTGAAAATATCCCCAAGGCTATTGTATTCAACCTTTACTTAAAGATCATTTCTATGAGGCATCCAATTTCTGCTGCTCCCTTGGGCTGCGGTTTAAGACAGGCTTCACAGTATTTACTGTTTATAGTTTTGAACTGACAGCTATTTAAGGGCAAGAGATTTCAGCTGCCACCACCTTGCACAGCTTTTGCCACCAACACATTTACAAGCTGGAACTTTGTGAAACCAAGGAAACCAAGTTTAATATGGTACAGGAGAAAAGGGTACAAATTTGCACCTATTTTGCAGTATTTTTGTGCTGATTATTTCTGTGCCCTCTGTCATATTAGATTGTGGGAGTTGGTATATCAGAGGTGTCTGTATGACCCATGGTAATACTTATTCATCATGCATCTGGGGTGGTTGGATTTGCTGATTCGCGGTTGCCTGTTGTCTGGAGTGACTAGGGTGATGGATCTCTACTCCCCAGTTCTCTCATCCTCCAGCAGGCTAGCTCGGGCACGTTATCACAATAAAGGCAAAGTATGGTAGAAACATGCATGGCCTCCTTAGGCACAGACTCAGAACTGGCGCATTGTCAAGTCCAGTGAATTTTATAGGACAAAGGAAATTTCCAGGTCAGCCCATTTTTAAGGCATTGGGAAATAAACTCTGTAAAGAACTGTAAAGTCACAAGACAAAATGACTGGACACAGGGAGGGTTGAAGTATTGATACTATTAATGCAATCCACTACAGTTGTATACATGCCTGTCTCTTCTTTCCCAGAGTTCTTTCATTGTGTCTTGTTTATCTTCCTGTCTGCCCGTTCCTAGGACAGCACTTGGCAGGTAGTCACTATTCACTAAGCAACTTGGCACTGGTTTGAGCATGATTATAGAACAGGTTATGATGCTGTAAGGGCGCTTTAAGCTTTTTCTTGTAATAAGCACATCAGTATTAGAGATGCTTCATTGCCCTCTGCCCACCTCTACTTCCAACCTTTGTTCTTAACACCCATACGTCTCTAAGTATGGATTCTTTTTATTTCTCTACTCAGCATCCAATACAATTTTCATGTATTTTCTTATATCTGGGAAAGAGTTAACCATTGTCTTTTTGAGTAATTCTTCTCCACCACTCTCTCCATTCTCTCCTTCTGGAATGCTAATTAGATGTATGCTGGACTTTCCTTATTACATCCTTCATGTTTTTTAACTCCTTTGGGTGTTAATCATCTTGTCAACTCTTTACTCCTGCATTCTGGCTTAAGCTGTGTTTAGTTTCTTCGTTTGTCTCTTTGCTTGTGTTTCATTTTCTTGTTACCACTCTCTTCATCTATGTAGGTATGTTGTAGAGCAAAGCACTTCACAGTGTGTAATCTAGAATCACTGGCATCTTAAAAATCCCTCAATGCGTAGTCCTACTCCCAGAGCTTCTGATTTAATTGGTGTGGGTCAAGGCATGGCCTTAGTACTTTTGAAAATTTGAAGTCAATTTTGATGTGTAACAAGAACTAAGAACCACTGACTTGAACATTTTGTGGATTTTGTTTCTTAGTGACTGTAGTTTTCATATCCAGCAACTTCCCTTTTTTTTCTTAATCTATTAAATCTAGTTCTTGTTTTACAAATGCTATTCATTCTTTAGAATATTTTACACATTTGTAATTTGAGTCTCTTTTAGTTGTTTTAGATCTCTAACTCCAAAAATGTAAATTTTCATATTGGTTAAATCTGTAGACCATAATTGTATTAAACTTCCTAGCAAACTTTATAATTTTTTACTGTCAGTTCATCTTGAATCTTGTACCTTAGGCTATGAAGAACTCCTAATAGACTGTTTTCACACTGTGCCTGTTCCTATGGATTTCACCCAAAATGGATTTCAAGACATTTTCTTTTTTTAATATAAGTGTATTTTTATATAAGTGTATGTTCTTAGGGTACGTACTGCTCAAAATCAAGGTCTGTATCTAGTTACACATAGAGTGGTACTCAAGCAAGTAACAGGTTTCACATTCACTATAGTTTGAGTCTCCCTTATCTGGAGTGCTTGGAACTACAAGTGTTTTGAACTCGGGATTATTGTTTGAATTTTGGAATATCTGCATATACATAATGAGATATATTTGGGATGGGAAGCAAATCTAGAAATGAAATTTGTTTATATTTCATATACAGTTTATACAATATCCTGAAGGTATTTGGCTCTACAACATTGATAGTGTGCCTGGGTTTGGACTGCAACCTGTCATGAGAGGTCAGGTGAGGAATTTTCCACTTGTAAAGTCATGTCAGCACTCACAAATTTTCAGATTTCTGATGCTCCATATTTTTTGAATTAGGGATGCTCAATTTGTACCTGGAACACAAGGCTAATTTCCAGTCAGGAGGATAAAAATGTCTCAAATTTTATTTGTGAACTTGTATTTCTGGATTCCAGTTAACATGGGAGCCAGTTCTGGTTCTTTGGCTGGTATAAGAGACTGTGCATCCCTATGTTCAATTCCTCCGTCTGGAATTAAAAGATTGAAGGTGACTATGATAGGTAGCTAGAGCTAAAGGACATTGATTAGAACATTTTGTGCAGTTTTTTCCCCCTCAAGGGCTATATTTTCCATGTCAATATTTTTACTTACACATCTGCTCCTGAACGCTCATGAATTTTCTCTCCATTTCTCTCACATGGAGATTTCCCTCTCTTACTTTTAAGCTAGTATATGTATTTCCTTTGTTTTATTGCAGTTTTATTGCTGCTGAAACTAAATGATCTGACCAGCACAATTATAGAGGAGGAAAGGTTTATTTGAGGGTTTCAGAGGTCTTAGTCCATAGAAGGCTGGCTCCATTCCTTGGGGCTCAAGGTGAGGCAGAACATTATGGTGGAAGAGTGTGGCAGAGGGAAGCAGCTTGTGTTATCAGGAAGCAGAGAGACTCCACTCTCCAGATAGAAAATACATACTCCATAGCTACGCCCCAATTCCAGTTTCCTCCAGCCAGACCCTACCACTTCAGTTACCAGTTAGTTAATCCCATCAGGGATTAATTCGTCAGGGATTAATTAGGTTAAGACTCTCACAACCCAATCATTTCTCCTCTGAGCCTTCTTGCATTGTCTCACATGTTAACTTTTGGGGGACACCTCATATTCAAACCATAATATCCTTAATAAAAATTTTAGTTTGGGTAATATTAGATTTGTAGAAAAGCTGCAGGTAGTACAGAAAATTCGGTATATAAAATGTTACATTTATTACAACTAATGAACCAATCGACAGCTTTATTAGTCAAAATTCATTTTTTATCCATGCCCTTAGTTTTTACCCATATCCTCTCTCTGTTCTAGGACATGGCATTGCATTTAGGCATCATGTTGCCCAAGGGTCCTCCTGGCTATGATGGTTTTCTAGACGTTCCTTATTTTTGATGACTTTGGCAGTTTTGAGGAGCGCCCATCAGTTATTTATATGGAACATCTTTCAGCTGGGAATTTGTTTGATGATTTCCTCATATTTAGACTTGAGTTACAGGTTTCAGAGAGGAGGGCCGCAGGGAGAGGATGGCATTCTTATTTCATGTACCAGAGCAATGTGGGAAGTGAGAATTTTCCTGAGACTTTCTCAGGAAGAAAGTCACTATGCGCCACCCACACTTAAGGAGTGGGGAGTTACACTTCATCTCTTTGAGAGGGGGAGTAACTACATAAATCATTTGGAATACTTCTGCACGGAGAATTTTGCCTCTTCTTCCCCGTTTGATTAATTTATTCCATCATTATGAACTCGTGGAAATCTATTTTATATTTTAGGTTATAAAACAACACTCTGCAGTTTTTTATTGCTCGAAATGCTATATAGCTTTGGCTACTGAAAGCTCTTTCAGCTGGCTCCTGTGCCACCTTGACACGCTCCCATCATTGTGTGTGTGTGTGTGTGTGTGTGTGTATCTGTGTGTGTGTGTGTGTGCACGCACGCGTGTGCATACTCCTCTTTTCAGCACTTAAGTTGTGCACAGAAGGTACTTCAGATTCATCTTGTGTATTCCAACTTAGTATTAGAGCCAAACATTTCCTCCAAAGATTCCGTCTTCTTTTTATTGAAGAATAGTACTAGGAGGCAAGATCTGGGTGCCTGATGTACGTGTTTCTATTAGGGTTTGTTGCTTCTAGGCCAACTCAGCTTTCAGAAAATAGATGTATACTTACACAAATTGTAATGTATATGTGTGTATATGTGTGTGTATGTGTATATACATACATATATGTTATACATTCATATGAATATTTTTATGTTTCCACCTCTCTCTATATTAAGTTAAAGATGAGTTCATGCTAATGCCTACAACGCAACCTGATTACCACATGGATCACTTATCATCCTCTTGTAGATCTGTGCTGCCAGCCTTGCTCCTGCCTCCCACTATTCACCATCCATTTACTGAATTATGTAATTCCAGTAGAAATATAAGGGTTTCAGAACTGCAAACTAACTCCCATTCCTACGAAAAAGAACTATCACCTAGACTCGTGCCTATGCACAACTTCTTTGCCTTTGTCTTAATAGTCTCTGCTCATTTCTGAAGTCACTTAGGTCAGCATGTTTTCTCTCCACCCTTTCCCCTGAAGTCATTTCATGTATTCAGGCATAAATACGGACTTATGTCACAGTTTGTATCTCATCCTGGGATAGCAGCCCTTCTTTATAAATGTTTTGTGAAATTTTCGTGCTGCACCAAGGTTCACTTTTTTGTCTTTACTATTATTAAATATTATTATTTATTTTAAGTGGACAAAAATTGTATGTGTTTTTGGTGTACAGCATGTTTTCATATATATATATATGTATATATATATGAAAGTTGCATTATAGGCATTAGCATATATATATATATATAGGTATATATATATATACCTTGTGGAATGGCTAAATCAAGTCAATGAACATATGCATTACCTCACCTGCTTATTTTTTGTGATAAGAATACATAATACATAAGATCCACTTCTTAGCAATTTTCAAGTTCATTATTTGTGCTGTAAATTTCTATAGGTTTTAACAAATTCACAGAAATATGTATTCACTACTATCATATCATACAGAATAGTTTTACTATCCTAAAAAGATGTCTCTTGCTCTTCACCTATTCAATATTTTTCCTGTCCTAATCTTCTGACAAACACTGATCTGTTTACTGTGTGTATAATTTACCAGAAAGTTGTATAAAGAAATAAGCCTTCTAAGACTGGCTTATTTTACTTAGTCAAATATACATATATGACTTATCCATATATATATATATATATATATATATATATATATATATATCTCCACATATATATGACTCATCCATATTTTGTGTACCCTGTCAATTAGTTCTTTTTTTTATTGCTGAATACCATTCAATTGCATGGATGCTGCAGTGTTTTGTTGGGTTTTCCACTCATCTATTGCAGGATATCTTGGTTACTTTCAGTTTCTGGTAATTATGAGTAAAGCTGCTATAAACTTTTTTGTGCAGGTTTTATGTATATATGTATACTTTTGAAATGTATACAGATATTTATTTGCTTTTACAGCATTTATGTATGAGTTTATGAAATTTTATCTCGAGTTCAATCTAGCACTTTAATTCAGAAATCCCTGAGAATTAGCCCAACATCGAGATCTTGAAAGTTCGAAATGGTTTCTTGAGCCATAACTAATTGGACCTACAGTGACAGAGAGTGAGTTATTTCTATCCGAGGAGCCACACGTACGGGCTGAAGTTGCCATTTTGCCACCCACATTAGTGTCTTTGTGTTGAGCAATAGATCTGTATACAGGCAAGCCGTCTCTGTAGTGGGAGAATAATAGAAATACAAAGAGAAGAAAGACAGAGAGAGAACTAAATCTCTGCTTCAGTTTCTGACTAACTTCTAGTTCCTTCTTCATGCCATCTGGTGTCCTACAATACTTTGTTTGGATTCTGTGAGATTTCTTTCCATTCGTATAACGATCTTCCTTCTTACTTGAGTTATCTTGTGTATATATGTCTGTTCCTTGGAGGAAAAAACCCACAACAGAAAACAAACAAACAAAACATGGAGAGGTTGTGTTTTTGATTAAGAAAAGATTACTGAAACCTCAAATCCCCAAATCCTCACCAGCTGCTGCTGTGGTTATATCTTCCCCACCAGGTCCCTCAGACAATCTCAAGAGATTCCTCCAGAAATCCCAGGGACAATCAATAAAAATCAAAACATTGGCTGGTTGCAGTGGCTCTTGCCTGTGATCCCAGCTACTCAGGAGACTGAGGCAGAAAAATTGCAAGTTCAAAGCCAGCCTGGGCCACCAAACCGGAACCAGTCTTAAAACAAAAAATAAAAAGGGGTAGGGATGCAGTTTGGTGACAGAGCACCCCTGGATTCAATCCTAGCACTGAAAATAAATAAAAGCATTGGCTTTGAAAGCCTAAGTGATATTCTTCCCTCTTTATGCAGGTTGGGCTATTTTTTGTACTTCAAGAAGCTGATTCATATACCTGCTCTCGGCTTCTGTCCTCCAGTCCCAAATCAGTCCTTTGGAACTTTTAAGGTCAGGTACCCTTTTTCCAGGAAAGGGGCCCAAATCTTTAAATACATATCTACATGGGAGCTACATAGAGATTGAACAGTAAAAGCCAACAAAAATGTGTTAGTTTTGCATCATTGCGACCATGACTCATAGTTTCATAGGTCTCAATCCGTGGTCGGTCTGTTCCAAGGCAGAAGCATCATGGTGGAAAGGCATGACGGAGGAAAGCTGCTCAAATCATGGTAACTAGGGAGCTAGGGGTCAAGTTACAGTACCCAATACCATGTTCTGAGAGACCCACTTCCTCCAGCTGGGCCCCACCTGCCTAAAGTTTTCACCACCTACCCATAATTCTTTTCAAAATATTAATCTGTTAAGTGGATTAATCCACCCATGAGCTCAGAGCCCTCATGATCCATGAGCCTTCATGATCCACCTCTGAACATGGCTGCTTTATCTAACACATGAGCACTAGGGGCACATTTTAGATCCAAAATGTAACAAAAAGGAAAAGAAGATTTTAACTTTTTTGAGCTTCTTATAGTAATCTCAAATCCCTAGATACATCCTACTCTTTATTTCATTTTATGTTATTTTAAATTATCATTCTATTTTCTATTTAGCAGTAACTAAAGTGCACTAATCTTAAGCATATAGAATTTTTAGCTATATCTACACCAATGTAACTATGACCCAAATCAAAATTTGGAAAATTATTATCATCCCAGGAAGTTTCCTGAACTTCATATAAATGGAATCCCGTAGTAGTCAATCTTTTGATATTTCATCCATGTTGTTTTATATGTAAGTATTTATAGTATTCTATGAATAGTCTGTTAATACATAGATTGTTCTATAAATATTAATTTGGGAGGGTTATGTAATATTCCATTTTATGAAATTCTTAATTTGTTTATCAGTTCTTCTATGATTGTATATTTGGCTATTATGAACAAAGTTCTTCTAAGTCCTCATTTACAAGTCATTTTTACAGGTATATAAAATAATTTCTTGTACGTATGCTACCTAGAAGTAGAATTATTAGAATGAAGGTAGGTATGTTTTATTACCATTTCCTAAAGTGGTAGAATCTGTTTTTATTCTCACTAGCAATAAGAGTTCCAGTTGCACCACATCCTTGCCAAAAGATATGGCAAGACTGTAACATTTCAAATGTTTTAGTTGTTGCGTAGTGGTATTCTTTCTCTTTTGTCCTAAATCCATATCATGACTCCTTTTCAGACTTAGTTCTTCCCAAAGATAGCAGTTTTAGCGAACAGGATTCTTCTACTATAATCTTCTTGCATTTTGAGTGGCTTTCTGGAATAAGCACTTGAGAAAGAGAAATAATTGACTAATGATGTCTTCTGTTAGATTAAAGACAAAATGTTGGATACCCATGCAATATTTATCATCCTAAATTTAAAGTATGCCACTACCAAATTTCAAGGACCCATGATATCATGTATTCCTTGCTCCATTTAGTATGTGAAATGTGTAATCACCTTTGAATCCCTGGAGTCCTGTTGGATTAGTTAATGGATAGCTTAGGAATCTATTCTATGACATAGGAATTGCCCTTTAACAAATGAGTGAAGAATGGTCAGAACGCTTATTGAAGAACATAAAGCAGTTGCTCATTATCTTTTGATGCAGATTAATTCATTCTGCTATTCTAGTACAGCAGATTTTATGCTTTGAACACAATACTTATTTACACTAATCTGAAGCTAGATCATTACATTCCAAGATAGTGGAAAGTAGGCAAATACAAGTACTAAGCTTAGTAAAGTTTTAGTGATGAAGCTTTTAAAAATATGTGTTAAACAAATATGTCTTTTCCTTCAAATCCTGAGTGCTATTTCCAACATATATCTATTTTAATTAATAGTTTAAAATGTAATATCATGTTAAAATGAGTATAAGTTTCAATATTTCTGTTTAATAGAACTCAAAATATTCACAAATAAAGGTTTGTAATTTAGAAATGTGTAATTCTTTCGTTTTTTTGTTATGTTTAAAATATTACAGTTTGTTGCCAATCACACTTTTTGTTCATATTTTCATAATACAGTGAGAAAATTTTAACTTTTGTGATGAACTTTTTTGGTCATGTAATAAAACAAAAATTATTTATTATCATTCCACAAAATTCATGCTATAAGCAATGAAGAGTGGAGAAAGGCAAATTTTGAATGGTTGGCTAAATTCCTTTGATGCTCACTCTATATACCCACCCACACTATTCAAATTCATGCCTCAGGAAAATTCAGATTTTGATATTCCCAAGAATATTTGTTGAATGAAATAATAAAAAGCATCCCAGAGGAATTCTGCCAGGCTCAGATACAAAATCCCTGGGATACTCAAACAGATGACCTTCTCCTGACCTCTTTCTTCTTGTGGTTGAGTCACTATCTTGGCAGCGATTCACATCTTTGCAGACATGCACAATTTGCCCTCTGATCACTAAACCCACTTCACTGACATGAAGTATGCCCACATTAATCACATAAGAAAATTCCCACTGTATGAAATCTGATGCATCTTTCTGTGTTGGGATCTGAAATAATTCCTCAGAAGACAGAGACAGCTCCTCATATCACCTACATCTTTATTAGGAATATGTATATTACAGCATCCACAATTTTCCTTGGCATAGATATCACCTGGGTAGCTTAAAAAATACAGATTCCCACTTTCCTCCATAAACCCATGAAACGAGGCTCTCCCAAGAGGGAACCTGGGTATCTGTGGTTTGAACAAGATAATGGTTTTGATGTGCTAAGTTTTGGAAATACCTTTGTAATGGAGGAATCATGAAATTTGGGATCAGATTTGTATACATTTGAATCATGGCTTTACCACTTTTAAAAAATACTTCTCTATCCACAATCTTTCTCTTTGTACCTTTATCTATCAGTGTGTCCATTCATCCATTTCTTCATCGACATATAATGTGTTTATCTAGTGTTTTAATCATTTAGCTGCTATTAACACTGAGCATCTAAATCAGCCTTGACAATGGATTTGTGTGATTTGGGGGAAGTTTGCCTCTTTGAACCTCAGTTTTCTTATTTACAAAATAAGTGTAATGAGACTATTTGCCTTTCAAATTTGTTATGGTATTGAAATAAGAAAAGGGATAAATGCTCAGCATATTATCTGGATCAACATGAGGGTTCAACAAATATTAATTCATTTCACCTTTTTTGTTAAAACTATAAACCTTCATGGAAACCCTTTCAGAGAGTGCTCCACACTTACTATTTAGCTTTTCTAATGAAAACATCTTAACTGATTTTAGTATGACATATTTTTATTTTTATTCACCTTAAAATATTTTCAAATTTCCCTTGAGAACATCTCTTGACTCATTTGTTATTAGAAGCATTGTTTTGTTTCTGTGAATTTTAAGATTTCCCTTTTATCATTCTATTACTGACTTACAATTAAAATATTTGAAACAAGATGACATACTTTATGTAATCTAGATTATTTTAAATTTGATATTTTTTTCTGTGACCAGCTATGTCATCTATTTTGGTAAACATTCATCATAACTTAAAAGTAACATATATTTTATTGTTGATGGGTGAAGTTTCTATAAACACCAATTAGATCCAGTTGGTCAGTGGTGTTTTTCTTATCTATATTCTTGCTGGTTTTCTGCTTTCTACTTCTATCAGTTGCTGAGGAAAGGAGTTTTGAAGTCTCTAACATTTAACTGTGGGTTTTTCTACTTTGCTTAGCTTTTTGTTTAATTTTTAAAAGCTCACTTTTTAGGTACATACACATTTAGGATTTTGATATCTTCTTGGTAAATTGATCCTATTATAAGTATTCTTGGAATTTTCTTTTCTCTGAAGTTTAATTTTTCGGATAGCTGCTCTGGTTTTCTTTTGGTTAGTGTTTGCATGATATACCTTTCGCCATCATTTAACTTTTAACCTATTTAAATGATTATATTTGAAGTGAGCTTCTCACCAAGAACATATAGTCATTCTGACAATCTCGGTTTTTTAAATGGTGTGCTTTGATAATTTACATTTAATGCATTTATTGTATTTGGGTTTATGTCTGTCATTTTCATATTTGTTTTCTGTTTGTTCCCTTTCTTTCCTGTTGCTTGGTTTCCATTTTCTACCTTATTTTAAAATATTGTAATACTTTTCATATTCTTAAAATTTATCTAACTTTTATTCAATTTATTTGTATAATTTTCTGGTTGTTTTAGAAATTGTAACACACATATTTATCTTTTCAGAATCTACTTAGAAACAATTTTAACCAGTTCAAATGAATTTAGAAATTTTGACAACCATATCAGTCCTCGTATCCTTCTGGTTTACTCATTCTGCATGTTATATATGCATACATTGAAAACTCTGTCAGACAATGCCATAATTTTTGCCCTAATAGGTAAGAGTATTAGAAGAAAAAAGACCCAATCATACTTACTTAAATATTTACTATTTCTGTCATTTTCCTTCATACTGATGTTCTGGTATAATTTCTTTTCTGTCTGGGTAAGTTCTTTTAACAATCTTTTGGAAAATGAATTATCAGTGTTCCTTATCTGAGTACGTCTTTATTTAGTTTCTGAAAGATACTTTTGCTGGTTATAAAAAATTCTTTTTTTTTTTTTTTTTTTTTTTTTCCGGTGCTGAGGATTGAACCCAGGGCCTTGTGCTTAGGAGGCAAGCACTCTACCAACTGAGCTATATCCCCAGCCCATAAAAAATTCTTGTTTGTTAGTTCTGTTCTTTAAAGTCTTTCCAAATATTGTTCCAATTCCTTCTGGAATAAGTAGTTTCTTATGAGAAATCAGTTTTTCCAGTTTTGTTCTTCTATAACCAATGTATCATGTTCCTTTGGCTATTTTTAATATATTTAGTTTTCATTTATTTGATGGAAAATGAGGGGTATTCTATTTGGAAATTATTCAGCTTCTTGCATCTTTGCACTTAATGTGTTTTGACAAAGTTTGAAACATTTTAAATAATTATACTTTTAAATAATTTTCTGCACAGTAGTCTTTCTCTTCTCCTGAAGCTTAGTGTCAAGAAAGGTATACCTTTTGGCATTTTCAGCTTTCTGGGACTCTGTTAATCAATTAATTAGCTAATTTTTTTTACCTGAGTCTTTTTTTTCTCTTTCTTCTTCAGATTGCATAATTTCTTCAAGTTTACCAATTCTTTCATTTTTCATCCCCATTCTTGTATTGAACACATTCACTGAATTTTAAATTTTTCAGTTCTAATATTTCCTTTGATTTTTAATATCTTCTATTTCTGCATATAGATGTTTTATCTTTCCATTCATTTCGTTACTTGTGCATTTATAATGGTTGTTTTAAGTCATGGTCAAATAATACCAACATATGCATCTGCTCAGTGTTGTCCTTAGATGTGAGTGAAATTTTCCTGATTGCTTTTATGATTAGTAATTTTGAATTGTGTCTTACATATTATTACATTATGATTTTCTGAGTTTTATTTGAATCCTATGATAAATGCTATTTTTTGTATTTGCAGGCAATCAACTCTGTTTGGTTTATGCTGAAAGTTAGCATCAGTCTTCTGTGGACTGTGGTTTTAATGATTGCTCTGTTTTTAAAGTTTTAAATTTAAATTTGTCACATTTGCACCAATCATCAAGTAGCCTGGTTCCTGTGTGCTAGTGTAATCTTTAGTGAATTTATGAAAGTATTTACTGTACTGTGTAATATCAGATCCACATAAGTACAATTCTGGGATGAGTCTGGCATTTTATTAACAACTTTCTTGGGTCATGCTCCTCAAGCCTTCCCTCTTAATTTTATGTCTCTGGTATTTTCTGCTTCCCTGGGGCTCCATCTTAAAGTCTTCTGACCAAAACTGTGATTTCAGTTTTGTGGCTTTGATATATACTTCCTATAACTTCCATGTCCAGAACTGAGCATTAGGACTGTCCTTCCTGGAATCATGTTGTTTGGGATCTAAAATGCCTACTAAAGGCCATGTGCTGAAGAGTTGGTCACCTACTTATGATGCTGTTGAGAGGAATAGAAATATTAAGAGGCGTGGCCTAGGTGGAGGAAGGAAGTCAAGGGGGCTTTATTTTGAAGGATCTATTTTGTCCCCAGTCTTTCTCTTTTTTTGCCTCCTGGACACCATGAGTTGAACAGTTTTGCTCCACCACCACCTACTGCCATTATGTACTGCCTCACCTCAGGCTCAGAAATAATGGAACCATCTGACCATGGACTGAAATCTCTGAAACCATAAGTCAAAGTGAATCTTTCCTCCTTTAAATTGATTTTCTCACGAATTTTATTACAGTAATGGAAAGCTGAATAATGCAAATAATAGCTTCTCTAATCACAGAACAAAGATCCTCTTCTCAAGGATATAGGATCTAAGGGCTTCCATTGATACTTCTATTCCTTTATGTATACATAGTGCTAACTCAAAATACTTCTATTTCTACCCCATTGCCACAAAAGAAAACATGAGAGAAAAACAGACTTCCCCACTAAACTTTTCATATGTTAGAAGTTCTTTTTGCACTCTTAAAAGCAGATCCAGTAGACTTTTCTTGGGACTTCCTCTGGACCCTGGTATCCATTTCCAGGTTTTGGATTGTATTAAGATCAGGTCATGGGATACTGGAGGAAACAAACCTGTTAAACCCACTGATAGTTTAGGTTTTATAGTTGCATTCATGGTGAGAGGCAGGATGCAGGGCACTTACTTGATCTTACCCTGAAGAAATGTCAGTTTTATTTTGTGTCGTGGTTTCTTTCTCCCTGGAGACTTTGGTGAGGAAGCCCATCAATACTTGTCTGGGCAGCAGTACCCTTTCCCCAGTTGTGAGGTGCTTAGCTCTGCCAACTTTACTAACAGATGACACTGATAGAAGCTCATCCCTTTATTTTCAGTGTTTCTGAAAGACTTGGTTTAAAAGAATAATGTGTATATATTGTATAGTTGGGTTATGGTCTATGATCCATATTGTAAATCTTTTAATTTTATTTGGTTAAAGGCCATTCACCCATGTTGATATGAAATTGTTATAGCATAAACCACACAATAAGGAACACAGAATATTATATTTTCACTTTAAGCTCCATTTTTATTTTTATTTTAGATCTATTACCAAACATATTAAATGTTCGCCATTGGTTTTTTTGCTGAATTATCCCATTATCTCTTAGTTACATAAAATTCATATTCTACCAGTTTATTCATGAAAAGCTCTTGCTGTAGAATTCCCTAATTACTAGCATATTTAAAGCTGTTTGTCTATAGTCTTGGTACTTAGAATACACCTTGACTGGATATATGATTCTTGCTTCATACTTTATTTTCTTGATTTCCCCTTTTTTTTTCTTTAGTGCATCTTCACTGTTTCCTTGCTAATGTGATATTATGAAAAAAAAAAGGCTTTGAAGATACATTTAACTTAAGATCTAACAGTTTTAGTATGATATACCTAGGGATTAATATTTGTAGGCCACATGGTAGGTCCTTTCAGTACATTAGTACATATTTTCTTTTATTTCATAATATTTGTTATATTATAGATTTTAAATATTACTACTTTTTCATTGTTTTGGTCTTTTTCTAAGGATTCAAATTCTATATAAATTGGACCCTCTTTCCCTCTCTTCTAATTCAGAACTCTTCTCTATGAACTTCTTTACTTCTTTATCTATGTTATGTTTTTCTTTTCTTTTATGTTTTTCTGTCAGTTATATTTCCTTTTGTTCCTATGCCTTTTATTAAAATTTCATTGAAATTAATTCTTTCTTGGGCACCTTATAATTTCTTTTTATTGTGTGGTATGATTTTGACTTTTTTTCTCCTGTGCCTTTCAGGGGTTTCATCAAATCCCATTTCCTTTCTTGTTCCTTTTTTATCTGTTTTCTTGGTTTTGAATTTCTGATTCAAGGTAGGATTTTCCATACTCCCAAATGCTGTGGGAGGGTATGTAGATCAGTCATAACTTTCTCCTGTGTGATTGTGTTTTTTTTGGGGGGTGGGAAAGAAGAGCTTACTAGTTGAAAAGTTTTTTTTTTTTTTTTTAATTAAATTGACTTCATTTTGATCCTAGTTTTCTATTTCTTTTCATATTACATATGCATTGATAAATATGGCTTGTATCTATTTCTTCATTTCAAAATCAATTCTATTAGTATAAACCGGTTTATTAGAGAACTAGTTCATGATCACGCTCTTTTGTCAGAAAAGCGATAGTTCATTTACCAAGTGGTTTATGGAGCAAAAGAGAGGAAGGGTTCTAGGCCCTTTGATATTTGATATCATTTTGTTTGGCAGGATTCTGAATATCTTTCTAGATTTTTTTTTGTTTTGTTTCCTTTTGCTGCACAGTTCTCAAAGGACCACTGTTGCTACTATTGCTTGCATTTTATCCTTTTCCCTTCTGAATCATTGCCTTTGAAAGACTGCTTCCCGGAGTCTTTTAAGTCTTTTTTCTTGTCTGTACTCATCCATCAGGATTCTTTTTCAATCTTAACACACTTAGGGTGCACTTTCTCTTCTGTTAGTGATTTTATGTCAGTGTTGGACTTTCCACTCTCTCCCCTTTATTTCTCACAGTTTTTTTTTTTTTTTCTGGACTGCCCGTACTTTCTAGTAAAGCTTACAGTGGAAGTGTTATAGATAGTTATTGCTCCTTTAATTGACCTACAGATTCAATGCAATAGCAATAGAAATCTCATGGCATTTTATTTATTTATTTTTTTTAGTTGGAAATGCAAGTCATCTAGAATATCTAAGTCACACTTGATAAGTAACAAGGGTGGAGAATTTATTCTACCTAATTTTTATTTCAAAACTTAATATAAAACTATAGCAATAAAATAGTAAGCTAATGGTCAAAATATAGACATATACATCAATGGTAGAGAAAAAAGAATATAGAAATAGAACCATTTGGATATTTTCAATGATTTTTAGCAAAGTGCCAAGATATTTTAATGTGGTAAGGAACATCTTTGTAAAAAGAGGTGTTGGAACAATTGAATAAATGTAGGGAAAAGATGAACCTTGAAACATACCCCACCCAGAAGTTTATTCACGATGGATTATAAAGTTACATATAAAGTCTAAAATTATAAAATTTCTGAAATAAAACAAGAAAATCAGTCAACCACCATAAGAATGGCAAAGATATCTTTAAGAGGATGTTGAAGTAATAAACATTTAAAAATTAGATAAACTGGACTTCATGAGAAATAAAAATTTCTGTCCAGCAAAATACAAGATTAAGAAAAGGAATAGGTAAATCATAAGAAAATATTCACAGCATGTGGGTCTGACATCAACCTTAAATCCAGAATGCATAAAGAATTGTTAGAAACTAATATAGAAGACAAACAACTTAATAAAAAAAATCCAAAGAGTTGGACACTTCACAAATAAACATGAATAATTAGCAAATAAATACATGAATATTTGTTCAATATCCTTAGTCATCAGAAATGCAAATTAAAACCACAATGAAATACTAATTTATATTCACTAGAATGTCAAGAATTACCAATAGTAACAGCACAATATGTGGTGAGATGATGGAACAATTGGCGGTTTACACTATACTGTTGGGAGTGCAAAATGGGACCATCACTTTGGAAGGTGTCCCAGCTATTCTTACAAAGTTAAACATGCCTCCATTCAGAAACAGCAATTCCAAACTTGTATGTCCCCAAGATAAGTGAAAGTTCACGTTCACAGTTGACTCTATAGGAATATTTACATAAGATTCAGTACTAATAACCCTAACTAGAAACAACCCAAATGTTTCTCAATTGAGAAACACTGAGAAATCTCACACACTCCTGACTGAAAGAAACCAGGCACAAAAGAGATATAGTCTACAATTCTATTGTTCTATTGGTATTAATAAGCATAGGCAAAACTAATACAAAATGGATGTTCAGAACTACAACTGCCTAAGTGGGGAAGGGCAGGTGAGAGCTTTTGGAGGTAATGGGAATGTTCTATAACTTGGTTTTGGTGGTGGGCACGGGCTTTGCACATGCATAAAATCTCACCAAATCATTCACTTGTAGTTGTGTGTTTCACTCAAAGTGAATTGTATGTTATTTTTAAAAATAAAAAAAAAAAAAAGGATGGCTGGGTTGAGTCTATTTACCAAAGAATTTTAATGCCACACATAAAGACATAGCAGCAACACAGCTGTGTTATCTCATGCAAGTTACATAACCTCTCTGAGGCTATATAATTAAAAATTTTACATTTTCTATGTACAACTTCTTCCGTAAATTGAGGATATATACTTCATGGGACTCAGAGTCTTACCCATGACAATGAATAAAAGGTATTTCTCAGAGGATCAGACATGCCAAATGATCAGTATATGGTACATGAAATATTCTGCCTTACATGTCTTATAAAAGGTATTTTTTTCTTTTTTAGGTTTTTAAATATATTACCTTTTTTTTTTTTTTAAGTGGGGATTTGACCCAGGGATGTTTGGGAGCTACATCCCCAGCCTTTTTTAATAAAAAAAATTTTTTTAGGGAATACTGGAAATAGAAACAAAGGTGCTTAGCCACTGAACCACATCTCCAGTTGTGGTTATTCTGAGACAGGGTCTTGCTAAATTGCTTAGGCTGACTTTGAACTTGCTATCCTTGCTGCAGCTTCCTGAGCCACTGAGGCTGTAGGTGTGTGCCACAACACCCAGACATTTTTATTTTTTATTTTGAGGCAAAGTCTCCCTAAGTTGACCATGTTGTCCTGGACCTTGTGATCCTCCTGCTTTAACCTCCTGAGCTGCTGGGATTACAGGTGTGTGTGCACCACAGTGCAGTTATACTCTTTTGTTTTTTCAAAATACTTTCTCTTTGCCCTCTATTTCTGCATCTGTATGCATTGCTTTGTGCATTCTTACCAGTCCAGGCATAGATCCAAGCCCTTCACCAGTTTCACACTAAATGTTTTTGTGAATTTGCTGTATTACTCACTTCTTCTACTACTACTTTGCTTTCTCCTTGCTCTTTGGAAGAACCAGTAAAAGCCTCCTTTCTGTGATTGTGTATATCAGGATTCTTGGAATCTCATTTTATATCATTAAAAGTATGTGTGTGTGTGTGTGTACACACATGCCTGTATATAGTTTTTAAAATACTGTTTTCTTCCTAAGAAGAATATGATGACATCTCTTAATTCACTATTGTCTGAGTGTATGACACCTACTATTTTTTACGATATCTATATTCCCATATATCATGCTGTCTTTCTAAAAGAGAGTCAACAACACTTGGAATGTGTGACAGGCCACAGCTCCCTTCTGACCAGCAAGTCACTGCAAACAGTTCATTACATAGAGGGTGTGACCCTGCTGCCCTGGCTGGCCACAGTTGAATGGGCCGGGTTGGTTACTGACAGCATGAACCTTCCCCACCAAGTGCTCAGATCTGCACTTCAGGAGTTTGAACAGTAGACTCCGGCAGAGAGTTGGAGAATAGTGAGTGATAAACAGAAAGAAGATAATAAGTGGAAACCACAGGAAGCAGAAGCCCTATGGCAAGCAGAAATCGGTTCACGTATATACGAACCAGCATGTAACCAAGTGCTAGAACGGAAGAGCATGGAGCAGCAATAATTGACAAATACCCATTAAACAGATATTTGGAGGTCCAGGTTGTTGGACCTGGATCAGTCCTTACTGCTGTCCTATTTCTCTAGAAGGCCTGATTTTCAAATGCAGGGACATCTGTTTCTCTCTGAGACATAACTCTAAATCTGTTGCACTTATAGTATCCCCCTCCTATTGATTGAGGATATGTTTCAAGATCCCCAGTGGATGCTGAAACTGCTCATAGGACAAAACGCCATATACACAGTTTTTCCTATACATATGAACCTATGATAAAATTTAATTTTTAAATGAGACACAGTAAGAGATGAAGAACAACAACAAAATAGAACGATTATAGCAATACACCATAATAAAAGTTATTTAAAAGGTTTGAAGTGTTTATTTATGGGATTTTCCATTTAATATTTCAGATTGTAATTGACCAAAGTAACTGAATTCATGGAAATTGATATCACGGATAAGGAAGGATTACCAAATTCATCTTCTAACTTAATTACCCCTGCATTTTTCCAAGTGAAGGATTGTGGGAGTCAAGTTTTGTCCTTTGCAATAAGACCTGATTAGGGCAAGAATAGAAGAGGTAGTGAGATTTAGAAATTCAGGGAAGTCTGTCCTAGTAATTCTGGTTTATCCAAATTCTGGTCACTCCTCTCCTCTCCTCTCCTCTCCTCTCCTCACCTCTCCTTTCCTCTCCTCTCCTCTCCTCTCCTCTCCTCTCCTCTCCTCTCCTCTCCACTCTTCTGTAGCAGCTATGGATCAGAACAGAAATGCCCCCTTAACCTTGGGAAAAAAACTCTTCCATCACTTTCTGGGTATTTTATTCAGCAATTTTTCAGACTCAAAGAGGCCAAGGAGCCAGCATGAACTCTGATCAAACTAAGCACATGTTCTTCCCCTCATGCCTTTCTCAGAGCCTTGCTGTAAAGCACTAAACTAAAGTATAGTTCTGCTCCAGGATGGGGCCTTGGTGTCCCAGGTGGATGCATGGATGTTCTTCACCCTTCCCCAACCTGCACCACATGATGTGCACCACAGGCACAGGCATATGGGCTCTGGGGCTCTTCATGGCAGACCAATGAAACTCTCATCCCATTTCTCTTCAGCTCTGATGTACTCCTGGGTCTCTCTATGGGGTCTTCTTCTGGAGTTGTAGTTCTGCACATCTCTGCTCATAACTTGCTTCTGGTTACCTCTGGTGCCACTGGTATTCTGGGTCTTCTTTGCTGGGGTCTTGCATTGCTCCTGGTCTTGTCTAGGGCAGTCTTGTTCCAGTGGAGCCTGGACTTCACTGGGGGGAAATAACTCCTTCACAAAAAACTTAAGGTCATTACCTGTATGGTCAATCAGTGTATGCAGTGTTCCATGCCACTGAACCCTCCAAGGAGTGTCCCCCATATTGACTTACACTGTCCAAGTAGGAATTGGACCAAGACCCCCTTGATGGCTCCCTCTAGGATGTTCTACCTGCTGTGTGTGTGTGGAGTGGGGCGCAGACCTACTTATTCCAATAAGTTTGCCAAGTAGCTGAAGTGCTTGATATCTTTTTTCTACAGTATTTGCTATAGTTCTTCCTGAGGCCCACATCCCATCTTTAAAGAAACCTCAGGTATCTGACTCTGACCTTTCTCTGCCCTTTTCTCCATATGGCTGGTATATTTAGTCTCATCAAGTCTGTTTATTCATGATCTTGTCCCAAGATTCCACACAAAGATGGATTTTCCATAATTCTCTCATACAACTCTGGTTCACAGAACATATAAATCATGCCAGTTCCCTCTTAATTTTTTTTTTCATAATAGAAAAAAAAAACCTGTAAAAAAAAACATCAACTTTGAAATTGATCAAATGTGGTTAGAAAAGTTTCTGCAACAGGAAAATCACTGCACTTTCTCCTCCCACTCTAATTATTACCTTCCATTTTACACAGAAGCTAAATTATTGTTGTCACACCACAGGACATCAAATTATCACTGGAAGCCAGCCAGCTACATAGAAGTTGGAGTCTGACTGAAATGCCAAGTGGGTTCATATTCCAAGTTCAGAAGCAACAGAGGCAAATGTGCAGTGAAGTGACTGGAGCTCAGGTGTGTTTACTTTCACTGATGGTTTAAACTGCGTGACAGGAGATTCCATATATGGGTTAAATGGGTTCTTTTCTCTCTCTGAGCATGGCCAGCCAAAAGGCAGACCATGCAATTGTGTAAACCAATTCCTTTAAAAAAAATCTTTTGATATATATCTCCTACTTTCTCTGCTGCTCTGATTGTGCCTTGACCTAGACAATAGGTGAGTAAACAAAGACAAGGAGGTTAAGTAACTTGATGGAGGTGATTGGGCTCATAGGTGTGAAGGGCAAATTCAACTCAGTGAGTTTGTATGAAAAACCCCTGTGGGAACAGCTATATCCATGTGTCTGCTGGAAATACCTGGTATGAGAGAGGTCCAAAGGAGGCGATTTTCAATTCTGATGAATTGGTGATGAAATTAGAAGGCCTCTCTGGAAAGACATAAAGTGAAGGAAGTGCTTGGACTGAATTTTCAGGACTACACTGAACATTGTAAAGTGTCCACTAGACAAGGAGCTACAGAAACTCTAGATGTGATTCAACAGGGCATGAAAATATACACACCTACATGAATAAAGCATTTCATGTCACCCCCCTGAGGTTTTCTCTCATCCATGAAAAGTTGAATTAGATGACCTCTAAATGTTGTTCTCAATAGAGAACATGTAAAAAGAATCTTACCAGCTCTCTGGCCCAGGTAGGTACTCTGTAAAAGTCATTTCTCTTCTTCACCATGCCAACTCCTCTCTCCCCTCCAGTTCCCACCAAATGTTCCATGCTTTGATCCTGATAATAAATTAATTACACATTCCATCATATTCAACTCTTTTCTCTCTGCAATTATACAGAAGATAGCTACCAAGTGCCAAGAACTGGCCTGGGCTTGGGAGATATGACAATGAAGAAAACAGGCATGGTCTCTCACATAAAATTGCTTACAATCTGATGTGCATGGCATAATTTTAAGAGACTTAAAATAACTGATATGAAGCAGAAAATATATAAGGCTAAGAAAAGGAACAGGAAGTGACTCCAACTCAGGCATAGCTTGCCAGGGAAGACCTCCTAGAAGAAGAGACATCTCAACTAGAACTTGAAAAATGACTAGGAATCAGGTAAATGACCAGAGTTCTAGTTAGTAGGACAAGTGTGTGTGAAGTTTGGACCTGACATCAGGTCCAAAAGGCTGCCACCATTGTTCAATGTTGAAGGAGTGATTAAGCACCTCCTACCACCCCCTTAAAGATTGTCTTTGAACTGTCAGCATGAGGACTGGCTCTCCAAGTCTAGAATCTTCAGGGCAGGCTATCAGGAAGGGATGGAACCCTAGGGAATGGGCAAAATTTGTTGCCCAAATTTAGAATTCTTCTTTAGGGAAGGTTCAGTTCTGTTCTGAAGACCTTTCAACTGATTAAACCAGGCCTACCCAGATTATGCGTGAAAATCTCCCTTATTAAAAGTATACTGATTATAGATTCATTAAAAGTATAGTGATTGTAGACATGAACCATCTATAAAAATCACCACCATGGCAATACCTGGATTAGAGTTTGATTGGATAGCTGGAGTCTGTAACCTAGCAAAGTTGACCCACCTAGAGTCCCTCAAACTCATTATGAGGAAGGGTAATAATAGAAGATGCCTCACAGAGTCATATGAGGATTAAGTGAGTTTATTCACATCATGAATTTATCATAGTGTTTGATTAGTTGTCACGTGTCAGACCTCCCATAAATGGTAACTCTCTGTACAGTGTTTATCATACTATGCTATCATTTTTTCACAGATATTCTTTCCCTACTAGACTTTGTATTATCTTATTCAGGAGTACACTCACACCTACAGTATGGATCAGTAAACTTTTCTGGATGAATGATTTTCTTCCAATTTTGAAAAGGCTCACAGACAACCTTGAAAAATTCCACATGAAGGATCCATTAATGAGGACAATACATCTTTATGAATTCTTTTATTTGGCCTGGAGAGTTATGGACATAGAACATTTTGAGCCATTTTCCAAGGAAGGAAGGGGCATGATGGTATCTGCCAACTGGGTTCCACAGCTTCATTTTTATTATTATTTTCTAAAGGCATCAGAGAGATGTTATACGGTCACTATACAATAGTCCAGATAGCAGAAGGTCCACCAAATGGCCTAGGGATTTGAAACTGCATTAAACCTAAGAGCATCAGTCATTTGATTTTCTGCAGAGTTACTGTGTGAAGATTATGAAAGAACATAGCAAAAAAAGTTTTACTTTTTTTTTATGCTCCAGAAAGAAGCTTATTTCATCTATATGTTATTTCCTAGTGATTGAATTTTCATTCCATAAAACTTAAATAATGACTAAGGTCTATGTTCATATGTTTGTGAGATGAGAAAACTAAGCTGAATTCATAGAGGTAGCCAAAACTTGTGGAATACCATTTTTTGTATTCCTTCTGTCCAAATCCTGAGAGTAGATTTGTTTTACACAGTATAACTCAATACAGTAGGGGGTGAAGCTCAACAGTAATCTCTACTTTTGTGTGGTAAGAATGTTGCAAAATCTAAGATTCAAAGACTATGGCTATAGTGTTAGGGATTCACATCAACTCTTCATTTTTATCTTTCTTTGGATTTTATTTTTCATCTGTAGAAGTTACTTAGACTCAGCACTTGTGTGCAAATATCACCCTTAAGCAGAGTTGCTAAGAAAGCTCACAGGGGTGGCTTTAGAATGATCCTGTTTGGAAAGCTAAGTGTAAGCAGTGTTGAACATTTAAGAAATAAGGATCAACTTTAGGTGCTGGTTAACAGTTGGTGTGTCTTACTTGAGCTGTAAGATCAGATAAAAATTTTCTATTTTATTATCTAACACTTCCTATGAGTTCAGATAGCATGCATGTAGGGTCTACATTTCAGAAGAAATTGTCACTAAAGTTTTGAGAATATCAATTACATTTATTCAATTTCACATAAAATCCTTACATCTTAAGTATCTACAAATAACCAAAGTTGAAAAGTGTAATTTAATTCCTAATTTCCTTTGTCTTGAATTAGATTGCTTTTAACTGAAACATCTTATTTATTAACCCATGTAAAGATTTTCAAGGCAGACAGTTTTTATTAAAATTCATTTAAGGAACAGCTTTCATGAAGAACTAAATTTACTAGCTAGATGAACAATGGATTTTTCATTTACTCTTAACATACTAGAATTTATCAAGCACCCACAATTTACAGTGAATGTGAGAGGCATTAGTGATACAAAAATAAAGTATAAATTCCTACTTAATGGACATGTTATCCACACATAACACTAGAACTATCTCAGGGAAGGATGAGGTACCCAAGGAAGTCTTACGAAAACCTTCCTGCAGGAGCTCATCAGGTGAAGTGTGTGTCAGGGAAAGTGAAGTGACAGCAGAATATTGGAGGATTGTGTGACTGGCACATTCCCGCTGTACTGTATTCAGTACGACTAAAATGGAAAGTGTTTTGATGTGTTTGATACAGGGGTGGAAGGGGCAGGAATGGTAATAAGACTGGAAAAGTAAGTCAAAGCCCACAAAGGAGGGTAGTAGATGGATTTAAGAGGGACTTTGTCTGAATTTTATTAATTTTATTACAATAGTGAGGGAAATGAATGAAGAATGGTACTCTGAGTTCTGGCATGAGGAAGTGGGTGGATGGTGTGCTGTTCATTTTTGAAAGATGAACACGGGAGGAGCATCTTTAAGAAAAGATGACACATTTTGAGTTTGAGGTGCCTTTGGGGTATCAAGTGGAAAGAGCCAGTGATAGCTGGAAATATGGCTCTGACTCTCAGGAGCTCCAGTAGGGAAAGAGACTTGGATTCACCCTCCTAGAGACTAGGGTTTCTCAGCTCTGCCATGATTGGCATTTTGGGCCAGATAATGCTTTGTTGTAGGGGCTGCCCTGGGTACTGTAGGATGTACAGCAGCAACCCTCCCTCTGACTACTACACTCTCCCCCAAGTCATTACAATGATACATGTCTCTAGAGAATGTCAAATGCCCCCAGAGGACAAAATCTCCCCCCCCCACTGAGAACCACTGATATAAATGATACCAGATATCTAAGTATGGAAGAGTGTAAAAACTGAGAGGAGAGAAAGACTGGGTGTGGAACACCAAAGCATACCATGTGGGACCAAGAAGAGACAGAGAAAAAGAAAACCATTAGAGAGATGAAGAAGGAAAGGTCATGGAAATATCAGGGAAAACACAGAAGTCAAGGGGTAAAAATATTTCAGTTATGAAGATGCAATCACTAGGGCAAATGCAGCTAAATATCAATTAATATGAAGCATAAAAAGTAACATTTGTTTAGCAATGAGAATACCATGGAAGACTTAAACGAAAAAAAAGTTTTCATGAAGTAGTGGAGCAGAAGCCAGAGGGCAGCGAGGTGAGGAGTAAGTGCATTTATATTGCACTGATATATTATTTTATCTGGCCAGATGTGGAAGCGAGAAGAATGCTGACAGTTAAAAAGATCTTGGGTTGAGATTTTGAGGGAGAGTTCAAGAGACAGTGTAGTGGCCAATGAAAGCTGAGGATATTGGCAGGAGAGCGATGGAGGTGGAAGACCAAGGAATATAAACTAGATAGTGAAAGAAATGAACACAAGAGAATTGAGGGGTACATAGAAAGAAGACAGCTTAGATTCATAAGCTCTATAAGGAGGAGGTAAAATGAGGATTAATGAGAAAAATTTGGAAGTACATCAGAATATTCACTCATCCAAATTGGTCTTGATTTCTTTATTTGTCTTTCAAGGGGTTAACCTAGATGCCTTCACTATCCCTTCAGGCCTGATTGTTTTAGGCTGCAACTTATACCAACATCTTTCAGAATCTTTTATGATAGAGACGTTACTCTCATTTCCTAGAGTATATGAGTTTATGTCTTTGAATCTTATTGGCAGCAAATTTTTCTTTGACAGGCTGTCTTTAACTTTAGGTCATCCTGATTTTGACACTGTAAGTTCACTTTAAGACATGTTATAGCCAATAATTGGGTCTAACCAATTTTGATTGATTCTTCATATGATAAAAAGGAAACTTGGCTATAGGAGATAATTTTCGGTGGTTCAGTGACTTTACTTTGTGGAGAAATGTAAATTCTAAGACTTCCAAATATCAGGGAACCCTGGCTTCTGTGACCTTTCTTCCCCGTAGGCATAATTTTCTTGGGTATTGTTTCCCTCTCTCTCCTAAGATCCTTTCTGGTAGATTAGCAATAATAAGGGCTTAAATTTATCATGTCTTGGAGAATAATAAGAAGAATATAATGCAAAGTCAGAAAATATGGGGACCATCACCTCTACTTCACCTCTGACACTCCAGGCAGGTATCACCAGCTGATTTCAGCACTCTTTCCGCCATAATCTGGACATGTGCTTAGAGCCATGATTTTTTTAACCTGTGATTGGGCATCAGAATCACTTGAGGAGATTTAAGAAAAATGAACTTTCTCAGATCTCATCCAAGGTTCACTTAATTAGAATCTACAATGAGTCCGATGTGCTCTGTTTAAGACTGATTTTGTATACAGGGCTCCAGGCAGACAAATTGGAGTTGGCACCTGAGATGAAAGATATGTTATCTCAGCTGGAGAATAGCTGTCCACTCTCATTCCCCTCCCTCATTTCTGTGTCTCCACTTTCCAGACTGGGAATGCATTTTCCTTCTAAAAGTTACCTATTTTGAATTAGAACAAGATTTAATTGATAAATAAACTAGACCAAGGCTGGGGTTATTGTCCTTAAAGATAATAGTACCTACAATTTCATGGAAGGATTTTTCAACTGAGGTTCAAGCATTGATTCACTTATTCTAAAAACACTCATCAAAAGATGGTGTACATTTCAGGTTGTAAGCAGAAGAGGTGATAAAAACACATCTTGAAGCAAAAATTGGCTCTTGCTAACATGTTTCCCCAACAAAACATTGACTCAAAATCCCAATAATCAGGGTTTCCCTAAATGAGGTATAAATGAAGTATAAGAGCAGGAAGTGTGGAAAAATAAGCTTATCTTGGGCTGCATTCCAAGAAGACTTTACCAAAGAACCACGTCCATGATTCTAACAGAGACATCCTAGGAGAAATCAAAGATGGCAGTATTCAAGTCCTTCTGGCTCTTTAGTTCATCTTCCCCAGCATGGCATCTTTTATTTGAGGTATTAGAATCTCTAGTGCTTTGTTGTGAAGAGAGACCAGTGTTCATGTCTTGATGAACTTTTAAGTTAGACTTTTATTGGTCCCTTTCTTTGACTAGCTTTTTACTAAATTGACAACTATCAGATCTCTTTTCAGCAGCTATCTTCTCTGAGATAAGAGGGTTTTTTTAGTTTAGTGTTTCAACTCTTTTTCAGAAAAGGGAAAATGAAGCAGTTTTGACAAATGGTTGGTTACCTGCTTTACCAAGTTACTTGGGTCAAGGTTGGTGTTGGAGCCTCAGAGAGTGAAGAGACAAGAAGCAGCCTAGAGAACAGGGACTTGATGCTCCTCATATCCTCTGCACGTTCAGAAACTCTGGCTTGCATTTTATCAACTAATATTTCAACTGAAATGCAAACAAGTGCATGCTTTTCTTAAAAGATTTGGTAAAAATAACACTGGAATCTTGAAGTGAGACATACAATATCCTAAAAAAATATTGATCATTGAAGGGTTGATTAAAACATAGGTTTCTGGACTCTATATCTAGATTTTATGGTTCAGTATGTCTTGAGTCAAACCTGACTATTTATATTTTTTAAAAATACCTTTAAATTTTTAATTGACATATAATATTCGTATATATTTATGGGGTACAGGTGTGATGTTTTGATACATGAATATCTTGTATACTGATCAAATTGTGGTAATTAGCATATACATCATCTCAAACATTTGTATTTGTAGTGAGAAAATTCAGTCTTCTTTTCTAACAATTTAAAAACAGACAGTACATTATTGCTAAACATATTTACCCTGCTGTGCAATAGAACTTATTTCTCCTAACTGTATTTAGTACCACTCTCCATTCTTCCCTATCTGCTAATTTCCCTAGCCTCAGGTGACCCACTCTCTATTTCTATGCGATCCACTTTTTTAGATTCTATGTATCAGAGAAATCATATAGTATTTAACCTTCTATGACTAGCTTATTTCACTTAGCACTTTGTCTTCCAGGTTCATTTATGTTGTCTCAAATGACAGGATTTCATCCTTTCTTAGAGTTGAATAATGTTCCACTGATTTGCATTTTGAATGGTTTCCAGATGATGTGATGCTGCTGTTTTGTGCTTTCACCGCATGAGCCATTGCACTAGAAATAGGCAGTTCTATCAGTGTTGTGTTCCCATATTTTAATAACAGGCATCTTTTAGAACCATCTGAGATCTTTATATGTATAGACTTATTATAAATTTATGTGACTTTTTCCTCAATCCCTTAAACGAGTTGTTAGAAACTCTTACCAAACAGAAGTTGTTTACATTTTTAAATAAGATGCCAGTATGTTCTTATATTGGGAGTTTTCACATATAAATTTGGATTTGTATCTTCTTCTGAAAAAAATCAGAATAATGCAGAAAAATGCACTGGTTGCTGTACTACCACCTGGCAGCTTTCTGCTGCAGATGGGCAGCTGCTCTCCCATTACAGAGGCATATCCTTCCCTCACCATGAATTCTCCCTCAGCCTCCTTCACTCTCAAGGAAACACATGCACTAGTATTCAAATCTCAAAGCTGGCTGAAAGACTTTTTGGAGTTTTACATCTGATAGGTTAGGATTAATCCTTACTTTCATGGCTTGAAAGACCCTTTGCTATAGCATACAGAATGAAGAATAATTTCCTACTGTATCTGCTATCTGCATCCAATATAGTATCCTATAGTGTTAAACGTGGATAAATTTACAGGAAATTGAGACTACTATAAACTTATATGAAATATAATATTCCAGATGAAAACTATATCCCAAGACCCCCACTTTGGCTTAGAAGTCTTAACCAACACCCAATGGAATAATTCACTCAGCCTTTAAAGGAAATTTCACTGAATTTTACTCATCCGCCAATGCTGGCAACTTCCTGAGTTTATATAAAAAATGAATCTGTATTATAAAGGCTGAAAAAACAAACATATATAAAATTCTTAAACTCTTTCGAGAGTCTATTCTGCCCTTCACTCTGTGATATTTCTCTAAATTCTTTGGAACAAAGACTCAGCCTCTGGATCTTTCATAGAAAGGATTTGCTCTAAAAGCAATATTCCTAGTCTGTGC
This sequence comes from Sciurus carolinensis, assembly GCF_902686445.1. Classification (NCBI taxonomy): domain Eukaryota; kingdom Metazoa; phylum Chordata; class Mammalia; order Rodentia; family Sciuridae; genus Sciurus; species Sciurus carolinensis. Next base: position 100,648,062 of record NC_062220.1, read on the forward strand.
TCATCAGGATCAGAGGCTGCCTTTCCCACCAAGATCCTTCAATATTCACAATCATTTCACAATATAATTGGGTTACTTTTCCTAAATTCAAAGGCAGAAAGTCCCATTTTTTTTTTTTTCTTTAACAAAGAATGCTTTCTTTCCCAGACCCCTCTGGCTTTGGTGACTTGGAAAATCTTATTAGCCAGATTGAAAAAAAAAAATTCACACCAACTCTGGGACTTGAACAGCTATTTGGATGCTGAAGAGCAAGAACCCAATTAGGCAGCTCAACTGCATAGGTCCAAGTGCATGGTAGAACTGGGGTGTCCTTGCACACCTCCTCCAACTTTGCCTGCTGAGCTGCCTTTAAGCTGTCTGTCAAAATGGCATGAGTCTGAGTGATGCATTTCCCAACCACAAGACACTAGCAGAGGGTAAGGCTAATGCAGGCTGGGAGAAGCTGGATCAGGGAGATATGACTCTGATATCTAAACAGGGATTTGGATAGAGCAGAGGCAGGCTTAAAACAACTTTCTTATAACAAAATAGAATGGCTAAGTGGAGCTGCAAAAGCATTTTCACTGACCCTTTTGTCCTTTTTTTCAAGAGGAACAAATATGTTCTACTTTGTTCTCTTGGCCTCTTATCTAAGAAAAAAAAAAAAAATGACCCTTAGCCCCCAACAATAGTGCTGACAAATCTTTTACAGGTCTGGCAATGTTTTGAAAGAAATGAAGCCCAGGTGGTAGTTGAGTCTGCAGAAGAATCAGGAATTTTAGGTATCCTTTCTTGGAGAATTCATGAAAAGCCAGGAGCTGTTTCCTGGTCAAAGATCAACAGCTACACACAGGGAGGAGTCAGAATATTGAATCCAAAGTATGGCAAACTAAAAATGGAGGTTAGCTCATTAAAATGAGGGTTTCCAAGTGCTATCTTAAAACACATTATAGCGTGTTTTCTGTTGCTGTAACAAAATACCTGAGACTAGCTAATTTATCAAGGAGAGATTATTTGGGCTGGAAGTTCAAGAGCATGGTGCTAGCATCTGCTTGGCTTCTGGGGAGAACCTCATGGCAGAAAGTAGAGGGCAAATGAATGGGTGTGGAAAAGACATTATTTTAGGGGTCAGCTTGGTTACAACAATCTACTCTCAAAGTATCTATTCCAATCCCTTGAAAGCAAGAACTTGCTCCTGCAAGATAATATTAATCCTTTCACAAGGACTCTGCTCCCATGACTCAGATGCCTTCTGTAGGGAACCTTCTCCCAACACAGCCACACTGAGGAATGGAGCTTCAACATGGATTTTAGTGGGTAAACCTCATTCAAACCATAACACATATTTCACAAGGCATTTTAGAAGCAGAACTACACAATAGTATTTATTAAAATTTAAGCTATCCTGATCCATGTGAAAGAAAAAGTTTCAACAACTTCATTAAAAATAAAGTCCATTTTTCACCTAAACCGAGCTTCTCAGTCTCATCAAAAGTGGACAGTGTTGTAACTATTAGTTATTTCATAACTTCTAGGTTTGGAGAGAGCCCAAATTTTATGTTTTTTCCCCTAATTCTCCCATTTATTTCCATTTATTACGTGCTTCTCTAAGTTCTATCATGAGTGAATTCATCAAAATAATTTCCATGTCTGTATTTTATTTTCTGACCTGACTTTTCAGTCTGTATTATGTGTCAAATAATCTATTGGTTAGGTGCTTTGAGGCCAAGAGCAACAACAAGAAGAAAACCCCCAAACAGATTTTTTTGTGTTTTTGTTTTATTTTTTCCCTCAAAGGTATTATAATTTAGCTAGGGAAATGAGTCTAATCATGACATTGTTAAGAAAATGTACAAATTGGGGACAATTCACTCTTATTTTTTAAATTAGAGTTTAATGGTTGTACATAATAGTTGGGTTCATCCCAACAAACTCATACCAATCAAATACAAATTAATAGAGGAGTGAAAGGAAGTCTAGTAGAGTAGAGGAAAGAGGGAGGAGGAAAGTAGGAGGGAAAAGGGGTAGAGAAAAGGGGGGATCATGAACTAAAATAAATTTCCATGCACATATGAGGATTCACTCTTAAGCTTTAATGTGATCAAAGTTTTATCCTCCTCCTCTTCGTTTACTCATTTCTCCAGTCTCTTTGGAGGCTCTTATATGTGCTCATGGATGTCCCCTCTGCCATTACTTCCAACCAACACTTTCCTCCTGATGTACAAATGTTTACTTTGAACTCCCTCCTGGAAATCATCCTTGGTTTTCTCACAAAATAGTTCAATATTGACCTTTTCAGAATCCCTATGGTCATTTCTCTTGCAAGCCCCTTGCTACTCAAGGGTCACTTATCTTCATGGCGGCATTGCCATTCACCCAGCTGACCAAGTGAGACTTAATAATTATTCTAAGCTCTTGTCTCTTTTTAGGGATAACCACCCAATTAAATACCTGTATCAATTTCCCGTGTATCCCTATTGTACCTATTTTAGTCCCTGGGTATTTCTGAGTGATTGTATCCATGAACAGATTGAATTGCCATCTTACTGCTGTCTTCTCAAATCTTTCTTTGTAGTTCAAATCTCATTCCTGGGTTTTATTTATAGATTTAAAATATTCATCTCACCTTTTTGGAAACTGAATAAGCAATTTATGTCAGAGGTTGCTACTTATCTCTTAATGGTGTCTTAACATTTTAAACAATAAGACATCATTTTTTTCCCAGGGTAACAATATTTTCAAAATGTGTACTTTCTCAGATTCTTTTGGTGGCAAGGGAGTGAAGAGATATAGATGAAATTCATTTGGTGGGACTTCAGGAAAGAATCTGTGAAGGACAAACCTGGATGGATACATCCAGAGTCCTTTTCTTTTGTTTTCTTTACTCTTTTTTTCTGTTGGTAACCAGTCTGAGGAATACGTACATTTTTTGGATATATCCTAAGTAAAATTTTTGTCTTTCCCTGCCTGTATAAAATTTATGCAATGGGGTAAGCTTCTCCTTTATTTCTCCAGTGAATGACACCACAATCAACTCAATTGCTCCATACCTACACATTTTTTTTTAAATGTTTTGATTTTTCCTTCTTTCCTACCTCCAGAGTATAATCAGCTTTCAAGTTCTGTTACTTCTACCTCCTGGACATTTTTTAAAAATCCTTTCACCTTTCTCTATTTCTGCTGCCTTCTCCCCAGTGAGACTAACGTGTTTTTGTACCTAGGTGAAAGTCACGGGTGTTCCTGCAGACTGCAATTGCTGCCTCCAGTTATTCCCACTTTAATTTTACAGCCAGAGGAATTTTTCCTAATTCTGCCATTCTGATCCAACCACTTGTCTTTCTGGTGCTCAAAATCATTTCTCCATTTCCTTTTTTTTGGGGCATCCGTTGCTTAGATTATGACATGATGATGTGAATAGATATGACCCTCATGCTTACATGGTTGTTTGAATTCTCAATGTTCCCTCAGTGAGGAAACCCTTATGGCAAATACTAAAGGTGTGTGTTCAGATAGCAGTACCCAAAGACAGTGTTGTGTTCAAACACCCGAATCATCGAGTGACTATAACCAGTAGAGATACCCTCTGAAGAGATACAAAGGGAAAAAAAAACCCAAAAAACTCTGTTGTTTTCAACAAGAGCAGTTGGGATTGTTTATTACTTCAGTATTCAAAGTAAGGAGTGATGGGCCTGGTGGACTCACTGGCCCAGAGCAATTCTGAAATCCCTCTGGCATACAGGAAGAAGTCTCACCATGACAGAGCTCATATCCGGATTCCTCGATTAGGCCCGCAGTCTGCCCCTTCTCCTCCATGGCCCCCTTCCTCCCCTCCCAGGGAGACGTCTGCTTTTTCAGGATTTTCCCTGGCTCCAACTACATGGGGATTATGAAAATGATCTTCTTAGAAAATATGCCAACCTTAAAGCTACCTCCTGTTCAAGGAAGATTGAGGGGTAGGGACAGAGAGAGACAGGGACAAGGGTTAATTCAGAACTCTAATAATGAAGGCGTTCCTAATCTGGCCATGTTGTATATCTGACAATTCAATTTTCTCGAATTAGAAAGTTTCTGACCAGTTTGCTTTTGGTCAGCTTCACATGCCAGTAACCACACCCCTCGTTCTTCAGGATCTGGTTCTCTAGTCCACCTTATGTCCTGGTTCTTTCAACCCCACATCTCACCTGACTTAATGGCTGCAAACTAGAGGCCAAACAAAACCAGTACAGCATACTCTTCACATTCTGCTTTCAGATCTTGCATTAAAATATAAGTTGAGTACACATATGCTCTACTTCCAAGATAGAATAAGAAAACATTTTATAAAGGTTCATCTGTGGTTATTATGAATCTGTCTTTCCAGTTGCCCTTAGTGGATTTCCCAGTGTATATTGCCAGGATTATCTATATATTAGAATTTTAGTTAGGAGTAACACAGAACATTTTATGCAGAAAAAGAAGTTATTAAGACTATAATTATTAGGACAAGCATTAAGTAAAAGCTTCCTCAGATAAGAAGAAAGTACAAATGCCAAATATTCCTGCCCAGAAGTCTCTCAATTCTAAATGTCTCTTGATCATAAATCATTGTAATAATAATAATGCAAACTTATGTTGGTGGTACATTTTTTGATTCATAAAGATCCTTTACATAGATTAACTGAAGACAATTTTTTAAAAATTATTGCTTTATAATTATTAGTAGTTGGGTTCATCCTGACACACTCATGCATGCACGGAAATTGATTTCAGATCATGATTTCCACCCCTGACCATTTCCCTCTACCCCTCTGTCCTCCCTCCTCTCTCCTATTCTCCTTCCTCTTCTCTACATGACTTCCTTTCACTCATCCATTTATTTGTATTTGATTGGTTACTAAAGACAGGTTCTTATATTAACTATTTTTTGAGATTTACATAATGTTTGAATGAAAAATAGAGTTCTTATATATTATCTCACCACTTTTTTTGGTTTCTCCTATGATTAATATCCTGCATTAAATGTGGTACATTTACTGAAATTTATGAATCAAAATTGATACATTAAAGTTCGCTGTATACATTAGGTTCACTCTTCTTGTTGTACATTCTATCGGTTTAACAGAGGTATAGTGACATGTCTTTACCATTTCAATGTCATTTAGAATAGTCTCACTGTCCTGAAATCCCTGGTGTCCCACCTACTCGTCCTTTTCTGCCTTTTCTTGAACCACTGGCTAAAGACAACTTTTTAAAGGTGAATAAAATAAATACATCAATCAGTGTTATATTACTTCCATATAGTGAAGTACTCAAATGTTTAATGTGCAGTGTGATAAATATTTACATGCCAGCTACAGCCCCACTGGAGTTATTCAAACACTGTTTGGAAGGAAAAAGGTGGAAATGAAATCACCTAATTTCTCACTGCAAAGCTGAATGCTACTCACAGTTTGGTGGCTGTTCACCTAAATGTTTTTCTCTATATAAATGTAGTTTATGCACATATACATTTAAGTGCATGTTTGCAGTAATGGCATTATAAGGCATTATCTGTGCCCTGCTGTTTTAAAGGGTATGTTCTGTGTCTTCATTTGGGTATGATGAAAATCCACAATGCATGCATGCATATGTGTGTGTGAGACAGATCTTGAAAATGATCACCCTGCTATTTACATAATTATTTTAAAATACTTTTATACAACCACATTGGTTTTCTATTGCTACTGTAACAAATTAAAATTAGTAGCTTGGGCAACCTAAATTCATCCTTTTTCTATTCTAGAAGTCCAAGATGGGTTTCAGTGGGTTGTGCAGAGGTGCCAGCAAGGCTGTATTTATTCTGGAGGACCTGGGAGAGAGCCCGGTGCCTGACTTCTCTGTTTTCTAGGGCTGCCTGCATTCTTAGGCTCCTGGCTGCATCTCTCCAACCTCTGCTTCATCATCAAACCTCCACATCTCATTCTCTGATCCCTTTGCTTACCTCTTTTTCTCTTAATCATCCATGATTATATTGGGTACATGCTGGTGAGACATGAAAATCTTTCCATCTCAAGATACTTAATTTAATTATGTCTGCACAGTCCCTTTTGTCATGTAAGGTCACCTATTTGCAAGTTTCAATAATTAAAATGAGGATATCTTTAAAGGTCCATTGTTCTCCTTATCACAATAGCCCATGGGCAATCAAAGAGATCACAACAGAAATAAGAAAATGTTTTCAATTGAATGGGGAAAATATCACAACATATCAAAATGTGTAGGAGTCAATGAAAGATTGCTTGGAGGGACATTTCTAGCTTTACATAATTTTCAAAAAGTAGCAAGTATTCAAATCTGTGATTAATGTAACACTATTACTCTAAAGAAAGAAGAGCAAATTAAATAAGAAGCATACAGTAGGGAGTAAAGAGAAGCACAGAGTATAAATAAAATAGAAAAAATACAATAAAGAAAACTCACAAAACAGAAGCTTTTTTTTTTGAAGATGTGAGGAAAATTGTTTGATTTCTAGACAGACTTATCAATAAAGAAAGATGACACAATTTACTAATATCAGAAATGAAAAAGGGAGTATCACTGCTGCAATGAAGAGATATTGATGGAATTTTATGAATAATATTTTGCCACTAAATATAACTTAACTTAAATATAAATTTCTTTAAGAGACATAAAAATACCAAGACTTACTCAAGAAGAAATAGAAAACTGGAATGACTCTATAAAGAAATGTAATGTGTAGTTAAAAACCTTCTCATAAAGATAGGTTGATAGATGATAGGTAGGTAAATAGATAATAGATTCTTCACATAAAAACTCAGGTTGAGGGACCTACACTGGTGATTTCTACAAAACACTTATGAAGAAATAATATCAATCCTATACAATTTTCCAGATAATTAGAGAAGACAAAATTTTTCCAGAATTATTTTTTGAAGCCAGAATCACACTGATCCCCAAAGTGGTTACATTACCAGAAAAGAAGTCTGCAGATCAATATCTTTCATGAACATAGATGCAAAAAATGCTTAGCGTAATATTAGCAAACTGAGCCCAGTATTGTATAGAAAAAATAAGGAATTATCATCAATTGAAGTTGAATCAAGGAATGGAAATTTACCTTAATATTCAAAAATAAAGTCTGTGCATAGGCACAAAATAATTCAAAATCATTTATGAGAGGAATGAACTAGAAATGCAAAGAAATTTACCCAACCTGATAAGCAGATCTGTGAAACATCTAGTATTAACTGAACACCTTTTGTAGGAAGGAGATGTGCAACAAGGCAAAGATCATGTTCTTATCACTTCTACCCAACATTTTGCTCGAGGTTCTACCCACACAACAAGGCAAGTTAAAAAATATTTGGGAATAAAACTATTTCATTTGCAAATTATATGATTATGCACTTAGAAAATCCTAAGGAAGCTACAGAAATGCATCTTATGCTAATGAGTGAATTTAGAAAAGGTATAACAAATCTCCAATGCATGTTCTTGTACCAGCAGCCAACAAACAAAAATTTGAAAATCATTTCACTTAAAATAGTATTCACACGATGAAATATTTAGGAACAAAGTTAATAAAATATTCAAGATCTCTTTACAGAAAGTAATAAAATTACTGAGAAAAATTAAGAGATGTAACTGGAATAATATAAAATGTTCATAATTTAATAGCTTCCATATGACCTTAGTATCAGTTCTCTCCCTGAATAATCTGTAAATTCAATCCCAGTGAAAACATTAGCAGACTATTTTGAATAATTTTGTAGCAAAGAAGTACATATGATTATGCACAAAATTGTAGAGCATTGGAAAGATGAACAATAAAACCTCCACGATACAACACTTTATACTCACTGCAATGGATAAAATCAATGAAATCAGTGAATTAGGTATGAATGTGAAGCAGCTGCAAAGCCATATATTTGTGGTAGAAATGCAAAATATTACAACCACTCTGAAAAATACTTTGTAGTTGTCTCATAAGATTAAATATGCATTTAGCATATGATAGATCTTTGACTTTTAGATATTTACCCAAGAGAAATAAAGACAATATGTATCAAAATATCTGTACATAAATGTTCACAGCAACTTTCTCATTATAACCAAAAATCTGAAAACAACCCAATAATCCACTAACTGGTGAATTGATACACAAACAGTGGTTCATTCATTAAATGAAGTAGTGTTCAGTAAAATGAAGGATAAACAAATTACATGTGAAAATGTTGATGAAGGAAAGAATCCAGACACCAAAGTCTATTCTGTATGATTCCATTTGTATGACATTCTGCAAAATGTAAAACTGTAGGAACAGAAAGTAAATCAGTGGTTTCCAGGGGCTAGGAGAAGAGTGAAGAGACTGTCTACGAAAGGTTATAACTCATGAGGGACCTTTTCTGCAGCGATGGAAATGTTTTACATCTTGGTTTTGGTGATGATTTCATGACACTATGCATTCATCAAGATTTATCAAACCATACTCTTAAAATGGGTGAATTTTATTGGGTATAAATTATACCTCAATTTATTTGACTTAAAAATACAAGGGAATAAAAAACTTTAAACCCAGGGCAGTCGTAAAACACAATTAACACTCTCCAACGTTCTATTCAGGTAGGCCATCTCCTCTATCTTAAGCTCCACCCATTCCAGTTAAATGGCTTCATATCTACCCCTTCCTGCTCCAAAGTACTCCAAGCTTGCATAAATAGATGTATTGTGTTGGGCTAACTACAAAGGTAAACATTTGTAGATATGGGAAGAAATTCTAATTGAAAGAATTTAAACTAATGCTATTTCAAATATAAATTACTGAAAAAAAAATACAATCATCTGCTATAAAGCAAAATGGTCAGGAAAGGATAAAAGAATTAAACCTGAAGAATCTTCATGGAGAAAGCTGATTATTATAATGCCATTTCCCCCCAAAATATAATTGGGTGTATGGAGAGTGCTTTGGTAAGAAATATTGGTCCACCTATCTTGGCTTGGTGACATCAGGCAAAAATCATCTCAAAGAGACATTTGGGAAAAATCTAGGAATTGTAGGAAGTGAGACTATAGACACAGGCAAAAATATAGTATAGAAAAAATGTTGTCTATAGAATGTATGAATCAAGTATAAATATTTAAGAATTAGAAAAAATACTATTTAAATAAAGACTATGAATGCATAATTTTCTGAAGGAAAATATTTTATGTTATTAATATAATGAGTACTATTTTGTCCAGGAAATTAAAATTAATCTTCCTAAAATTTTTAGAAGAAACCTCAGTTTTTATTTTAGTCTGAGGATTCATAAACTCATTTTCTAGTATGAAAAGAAAGTATACACAAGGATATCAAGATTTCTTGAAAGAATTTTGTGGTGACGCAGAGTTGGTGATGGCTAATTTTATTCATCAACTTGACTTGGAATGCTCAGATCAACCATTTTTTCTGGGTCAGTCTGCATGGATGTCTCCAGATGCAATTATCATTTCAACCATTACAATCAAGAATTGGTCATGGTTTGGGTTGTCATGAATTTTTAGTCTTCTGGACTCTAGAATAGTTTTCCCTCCCTTTTTTTTTTTTCATGGTATTGTTAGTTTGGAGATAAGTTATTTCACAGAATGTGTCAGAATCTGTATTTGACTAATTGTTGTCGTTGTATAAATTTCAGATTAAATATTTTTGGCAGGAATACTACAAAGGAGATGTTGGGTATGTTCAATTTCCTCTAAGTAGTGAGAACCTCACCTCCCAAATATCAATACACTACTCATTTTCTCTCCTCCACTATTTACACAAAATGATTTCAGCCTTACCTCTACCAAAAACAAACCTATAAAACAAAGTCCAATATTTATTTTTTGTCCTTAAAATATGTTCTACTAAGTATATATAATCAGAACATCATGCATACAGAAGTCACACGACTTTTTTTTCCTCCTGTGATGTTAGATTAACTGCTTGATACTGAGTTGAATTAATTTTGCTTTGTATTCTATTATAGTTTATTTTTTAAATATATATTTTAATTATATTTTTGAATATAGAAATGTTTAAATGGTTCAAAATTGTATCAAAAGATAACACTAGAAAATTTTATATCTTATCTATATTTCCTAACATCTGCACCTCATATTGATAAATATTTGCATTAATATTTACTTTTTCTGTATTTCTTGCTTTCACAGAAGAGAGAATACTATTTATATTCTTTTAAATTTATGTTTTCTCACTTGACCATTTATCTTTCTAGTTATTTCATAACTGAACAAAGATTTCTCTTACCCTTCCCCTCTTTTTTTTTTGGTGGCTGCATAGAACTCTGTTGCACAGAGACCTCATTGCTTGTTCAACCAATTTTCTTAGACAGACATTCAGAATCTTTCTGATATTTTGTGATTACAAATAATATCAAAATAAATAATCCTGTATTATGTAAGAACAATCTTTTAATAACGACCAAAAATCTATTAGCAATAAAAATATTCTGTCACTTAAAAATAAAAGAGAAGACAAAACTAAGAGAGAACAAAACTGAAAGAAAATATTTACACTCTATATCAAAGATACAGAACCATCTCCTTAACATATAAATAATTGGGAAAAAAGAACCAACATAAAAAATTGTTGAGCTATTAAAAGAGTGGAAGACCCAAGTGTCTTCACTTTGACATTTTGATGTCTTAGCTGCTGTGGCTGGGGTCTCATCAGTCCTCTGTTCCTTTATCATTGCTCATTCTCCAGGGTCTCCCTGCACATGGCCCCTCTTTCTAGCAGAATAAGTATTCTTTTATACATAACCAAGGGAGCAAACATAAAATCTTTGAAGACTTAGGCTACCAAATAGGCCCACTTCCAGCACACTTATTGCTCATAGTAAGTCACAGGGCCAACCCAGATCCCACATAGAAGAGAATGCAATTCTACCTCTTGGTGGGGAAAGTGGCAAAGAATCTGTGGTTACTTCTAATCCATCATAGTTATGAAATACAACCCATCTCAAGAACCAAATCTATGTTCATGTGCAGTTTATCCATTATGAAATCATAACCTATATCAAAGCAGTTCCCTACTAGAAGGTTTAATGCTCTAGTCAACCTTCAAACTCAAACTCAACTGCCCCCCTAATTGAGCTGTAAACAGTTCACTCCCACTGCTGAGTAGCCTTTCACTGTCTTTTCCTTGACTTGGTTCCTATACTCAATCCATATTATGGATTTCCCTGTTGGTTCACTTTACAGTGATATAGAAAGATCTTGAGAAATATAAAATGAAAAGTCATGTCAAAATATTATATCCCCATTAGAATAACTGTAGTTCGAAGTATGAGGATTCATGGTCATGTGAACACACATTGAAAGATCACAACAAATTTTATTTCACCTAACATTGATTTCTGGCAATTATATGCACATACAATGCTGAAATTTACCTGGTTGTCTCACCAAGATCATTTAAGGTAAGTACAAAATATTTTATCTAGCTGTTCGCTGCAGAAACTTTCCAATAAGGTCAAAAGCAATTGATTAAAATTTCAGTTTTAAAAAATTAACAACTACCCAGTTTAATAACTAGTTTCATCAATTAAAATAATCACTAATTAATTATGAATGAAGTACAAATTAATTTAGCAGCTAATTTCATGGAGGATCTGGAATGGGGTGTACTTCAGGTATAGGCTGGAATTCTGAAGTGGGATGAGAAATGGGGTAGGATTGGAGAAGGGTTACTCCTCTCAGTTTCACAAGGGTGAGGGATCAGATAGAGCTCAGGGGTGGGGTTGAAATGAGATTCAGGGAGGGCTGAAGTTCAAATATAGGATAAGGATCAAAGAGAGTTGTACAAATTATCCTGTACCAAATTATAAGTATTATTAATATTCACATTTTGTTTGTAAGTAAAATAATTCTTGAAAAAATCCACTAGAAAAGCTTAACATCACTCTTCTACTGCTGTTGACCAAGGTCTCCCACTACACTCTGCTCTTCTCCCCATTGATGTCTTCCCCTTTGCCATTCTTCTCAAGAGTCATTCCTCCTCCTCTCCACCAGCTCTAGTACACCTAGTCAGCAAAGTTCACTCTGATGCTCACCTTTTAATGAGCTTTCCCCAGGGACAAATCCCTACTCATGTCACTCTCAACAGATTGACTCAGCACCATATCATTCATATCCCATAATTTATTACCTGAGTATTTGTTACGGCACTATAGAAAATGTAACATACATTGCTACTTTTCTTCTCTATCATTACATAAAATGATTCCCTATATCTTACCTAGTTTAGAAATTATTCCTTTTGGCTAGGAGATGCTCCACAAATATGCACTAAATTGAATGATAGTAAGTTGTTATGTAAATATTTAATAGAAAAAACTTATTTCCATTTATATGCAGTGCAAGTCTTGTCTTCCTCCTAAGCACCACACAGTAGTTCCTCCTTCACCCCAGAGGATATGTTCCAACATTCCCCAGTGGATATCTGAAACCAAGTAAACATATATATGTATAATGAAGTCTAATTTATAAATTAGACACATTAGGGATCAACTCCAATACCTGATAATAGAACAAATATGGCAGTATACTGTAATATATGTGTGATCTCTCAATCTCTCTCTCACTCTTTCAAAAATATCTTATTGTATTCTATTTTCCATTCTTCTTGTGATGTTGTGCCTACATGATAACATGAACTGAGGTAAATGACAACATTGTGACCAGAGATAGGCTACTATTGACATTCTGACAGTACATGAGAAGAAGGATCACTGACTTAGGATCCTTGGTCCTGGATCACTGAGTCATGGTGATGATAAGCAGAGAGTATATACAGTGTGGATACACTAAACAAAGGGGTGAATTACACCCTTGGGGATACTGGGTGGGACAGCATGAGATTTCATCAGAATGGCACACAATGTAAAAACCTATGATTTCTGTACTTTTCCATTTAGTATTTTTGGAACATAGTTGATACATAACTGAAACTGCAGAAACTATGGACAAGGAAGGACTACTGTAATTGAAAAGGAGCTAAATTATGCAAGAAAACAAAACTAAAAGCAACATCAAGAACTCAACCAGTTCTCAGAAATCCTGGGTGCTTCTCACAATCTTTTTTTTCTTTTTCCTTTCCTTTCCCTTCACCTTCCCTTCCCTTCCCTTCCCCTTCCCTTCCCTTTCCCTCCCTTCCGTTCCCTTCCTTCCCCTCCCCTCCCTCCCTCTTTCTTTCTTTCTTTCTTTCTTTCTTTCTTCTTTCTTTCTTTTTTCTTTCTTTCTTTCTTCTTTCTTTCTTTCTTTCTTTTTTCTTTCTTTCTTTCTTTCTGTTTCTTTCTTTTCTCTCTCTCTCTCTCTCTCTCTCTCTCTCTCTCTCTCTCTCTCTCTCTTTTCTGAATGCCAACCACTCTCAGCTTTTCTCTTTTCAGGAATACACACTCTGGCTCCCTCAAGGTTGCTTTAATGATAAAACACAGTGATGTCTATTAAAAGACTTTGAATTCTCCACAGCTTTATGTATTGCCATGTCTCCTGAAGGAATAAAATTTTGTTCTAATTTTATTTACCCGAGTTCTTAAGACAGTACAAGGTATAGTTCGGGTTTTATGAAAATTTTTTGAATTGAATTTTCATTCAATGAATGCCTAGCATTTTCTGGTCCTTATTTATTAATCAAATACTCCTAAATCTGGACTAAACAGTGGTATGTCTTCAGTGAACTTCCTTCCATCATTTATAGTATTAATCTTTTTTTTTTTTTAATTTATTTTTTTACGTTTACATAGGGTAATGATGTTTCTTTTTTTCCCCTTCCCCCCCACCCCTCCCACCCTTTTCCCTTTATACAGTCCTTCTTTCCTTCATTCTTACCGCTCTCCTTAGCCTAACTCTAAACCTAACCCTAAACCTAATGCTAACCCCTCCCACCCCCATTATATGTCCTCATCCGCTTATCAGCGAGATCATTCGTCCTTTAGTTTTTTGAGATTGGCTTATCTCACTTAGCATGATATTCTCCAATTTCGACCATTTGCCTACAAATGCCATAATTTTATCATTCTTCATTGCGGAGTAATATTCCATTGTATAAATATGCCACAGTTGCTTTATCCATTCATCAACTGAAGGGCATTTAGGTTGGTTCCACAATCTGGCTATGGTGAATTGAGCAGCAATGAACATTGATGTGGCTGTATCTCTGTAGTATGCTGATTTTAAGTCCTTTGGGTATAGACCAAGGAGTGGGATAGCTGGGTCAAATGGTGTTTCCATTCCAAGCTTTCTGAGGAATCTCCACACTGCTTTCCAGAGTGGCTGCACTAATTTGAAACCCCACCAGCAATGTATGAGTGTTCCTTTTTCACCACATCCTCGCCAACACCTATTGTTGCTTGTGTTCTTGATAATCGCCATTCTAATTGGGGTGAGATGAAATCTTAGGGTAGTTTTGATTTGCATTTCCCTTATTACTAGGGATGTTGAACATTTTTTCATATATCTGTTGATTACTTGTACATCTTCTTCTGTGAAGTGTCTGTTCATTTCCTTAGCCCATTTGTTGATTGGATTATTTGTATTCTTCGTGTAGAGTTTTTTGAGTTCTTTATAGATTCTGGAAATTAGCGCTCTATCTGAGGTATGGTTGGCAAAAATATTCTCCCACTCTGTAGGCTCTCTCTTCACATTTCTGATAGTTTCCTTTGCTGAGAGAAAGCTTTTTAGTTTGAATCTATCCCAGTTGTTGATTCTTGCTTTTATTTCTTGTGCTATGGGAGTCCTGTTAAGGAAGTCTGATCCTAAGCCAATAAGTTGAAGATTTGGACCTACTTTTTCTTCTATAAGATGCAGGGTCTCTGGTCTGATTCCAAGGTCCTTGATCCATTTTGAGTTGAGTTTTGTGTAGGGTGAGAGATAGGGGTTTAATTTCATTCTATTGCATGTGGTTTTCCAGTTTTCCCAGCACCATTTGTTGAAGAGGCTATCTTTTCTCCATTGCATATTTTTGGCCCCTTTGTCTAGTATGAGAAAATTGTATTTATTTGGGTTTGTGTCCATGTCCTCTATTCTGTACCATTGATCTACCTGTCTATTTTGGTACCAATACCATGCTGTTTTTGTTACTATTGCTTTGTAGTAGAGTTGAAGATCTGGTATCGCAATACCCCCTGCTTCGCTCTTGCTACTGAGGATTGCTTTAGCTATTCTAGGTTTTTTATTCTTCCAGATGAATTTCATAATTGCTTGCTCTATTTCTGCAAGGTACATCATTGGGATTTTAATTGGAATTGCATTGAATCTGTATAGCACTTTAGGTAGTATAGCCATTTTGACGATATTAATTCTGCCTATCCAGGAACATGGGAGATCTTTCCATCTTCTAAGGTTTTCTTGAATTTCTTTCTTTAGTGTTCTGTAGTTCTCATTGTAGAGGTCTTTCACCTCTTTTGTGAGATTGATTCCCAAGTATTTTATTTTTTTCGATGCTATTGTGAATGGGGTAGTTTTCCTAATTTCTCTTTCTGAAGATTCATCACTTATGTATAAAAATGCATTGGATTTATGAGCATTGATCTTGTAACCTGCTACTTTACTGAATTCACTTATGAGTTCTAAAAGTTTTCTGGTGGAATTTCCAGGTTCCTCTAAATATATAATCATGTCATCAGCGAACAGGGATAGTTATAGTATTAATCTTGAACCACTATCCTAATTGCTCCCCTATACATCCCAAATACCCCTCAACTTTGAACCACTATCCTAATTGGTCCCTTATATATCCCAAATGCCCCTCAACTTTGAACCACTAGCCTAATTGAGGACATATCCCAAATGCCCTCAATTTTTCTTACTGCCTGTGATCTTAGTTACTTGTTCTCATATTTAGGGCTTCATCTCAAACCTGAAATTTGGTCTTGTATTTCTCAATACAATCTCAGTAAATTTCCTCGAGTATAATTCAGACATATCCTCATGTAAGTGCCTTATCTGATGCCATCTCTCACCTCAGCACGGAGAGTTGTCTTAATTTACATTCCCTTGGAAGGACACCTGGAGGCGATGATTGATGTGACCCCAGAACTGCCAGGGGAGTGGAGAAGGAAGACAGGAAAGGGCATGTTCTCAAGCTGTTTGTCACTGTGGTTGGCAGGAACTCTGGGAGGACAAGTGGAACTCCTGCCTCAGAGTTATTCCACCTCTGGGATATGGGAATTGAAGCATTTATTTGTACTCTCCCTTTAGTCATTTGCAGAGAGCTAAATGGGGGTGGGACTGGGGGTAGGGTAGCAGTGATGTTGTTTTTTTTCTGAAACTTCGAACTTTCCCTGCCTTAGACCAAGCAGACAAAGGCGTTTGAACTTGTGCTGTTCTATGTAAGGCTTAGTGGGATCCAGAGGGGCACCTACTGTTTTAGTGGCTCCCTCTTTGTGTCCTGACCCTGGTCCTACAAGAGCTACTGTTTGACGGGTATTCCTTCTATTATCAAAACCTGCTCAGCACTGCCATGCGTAACTGAAATGTCTGTGCTTTACCATCACTTCCCTTTGCTCAAACATGAGCATTTCTACAATAGAAAATCCCCCACAAAATCAGGTTCACTGCAGACCTGAGCATGTAGGTTTGCTTTGAGATTTTGATGGAGTAAGCAGCAGTAAGTTCTGGCAGAAAAGCAAGAGTCTATGGCTACCAGTAGGTCTCTGTCTTCTGATCACTGTGCTACCAACAACCTGTTTTTCTTCTCAAGCATAAGAGAAATGAGGCATTTCTGTTTTTCTCTTCTGCTAAACATTTTTCTCCAGCTACAGTATCATTCTTGTTCCTTTGCGGGTCTCTTTCTGTCATGGATTTCCGCATGATTTATAAGCAGACGGTCTCAACTGACTCCAGTCCAACAAGCATAGCTTATTTGCAGTATTTCAGTTATTGCTCTTTAGTAACCATCTTCCCTGGAGATGGACCCTTTATTACCACTAGTTCTGTTTCCTGCACATCTGACCAGTTTTGCCTGTGGTCATGGTCTTACCTCTTTTACCACATTTACCTCTTTTACCACATTGCCAAATTCCCCACCCAGTCTGCCCTCCTCCCATGCTTCTAACCCCATTAATATATCTGTGTCCTAGAGCTAATGCCTTTATATCAATGCATATTCCTTAGAACAAGGGTCAGAAGAGAACCTTTTGCAAAGAACAAGATAGAAAATATTTTGTTTGTGGGTGATGTGATCTCTTTTACAGCTCTTCAATTCTGCCATGGTAGAGTGAAAGCAGCTACAGACAACCTAAGAAAAAATGGGGGTGACTGGGTTCCACTAATTTTTTTAAAATGGGAAGTGGACCAGATTGGGTCTGTAGGCTATTATTGGTTGACCCTCTACCTTATAACATAATGAACATAATGACAACATTCCTTTAGAATGCCTAGGACACGTTTGTTCAAGAAACATTTGTTAAATATTTTGAGACATGTTGAAGAAATAACTTAATATTCTTAGCTGAGATGTTTGATGGAAACAATAGACTTCATGCTGCTATAGGAAGGGATTTGCGTGATCTTCTCCATCTAAATGAGCAATTAGTGCACTATTTTTTAAACTAAAGGAATAATTATGTACAATTGTACTCCTTCAGCATTCTTCTGATTTTGAAAATCTGAGCTATTTTCAAACTAATTATAAAGGTAAAGAGCTCCCTAGGTTTCAACACCTACTTGTTACATTGGTTATGTGTATCTCTAAAATATTCCAGGCAACTCATATCCTGAGTATCTACTTCATCAATGAGAGTTCACTTCCTAGGCTACCATGCCACTTGGTGCATTCTATGAACTTCAGTAGTGAAAATATAATTTTACATTCATTATGATACGTAATGAAACTCTGGTGTTGAACAAAGATGAAGATAACTTAAACAACAGAGCAGCTAAATCAGAATGCTAGCTGACCATCCTCAAATAGGAATTCTTAATGAGACCTACTGATCTCACATCAAGTATAATACCTGATAAATATGCAAGCAATATTTCATGCACTATAGTAAAGCACTGTAAATTCTAGACATCATAAGGAATATAACTTTTGGTAATAGAGACATTTTTTACCTCTTCTCTCCTGAAAAATAATCACTTAACCCATAACCAAACATTCCAATTTTTATAGGGTGTAATAAAAAGAGAAAAATGATCATGTTAAAATATTACCCTGATCTCATTTTCTTTCTCCATATTTTCCAAACCTGAAAAAAATGTTGATTTTTTCTTTCATCAATTATTTTTTTAAATTTTTTTTTAGCTGTAGATGCACACAATACCTATATTTTATTTATTTTTATGTGGTACTAAGGACCAAACCCAGTGCCTCACACATGCAAGGCAAGTGCTCTACCACTGAGCTACAACCCCAACCCTCAAGTATTTATTGAACACATACCATACAGGAATCCCTAAGCTATGGAAATTCTAACAGTGAGAAACATACCTGGAAATATATGCAAAAGCACTTCACATGGTGTCTGAAATGTAAAAGAGATGCATAAATATTTGTTGAATCTGCTATGGGTTTACCAACTATGTGATTATACTAAATAGAATCAGTGATGCTAAATCCCCCATAGGCTACATTCTTTCCTTTAAATTTTCTTTTAAGATTTGAGGAATAAAGTAAATATTTGAATTCTGATTTTCTGTTCTTTGCTTGACAGTTCAGACACCAGCATAATCAGTAAAATAATAGTGTGTGGATGGGCAGGAATTTTAAGAAAGTGTTTTTATTTATTCTGTTTTTTGAAGGGTCTAGAGAAAACAAAGAAAGGGAAAACTCAAGAGAATATCACATTATCATTTTGGCTTGGGTAAATGTCATTTATTTTCCCTTCTTGGCTCTGTATTGGTGAGGTTATTTTCAGGGTTGCACTCAAGTATGAATTCATTCAACACATACTCACCAAGTGACTTCTGAATGTCAGGCTCTGGGATTTAGCAAATAGGCAAAAATAGGCAAAATTTCCTGCCCTTGTGTAGTTTAAATGCAAGTGGGAGATGAGGGAGGGAAGATGGGCAATAAATAAAGTAATGCATACAGCAACAGATTGGAATGCACACTAAGGGGAAAACACTTACAATAGGAGAGTGGACCAGGGAATATTAAGGTGATGTAGAGGACTTACAGTGTACCTCTCTAATGGTATAATACTTCAGAAGGAACCTGAAGGAAGGAAGTCAAGTGGATACCCAGGGAAAGAACATTCTAAGAAGGAACAGCAAATGCCAAATTGCTTGGTGTGTGTGATGGTTAATTTTATGTCTCAAATTGACTGGACCATGGACTGGCCAAATATTTGATCAAAAATTATTTTGGGTGCTTCTGTGATCATCTGGCATCCAGGAGTCATTTACACATGCCAAAGTGATAATGTGATATTCCTTTGAGTTTTCCATTTCTTTTTTTCTCTAGACCCTTTGGACAACTGAATATATAAACATATATATTGATATATATATATATATATATGTTTATATATATATAAAACTGAATATATAACTGAATATATAAACACTGAATATATAAACTGAATATATAACATTTTCTAAAAATTTCTGCACATCTACACACTTATTTTGCTGATTTTTGATGTCTCAATAGCAAGGAAAATAAAAATTTCACAGGGTGTTTTTGAATGAGACTAATGTTTAAATTGAACTGAGTAAATAGTTGCCTTCCTTGTGGATGGGCTGCATCCAATCAGGTGAAGATCTAAAAGACCCAAAAGCTGACCCTCCCCAGAATAAGAAAGAATTCTCCTGTCTGACAGCCTTTGAAATGGGACATAGACTCTTCTTGGTTCTAAAAGCATCTTTCTGGCCTTTGGACTTGAAGTGAGACATGGGCTCTGCAAATTTTGGACTTTTGAGCCTCCATAATTGTAAACTGATTCCTTATAGTAAATCTATGCATTTATGCATCTATTGCCTGTCTACCTACCTACCTAAATAACTACCTACCTGCCTAACAACTCTGTTTCTTTGGGAGAACCTGATTAATACAGTGGGGAGATGACTGGGTATATGACTTTCTTCAGAGGTAGGATAAAGGAAAAGGAAATCAGAGAAGGACTGGGAGGGCCAAAGCATGTAGAACATTTTAAACCATTGTAAGAAAATAGCACTTACTCCAAAAGAGAAGTTTGTAGATGACTTATGACTTATATTTTAAGATAATCATCCTAACTACTAAGTGAAGACTAGTCTGTAGAGGGTCATGGATAGAATGGAGATAACCAGTTCCCAGGTTTCTTCAAGAGTCTAAATGAATATAAATATGGTGATGGCTGAGGGTTTGGTGAAAATTTTCCAAATTTTGAATATAATTTCAAAAAAGATATGAGAAGGTTCTCTCTCAGGGATGTGGCATGGGAAACAGAGAAAACTATGATGGACTACACATTTATTGTCACAACAAATAGAAAAAATGGCATTTTTATTCATTGAGATGGGCAAGAATGTGAGAGGAGTATGTGTGATGATACAGGAGCACAGCAGCATTTGAATGATTTAAATGGGGTCATGTTAAATTTGGAAATCCAATTAGACATCCAAACCAAATAGAGATATACGGTCATATGGCAGGATATATAAGCATGATGTTCTCAGAAGAGACCTCAGATGTAAATTCGAAGGCACCAGAATGCAAGTGGAATTTGTTGCCATAAAATGATGAGATCTTCAAGGAAGAGAATATAGGTGGAGAAGAAGCCAAAGCACTGAGTCCAGGCCACGTGACCAGGAGAGCTCAGGCAGATGAGGATGCAATAAAGAAGACGAAGAATGTGCTGTCAGTGGAGTGAGAGAAGAAATGAAAGGGAAGGCAGTCCCTAATATGTGGGAAACTATTTCAAGAAGGAAACCATGTTTGGTGCTCTCAGTTACCACCGATAGTTCAAGTTAGATTAAGATTTGGACTCACATTAAGTCACTGGATTTCACAAAGTGCAGGTGAAGGAGAATCTTGAGAAGAGCTGTGATGGCAGAGCAAAGTGTGTGAAAGCTCGATTGGAAGCGTTTAAAAGGAATGGAGAAAGAAGAAATACAACAAAGGGAAAATAAAATTTTTAAGAGATTTATTTGTAAAGGGCAGCAGAGGATGGAATGTTAGTAGGAAAGAAAATATTACACAATATCTACTTTCCAGCTTATGGGAATGACCTGATAGAGAAGGAAACTTGATGTAGGATAAAAAAATGAGAAATGGATTTGCTTATACAAGGAAAGGCAGGAGTCAGTGCACAAAGGGAAGGGTTGGTTTTGAATAGGAAATCTGATATTTATATGTAGTGATAGAAAATACGGATACTGATAAAGGTGGATGAGTAACTGTGTTAGTTGTAACTTGTGGAATTTCCCTTTTGTCCATTTCTATTTTCTTGGGTTATATAAGAAGCAAGGCCATCAATGAAAAGACAAAGGGAGAAGAGTTGATGGAATTTTGAAGAAAGAAGTTATAAAATCTAGAAAACATGGGAAATGGAAGAGTGACTGGATTAGGGAATTGTAAGATTGCTGGCAACTCTACTATCTAGCTTGTGGTTATCAGTAATAAACTTAAAATGACATCAATAACCATTGTCATGTATTTTTCATGTTTTGTTCAGTTTTAGATGTGAGTGTGCATTAGACAGAATTATGTCTTTTTTTTTTTTTTTTTTGGTGTTGGCAACACAGTTTATTACATTTCAGTCCATGAATGACTGGCTCCATAACTCTGGCCCTGAAATGAGGAAGAACATCAAGGAGGAAGAGAGTGATAGAAGAAAGTATCTCATCTCATAGCATCCCAGAAATGGGGGTTGGGCAGGGACAAGATGTAATCCCCAAGGTGACTCCCCTCAGTGAACTACTTACTAAAATGATGCCGGAACTGCCTACAGTTTCTGTCTCTTCCAGTAGTTCATCCAAATTATTAATCCATCAAATGAGTTCATTCATTTATGGGTTTAGAGCCCTTATAATCCAATCATTTCCCAAAAGCCCCACCTCTGGACATTACTCCACTGGGGACCAAGTCTTCAACACATGAGCTTTTCCAGGATATTTCAAATTCAAGCCACAGAAGTAACAAAATATGAGTGATTGAGAGAAAAGATAGTACACAATACACTCAGAGTTTTAAACATAATTCATTAATCACAGGTACATAAAGAAATTACCTTTCTTAAAAGCAGTGACTTCAGTGGGGCCTGAATCCTAAGGGGCAGTTATCCTATGGGGAACTTAAAGCTGGGTATCTTGACCTTCATTTTGTATTGTTTTCCTTTATTACCTTAAACTTTGGTTCAGGTTCCTGCTCAGTTCTGCATGTAGGCATGTCAATCTTTCAAGCAGTATCCGTCTAAAAACCAGTAATACAGGTTTATTAACCCTAAATTCTTATCTCCCTTCAAGACTGATCCCATTTGTATACAATAAAAAAAAAAAAAAAAAACTCAGGACTTCTAAGCAACAGTCCAGGGATCTGAAACAGGATGCTGCAAACCCTGCCTCAGACAGAATTATTTCTTGATGACTCTTGTTAGTTCTAACATGACAGAATGGAGTTGGAGAATACCATGCTAAGCAAAATAAGCCAATCCCAAAAAATCAAAGGCCAAATGATTTCTCTGATAAGTGGATGATAATACATAACAGGGGTGAGGAGGCAAGAATGGAGAAAGGATGGATTGTGTAGAGGAAAATGAGAGGTGAGGAAGGGCAGGGGGAAGGAAAGACAATAGAATGAGACAAACATCATTACCCTATGCACATGTATGATTACACAAATGGTGCGACTCTACTTCGTAAACAACTAGAGAAAGCATAATTGTACCCCATTTGTGTACAAGGAATCAAAATCAAAGAAAATGCAATTGCTGTTAAAAATAAAGTTCTTATACTTCAGGAAAAAATAATGGTGGGTGTGAGATAAGGAAGATAAAGTATTTACAAAGGAGTTTATAATGATGGTATTAAATCTTTGTTTTCCAAAAAGGAAAATGTGGGCATTAAAGGAGATGAAAGACAGTTTCAAGAGATGACGGGATCGTGTTATTGTTTGGATCTAGAATGTCCCCTGAAGGCACATGAGTTGAAGGCCTAGTCCCCAGTGCAGCAGTGTTAGTTGGTGGGGCTTCAGGGAAGTGAATGGATCACAAGGGCTCTGCCTCATCAATGAACTGAGACATTTGTAGGTGGATGACATTATTGGGAAGTGGTGGGAACTGTAGGAGGGGGGCCTACCTAGTTGGAGGCATAAGCATGCCCGGAAACCTGCCCCTTCCCCTCCCTCTTTCTGCTACCCAGCTGCCACGAGGTAAGCAGCTTTTCTCCAATAAGCCCTTCTGCCATGGTGTTCTGCCTCACCTCAGGTTCAGAGCAATGGAACGAGCTGATCATGGACAAAACCTTTGAAACTGTGAGTCAAATAAGTCTTTCCTGCTCTGAGTTGTTTTTCTCAGGTATCACAGCTATGAAAAGCTAACACAGATCACTATAGTGTTGGTCTTGGTGGGTTGAAGAATTGTTGAGTAAAGGTAGTAACCAATACTCCTCTTTCTCTTAATTCTCCACATCCACCTATCTGCAAATTCTGTTCACTCTGTTTTAGTTAGCTTTTTGTCATTGTGACCAAAGACCAGACAAGAACAATTTAAAGGAGGAAAAGTTTATTTGGGCTTACAATTTCAGAGGCTCAGTCTATGGTCAGCCAAATCCACAGCTCTGGGCCTGAGGTGAGGCCCAGAAGGGTGTATGGTAGAGGAAAGCAGTTCAGAACATGACAACTGGGAAGCAGAGAGAGAGCTCAGCTCATCAAGGACAAAATACAAAACCCAGAGGCACACTTCCAGTGACCCTCCTCCTCCACTCACACCCTACCTGCCTACAGTTACCACCCAGTTAATGCCTACCAGCATATTAATCCACTGATTAGGTCACACCTCTCATAATCAAGTCATTTCACTCTGAAAATCTTGGATTGTCTCACACAGAAGCTTTTGGGGGATACCTCATATCTAAGCCCTAACACTCTGCCTTCCAAATACATACAGAATCTGAGCATTTCTCATCATTCTATAGATCATCACCTTGGCCCAGGCCAACATCATCTCTCACCTTGATTAATTCAATAGCTTCATTACTGAGCTCCTTATATCCACTCCTGTCATTTATCAGCCCTCAAGGTTATTGTTCACACATGGTCAGAGTAATTTCTTGAAAAGATAAAGAATATCTCCACTCCCCACCACCACCAAACAAACAAACAAACAAAAAAACAAAACAAAACAAAAAAACGCTGGTCACTACCCATTTCACTTAAAGGCAAAAGTCCTTAAAATAAGGTTCAATGTGAACTGAGCCTTATTTTATTTATTTTTATGTGGTGCTGGAGAACAAACCCAGTGTCTCATGCATGCTAGGCAAGTGCTCTACCACTGAGCTACAACCCCAGCCCCCTACCTCTTCTTACAGCATTCCACCTTGTTCAACTCTACTGCATTTTCAAACCTAGAGTCATGCTCCTATCTCAGGGGCTTTGCAGGTGGCCTTTCCTTTGCCTGGAGCACTTACACCAACTATCTGCATGGCTCACTCCATCATTCCAAGTCTTTGCTCAAAAATCACCTGATCAATGAAGCTTTTTCTGACCATCCAGTTTAAAGCTGTACTTTAGAGCAGTTCAATGGAGACATGCAGTCACTATGCTTTTATTTCATTTGAAACACTGGAAGACAAGATTACTTTGTTCTCTAACAAATACATGAAATAAGCAAACCAACTGAAAACAAAGACAACTTTTTTTCCATAGGAATATTGCAAGCATTGCCTGTGTTCCTCTTTATTCTTTTCTACTTTGTTGCAACCTGTAGCTAATATTCTGGAGAAAAAGCACAGAGATTGGTATAACTGGATTAAAATAATAATCATAATCTATAAATTCCATCTGTTTCTCATAAGAAAGAAAGGAATGTCATTTCTGGGTGATGATAGTGGGTCTTAGCATTTTTCCAAGGATCAATCATAAAAACTGTTTAAATTCTCAGATTACTTTCCATCTTCCTCAAAACTCTGCAGGATTAGTCCATCATCCACTGATGATTTTTGTGGTAAAGGGAAATGTGAGGTCAGTTTTATTTTTTCTCTTCTCATTTTCACTTTCCCTGGGTTTTCTCATTATCCTTATAAATTAGAAATGAAATGTAGAACTTACTTAACTGTGTATATTTGCATTTAACTCACTTACGCTGACATTCTAAAATTTGTATCATGGGTTTTTTGTTTCTAGTTTGATTTTTTTTTCCCTTTAGTGAATATTTTCTTCAACTGTATTATCTTTAGCTATTTCTGCTGAAATTGCTCTAGAATCTTTCTTAGGAATACCTATAATTTTTAGTTTACATTTCTGTTACTTATTCTCATCTATCATGTTCATTCTTTTTGCTTCTGTTCCTTTTCCTCTGAGTTCTGAGAGACCTTTGTCTTTGATGTCACTGATGTATTCTTTCTTACAGTGTTAATTTGTTTTATTTCGCTAACTCCAACAAAAATCACATTTCTATGTTTAAAATAGAATATTTTAAATTGTTCAATAAATTGTTCTTGGCTCACATATATTTCTATCTTTTCTTTGCCTCTCAGTAATATCAGTAATACTTCCTATTTCATGGAAGTAATGCCGAATAGTCTCATGAAATCTTCTTCTGGCTTCTGTAATGAATGAATTTTAAAATCTATGCTTCTGAATTCTCAAAATATTTTTTTCCCCTGTGGTTCCATAGTACCAGTTAATGAGTTCTACTATTACATGTTCTGATGCTCCTGCTTGAAGAGATTTGACAAGGTCTGTTACACATCAGGTCAGGCAGATCATGTTGGCTCTCCTCTGACACCATGGCTGATCATTTGGTATTGGGTGGACACATTGTCTAATGTCATTCCTATTGTCCAGTAGGCTCTACTGGCTCATTTCTCAGCTTCTCTCGTAATAAGGTGGATGATGTTGCAGAGTTCTCGCAAGAGCGTGTGAGTTGAAGTGACGTGCACCATTTTAAGGCCTGGCCCCGGCCCCATGGTCATGTCCAGCCTCTCTCTCACATATGTCTTTGCATGTCTGAGGTCAGTAGAGACAATAGGAAGACCATATGTTGGTAGGAGCTGCGTCTCTATCACCACTGGAGCAGAATCTCCCTGAAGAGTTGCCTGACTTGTTTCTAACTGTGATGTAAAAAAGATGATGACTTTTTTGGAGACACACACACCTCAACACACACACCCATACACACACATGCAACTAGGTGGACTTTTCTCTGCAGTTCTCTGGACTTTTGAAATGAGATATACAAAGAATGACACTGAAACCACCAATGTAGACTTTATGCACACTTTCTTTTCTACTCCTTCCTGGGAAACTTTATGAACTTTCCCTCCTTTTCTCTGTGCCTAGTTTATTGTTGATGTAGAATTGTCAGATTTCTGAATGTTGGAAAGGCACTAATGGGGAGAAGATGAAGGAAGAAAACAGCTCTAAAGCAGCAAAGGTCTGAATGTTCAGTCATGGTTTTGCCTTCTTGACCTGAGAAACAGAGGTAGGATTTCTTTCTAAGAAACCTCAGGTACACTTAATAAAGAGCACCACTCAGGTTTTTTTGTACCTTCATAGAGATTTTTTTTTTAGTGGCTTTGCTTGTAACTTGACATTTTTTTAAAATAAAAAATATATGATTGGCATGCAAATACCTGTACATGTTTTATGTAGACAACATGATGAGTGTAAGTTTACTTTGAAATAATTTCAGGCTTACAAACTAGTTGTAAGAATGGCAGGAAGAATCCCTGTATACCTTTCACAGATTCTCTGATTGTTAACATTTTATCACATTTGCTTTGTCTTTTCTTTCTATATGTGTATACATATTGTACTTTCAGAATCATTTGCAAGTAAATTACAGACCTTATGCCTCTTCGTTTTTAAAGCAGTCATGTATATTTTCTGAGTAACGACATTTGGTTACAGGAACACCGTACAACTACTGGAATCAAGAAATTATTATCAATATAACATTATTATCTAATACAAAAAGACGAATTTGCAAATTTTTAATGGTTCACTATAGGTCGAGTGTCTGTGTAGCTGGTTGCATGTGTATGTGTGCATTTCCTACCCAGTCTCCAGGTCTGGGTCAAATTCAGGATCGAATATTGACCAAACCTTTTTATTTAGTTTTCATGTCTCTTCTGTCTCCTTGAAAATGGAACAGTTGGTTGGTTAAAGGAGGTAACTCAGTGATAAGAATATTTGCTTAGCATGTGAGAGGCTCTGGGTTTGATCCCCAGTATCACAAAAATAAGTTAAGTAAGTAAATTAATGAGTAGTATAGTTTCAGTCTTTCACAGCCTTAACAAGATGTTTATTTTTCAGTGTCCCTCAATGTCAATTCATATGAAGTTTCTTTGCAATTAGATTTAAGTGTTTTTTCCAGGTGCCTCGGCTGCCCATGCCGCCGCAGATCCCGGGGCCGCAGCCAGAGGTCCTCTCTGGGGGGCGGGGCACAGCTGTCCCTGAGGCCGCTAGGGCAGATGCCCAAAGATGTATTTTCCAGGTGCCACCGCTGCTGTTCACACTGCCACAGATGCCAGAGGTCTCCACAGTCCCCCTCAACTGGCGCTGCTATCATTGGGCACACTGCCATCCACCAGAGGTTTCCTCTTGGGGCACAGTTGCCCCGGATGTTGCTGCTTCAGGTACCCAGAAGTCCTTTCTCTGGACTCTGCTGCTGCTGTTGATGCTGTGGCAGTCGCCTTCACCCAGAGGTCTGCTGCCCTTGATGCTGCCTTGTATACCCAGCTGCCATCTACACTGCTGCTGCTGCTGCTGCTGCTGCTATCACCACCTACACCTCTGCTGCCAAAGCTGGGGCTACTCCCTGGAGGTCACCTGGAGGTCTCTCTGGGTGCTGCTGCAGCTGCAGCCACAGCCACCAGTGCTCAGCAGTCCTCCCATCTGCTGCCAAG
Source organism: Sciurus carolinensis (assembly GCF_902686445.1). Lineage (NCBI taxonomy): Eukaryota > Metazoa > Chordata > Mammalia > Rodentia > Sciuridae > Sciurus > Sciurus carolinensis. The sequence continues at coordinate 100,676,055 of NC_062220.1, forward strand.
GCCACTGACGTCTGCAGCCGCTGCTGACCCCGTGCCTGCTGCCACCCACTCCTGCTACTACTACTTCCACCACTACCCAGAGGTCCACTGCCAGGGAGACTCCAGGTTTGGTTGCACACAGCCACATCCATTTTGAGACACTTGCCAGAGCCCGGGGTTTCTTTGGGGTGTCAGTGGGTTTGCTGCCACTGCCATCTTGGGGCTCTGCTGCCCTTGCCTGGTGACCTCAGCCAGGTTGACCTGGAGGTTCTGTGCTGGGATGCCTATGGGTATGGCTGCAACTGGGGTCTTCCTCCTGGGCATGTGGGTTGCTGCCATCTAGTTATTGTCTCTCAGGTTTGCTCATCCCTGGTGATCTCTCTCCAAATTCCAGTGGCATTGAGATCTTGGGATTGCAATGTGACTGAACCCAGGACATCTGAGGCCCATATTGCTGAGATAGTGACTGGATCTGCCAGGGGCTGTCTGGGTCAGGCAGTCTTGTGGTAAGTCAGAGACAGGACTGAAAAGCTTTTGGACACTGGCAGAGACAGTTGTTCAAGTTTCCACCAAGATTTATTTTATTTTTATTTATTTTTTCTTCTCTGGCATCTCTCTCCACCATATTTCAAACAGGATGTTTTTTGTGCATCAGTTTATTGAGGATGGTGATATATGCATGGTGTTTTGCAGTCCTGCTGTATATTCATATATTAATTTTTTTCTCTTTATGTGTATTCTTTCTCTTGCTTGTCTGTCTTCCTAGATTCTCTTTCTACCTTTTCTCCACCTAAACAGTCAATCTCTGTTGGTTCATCTCCCACTCTTCCTGTGGGTTTTTACTTTTGGCTTCTCTCTTTCTCCCTAATGAACATCATGTCCTGCACTGTTACTGTTTTTTTCTTTGTCCACTATTTGAGATTATAAATCTTTTTGGCAAATTTTCTGCTTTTATTGTGATTGAACTCATCACTGTGGTTTATAGCAAGATGGTGGTGGATGCCTTGCTGGGAGCTATTAGATTTGAGGCTGCATATTGTTTGCACTGGGTGCTGTTGATATTGGTCTCACTCTTAGAGGCAGGATATTGGAAATTTTCAGGGACAATATAGGTCTACAGGGTAGAATCTGTATTGCCTCAGATCCATACAACTAGATGGGAAACACACAAGCAACAAGAAAAAACAAGGGCACAAAATGCCACAAACAATCCAAGATGTCCCAATAAAAGAAGTCACTGAAAGCACAATAGAAGAAATGTCCAAGAAGGAGTTTAGAATGTACATAATTCATAAGATCTCCAATGTAAAGGATGGTATAAAGAGTGAAATCGAAGAGAAACTACAGGAAGTGAAAGATCACTTCAATAAAGTTAGAGACTGTGAAAAGAAAAGCAGAAATCCTCGAAATTAATGAATCAGTAAGTCAAATTATAAATTCAATAAAAAGCATCACCAACAGATGAGACCAATTGGAAGGCAGAACCTCAGACAATGAAGACAAAATATTTAATATTGAAAATAAAGTTGACCATGCAGAGAAGGTAAGAATCCATGAACAGAACTTCCAAGAATTATGGACTAACATGAAAAGACCAAATTTAAGAGTTATCAGGATATAAGAAGGAGCAGAAATACAAACCAAAGTAATGCACAATCTTTTCAATGACATAATATCAGAAAATTTCCCAAACCTAAAGAATGAAATGGAAAGTCAAATATTAGGAGACTTGTAAGACAACAAATGTACAAGACTACAGCAGACCCATACCAAGACACATTATAATGAAAATGAGTAAAATATAGAATAAAGATAGAATCTTAAAGGCCATGAGAGAAAAAAGCAAATTACATATAGGGGAAAACCAATTTGGATCTCAACTGATTTCTCAACCCAGACCCTCAAAGCTAGAAGGTTATGGAACAACATATTTCAAGCCCTGAAACAAAATGGATGCCAACCAAGAATTTTATATCCAACAAAATTAAGTTTCAGATTTGAAGATGAAATAAAAACTTTCCATGATAAATAAAAGTTAAAAGAATTCACAATTAGCCTGCACTACAGAATATTCTCAACAAAATATTCCATGAGGATGAATTAAAAAAAAAATGAAAACCAGCAAAGGGATGAACTACATTAAAGGAATAGTCAAAAGAAAACCTATCAAATTAAAAACCAGAAATAAACCAAAATGACCCGGGATACAAGTCATATCTCAGTAATATCCTTTAACATTAATGTCCTAAACTCGTCAATCAAAAGACATAGACTTTCAGATTGGATTAAAAAACAAGACCCAACAATATGCTGTCTCTAAGATACTCACCTTATAGGCAAAGACATCCACAGACTGAAGGTGAAAGGAGGGGGGAAAACATATCTTTCATATGAATTGCATGAACAAGCAGGGGTTTCCATCCTCAAATCAAGTACAGTGGACTTCAAGCCAAAGCTTATCAGAAGGTCATTTCATTCTACTGAAGGGAATTATACAGCAGTAAGACATAACGATTGTAAATATTTATGCTCTAAACAATGGAGCATCCCTGTACATCAAACAAATCCTTCTCAATTTCAAGATTCAAATAGACCACAGCACAATAATAGTGGGTGAATTTAACACAGCTCTCTCACTACTGGACAGATCTTCTAAACAAAAACCAAATAAAGAAACTATAGAACTAAATAATATAATCAATAATTTGGACTTAACAGACATATATAGAATATTTCATCCATCAATGAGCAAATAAACTTTTTTCTTGGCAGCACATGGATGCTTCTCTAAAATAGACTGTATCTTATGCCACAAATCAACTCTTAGTAAATACAAAAAAATGGAGATAATACCTTGTGTTCTATTAGATCATAAGGGACTGAAATGAGAAATCAATGATAAAATAAAAAATAGAAGCCACTCTAACACATGGAGACTAAATAATACACTATTGAATGATGAATGGATAGTAGAAGAAATCAAGGAAGAATGAAAAAATACTTAGAGATAAATGAAAATACCACAAATACAACATACCAAAATCTCTGGGACACTATGAAGGCAGTACTAAGAGGAAAGTTCATTGTATTGAGCTCATTTATTAAAAGATTAAAAAGTCAACATAAGTGACCTAACATTACATCTCAAAGCCCTAGAAAAAGAAGGACAAATCAAAACCCAGAGCAGTAGAAGACAGGAAATTATTAAAATTAGAGCTAAAAACAATGAAATTGAAACAAAAGACACAATTGAAAAAATTGACAAAACAAAAAATTGATTCTCTGAAAAAAATCAATAAAATTGATAGACCTCCTAGCCACATTAACACAGAGAAAAAGAGAGAAAACACAAATTACTAAAATATGTGATGAAAAAGGAATTATCACAACAGACAACTGAAATACAGAAGATAATTATAAACTATTATGAAAATTTACATTCCAATAAAATAGAAAATATTGAAGACATTGACAAATTTCTAAAGACATATGACCTACCTAAACTGAATCAGGAGGTCATACATGATATAAACAGAATAATTTCAAGTAATGAAATAGAAAACACCATTAAAAGCCTATCAAGGAGTGAAGAGGTAGCAAGTCTGGTGGAGGTTTCATACACCCGAAAGAGAATTTTAAGATGCAGTTAACATTTGTCTTGGAGACGTGCTTCAAAATTAGTTGCTACCTTTTAAACACATGACTTACTAATTAAACTTCCTTCTTAAAAATCTTTGCCAACCATACTTCAGATAGAGCGCTAATTTCCAGAATCTATAAAGAACTCAAAAAACTCTACACAAAGAATACAAATAATCCAATCAACAAATGGGCTAAGGAAATGAACAGACACTTCACAGAAGAAGATGTACAAGTAATCAACAGATATATGAAAAAAATGTTCAACATCCCTAGTAATAAGGGAAATGCAAATCAAAACTACCCTAAGATTTCATCTCACCCCAATTAGAATGGCGATTATCAAGAACACAAGCAACAATAGGTGTTGGCGAGGATGTGGTGAAAAAGGAACACTCATACATTGCTGGTGGGGTTTCAAATTAGTGTAGTCACTCTGGAAAGCAGTATGGAGATTCCTCAGAAAGCTTGGAATGGAAACACCATTTGACCCAGCTATCCCACTCCTTGGCCTATACCCAAAGGACTTAAAATCAGCATACTACAGAGATACAGCCACATCAATGTTCATTGCTGCTCAATTCACCATAGCCAGATTGTGGAACCAACCTAGATGCCCTTCAGTTGATGAATGGATAAAGAAACTGTGACATATATATACAATGGAATATTACTCTGCAATGAAGAATGATAAAATTATGACATTTACAGGCAAATGGATGAAATTGGAGAATATCATGCTAAGTGAGATAAGCCAATCTCAAAAAACTAAAGGACAAATGATCTCGCTGATAAGCGGATGAGGACATATAATGGGGGGTGGGAGGGGCTAGCATTAGGTTTAGGGTTAGGTTTAGGGTTAGGGATAAGGAGAGCGGTAAGAATGAAGGAAAGAAGGACTGTATATAGGGGAAAGAGGGGTGGGAGGGGTGGGGGGGAAGGAAAAAAAAATAATCAAACATCATTGCCCTATGTAAACGTATAATTACACAAATGGTATGCCTTGACTCTATGTACAAATAGAGAAACAACATGTATCCCATTTGTATACAATAATAAAAAAAAAATTCACTACAGTCACCATTTATAAGCTAAGCAACATGCTCAGCCCGGCCAGCCAGACTCTCCCCAAGAAGTCCAATAATCCAACCCAAGAAGAGATAAACAGCACAGGATGTCCAAAAAAGAAGAGAGGAGGTCACCAAGAAACATGAGTATGAGATTAGGGATGTTGGCCACCTATATTATCTGGGGAAATCAGTCCCCCCATTATCATTGAAACACTACTCCCGCAAAGAAATAGAAATAAGCGACTTTTCCAGATTTACAAATTACAGATTTAAAAATCTTTTTATTAATCCTTCACCTTTGCCAGATTTAAGCTGGGGATGTTCAAAGGAGGTGTGTTTAAACATGCTAAAAAAAGAAAGCAGATATGTTCATGACAAGCATTTTGAAGTTCTGCATTCTGACTTGGAACCACAGATGAGGTCAATACTTCTAGACTGGCTTTTAGAGGTATGTGAAGAATACACACTTCATAGGGAAACATTTTATCTTGCACAAGATTTTTTTGATAGATTTATGTTGACACAAAAGGATATAAATGAAAATATGCTTCAACTTATTGGAATTACCTCATTATTCATTGCTTCCAAACTTGAGGAAATCTGTGCTCCAAAACTCCAAGTGTTTGCTTATGTCACTGATGGTGTTTGCAGTGAAGAGGATATATTAAGGATGGAACTTGTTATATTAAAGGCTTTAAAATGGGAACTCTGTCCTGTAACAATCATCTGCTGGTTAAATCTTTCTCCAAGTTGATACTCTTAAAGATGCTCCTAAAGTTCTACCTCAGTATTCTCAGGAAACATTCATTCAAGTAGCTCAGTGTATTCTAGCCATTGACTCCTTAGAGTTCCAGTACAGAGTGCCGGCAGCTGCTTCCTTGTGCCATTTTACCTCCATTGAAGTGGTTAAGAAAGCCTCAGGTTTGGAATGGGACATCATCCCAGAATGTGTAGACTGGATGGTGCCTTTTGTCAGTGTAGTAAAAAGTACTAATCCAGTGACACTGAAGACTTTTAAGAAGATACCAGTGGAAGACAGACATACTATCCTGACACATACAAATTATTTCACTATGCTGGATGAACTAAATTATGTAAACGCCTTCAGAAAAGGGGGACAGTTGTCACCAGTGTGCAATGGGGATATTAGGACACCACCGAAGAGCACTGAGAAACACCAGGAAAACACTAAAGGAGTTAACTTGGCAAACAAGTTGGAACTGAGCAAGTATTGCTAGAATTTCATACAAGTGAACTAAAGTTTTCACAGGAAAATAGTGCTTTGATTGTCCTTGGCAATTCAGAAGTGACACTGTCATTCTTTGATAAAAAAACACTTGAAATTGGCCCTAAAGAAGATATTCACTTCCTATATTAGCTGTTAAAGAAGGCCAAACATGTTTACAAAGATGACTTCCATCACAAATCTACTGGAGAGGGGTCAGCCACGACTATTTTTGGATCCAGTGGTACCATGTTTATCATGATAAACTAGGAATTTTATCATTGGAGTTTTAGACTAGATAAGTGCTACCTTAAAGGGTACATTAAGTGATAGGATACTTTGACTCTAGCTTTTAGTTTCTCAAAATTCCTATACTCTTGACTCGGGCAACTGGGTTCTTGAAAATAAAATTCAAACTTGTTTACCAAGATTTAGTTTTATAATAAGTTGACTAATTTATCTAAACCTATGGTAGCAAACTATTATAAAACTTGAATTTTTACAAGTGGTGAGATATAATGTTTTTTAACTTGCTTATTTGCCTTGCCTTAATACTCTACCAGTAAGACTTCAATGAATATAATGGTTTAAACTACTCTAAACAGTGGGAGTACCAAAGAAATTAAAAATAAGATAAATGTTGTGGCTCCTATTTGGGGCTTTATCTTGATATAGAGGTTGCTTTATAATGACCTTTTTGTATAATACAATTTGGGTGAAAAACTTAAGTACCTTTGAAACTATTTATGTAAGAAAGTCACTTTTATTACTCTAAGAAATCCTAAGGTTTTTTTTTTTTTTAATTTAGTGTGACTAAGGCTTTATTTGTGTTTATAAAACTGTTGAGGTCTATTTTAAATTCCTACATTATGAGATAAGGACAGTGTCAAAGTGATAAAGATTAACACTTAAACTATTTTCTTAAGTCAGAAAAATATTAAATGTATACCAACTTAAATCTATTTGTTAAAAAAAAAGACAGAAGAACTTGCTGTATTTTGACTAGCTACTATTTACCTTAAATTAGCTTTTTTAAAGACAAAGTTCAGCCTCAAAAGTACATTTAATTACTAAAATATTATTCTAAATTGCTGGTTTGTTACCAGACATGTGAATCCCTTCTCCCTTTGGAGAAACTGTAAATTAAAGCCACACTTATAGTGTGAAGTCTTTCGTATAGTTTTAAACTATTTGTTTCAGTGTTTTCTGAAAAGAAAACAACACTAAAATGTGTACATATATATTATATAAACTTAATCTTTTAATACTGTTTATTTTTAGCCCATTATTAAAAAATTAAAGTTAAAAAACTTTAAAAAAAAAAAGCCTATCAGTTAAGAAAAGTCCAGGACCAGACAGATTCTCAGTCCAGTTCTACAAAACCTTCAAAGAAGAATTAACACCAATACTCCTCAAATAATTCCATGAAATAGAAAAGGAGGCAACCTTCCAAACTCATTCTATGAGGCTAATATCACCCTGATACCAAAACCATACAAAGACACATCAGGGAAAAAAAAACTTCAGACCAATATCCCTAATGAATATAGATGCAAAAATTCTCGACACAGTTCTCACAAATTACATACAAAAACCTTAAAAGGATAGTGCACCACGATCAAGTGGGGTTCATCCCAGGGATGCAGGGTTGGTTCAACATACGGAAAACAATAAATGTAATTCATCATATCAATAGACTTAAAAAAGAATCATATGATCATCTCAATAGATGCAGGAAAAAGCATTTGACAAAATACAGTACCCCATCATGTTCAAAACACTAGAAAAACTAGGGATAGGAGGAACAAACCTCAAAATCATAAGAACCATATATGCTAAACTCAAGGCCACCATAATTCTATATGGACAAAAATTGAAATCATTCCCTCTAAAACCTGGAACAAGACAGGGATGCCCTCTTTCACCACTTTTATTCAACATTGTTCTTGAAACCCTAGCCAGAGCAATTAGACAGAAGAAAGAAATTAAAGATATACAAACAGGTAAAGAAGAACTCAAACTATCACTATTTGCTGATATGATTCTATCGCGTTCCCTCTGGCCGCAGAGAGAGACACGACAAACGTCTGAAGCTTTGGAAGTTTATTGTGCACAGTCTTCCTTTCTTTCCCTCTTTTCTAATCCCTTTCTCTCTTTTCTTTCTCTCGCTCTCTTTCCCTCTGCTTAACTCTCGCCTGCTCCGGTCGCTCCGCTCCTCCTGCTTGGCTCACACCTACTTCGGCCGCTCCGCTTCTCCCACTCGGCTCTCGCCCTTGCTCGCACTCTTCTTCCTCGCTTCTTCTCCTACTCTCAGCTTCTTCTTCTCTCAGCTTCTTCTTACTCCCAGCTTCAGCTTCAGCCGCCGCTTACTCCCCCACCCACCAAGCTTATATACACTTCAACCAATCAGGGGAGAGCACACGTGGTAAACGCGCGGACAGCTGCAGGCATAGAATAGGTACACGAGGGGGGCATGCTCTAATCACATCGTTAACTAGCCAATCATTGGAATTCGCTGGTTGTTTACTGTATAGCTGGCCGCTTTTGGCTCAGCGCCGGGCACCATCTTGACCGTGCTCAAGGCTGGGGGTCCTGGGAACCCCAACATATCCCCCTTCTTTATTATTAAACTAAGGCTTGGGACCGTGTCTGTCTTAGGCTGAGTGGTCAGCATATGTCCTTACCCGTCATCAGAGCCTGCAGAGCATGCTGCAGCTCCTGTCTTAGGTTGGTACACAGCCACCTCCTTCATTACCCGTCTTTGACTACCGGTCCAGCATCAAGAGCCATACTAATGGGGGGCTGTCAGCCTTTAGGGCGGTCATGGCCTGATGAAAGATAATTTGATCTCTCTATTGGCTAGCTCATAGATGCATGCCAAAACGAATGAAGAGAAGGAGGCCAAGGCAGAGGAGTACCACCATAGCTCCTAAGCCTGCCCGCTGTTTGATAAATCTATAAACAGAAGAAAAACTATATAGCCATATTAAATACAGAAACAATATACATCCCAGTAGAGTTACAATACGGGCAACACAAACAACTCTCAGGGAATAAACGCATCCCAGTCCCAAAAGTTCTTGCAAGGTATCCACTTGTTCTTATAGTAAGTCCACTTTCTGATAGAGTCTCTATGGTCTGTAAGGCTGCAGCTGTATTTTCAGCCGAATGATCGTTGTTATGGTTGTGTCAATGCTGCTACTGCAAGGACTGTGATGGCAATGATCACGGCTGTTGCAACGTCAAAGCCTCTCCTGTTTCTTGATAATAGCACTGGCAATTCTATATCTGCAACAGAAACTAGGACTGGTAGGAAGATAGAAATGTGCATCAAAATTGCACGGGTGGCAAAAGAACCATTCCAGCATTGTGAGAGATAGCACAAGGTTAGTGAACAGTTAAGAGGTGTTATTAGAAATGTTAGTTGGTAGAAACATAAAAGGGAGGAAATACACAAGCTGACGTGGGAGGAAAAGCAATATTACAGCTAGGGTCAGCAGAACGAGTTGCTCTACTCTGGGTCTGATTTGTAGTATGATTCCAACGGCAAAGTGCAAAAATTCCTCCTGTTAAAGCAAAGAAAGACTAGAGATATCCTTGTCACCAAAAGCAGCACGACCTGAAAAATCATCAGTAGAATTGACAGGCTTGTAGAGGAATTGGTGAAAAACAAGAAAAGAAAGGATAAAAAATGTGTTAGTTAGAAGTAAAAAATATGGCCAGGCTAACAATGGCCCATAGGCTCCGGGTTTGCCTTTCCGTCTGAGTTTTTGTTATTGGAGGAAGGCTCAGGCTCGCCATTGCGAGGAGGAGCAACATCACTTGCATGCTGTAAAACTCTGATTAGCCTTTCTGGAATCCAGACTGGAGTCTGTTGATCCTGTGGGAAAATACAAACAGACCCTCGGACCCAACGAAGGACTGGATCCGGTCCTTTCCAACAACCTGTCAGGATATCTTTCCATTTTGCCCATACTTGAGGAGTATCATGGGGATTATAATGTCGATCAGCTGCAGAGTGGCCGTCCCTATCCAGAGTTAAGAAATTTAGAATGAAAAGAACTAAATTAAGTTTATCTTTAGGAGACTTGTAGGAGGCTCCTATTCCCCCTTTTTGTTTATTTAGACAATTTTTTAAAGTAAGATGTGCTCTTTCCACAATGCCCTGTCCCTGAGGATTATAGGGGATGCCAGTGACTGATTGGATGTTAAATGTTTGTAAAAACAACCGGAAGCTTTTGGAAGTATAAACAGGACCATTATCTGTTTTAATAACTTTAGGTATGCCCCAGCCAGCAAATGCTTGTAGGCAGTGTTGGATGACATCTTTTACCTTTTCTCCAGAATGAGCGGAAGCCATAATGACCCCTGAAGCAGTGTCTACTGACACATGTACATACTTAACAGTACCAAATTCAGAAATATGGGTTACATCCATCTGCCAAATATGACCAGGCAGCAGTCCCCTGGGGTTAACTCCAAAGGATTGTACTGGGATTAAAGGAGCACAATGTTGACAATTTTTTACTATTTGTCGAGCCATACATTTAGATATAGGAAATTTTCTGCTCAAAGTAGTGGAATTTACATGGAATTTTTCATGAAAGAGTTTTGCTTGTTCCTCTATGGAGAAAACAAAAATTGATTTGGTGGCCATATCTACCAAGTCATTAGCATTGGCCAAAGGTCCTGGTAAATTAGAATGAGCTCTAATATGTCCTACATAGAATAGATGTTTACGCTGTAGGATAAGGTTTTGTAGCGTGATAAAATAAGAAGCTACCATGGACATGGAAGAAATATGGGGTACCGTTTCAAGAACCTGTAAAGCGTTGACGATATATAAGCTATCAGATAGAAGATTGAATGGCTGATTATCTGCTAATTTAAAGGCTACTATTACAGCTGCAAGTTCAGTAACCTGTGCGGAGTTGGGTGGAACTATTATGGTGTGAAGTTGTTTACTGATAAGTACTGCACCTACTCCATTTTTGGAGCCATCAGTAAAAATGGTTACACAGTCTTTAAGAGGCTGGACACTAGTCACTTTTGGAAAAACTATGGGAGTATTTTTACAAAATTGAATCCAGGGATGTTGGGGATAATGGTTATCGAACTGAGCTGAAGTGGAACAATATAATACTGACCAATCATCATCATTATTAATTAGCCATTTAATTTGCTGAGTGGAATAAGGAGTTATAATAATAGACGGATGGATTCCAAAAACAGTAATGCAAGATTCTATTCCCTTGAATATTACCGGAGCAATAGCTTGGGGATATGATTGTAATGTTTTAGCCGGAGAGCTAGGGAGATTTATACTTTGCAGAGGTCCTCCTTGCCAAACTATGCCAAAAGGGGTATGTTTCTCTGAGATTATGATTAAACTTAATGGTTGAGTAGGATCACAACGATCAACGTAACACTGCTGAAGTCTATTCTCTACTAGCTGTAAGGATATCCATGCTTCGGGAGTAAGTTTCCTAGGGGAATTCAAGTCAGGATTACCTTTTAATATATCGAATAAAGGTTTTAATTCCCCTGTGGATAATTTTAAATAGGATCTGATCCAGTTAATGTCACCTAAGAGTTTCTGAAAATCGTTCAAGGTATTCAATTGATCTGTCCTGATGGTCAACTTTGATGGTCTGACTGTAGTAGCAGTGAGCCTTGTACCCAAATATTCTTGGATCTCCTCTAATTGTAATTTTTCAGGGGCTATCGTTAGTCCTCTTTTTTCTAATGCTTGAGTTATAAATTGTAATGCTTCTAACAAAACTTCTTTTTCTGGATGGCAAATGAGTATGTCATCCATATAATGATAAATCAACAATCTCTTAAACTTTTGTCTAGTAGTTGTTAACGCTTTATCTACGTATATTTGACATATAGTAGGACTGTTAGCCATACCTTGAGGCAACACAGTCCATTCGAATCTCTGATCAGGCTGAGTGTGATTAAGAGAGGGCAAAGTAAAGGCAAATCTCCAACAATCATTTTTGTGTAAGGGTATAGAGAAAAAGCAATCTTTTAAATCCAGAATAATAGTAGGCCAATTTTTTGGTAGCGCAGTGACAAGAGGGAGTCCACATTGGATGGGTCCCATAGGGTACATTTGTTCGTTTATGGCTCTTAAATCATGTAATAACCTCCATTTTCCTGATTTTTTCTTTGTTAAGAATATTGGAGTATTCCAAGGAGAAGTAGAATGTTGTAAATGACCTGCTTGTACCTGCTCTTGTACTAACTTATGAGCTGCCTCTAGCTTCTCTTTTGTTAGGGGCCACTGTGGAATCCAGCGAGGCTTATCATCTTTCCATATTATAGGGATTGATGGTTTATCAGTGGCCCCTAGGAAAAACCCAATCCATGAGAATCATTTTTTGGTGGAAGTAAAGGCAGTGGTTGGGTAGATCCTTGACTATGTCTTCCTAATCCTTTTTTATCATCATAGTTCATATTTTGTAACATATTTCTTACAGGAGTCCCTTGGTAAGTCTGATCAGTGGTGAGTTTCATATCCATTTGCTGCAGGACGTCTCGTCCCCATAGACTAATAGGAACATTACAGACATATGGCTGAAATATTCCTGTGTGTCCCTCTGTATCTTTCCACGATAATGAGGAAGCACTTTGATTGGGGCTTTCTGCTACTCCTAAGCCTCTCAAGCTCTGAGCTGCTGTGATCAATGGCCAGTGCTTTGGCCAGACCATTGCACTAATAATACTTTTGTCTGCTCCCATATCTAATAAACCTGTAAATTCCATATTTCCCACTTTTAATTTTAGGAGGGGCCTCTGTCCCATATCCATAGTAAGGTTTATTAAAGTGGTTCCTGTTGATCCAAAACCTCCTTGTCTTTTATTTGTGTTTTTACTGGGCCACAAAGAATGTCGACTGGGTAATATAAGCATTTGTGCAATGCGATCCCCTGGAGAGATGACCGTAATTCCTTTTGGTGAAGAGACCAAGGCTTTTACTTGTCCAGTGAAATCAGGATCAGTAACCCCTGGGTGTACTATAAGTCCTTTTAGTGTTGAGGAACCTCTACCTAGTAATAGTCCTACACTGTTCTGTGGGATTTTTTCATGCCAATCAGTATCAATCATCTGCACCCCCATATCTGGGGTTGATATGAGTCTGGAGGTGGCACAGATGTCCAATCCGGCACTTCCCGAGGTGACTCTGCACTCCCCTTCTCTGTGGGAGGATACCACTGTCGGGGAACTTGTTGAATTACCCCGTATATTTGTTGCGGGCCCCGGGGAGGGCCCTGTCTCCCGTTTTTTTGAAGTTTAGGATTCAACCCTAGGAAATTATCCTCCCTATCTCTAATAGACTGACAGGCACTACTCCAATGACTTCCTCTTCTGCATTTTGGACATAGCCCAGGTCCGGTTCCCAAGTTATTCTTTGTATAGATGTTCCCACCTTGGGCAAAGGGTGGCCTTTTGTTTGGACAAGTGGCTTTTAGATGTCCCTTCTGTCCGCATACAAAACATGATCCTAAAGACTCTTTATTAGTTCTTGAAGGGAACCTCCCCTGGGCTTGTGCAAGTGCGGCAGACAACAAGGTGGTTTGTCTATCTATGGCTGCTACAAAGGCACTGCTCTGCGTCAAAGTATCATTTATATCTCTACACACTTTTAAGTAGATGGACAAGTCTTTGTTTCTCCATGGTCTTATGGCCTCCCTACACCATTTGTTGGCTTGTTCGTAAGCCAATTGTTTTACTAGGGGCATGGCTTGCTCTGCATCTCCGAAGATGCGTGATGCTGTCTGAATTAGCCTATCGACGAAGTCCGCGTAGGGCTCACTACTCCCTTGAGTTACCTTTGACAACTGGCCCTGCAAATCTCCTGCTCCTTGTAATGTTTTCCAGGCCTTGGTTGCAGCCACGGCAATTTGCGCATAGACTGCTGGATGATAATTAAGCTGTGCCTGAAGGGTTTCATAAGGTCCTACGCCCATAAGCATGTCCCTATCGACTTGGGGATTCCCCGCTGCCGCATTTCGGCGGGCGGTATCCGTAGATATTTCCTGCCATGATGTTTAACATAAGGTACTGTCCCCCAGACAGAGCGGCCCTAGCAAGATTAGTCCAGTCCTGGGGCACTAAGTTTAATGATGTCAAGGTATCTACTAAGGCTATAGTAAAAGCTGACTGAGGACCATATGTGCTAACTGCTTCTTTTAACTGTTTCACTATTTTGAAGTCTAAGGGTTGGTGGAATCTTTGATTTTGAGCATCCTCAAAAACAGGATACGCTACAGATCCAAGATGACTCCATTCTGAGCGTAATCCGAAACCGGACGCTTCATGAGGGGGTTCCCTATTTATGGGAGGTGCACTAGGCAACACGGGCACTAGAGGGGGCTTTTCATCTAGTCTTAATCTTTGTACTCTTTTTTCCAGTTCCTCTCCTGATAGTTCCCGTTCTGATAGTTACTCATCTGAATTAGTTTCTTTTTAGGAATTTTGGGAAAGATATGAGCGTTCCTCTTTTATTTCTTCCAAAACCTGTCTTCCCTCAGCTAAAGGCTCGGTGAGTGAAGGTTTTTTGTTTTTATCTCGCAGACAGGATTTAACAAGAGACCAAATAGCCATAGTGCCTACTGGCAAAGGGTTTTGCCTATCCGCTATACGAAGGTCCTCCCCCAGCTGTTCCCACTGTAAGGGTATTCAAAAGGCCCTCATCCAAAAACCAAGGGGAAACTCTTTCCACAGTATCGAGAAATACTTTAGCTGTTTTTTCCTTTAATGGCGTCCCATGGTTTTTTAATAGCTCCCTGAGGGGTTGCTGCATTCTGAATTTAGACGTTTCAGACCCCATTGTTACTAATTTGAATAGCTTCAGTTATGGCAATTACAATAACAAACAGTGGCCTAACTGCCAGGAGCAACGAGATTACTGAAAGGAAAACTATCTATCAAGTGTGCATTAAAATTTTTATAGCGGCTTTTCACGTGCTACCTATACCCTAATTGGACCGCTTCAAGCGTGTTTCTACTTTCACTTTTAATTAGACCGCGTTCCACGCGTCAGGACCGCTGCTGGCGTATCCCGATACCCGACCACCTTCGGTGTGTCCTTATTTTTATTTTAATCGGGCCGCATCCCGCGTGCCCCCAGGACCGCTGATGGCGTATCCTGATACCCTTTAACTGGACCGCATTCCGCGTATCCCCAGGACCGCTGATGGCGTATCCTGATACCCTTTAACTGGATCACATTCCGCGTATCCCCAGGACCGCTGATGGCGTATCCTGATACCCTTTAACTTTTTTATAACTGGTTTAACTTATTAA
The DNA here is from genome assembly GCF_902686445.1 of Sciurus carolinensis. Lineage (NCBI taxonomy): Eukaryota > Metazoa > Chordata > Mammalia > Rodentia > Sciuridae > Sciurus > Sciurus carolinensis. The sequence continues at coordinate 100,691,283 of NC_062220.1, forward strand.
AAATTTTTTAAGATATCTTACCTTGTCTTCTTTATAATATTTTCATCTTCCCGGGTTTCGGCACCAGTTATCGCGTTCCCTCTGGCCGCAGAGAGAGACACGACAAACGTCTGAAGCTTTGGAAGTTTATTGTGCACAGTCTTCCTTTCTTTCCCTCTTTTCTAATCCCTTTCTCTCTTTTCTTTCTCTCGCTCTCTTTCCCTCTGCTTAACTCTCGCCTGCTCCGGTCGCTCCGCTCCTCCCGCTTGGCTCACACCTACTTCGGCCGCTCCGCTTCTCCCACTCGGCTCTCGCCCTTGCTCGCACTCTTCTTCCTCGCTTCTTCTCCTACTCTCAGCTTCTTCTTCTCTCAGCTTCTTCTTACTCCCAGCTTCAGCTTCAGCCGCCTCTTACTCCCCCACCCACCAAGCTTATATACACTTCAACCAATCAGGGGAGAGCACACGTGGTAAACGCGCGGACAGCTGCAGGCATAGAATAGGTACACGAGGGGGGCATGCTCTAATCACATCGTTAACTAGCCAATCATTGGAATTCGCTGGTTGTTTACTGTATAGCTGGCCGCTTTTGGCTCAGCGCCAGGCGCCATCTTGACCGTGCTCAAGGCTGGGGGTCCCGGGAACCCCGACATGATTCTATATTTGGAAGATCAAAAAATTCCACCAAAAATCTTCTAGAACTAATAAACGAATTCAGCAAAGTAGCAGGATATAAAATCAATAGCCATAACTCAAATGCATTCCTATACATCTGTAATGAATTCACTGAAAGAGAAATAAAGAACACTGCCCCATTCACAATGGTCTCAAAACAAATAAAATACTTGGGAATCAGTCTAAAAGACATGCAAGACCTCTACAGTGAAAACTACAGAACACTAAAGAAAGAAATTGAAGAAGAACTTAGAATATGGAAAGACCTCCCATGCTCCTAGATAGGCAAAATTAATTTTGTCAAAATGGCCATACTACCAAAAGCATTATACAAATTTAATGCAATTCCTATTAAAATCCCAATGATGTTCTTCATAGAACTAGAAAAAGCAATCATAAAATTCATTTGGAAAAATAAGAATCCCAGAATAGTCAAAGTAATCCTTAACAGGAAAAGTGAAGCAGAAGACATCATACTACAATACCTCAAAGTATGCTACAGAGCTATAGTAATAAAAACAGCATGGTATTGGCATCAAAACAGACATTTAGACCAGTGTTACAGAACAGAAGACACAGAGGCAAACTCACATAAATACAGGTATCTCACACTAGAAAAAGGTGCCAAAAACATTCACTGGAGAAGATAACTTATTCAACAAATGGTACTGGGGAAAATGGAAAGCCACGTGTAATAAAATGAAATTAAACCCTTATCTCTCAGCCTACATGAAACTCAACTCACTGTGGATCAAAGACTTAAACACTAGAACAGAGACCCTGTGACTACTAGAAGAAAAATAGGCCCAAACCTTCACCATGTCAGCCTAGGACCTGACTTCCTTAACAAGACTCCTAAAAAGCAAGAAGTTAAATTAAGAATCAACAAATGGGATAAATTCAAACTAAAAATCTTTTCATCATAAGAAATAATCAATAATGTGAAGAGAGTGCATATAGATTGAGAAAAATCTTTACCACATGCACCTCAGATAAAGCATTAATCTCCAGGATATATAAAGAACTCAAAAAAACTTAACGCCAAAAACAAACAAACAAATAACCCAATCAATAAATGGGTTAAAGAATTGAACAGACATTTCTCAGAAGAAGATATGCAATTGGTCAGCAAATATATGCAAAAATGTTCAACATCTCTAGTGATTAGAGAAATGCAAATCAAAACTACTCTAAGATTTTATCTCCAATCAGAATGGCAATTATCAAGAATACAAGCAACAATAAATGTTGGTAAGAACGTAGGGAAAAAGGTACACTCATACATTGCTAGTGGAAATTCAAATTGGTGCAACCATATGGAAAGCAGTATGGAGATTCCTCAGAAAACTTAGAATGGAACCACCATTTGACACATTTTTCCCACTCCTTGGTTTATACCCAAAGAACTTAAAATCAACATACTACAGTGATGCGGCCAGGTCAATGTTGAGAGCAGATCAATTCAAAATAGCTAAACTATGGAACTAACCTAGATGCCCTTCAACATATTAATGTATAAATAAAATGTGATATATATATATATATATATATACACACACACACACACACACACACATACACATGATGGAATATTACTCAGCTTTAAAGAATGAAATTCTGACATTTGCTGGTAAATGGATGAAGTTAGAGAATATCTTGCTAAGTGAAATAAGCCAAACCCAAAAACCCAAAGGCCAAATGTTTTCTCTGATATGTGGATGCTTAGTAACAGTAAGGGTGGGGGAAAATAGAGAAGAATAGAGTTACTTTATATTACATAGAGGGGAGTAAAGGGAGGGGAAAGGGTATGGGGGAAGGGAATGATAGTAGAGTGAAACAGACATTATTACCTCATGTACATTTATGACTGCACAACAAATGTGATCCTGCAATATGTATAATGAGAAAAATGAAAGATTATGCTTTATTTATGTATGATCTATCAAAATATATAAATGCATTCTACAGTCATGTACAACTAATTAGAAAAAATAAAATTTTAAAAATTTAAAAAAATATTTAGGTTATACATTTTTTTGCAAGATTACCATAGAAGTGATGCTGAACTCTCTAAGTTCTCTAAGTTCATGTGTCAGGATCCACATGATTAATTGTGTTCTAATTCTGGTGATGTTAACTTTGATCATGTGGTCCATTTTGCCTGTTTCTAAAATTTCTAAAACTGGCATATGATAGTTCTTTTCTGGTATTATCCCTAACATTATGTTTGTTAGTTAGTCATTATTTTTGTATGTGTTCAGCAATCATTCATTTGATTTCATTACTGAATATTTGATATTACTGTCGATATCAAATTGTATTTATTCATTTTTCTCTTTATGTACATCTGAGTAGTTCTCAGATTATTTTAGTACAAACAATGAATTCTACTATGCTCATATATGTTTTTTGGTGCATTTTCAAAGTTTTGTTGGCTATATTTTCATTGCAGGATTCAATTATCTGTTTCATTTGATATTATAAGCTCAATAAGTTTTCCAAAGTAGTCATACCAACTTATATTCCAATAACCACTATATTATTATTCTTATTGCTCCACATTCTTGCTAATATTTGATATGGTCAGTTTTTATATTTAGACATTTTGATTGTAGGTAATAGTTTTCATTTCCTTTTCCCTAATTAAAGAATGATGTTGAAAGTATTTTTTTTGTATGTTTGTTGGTTGGTTATTTGGAATATTTTCATTTATGATATGATTGTCTAATTCCTTTTACTATTTTTAAAGAAAATACCTGAATTATCTGCTTTGTCTTATTGATTTGTAGGAATTCCTTATATATATTGACAATGCACCCTTTGTCAGATATAAAATTTGCAAATATATTTTGTAGGTTGGGACTTATTACCTCTTAATATTACTTTGTTCTGAACAAAACACTTATTTTTGCAAAGTCCAATTTATCAGTCCTTTTCTTTATAATTAATGTCTTCTATCCTAAGGAATCTTTCCATATGCTTGTTATTAAGAAATTTTTTTTCCTGAACTTTCTTGCTCTAATTTTCATGGTTCACCCTAGAGTTCACCACAATTATTTTGAGTGGTGTGAGATGGTAGCTGACATTTTTTCTTATTCATATTTTACAGATCAAATATTATTTATTGAGCAGAAAATACCTTACATGTTTTATATATCAGATGGCATTGCAGGTCACGCTGGCTGTGGTTAGACTATCTTATTTACCTGATTATAGTCGTTAACTAATTATCTAGCTTTACATGAAATCGTGGTGTCTACTAATGTAATGCTCTAACTTTGTCCTTCTTCCAGACTGCATTTACTATTTTTGGGCTTTTGCATTCTCACATAAGTTTTAGAACCCACTTTTTTATTTCATATGAAAAATAGAATTCCTGCATAGATGAATTTGGAGATAATTGATGCTGCTAATGGATACTGTTATGGTTCACCCTGTCCAAAACTCATGTTGAAATTTGATTCCCAATGTAAGGGTTTGAGAGATGGTGTTTCAGTGTGTTGAGTAGGAGAGGTGGTGGAGCCATTAAGAGGCGTTTAGGTCATGAGGTAGATTATTTTGTGAGGAAATGAATGAGGTTTTGCTCTCAGGATACTGGATTAGTTACTACAAGAGTAGGTTGTTTAAAAAGTGAGGTTTCTCCCTTGTGTTCTGCCTGTTTCTATGCTCACTTGTCCTGCTCCACCATGAATTTATACAACACAAGGCCCTCACTAGATGCCACCAGATGCCAGTGGCATCATGATCTTGGACTTCCCAGTCATTAGAATCATGAACCTAAATAAACATTCTTTCCTTAAAAATCACTCACTCATATATCCCACTATGGCAACAGAAAGTGAATTAAAATAGGTGTTTTGTAGATGCCTCTTTCACCAGGCACTTCTGCCTTCTGCTCAACTGCTTTAAGCAGTATAATACTAGTTTTCTAAGACTGCCATAACAATTAGCACTCATTTGTGATTTATCTAGACTTGTTTGATTTACCAACTTTATAAACAAGGTCTATATTGGCAAAATTCCATTTCATATTGGAATAGAATATATATTTTAAAGATATGTGTCAATTAGGTTGAATTTGTTATTTGGTGTTATGTTTTGGATATAAGGTATTCCCCCAAAACTCATGCATGAAATAATGAACGAATGTTCAGAGGTGAAATGATTAGATTATGGGGACTGTGAACTAATTAGTGGATGAATACACTTTTATAGAATTACTGGGTGGTAACTGCAGGCAGGTAGGTCATGACTGGAGGAGGTAGGTCACTGGGGGTATGCATTTGGGGGTTATCATTTGTCCCTGGTGACTAGAACTCTCTCTCTCTCTCTCTGGACTTCATGTACAGAGCAGCTTTCCTCCACATTGCTCTTCCACCATAATGCTCTGCCTCACCTCTGTGTCTTACCAACAGAGTCAACTGACCACAGACTGAACCCTGAAACTGTGAGCTCAAATGAACTTTTCCTCATCAAAGTTGTTTTTGTCAAGTATATTGGTCATAGCTATGCAAAGTGGACAAAGACATTTGGATTGTTTGAATGTACTTTATCCTTAAGAATATTTTTCTTTACTTACAAAATTGAAAGTAAAGGTATACTAAAATCTTCCCCGTATTGGAAATTTGTATATTTTTCCTTTTAGTTCTTTCAGTTTTTCTTCATACATTGTAAGTCTGTTAAATAAAAATTATAGGGCATCACAGTTTTTGTCTAAACTCCTGTACCACGTCCCCCAAAATAGCTAAATAACCAAAATGAGGTCATTCATACTAAAGTTCTGTTACCAAATCAAAACAACTTTGTTATCTGACCTTCCAAGAAATCAGGAGAGAGATAATAGACAAATTCCCCAAACAGATCATTTTTAGTTTGAATGATAATAAAGTTCCCCCTGCTTTTATACATACATATTCCTATGTATGTAAATACTAGATGCATACTATTCTGAATAATATGTATGTATGTGCATGTGTATGTGTGTGTGTGTGTGTGTGTGTGTGTGTGTGTATTCTCCTGAAGTCACCTAATGTTAACTGGTTGGTTATTTTTCTTTTGTTCTGTTTCCCTATTCCTGCCTTTACAAGGAAAATAACCATAAAAAAACCAATCTACTTTTTGCTCTTTGTGCTTTTCTTAGTCCTCTCTTCTGTAAAACCAACCTCCTCAGCTTTGCAGAACATTTATTCTATTTTATGGAATAATACATTGCCTGATTCTAGAATCACAAATATAGTTAATTCAGATATTTAAACCAAATTGATGTAATTTTGTCTTTTGACAAGTCTATATTGATATAAGCATATAAATTTAGGATCAAAAATAATTTTATTCTAAATCAACCATTCAATCAAGTAATTTTGAAAGAATTTCCCCTTAATGTTGATGCTATGTGACATTAGGACAGCTTATACCAGTTCTCTGTGTTTAGCATTAATATGCCATATCCTTTGCCTTCCTTTTCAACTTTTCTGTTTAAAATACATCTCTTGGGACCAACAATTTTTGCTTGGACACATTAAAAACTGAAAAATAGAAGTTTCTATCTTTTCAGCAAGAAAAAAATCTGTGAAGACAGTAAATTTGCAAGTATTTGTGAAACCTCAGAGAAATGAGATCACAAGACAAATGGTTATACTAAAGAGACATGTGTGCCTTGTAGCAAAGAATAAAAATGTTTTCTTTCTAACCTTCTAGGTTTTTAGCTGGAGCTCCAATGATAGAAAACAGATTAACAGATAAAAACAAATAGACGTTTGTTAGTATACATAGATCATACATACATGGGAGAAACTCAGGAACAGTAACACATTCCTATAGGTGCCTATAACTTGAGTTTAAATGCCAATCTCCAGCTAAAACAAAGGAAGAAGTGCATGGGAAGGCAGGCTATAGCAAAGTAGCCAGGAAAGGTATGATAAATAGGGTAAGGTTTGTCATTCTGATGTAAGGTGCCTTCTTCATTGGTTAGCCTCTCATGTTTGAGAGTCATCCTTCTCGTCCTGGTAAAGGGAGAGAGACACAATTACAAATGGAGATTTCCTTTACCAATGTAAAATTTCTTAAACATAGGATAATTCATATTATCCTTGCAGAGTCTCTCCCAGGCCTGCTATTTCTAAAAAACAATCCTCATGCAAAAGAGGCATATTTGGTGTGGCATAGTCTAGTCTCCTGCAACTTGCTATATATAAACTCTCTATATAAACTCTATATATAAACTCTGAGCATTTGCTTACCTGGAGCCAAAGCTGCCAGATACCATGTAAGCAGAAAGGAATAGTAAATGAGAAATTTTAATGAATTGCCAGAGGCTGCAATTTGGCTAGTGTGAGAGTGAAAGTTTTTGAGGGCTAAGATATTGGACTACTCTCCCCTTTTTGCAGACTTTTCCACAAGGCTATAACAGGAAGGATCTAGGAGAACCCAGAGGAAATCCCCTCTGTGATGCTGGCTGTTGGGTGGAATAGCTGTCACTGTGACATCTTCCTAGGTCCTTCTCCAACACTGAACAAAAGACTTAATCTATAGGGGAAGGATACGGGGGTATTGGTGAAATTCCATTCCAATTAGTAGAAATGAACCCTTCCTAGCCCCAGACTCTCTTTCCCAGTTAAAGTAAAATGAAACAAAACAAAAACAACACAAACCATAATTTTCAGGAGTGAGAGGTCCAAGGAAATTAGTTGAGAATATTCAAGGATAAATGTAATCAGGAAAGGAATAGGAAATGGTGGTTGGTGAGGGAGACTCTAACCTGAAAAAAGGAACAGAGACACTTGTGAAGAACACACTTCAGAGACAGAGCTGCTATGCACACAGAAGAATGAAACGTCATCACAAGATTAGAAATACCCCATCTCTCAAAAAAATCACAATAACAAGTTTCCAGTAGATTAACAGTGGATTATAGTAGAAAGAGATTCAAGGGACAGTCTCTCTCTGAGAAGCAAAATAAAGAGAAATGTCCATAGCCAAGAGTGGAGATAAAACAAGGTTAGTGGAAGAATTTTAAAACCACTAGTAAATATTACAATAATTAACAAATATATCCCAGCTCCTGGCAGATTAACATAAATCTCCACACTACAAGTCTATTTACCTTTGTATCTTCTGCTCTATACAACATATACAAATTTCAAAACAGAAGTGTAAGATATGCCAAAGGCAAGATTAAACACCAAAATCACAAAGTAGTCATTAGAACCAGATGTAATATGACCTAAATGTTAAAATTATCAGACAGGGAATTTAAAGTAACTGTGATTAATATGTTAAAGGCTATACTAGCAAAGGTAGATGTGTTAGTCATCATAGTATCCCTGTGGCCAAAATACTTGACAAGAGCAACTTAGAAAAGGATAAGTTTATTTTGGCTCATGGTTTCAGAAGTTCAGTCCATGGTAGGCTCTGGGCCCAGGATGGGAAAAGATAGCATGAAAAAAAAAAAAAATCAGAAAGTGGGGAGACAGAGAGAGAGGGAGGGAAAGGGGCTGCAAGGAAGATAAACCCTTCAAGGGCACACCCCTAGTGATCTACCTCCTCCAGTTATGCCCACCTGCTTACAGTTACTACTTGGTCCATTCAAACTGGGATGGATTGATAAGGTTAAAATTCTCATAATTCAATTATTTCACCTCTGAACATTCTTGCATTAACACAGAAGGTTTTGGAGGACACCTCATATTCAAATCATAATATCACAGCATGGGTCCCCCAAAGCTCGTGTCCACACCACAGTGCAAAATGCATTTACTTCATCTCCAAGAGTCTTCTATAGTCTTAACAGTTCCAACATTGCCCAAAAGTTCAAGTCCAAAGTCTCATTTGAGATTCAAGTCAAACTCAAATGACTGTGATCTCCTGTAAATATCAAAAGTAAGTTACATATATCCAATATATGGTGTCACAGAGTAAATACACCCATTCCAAAAAGGACATGTACAAAGAAAGAAGGGATGGGACCAAACAAGACCAAAACTCTGGGTAAACTGGTCCCATAACTCCATGTATAGCATCTAAGACACATATCAGTGATACGTGCTCTCCAAGGACTTGGGCAGATCCACCCCTTTGACTTTACTGGTTGTAGCACTTAAAGTTTCTCTTTTAGCCTGGCTGTCTATAGCCAGCAGCTATCCTCAGCAGACATTCCAGATTACCAGCTTTTAAATTTTCTGAAGTATATTAGTCAGGGTTCTCTAGAGGAACAGAATCAACAGGAAGTATGATTATTAAAAGGTAATTTATTAGATTGGCTTAAATGACCAAAGCTAGATCATCCACAATGGCCATCTGTAGACAGGAGCACTGAAGGAACCAGTAATGCACAGTCCAAGAGGCTGAAGCCTCAAAACAAGAGGGATCAATGGTGCTACCCCAGTACAAGACTGAAGGTTTCTGGAAACTCCCTGAAGAATCACTGGCAGAGTCCACTTTGGAAGAATGAAGGAGCAAGAGTCTAATATTCTCAGGCAATTACAGCAGCAATCAAGACTCTGTTCAAGAAGAATCAAGCTTGCATCTGCTGCACTTCCTTGTTCTTCTAACTTTTATTTCATTGAAGCCACCATCATATTGGACTGTGCTGCCCACATTTAGAGAGGGTCTCCACTTCAGTTTGCTATCCCACATGCTAATCATTCCTAGATACACCCTCACTGCACACCCAGAAGTCCCTTAATCTTTGGTATCTCTTAATTCAATCAAGTTGACATTGCAAATTAACCATTAAAAGTACTCTGCCTTCTAGTTTTGTCTTTGCCTTCACAGATTCACACATTACTCTCTCAGGGGTAGCCCTCAGAGATTTTTGACTTTGCTATACTTTGGTCTCCCAGGCCTGCCTTTGAAATCTCAGCAGAAACCTCCATAACTCCTTAACTCCAGCATCCTGCACTCCTTCAGAGCAAGCACCACGTCAATGATTTTAAGGACTGCCACCAGCTTGAGCAGGTAGGTAGGCTACCTGGTATCATGACTGCAGTGGCCTCTGAGTGCCTAGGTGGCAGAATGGTGAAAAAACTTCCTAGATCCCCCATATATTCTGGGTGCCTGCGTTGTCTCTTCTTGAAGGAATTATTACTTTTATACCCTTTAGACTTCAATGGGTTTAGTCTTGTCAATTCCTAAGATGCTCTCAAGGCATCTTTCCTATTGTCTTTGTGTAACATACTTAGCATCCCTTCAGTGGCTGCGATCTCTTCAACACATACACATCTTTTTAGTACCAGTTTTCTGGCCAAACTAAAGGTTTTTAAAATCCTTCCACTCTGCTTTTTGCTCCAAATTCTCACAGCAAATCTGGTCAAACACTGTCAGTAAAACTACTGCCCCCACCCAATTGTTATGCTGTCTTGAAATTCCCTTGACCAAATTAATTAGTCCAACACCTTTAAATCTGATCTCACATAAAGTCTTGGGACAAGGTCAAAATATAGACTAGTTCTTTGCCAGAATGTAACATGAATGACCTCTGTTCAATTTCCAATACATTCCCTATTCCCCTCTGAAACCTCATGAGCATAATCCTACCTATCCTCATTCTTATCAAATTTCTAGTCTTCTGAGCCCCCAGCAGAATTTCCTATTAAGTTCTTCTCACAACATTCTAAGGGTTCTCCTATTTACATCTTCAAACATTTCCAAATACCTTCTACAAAACATCTCCAAAGGCTTCTGTTCTGAATCACATGGTCAAATTAGTCATAACAATGACTGCAATTCTCAGTACCAATTTCTATGTTAGTCAGCTTAGCATTGCTTTGACCAAAATACCTGACAAGAACAAAATACCTTACAAGAACAACATAAAGAAAGAAAAGTTTATTTTGCCTCATGGTTTAGAGTTTCAGTCCATGATGGGCCAACTCTGTTGCTCTGGGTCCAAGGTAAGACAGGATATCATGACAAAAGTGTTTTCTGGAAAGGCACTGCTCCATTCATGGTGGCCATAAAGCAAAAGTTTGGTGGCGGGGGGGCGGGGGGGACTATAGGGACTATAGGGCATATGAACATTTCAAGGGCTTACTCCCAGTAACCCACCTCCTCCAGCCCTGACCCACCTGCCTACAGTTACCACCCAGTTAGTCCATTCAAATTAGAATGAACTGATTAAGTTACAGCTCTCACAATCCATTCATATCACCTCTGAGTATTTCTGCATTAACACAGGAGCTTTCAGGAGATATCTCATCTACAAACCATAACAATAGACTACATGCAAGATCACATAGGTAATTTCAGCAGAGACATGAGAATTATAAAATAAAAATCAAAGGTCAATTCTAGGAGGGAAAAATCACAGTAGCAAAAAGACACTGCCTTTGATAATTTCAACCAAGACTTGATAGAATTGGAGAAATTGTAGGTGAATTTAAAATAAGGACAGTTGAAATTATCTGAACTGAAATCCAAAAAGAAAAACAAAAGTATTAAAAAAAAAAAATAAGAACTCCACACAGAACAGAGCATTCAAGAACTACAGGACAATATCAAACAATGCAATGCATGTTTATTTGGATTCTCAGAAGAACAAAAAATAGAGAAAGGGTCAGAAGAAATATTTAGAGAGATAATAGCTGAAATTCCTCAAAAATTAATGGCAAATATCAAACCATGCAAATCATACAAGAAGCTCAAAGAACTCCAAGCAGGATAAACAATAATATCAAAATAACACAAACACCCACCAGCAGTATCCTATTTAAACTTCAGAAAACAAAGACAAACAGAAAAATAATAAAGGAAACCAAAAGTGAAAAGAACAAGAATCTGAATTATGGCAGACTTCTCATCAGAAACCATGGAAACCAACAGACAATGGAGTGACAGTTTCTAGTACTGAAAGGAAAGAATAAACCAGTTAACTCCAAATTCTGTATCCAGTACAATTATCCTTAACAGTGAAAGAGAAGTAAGAGACTTTCTCAGATACATAAACAAAAACAAAAATGGAATTCATAGACAGCAGCCTACCCTCCTACCCTACAATATGTGCTAAAGGAAGTTCTTCAGCACAGGAAATTTCATTAATGTAAAAACAGATCTACACAAGGAAATGAAGACCCTCTGAAATGGAATAACTGAAAGTAAACATAGTCTTTTTCTCTAATTTTTAATCTCTCATGAAAGAAACTATTTAAACAGTCACAGTAGCAATGTATTAGGTATTTGTGTTCTATGTAGGACAAGTGAAATATTTGACAACAATGACACAGGGGTGGGAGAAAGAAACTGGGAATATTGATAGAAGACATATCTTTGGTTTATCTTTAGCCAGTTTGAAATATTTCTGTTAAACAGTCTTATCCCAGTACAGTTATATTGATATATTTAGTGTAATTACTAATAAGTTTGGGCTGAAATCTGACACCTTACTATTCATTTTTTATTTGTTTAATCCTTCTGTTTTTTTTTTCTTTTTAACCCTTTATTTTTTAACCATCCATTGTTTTTTTACTGTTTCATTTCTTCCATCTGATTTATTTTTAGCAAATAATTTATTCATTAACACATTGATGTATGCTTTATTTTTATAAAAAAATGGAATTTAAAACTTCTTAACTTACTTTTTCACTTCCTGCCTACCTTGCATAGCCTTTTCTTTACTGTCAGAAATTTTTATATTATGTATACTTAAAATTTATATTACCATGCTTTCATATTGGTTCATTATTTTTTGTTTAAAGTATTCTTGTTCTTCCTTCTCCTATTTCTTCTCCTCCTTCACCTTTTCTTCCACCAGGTCTGCTGATGATACATTTTCATAGATTTGGCTCATTAATGTACTTTTTTATTCTATATTTTCTTTTAAATGATAATTTGTGTGACTTAGAATGATCCAGAATGGCAGCTATTTTCCTTCAGCACTTTTGTATTAATTTCTACAGCTGCTTAACAAAGTGTCACAAATTATGTGGTTAAAACAATAAAAAATTATTATCTCACAGTTCTGGAGGCATTACATTCAAGATCAAGGAGTTGGTATGGTTAGTTTCTTCTTAGTGTGTTGGGAGATAATCAGTTCCATGTCCCTTGCCTAACTTCTGTGGTTTCCTGACAATCTTTGGGGAACCTTGGCCTGGAGAAGCATCATTGATCTCTACCTTCATCACATAGCATCCACCCTGTGTGTGCATCTGTCTCCAAATTTCCGCCCCCCTCCCTTTTTTTTTTTTTTTTTTTTTTTTGTTAAGGACAACAATCAGATGGGGTTAGGACCCACTCAGATAACCTCATTTTAACACTATTACCTCTGTGAAGATTCTCTCTCCATATAAGGTCACATTAGGAAGTACTATAGCTGTAGCTGGGGACTTCAACATATGAATCTAGGGTTGTACACAATCTATTTTCTTCTTATGTTTATATTGAGAAATCACTATTAGTCTTATTACTTTAACTTTCAAAGTAAAGTGTCATTTCTTTCTCTGAGGATACTTTTAAGATATATTCTGTGCTTTCGTCTTTGGGTGGCTTTTAGTTATGTTAGACCTAGTCACTGAACCACAATTTGTCCCTGCACAGTCTTTATTGTATATTTTCATTCATTCTCTTTGTGCTTCAATTTGCATGTTTTCTGTTTGACCCCCCCCTCCAATTTACTAAAATCCCCCTGTTGCATTTAGTCAATTATTAAATTCATCTGTTAAATTCTTAATTCAAGTTATCTTTTTTTCCAATATTAAGATTTACATGGCATACTTTTCATGGATTTTAGTTTTCTGGCAAAACTATTCATGTTTTATCTCTTTCTATAATATTTTCATTCAGTTAATTTCAAGCATGTCTATTATAGGGACTCTGGATAAGGTTATCTTCTTCTAAAGAGAATCTAAATTTTATTCTTGGGGATACAGTATAAGGATCTCAACTGAACACATTTGATACTGCTTTTGTCTGTTACTTCGTATTCTTTGCCATCACTTTTCAACTAGTTTCAATTACAACTTATGTTGTTAACCTTGAACTGTCCAACTTGAGAGCCACTGAATTCCAAGTATGGTTTTCTCTGCCCCTGGAAACTGCTAAAATTTAATCTTCTTAGAGGCTCTATTTTGCTTAGGTTTTCAAGTTTTTACCCCCTCCCCTTTCTCTTTCTCTATTTCTCTGAACTTGTATGTTTAGGATTAGGCAAATATCTAGGGGAAAATTTCCACACAGAATATCTGCCTCTTGTCTACAGTTCCTTTTTCTTGGGAAGCCTGACATCTCATCCTTAATATTCTTATTGCCGTATCATAATCCAATGAGTATTCTGCAAGCTCTAGACCTGTGCCATCCAGTATGATAGCCATGAGCTAAGAATAGTATATAATCTAAGTGTAAAATTCACACTAGACTTGAAAGTTATAGTACAAAAAATTGTAAAATATTTCAATGCTTTTTATATAATTATCAGTTAAAATGATATCCTGAATGTATCTGATGGAATAAAATATCTTTAAAGTTACTTTTGCCTTTTTAGCTATTTTATTGTTGCTACAAGACCATTTATAATTATGTGGCTCAGATATTTCTATTGGATGGTACTGCTCTAAACTACTGTTTTCTCTTTGGCTTCTGTGTCCCATACTGTGATTGGCAATTTTCCCAAAGGGAGTAAGTGACTTCAAATGTGAGCCTTACTTCTATGTTTCCCTAAGTTCTGGCTACCTTGGCTATTCTCCAACATCACCTGTTTTTTGTTTGTTTTATTCTTGTTTTTTCCTTCCTTTGTTCATTCATCCCTTCTTTCCTTTTTCTTTGTGCTTCCTTCTTTCTTTTCTTTTTTTCTTTGTTGGTCATCTTTTGTAGTTTCTTGAGGCAGTGGGGCAATCTAATATCACCCATATGTCACAGCTTGAAACCAAACTTCCTCACTGGCTTATTTAAAAAATGATTTTAGCAGATGCTATCTACCATATATCCCCTGGACATTATTTAGTGTGGTACAAATTACTACTAACTGCTAGTTAGTATTTGTATGCCTGCAGACTTTTTATATAACCACAGAATATTTCTTTTCTTACTCACATGCCAATAGGGAAGTGTTCAGAAAAAGTGAGATAACCTGTGCCAACAGTCTCAAACAAAGGCTGATGGGAGTAAGGGGCATGAGTGCGGAAATTTCCTCTCCCCACAGAACAATAATGCTGAGTGCTATGTTTTATACCAATTCCAGTTTTCCTTGGAAATTAAGCTTTAGTTGTCCAGTGTGTAATCTCTTAAAACACACACACTATTGACTGATTTCCTTTCCCTATTTTAATTCCCAACCCCTTCCATTGTTCCATGAATCTGCCATACTGTAATTGAATCATTGTCTCAAAATGTGCTTTAATGGAAACCAAATTAAAACAAGTTGGAAGCCCTCTTTAAGAATTAACTTTCTTGTCTTTTAATTCCTTGAATTCAACAATTTTACTTAAGGCTTTACATTTTTTAAATTGAGATTACACATAGTACAATATGGATATCTTAAGAATATGGTTTTTTCCCACTTATCAGTTTACTTACATTTTAATTATTTAGCTGAATGTTCTTTAATTCTTTTTATATTCTAGTAGATACCCTAAGTATCATATATATATTATATATATATGCAGATATATATTCATATCTGTGTATCTGCATATATTTATATGAGTATTTTTTTCAGTTTATAACTTGTCTTTTTATATTTTAATGGCAACTCTTGGTGAGCAAGAGTTTTAGTTTCCATGAAGTCCACTTGATCTTTTCTTCTTTTATCATTAACACATTTTGGGTCCTATATAATAGATATTTGCAGACTCAAGGAATCATGAAGTTATTCTTTTTTGTTTTTTTACTAGAAGATTTATGCTTAGTTCTAGGTCCCATTTTTAATTAATTTTTGTGGATGGTATGATATAGGAAATAAGGTTCATGTTCTCTGTGTGGATATCTAATTGATCTTTGACCTTTTATTGGAAATAGTTTCTCTCCCCAATTGGGTTTCTTTGATACCCTGCCTTATATAGGGTCACATTAAGTGTGGGTCTATGTTTGTACTCTATATTGTTTAGGTAGTTTGAGTCCTCCAAGATTTCTTCTTTTCAAATTTGTTTGGACTATACTGGATCCTTTGCATTTCCTTATAAGCTTTAGATTGTTTTGAAGATTTCTGTTTAAAAAGCCTGCTGGCATTTTAATTAGGATGATGTCTAACTTATTAATTTAGCCATATGTGTATATTTAACTTACCATTTCACAAGCATGATATATATACATAATTATTTTAATGTTCATATATGATAAACCCAATATTATAATTTCCTACCAATTTATTCTATTATGTGATATTTGTTGTGTTTGGTTAATTTCTATCTTCTTGTATGCCTAGTTTTTTGTTTTGTTTTATTTTGATTATAAACATTGTATACTAAAAATATATAATAGAATTTTAGATTATTGTATGTCAAGAGTAATAGGATATTTTGGGCTTTTGACAGACAACTGAATTAGGGTGAGATCATATCAATACAATAGAAATGTAGAAGACTCAAATTTTGGTTTCGGTCCTTATGAAGACTTTTGTTTCCATCTTACCATTACTTTTTTTTTAAATTTTTGGTACTGGGGATTGAACTCAGTGCCCTAGACCACTGAACCACATCTCCAGCCCTATTTGTATTTTATTTAGAGACAGAGTCTCACTGAGTTGCTTACAACCTCACCTTTGCTGAGTCTGGCTTTGAACTCACAATCCTCCTGCCTCAGCCTCCAGAATCACCAATATTATAGGCATAGCCACTGTGCTTGTCTCCATCTTACCATTACTTTTAATGTTTAGCCTTTTAGGGCATCAAGTAAGAGCTGAAATTTTTACCCGGGTCTCTCTTTCCTGGGCTCTAAATTCCAACTTTTGCCTTTCTACCTCAGTGAGTCTGCTAAAGTCCTGTTCAGCTTCTTGGCCTTACAGTCATAACTTTTGCTTTCAAAATTGTCCATCATTTGATATCCCTCTTCTTTGAAATCTTGACCTCAAAATTCTCACTACCTTGTATCTCTGTGGTACTTTCAAGTAGATTTTTAAAATCATATTGTATACTTTTTCTATGTGTACACTAGCAACTTACTGATTTGAAACAACCTATATTAGCATCACTCTCAATGGAATTTCTCCTGGGAGTATTTACTAGGTGTTTGGAAGAAGTTTTGTCATGAGCTACCATCAGATATAATTTTAAACTGGAAATTTAGGAAATGATTTTCAAATGAGAAATCTTAGAATTCTTCCAGGCTACTTTTCATAATGATATCTATAGCAAAAACAATATTAAAACTCCTGCATATATCAATAAAATTCTACTAGATTCTTCCCACCCATCTTTTCACCTAAGGCAAATATTTCATTCCATTTTTAGGCATGTCTTTTTATTTTTGTGCTGTAATATTGCTATTGTTGAGAGTGTGAGTAAGGGATGCCTCTCAGATAATCTTTTAGATAAATTTAATTGAGTTTCTTCAAGCTGAGCAGGACAAAACTAAAACTTCCCTTGTATTCTGTGAAGTGTATGTTTTCTTGTTGTTTTGGTACTAGGGATGGAACCCAGGGGCACTTAACTACTGAGCCACATGCTCAGTCCTCTTTATTTTTTATTCTGAAACGAGTCTCACTAAGTTACTGAGGCTGGCATTTGCGGTCCTCCTGCCTCAACCTCCTGAGTTGCTGGGATTAGGCTTTGGCCTCCACTGAGACAAAGCGTGTGCTTTTAAGTAGTAAGTGGAAAATATGTTTACTTGTTAAACACTTTAATGAATATGTGGTGAATATTTTTATTCAAAACTGGTATTTCTACTTTAATGGCTTGTATTTCCTTGAAAGACTGTGACTTGGGCTGTTTATCCATTTCCTGGTGTTCTGTATTGCTTATGGTAGTTCCCTTTCCTCTTTGTACTTACAGAGTCACAAAACCCAATCCTGACACTCACCACTTGGCTGGTGGCCCTAATCAAGTTCCCCTTACTTCAAACTAGTTATCTTATCCTTGTAATTAGCAGAAATTTCCCTCAGATTCTGGCAGTGGGCTAGAGTTCTAGTTTTCTCTGTTGTTGTGTGTGTTTATGTTTTCTGGGCCTTTAATAGGTAATTTAGTAGGAAGTTGGGAAAGGAGATGCTTTTTTAAAATATACATTATCAATCAATATTGTTGATATAAAAGTAAAAGAAGATGATTAGATTAAAATAAATGACCAATTATGACCAAAATTATAGTGTGTTTTAATCTAAAAATGCCAGACTCTTCCAATGAATATTTTCAGGCAATAAGTGACTTACTCCAAGTCATAAATTAAATAGACAATTATCTCCATTTGTTTAGGAAAAAATGGTCACCCCCGGACAGCAAATGACTTGCTATTTTCTAGGTTGTGGTGAAGCTGGCTATGTGCAGCCCTCTTTAAAATAATATGCTGGGGAGTTTGACGTCTGAGGTTGAGTGGCGTATCCCTCCTTTAAAGGTTGAATACCGCATTCAGGATATCTTCTGTGCTTTTTCTCTATGCTAAGTAAAGTTCTGTTGCCTTTAGAGTATAAACAGAGGCTCAAGATTCCATAAACAAAAGATGAATCAACTAGTTAGGGGAAAAGAAGAGCTTGCCAAAGATGAAAGCCAGGCCAACTCTCTCAAATTGTTCGGTCAGCTCTAGTATTTGTCCTTGGCCACTCTCAATGCCACTTCTCCTGTCATCAACAAAAGAATGACTTTTCTAATCCCACTGTAACAAGTAACTGAAGATTGCAGGCATTTCTTATTAAGTAAATATTTCATATTTACAGTGTTTCTCAGTGAGGCATTTCTAATCTGTAACAGATCATTTATGGCAAATTCTAATGGCATTTCTCATGGAAAGAACTCTTTTAGAGAAAGAACCAGAGGTAAAGAGAGGGCCAATAATATGTCTAAGGTTAAAAAGCTAAGCAATATAAAGTCTGGCAGTGAATTTTGGACACTGAATCCAAAGCAGATTCCTCACTAGCCACCCTCCATCAGCTGTATGTAGAATTTAATCTCTAGAAAACTTTTCCCCAACATAGGTTCTGAAACCTTCTAATGACTGGAATCATAATTTAGAACAGCACTCAGCATGGGTGGTTTCCTCTAAAATTTAATATCTCTCTAAGATTTGACATGATGACTAAAATTAACATATTGCTCAGAATTCTGATTAAGACACCAGTGATACAAAATGCAAATATTTTCTGAGAGAAGATATATTAAAGAGTGGTGAGTATTAATAGTCTAATGAAAAGTCTAATGAAAAGATTTTTCAGGAATTAGAGGATAATTCATTTAACAGGGCCCTGAGGAAATGGGAGTAAAGCAGGTAGTTTAGATAAAAGTGAACTGTTTGAAAAAGAACAGATGCATTAATTAAGGCCATCAGAAAAGATTTTTGTGGGATATAGAATTTGTTTACTGATGAATCTTTGGCAAATAGCCCCAGTCTTTGATGCTGATTTTTTTTATGTACTTTTATCTAAGAAGTCATGAGATAGGTCATAAACCTAGAATACCATGGTACATTTGTCAGTTTTCTGATGCTATGACAAAATACCTGAGAAAATAAACTTAAAGAGAGGAAAAGCTTACTTTGGATCAGTTTCAGAGGTTTTAATATATACTTGGCACTATTGATTTGGGGTCTGCAGTAAAGAAAAACATCACGGCTGGAGCACATAGTGAAACAACGTTGTTCACCTCATAGTGGCTAGGAAGCAAAGAGACAGG
The DNA here is from genome assembly GCF_902686445.1 of Sciurus carolinensis. Classification (NCBI taxonomy): domain Eukaryota; kingdom Metazoa; phylum Chordata; class Mammalia; order Rodentia; family Sciuridae; genus Sciurus; species Sciurus carolinensis. Next base: position 100,710,673 of record NC_062220.1, read on the forward strand.
AAGGGGTTCAAGGGTGTGCCCCCAGTCATTTAACTTCCTTTCACTAAGTCCCAACTCCCAAAGATTCTACCACCTCTCAAAAGCACCACAGGCTGGTGTCCAAGTCTTTGGGGAATATTTAATGTCCAAATCATAAGACATGGAGTAAAAGATCAGGAATGGAGGGCATGATAGGAATTAGAAAGGTCTTGTCATTATTTCCCAGAGGCCCAGTATGGTAAATTGCAATGCAAAAGAAAGTGGCCTTCAGGAATTGTTCTTTTGGAATGGTGAAATTGGAAGAGGACTCTTCAGAAGTGTGCCTACTATGGTTGGAATGTGATTCATCCCCCAAAGTTTCATGTGCTGGAAGCTTAATCCCCATGTGGTGGTATTGAGGTGGTGAAATTTTAAGAGGAAGGGCCTAATGAAAAGTAATTAGGTCATGGTTAAGAATAAACTAATGCTGTCTCTTGGGAATTGGTCAGGTCTCATGGAATTGGATTAATTTCTGAGATAGTGTGAAAAGAGGGAGCCTAGCCTTCCCTGCTGTTTTGCTTTCTTGCTCACACATGTGACCCCTCTGCACAGGACCGTTCCCTACTTCTCCATCATGTTGTAGTACTGCCAAATGATAGGAACATGCTGTTTGGATTTGTAGTCACCAGAACTATAAGCCAAACAAATCTCTTTTCTTTATATATTACCTAGCATTAGATATTTGTCATAGCAACACAAAATGGATCAAGACAATGCCTGTACCCAAAGATGACTCTGTACATATACATTGTCTAAAATCTGTCTCCATAGACCCGTCTACTAAAGAACTTGGCATGGTTTTTCATATGCCCACTGGTTGTGGTGTGTTACCCAGAGAAGTCATTCCAGATGATGCATCAGAGGGGAAGGAATCTGGGGATGAAAGTCTTGGGAGATGAAGTAGGCACAGGACTTGGGCAGGGAAGGGGGAACAAACAATGAATTTTGCAATCTTATGGAAAAAGATAGCAAAAGCTATGATTGGAAAACAAACCAAATGTACACATTACTGATTACTCCTGAATACTATGTCAATAGCTCTAGGCAAAACTATGATGTTTGTAAAATTCCAAAGTCTTCCTTTAGGATATTAGAAGTTTGTTATTTCAAGATAATTATTTTAAAATGTCCCAAATATAAAACAACTTGATCTCAATTTAAAAAATTGATTTTCCCTTCAAAATTTTTTTAAAAAAGTGTAGCTACTCAACCAAACATGCTCCAAAGTTCTTGGATAACTTCCTTCAAGGTTTCTATCCTGGGGCTGGGGATATAGCTCAGTTGGTAGAGTGCTTGCCTCGCATGCACAAGGTCCTGGGGTCAATCCCCAACACACGCACACAAAAGGTTTCTATCCTAACATCCTATGGTAACATTAAAGATATTTTCTAGGTTTAAAATTGTATGTCTATGAGATCTAAATATATAAGTCATTGGAATAAGAATCTTCCTGCTGGGTTATAAAGAACCTTAAATATCATCTGATGAGGGCTCCATCTACCTGTGGTTTTAATCTAATCTATACTTGAATAACTATAGTGAAGAGGAACTGTGCCTTCAGCTGTGCCTTCTGGGGATGAGTTTCACTTGTTTATATTTTCCACCCATTAGTCTTAGATCTATGTTTTAATTGAATCAAGACGATTCCCTTTCCTTCTTTAAAATATCTATAGATCAGTTATCAGTTTCTCTGAGAATTAAACAGATCAAATGTTAAGATTTCTTAAATAGTTCCTTGTATGAAAAGACAATATATCGAGTAATTTTTTCCTATATCCAATTTTCTTTCTGAAAAATTATATTTTTCTTTTATTAAACATAATCATGCAGTTTTTTTTAACAGACCAAAGATTCCAACTACATGCAAGATTCCAACTACAAAGCTAAAATGTCTTTTTCAAAGTTTAGTCATTTTAAATGATCAATAATTATCTTTAGACCTATGATTTCCTGAGCAAAAACATATTATTAATTACAGGCAAATATTTAATTGTTTTAAAGCAAAATAGTCTTTCATTCAATAAATTGATCTTCATCCTGACAAGCCCTCTTTTGTCTTTGGGACACATGGATAAAAGATGTTCCTATACCCTTAAGGAGCAATTTTTGGAGGGAATGTCGGGGGAGTAGGAGATTTGAGTAAGTGCATTTAAAGGCTACACAAGGAGAAGGGTGGTCCCACAGGGAAATATGACAGCCATCTACACAAACTGTGAAAGCAAGGGAGTGAGGTGTCAGGGGAAGAAGAAGTAGGAGTAGCCTGCTGAGGTGGACCAGGAAGCATTGCCTTTAGCAGAGCTGAGTGGTGTGGAGATCTTCCAAGAAGAGATGTTATTAGCCTAAAGACTTATAAATCAAAGAAATGCCATGTTCAGAAAACTACAGCTGCTTTCACATGACCCAAAATGGACCGAGGACTGAGGAGGAGGAGGAGAAAGGAAAGGGGAAGGAGGAGGAGAAAAAGGAAGGAGAAGCCAGAGTTAGGGATGGGGAGTGACAAGAGGTGGGGGACCACAGGCTATATAAAGGCTGTCCTCACAAACCAAGTTAAGGACTTGAGACTTTGTCTCAAGGGCAATGAGGAAGCACTGAAGGGTACTAAGGTGATTTGCAGTTTAGAAAGCTCACGCTGGCTGAAGCACTGTGGGGAAAAGTGTTGAGGATCAAGACTGGAGGCAAGAACATCAACCAGGTTACCATAGGAGCAACATAGGCAGGGAATGATGGTAGCCTGAACCAAAGTCTCAGCTATGAGATGGAGAGAAGTGGGAAAATTCAGAGTGAACTATGAAGAATAATTTAAGTGGCGGGGCTGGTGAGAAAAGTGTCAATGCTGGCATCCAGGTTTCTGCTTGAGCTACCAGAACCACAAAGATGCTATCCACTGAGTGGGGCCCAGAGGAAAAGTGAAAAGTGCCTGACTGGAATAAAGAGAAGGTGGCTTGGGTTATAGTTGGGTTAAGACTAGTGTACTGTGAAGCAAATCTGAGTAAAAAAATTGCTTGTGTGTGTGTAATACACTCAGGAGTGAGTTGTTTTGGAGTTGAGATAGATTTTTAAATTCTCAACCTTTAAGCAAGAATCAAAGAAATATGAAAAAATGAGATAATCAGAAGCCCAGAAAAGGGACCCTCTGGGATGATCAAAGAATGAAGAAGCTCCTAAAGACTCTAGGAAAGACCATTGGGCCAGCTACAGGAAAATCAGCATTAGCTGAGAAGGAGAGGGTGTAGCATCACCAGGGTCTCCCTCCCTCATCCCCACCCACACCTGTGTGGCTCCAGCGCCCAGAACAGCCTGGTCCAACTCCTGTGATCCTAGTTTTCTAGGCAGGTCCCTGGCTGCTGGCCTCTGCTACCATTGTCTTCTCCCATTCATGGTCCCTTAGTCCTGGAGTGTGAGCATCTTCTTGCTGTTCTGAATCTTTGATTGCATGATCCTCCTCTGTTCAGCCTCTCAGTTCTTCTAGCACTTATGTAACCAAGTCCACAAGGCAAATCCCCTGGCTGTGAGAGACTGACAATCATTTCTTCTTTCCTGCATGAACCCCAGCTGATAAAGGGGCCCATAAGTAGAGTATCTCTCACACTTCCCCCTTCCTCCATACCCTTAAGAGAGTCATTTATTTTGTTTTGTTTTGTGGTCTCACACCTACACCAACTAGGAGCAAGCACCAGAAACCTAACTGGCAGCATTACTTCCAGCAAAAAGCTAAAATCTGGGGTTTCACAAGAGGCCTAAAAGTTATAATTGTAAGGAAAACAGTCACTCGATTTTGGTCCTTGTGAATTCGGTGTTTCCTGACCCATTGCTTGATTCCCACAGTACTGTCCACTGACCCCTCCTATCAGGGACTCCTTCTTTTCTTGGATTTTCAGTTCAGTGGGAAATGACATGTCTGTGAAAAATATACGGAGGAATCATGACCTTATCTTCACAACCATGTGCATTAGAAAATTCCTGTCAAGTATTCCTGGCTATGTGGTGTGTTGATTTCACTAGAACACGGGAGAAGGGTAACTTTTTCTCTATTATATTCAACATCTAGGAGAAAGAAAAGACATTCTCCAAATAACAGGTTAAGCTTCTAATACAGGACCATTCTGGGGCCCACAGTAACATACAGGGAGGGGTATATGGGGTATATTTTTTCTAATACCTTTTATTCATTGTTTTGCAAATAGCACAGCTCTATGAAGTAGAAAGCCATGCGTCCACCCCAGTAGAATTTGCAGGGTCATTCTGTAAGGACTCCGGGTTATATCACCCACAACCTGGCAACATAGCCACTGCTTTCTCCTGTGCTACCATTGGTTGTATTTGTGGCAGCACCTTTTTCTTATTCTGTTTTAGAAGAAAAAAATCCAAAATCATGGAGGGGAGGATCTCATTCAACGGCTTGCAGAAAAGACCTCAAAGACCTATTTATTATGCTGTGGTCTTGAGGGAATTTGCTTCTGGGGTTTGATTTCAACTAAGATACACTAACTAATGAAGGAAAGTAAGTTCAGAATCAAAGTTGCTCCCCTTCATCACTACCAGTCTGAGTAATGTTTATAAACTCTCTCCAGGGTCTCTGACCTCGAACTACAGTTCCCTCTCCCTGGAGTTCGCTTTCTCTCTCAGTATTTCTTGTCTTCTCACTCTCTCCCTCCCTTCTCCTTATTTCCCTTCTTCCATCCCTAGCACATTCAATGGTTTCTTTGCTAATTTTTTGTTCATTTCTTTCTTCTGGTTAACTCTGTCTCTTTGTTCCCTTTCTAGTCTAAGGTCAAAAAATTAACATGACTCTTGTGGATCAGTCTTACCTCAATCCTCTTCTTCAAGGAACTCTTGATAGCAATTTTTTCCTCCTTCTGTTTTGATGGTCTTTTAGTTTGTCTCCACAGTTGGATTTGAACTCTTCTCCAGTATTTCTCTTCCTTCAACATCTCCCAGGCAGCATAATAATGAAGCATATTCAAAGAGAGTGCAATGATTTTCTTGAACCTGTTCCTCTGTGTTTCACTCCGTAGTTCACATGTTTTCTTAGAGGATGAATGTGTGCAGCTGTAAATTGAGATGGCTGGGTTAGATTCTTGCAATCACAGCCCCCAAAGTATTTATACCCCTTCGTATGCATGCTACTTTGCACTGTGATTTTGCTGCTTCTTGCACAAGGAATGAAGTCTGTTTCTCTACTCCATGAACAGTAACTTGTTTTGGCCAATGCAAAGAGTGCAAAAATAATGCAGACAGGTTTGAAAATGCTTGCTCATTGAGGCTTGTGCTCTCTTGCTGTCAGGAGCCTTCTGTCACCAGGTGAGCAAGCCCCGGCTGGTAGGCTGCAGTGTGAGGACCTTGTGAAGAGAAGAGATTAGCCAGCTCAGTTAAGTTCCCAGACAAGAGGAAACTGCAGAATTGTGATATGAACTCTTGGGGATGTTTTTATGTCCTTTCACTCTTCTTTTAAATGGATGTTTAGGAAAAGTTTTAAAACTTAAAAAAAAAAAAAAAACTTTAAAAATCTTTTTGATATAATTTCTCCACGAAGTTACATTTTTAATTTTTTAATTTTTAATTTTTACAGACTGCATTTTGATTCATTGTCATTTCTATGGTTGTGCACAATGTAGATTCCATACCATTCATGTACTCATACATGTACATAGGGTAATGATGTCTGTCTCATTATAGATTTCACTTTTAAATTTCCTTCTTGTTTTCACTAGCGTAACCAGTAGGGTATGTTTGCATATAGACCCGTTTTTGCCTTATAATAGTGCATAAACTTATAATAATGGTTGTTGTAATTCACTATTGGAGCGAATCCACTAGGAAGCACAGTCCAATAGTGTCTAAGTGTCTAATCATTGTAAAACTTGAGTAACAGTGTCAAATATGTACTGAATGTTCCATTCTTATTTATTGGATAATAGATAATTTCAAATAGAAAGTAGACTATTTTTCCAACCCTGAGTTCTGCTTTTATGAAACTATAATGTAGGGCATTTACTTCTTCATATCTTTTTTTGGTAAACAAGGTAAGTCAATTTTGCTATGAACAGATTTTTAGATATTCATTTAAGGCATAATTGCAAAAGGGTGGAACTCTGAGTGGAAATGAAATAGGGCAGAAGGTAAAGTCATAAGTTTTATAGTGCAGTCTCTGTTTCAGTTATGGGAAGCAGAAGCAAAATCTACTTGGTCTTAAAACTATAGTCAGGAATAGATTGGATGAAAAAAAATCACTGAAGGAATCAGGTGCCTCTGTTATCTTTTCATGTGCCTGTGATATGGAGTTAAGGTTGTGTTTAACTTCTGTATTTGGAAAAGAGATTGAGAAATACCTACTTAGCCTTGGCAGTATGACTGAGTTAAACAAACATTTCCCAGACTGCTCATATCCCAAGCTTCCAAGCTAACTGCAATGTGAGACCTTAAAGGCATGTTTCAACAGCTCTTAATTATAAAGCATTGAATGAAAGAAGAACAACAACAACAAAGAAAAATATCAATCAAATGTTTTCTTTCAATATGTGCATCAGTGAAATGAATTATGAGTATATCATTTACACTTTAAAGATGGAGGTTCTTGAAATATTTCTATCACATGGAATGTAGGATGCTAAACTGAAACCTGCAGACCAAATCTGGCCTGTCACCTGTTTTTATAAAATAAAGTTTTATTGGAGCACATACATACGCATTCACTTACATGTTGCCTATGGGTGCTTTGTGGGTTACCACAGCAGAGTTGAGTAGTTGTGACAAAGACCAGATGGCCTGCAAAGCCAAAGTATATATTATCTGCCCCATTACAGAAAAGGTTTTTCCAATGCCTGACACACATACAAAAAGGTAAATGATAATTGTATGGTTCCCAGTCACCCAGCTACGTAGAATATTACTGGTGTTCCTGTTATTTCCTTTGCTGCTTTTGCTGTTGCATTTTAATGACCTTATACCAAGTGTTCCAGCTTGAGTATAAACTTCAACTATATCTGGGCAGGACAAGTGAGGGTTCCAGAAATCCACTTCCATTGAGATCAGGGAGCATCGTTGGAGGATTCAACTTGGGAGAAGATGCTGTCAGAACAATAGTTCATCCAATAAGAACGCATTGGCTGCTATAGTGGGGCATTCTGAGTACAGGTCAGTTTCAGTTATTTAAATTGGTTTTTTCATTGCAACTCCATCAAATTCACATTTTAGTTCTCCTTAAGTCTGGGACAAAATTTTTTATGAGTTATTTTGATGAAGTGTGTTAACTTTCTGTCACTGTGACAAGTCAACTTGAGAACCTGAGACAGTTGATCAAATGGAGGGGAGATTTATTTTGTCTCGTGGTTCCAAAGTCATCGGTTCCACCATTGTGGACCTGTGGTGAACACCATGGCGGGGACCCTGTAGTGGAGCAAGGCTGCTCACTTCTTGGTGGTCAGGAAGCAAAGAGGGAGAGAGGAAGGGTCTAGGGACAAAGTGTACCCTTCAAAGACACATCATCAATGACCCACCTCTTCAACTGAACCCCAACTCCTCAAGTTTCCACTGCCTCTTAAGAGATCCACCACCTGGGAATCAAACGTTAAAGACGTAGCCTTTGAAGGACATTCCAGATTCAAACTGGAAACTCTCTTTTTGAGAGATCAGTCACATGCAGTGTTGTTGTGGGATCCCTGGGAAGGGGAACAAACCCACAAATGAAAGGGAGAGATGCATCTCTCTCCAAGGTGCCACATAACAAATATCATGTAGTTCTGACAATGTGTTGACTATGGTGAGGGTTTTTGGTAACCAAGGTGGTGGACTGCAGTAGAGATAGAAATTCTTATTTAATGAAGTTTGGTTGAACAGATAGATTAAACAAAAGAACCAATCCTTGAGTCTTAGTGGAGACAGTATAAATGCAGAGGGGACCTGTAAGAGTTAGATACTATTTAGACACTGTCACTCAGCAGTGAAGCCTCAGCCAACTTTCTGAGTTTCCCAAAGAACCATATTGAATTGGAAGAAATGAGCATTTTTTTAATCACAATTGGTTTTGCTTTTGTTTAAAATAGCTGCAGTTAGTTCTTCCTCCTATTTTCAATCCACACATTTGTTCTTTGATAAAAAAAATATATATATATGATGCCCCCCTGGAACTTGTACTTTTCCCTTCAAGTTTAGTGAAAGCCAGTGCAAGCATACCTTCGCCCTACTGGTGAAACTTTGAGACCAAGTTTCAAAATAGCTATTGTAAAGAGAGACCAGATGCTGAGAAAATATAGCCTCTTCCCAAATTCAATATTAAAAAAAAAAGATTTATTTTTCTCCTAACTTTGACTATGCCATTTAATCTTTCATAGTCTGTGCTAAAAAAGAACTATTTATAGAGAGATTCTTCCAGGAAAGGGTCCCATGCCTTTTAATTTCACAAAGTATTTATTCTATAACAGATGTAATGTGTTTTCTGGAGAAATGGTTTATATGTGGGTAATACTTCATCTATAGACCGTTGCAAAATGGTTTCAAATTCATCATAGAAGTAAAATAAAGGATATGGATGTTAGATAGTCAGTTCTACCCCCCAAAAATCTTTTTATCCAAATATATTAGAAAGAGGTTGGTTAAAAAAATTAAATGATTTATTTACTTCTAAACTTCTCAGTTTCTTAAATAAACTAGTATATGAAATACTGTTCCAGTTACAGTTTATAATTTAAAGTTTTATTCAAATGTATCTGACCAAAAGGACTATTTCGTGTACTGTAATATTATATTAAACACAATTATTCTTTGCATGCTTTAAAATCTCAATTTATTATGGGACAGCAATTTGCTTAGGATGACAGGAATCTGAGAGTATATGTTGTATTATGCAGAATTCTTAGAACTGCAGGTAATGAACAATTTAACACAAAATGGTTTAACTAAAAAACAAAAATGCACTGGCCACACAGCACAAAAGAGTGTCAGAGCTGCATTGTGAGCTTGATTGGGTGCTCAAAGGAGGACTCCATCCTCAGCTTCCAGGGCCACTTCTTTCTTCTCCCTTTCCATTTTTCAGCTCTGCTTTTCTCTGTTTTTTGTTTGTTTGTTTGTTCGTTTGTTTTTGGTGGTGATTGTTGTTTGGTTGGTTTGATTTTGTATTTGGTGTTTTGTTTGTTTGTTCCTCCAAGCAAGTTCTTTCTACAAGGGTGGCAAATCTGGGATTTCTAAAGGAAAGAATGCCTCTTTTCTAAGAATCCAGCAAAATCCAGAGTTAGTACTCATTGGGTAGCCTGGGTGATGTGTCCATCCCTTAGCCAAACATAGAATACACAGAATTATGACAAATCAAGTCTAGGTCATGTGTCCACCCCATGATGGAAGTAAAGGAGGAGCAGTTATTTACATTTGAATTACATGGAATAGGTTCTTCATAAGAAAATTCTTTAAACAAAAGACAGAATAAGAGATGCCAGGTGGAACAAAAATCAACAGATGTCCACTAAGATTTTTCATGCATACATAATGTCTGGCAGGGTGCCTCCCCCTGTTTAGGCTTTTTACTCATTAATCCTATGTCACAGTCATCGTTTTTGATTCTTTATTAGTCATCAGAGCAGCCAGGTGAATTCACTAGAAAGGAAATATCTCTGTGACAGCAACATTCTCCTTTATCTTGTACAAATTTTTTAACTCTATAACCAAATAGTAGAAATATTTTTCTAAAGGAGTTACCCTCAAAGTATGGTCCTAGAGCAACAACATCACTATCAGTTGGAAACTTGTTTAAAAGTCAAATACTTGGACCCTGCCCCAGACCTACTAAATCAAATCTCTGAGGTGGGGCCCTGCACTCTGTTTTCTCAAGCCCCTAGCCCCAGGGGATCCTGAAACACATGACGACTTGAGAATTACTGCTATCCAAACTACTTGTCACTTCAGAACCTTAGGTGGCAACTTTTTCTTAATAATCTGTGTGAAGTGCTCTCCTTTGATCATTTTGATTCAATAGGTGAACCAGATGGTGTTTATTCATCTGTATTTTATCCAAGTTCTACAGCATTTCAAGTGCATACCCCAGTGTGAGGACCACTATTTGTAAAGAGCAAAATGATTAAGGTAAATCTGGTGGCTAAATTTCAACCAGTGTACAGCCCACTCACTGGAAGAGATTGGAAACTGAGAGACCCCAGGATATGAAAGTAGTTGTTGCAGAAAGAACTCAAGCCAGAAAGGCTAATAAAATGTGATGTGGCATGACTGAGCAACACTCAGGAACCCAGGAAGAGAGAGGTTCCTGTGACACAGCAATCTGAGAACGTTTTGGAGGGCACAGGACAGGGGATGAGGGCAGAGTATTTGAGCAGAAGCGTTAGGTAATCATGCAAGGTCAGGAAGCAGAACCCAAAGCAGCAACAGATTTTTTCAGTCACAGGCTATGGGTAATAGTCACAAGACATTTTCCAAGATGCCAAGTCTCTTGTGTCAGTCCTCCTGACACACAGAGAAAACCTATCATCCTCTTCATCTTGGAATATGAAAGGCAAAGACACCTCAGTAAGAACCTCAGCAGCCTCAGAAATTTCAGTATGTATTAGAAATATGAGCAGCAAATGTGCTTGATTTCCTGAGGGATAATTACAGAGAATAGTGACCAGCTGTTCTCTCCCTCCCAGAGGATGTGGGCTTAAGTGGCAACACAGAAATGCAAGTCAGTGTAAGGAGATCCTTTCTGACGGGAAAGTCTTGAGAAGCAGACACCAGAATGGATCACCTCGGGAGGCAGAGGAAGGTCCTTCCCCAGAGGGGGCTGTCTTCTGGGACGGTGCCAGAGCTCTCAGAGCTAGGCTCTGAGATAGTCCCTAATATCTCTGCAAACTCCATCCAAGGAAGCAGATGTAGAACAGTTTCTGATACACAGATTGCCAAAGCATTGAGGACTTGAGAGAATGAGGCAAACAGAACCTCTGAAGACTCACTGGGGGACTTCCTGACTATCCAAATTAGAGCACACAGTGCACTCTTGACTGGTTAATCAGGGATGTTCCATTTGGTGGACTCCAGTGGTCGTTTGCTTCTTTTCCTACCTACTTTTAGTCAGTTCACTGTTACAACTTCCACCAAGGGCTAATGATGGATGGAAATTGGAGGGGAAAACTCAAATCAGTTTTGTTCTAGGGTAGCAGCTCTGCTACAGGAAGTGAACTCCTAATACTCAGAGGGAACATAACATCTCTGCAGAAACTGCAGAGTGGGGAATGCTGTCTATCTGGACTCTCTCCAGGAAGTGTGGGGCAGGAGAGAGGGAATGGGATTGCCATCTGTCCAGACTTCATTCTCTTATAGATTGAACCTCTCTGTGGTAAGGTGAACTGCTTGCATCAGAGATTCTAGTCAGAACCAAATGGGTTACTGAATCCGCAGCAAGGGGCACTGTCTCCCCATCCTGTTAGCGCTGCCAAATGATAGAACTCTGGTGCAGGTCCAAAACAGGATCCTGGAGAACCCAAAAGAGAGGGAAAACAAACGAGTCAAGAAAGAAGCAGTTAGAAACAAGAATGTAAGAACTGAGTCAATAACGAACAGATTACCAGGGCTGCTGCAGCATCTCTGAAGCTACTGGCTGCTCTTACCACCACCACCACCATCACCCTTATTACCTTCCAGTTTTTGAGGACCGGATCTATACCAAGTCCCAAGTACATTTTCTTTTATTATCCAACTAGTAAGAGTCAGATCCTATATCTGAACCTGAATGAACCAAAATCCAAAGCCCATGTATTTGTTATGCCCTCAAAGACCAGTTTAGTTCTCAGTGAAACCAGGGTTCTTGCCAACACTTCTTTCCCACCAGGTTTTGCTTCCTTTTGTATTTCCTGTGTAGGTTCACACTGAGGTTCCCTAGGCTTTGAACTTTCATCACTGAGTTTTGCCTTGTTTTGTATTTTCTGTGTAGTTTTTTTTTTTTTAAATAAACTATCAGTGAAGTTACTTAAGCTTCCCTTTGTTCCCTGAACCCTAACAAAGCATGAACACACAACCTCCATGTCTCCACTCCAAACCATCTTTATTTGGCAGAGAGATTCTTAAGTAGGAACCAACTCTGGACATCTCTGCCCTAGGATGCTCATTTAATGTTATAAATCTGCCTCTAACAACCACTTTCACTGCATCCCACAAATTTTGATGCATTTTCCTATTTTATTTTTCTAATTTCCCTTAAGATTTCCTCTTTGATCTATTGATCATTAAGATGTATATTGTTTAATTGTTAACAGTTTGGAGATTTTACTATTCTCTTGTATCATTGATATTTAGTTTAATTCCATCAAGTTCAGGAACATAACTTTACATGATTTTATTTCTTTTAAATTGATAAGTTGGTTTTAGAACTCAAATATAGTCAGCTCTGGTAAATGTTCATGCATACTTGAAAAGAATGTGGATTCTGCTATTGTTAAGCAGAACATTGAATAAACATCAGTTAGAACCATTTGTGTTATTTTTCCCTACGTTTCCTTGTTGATTTTATTTCTATCTGTTTATTAATTACTGAAGAGGATTTGAAGTCTCCAAATATAATCTCTTTGTTTTCTGGCACTTTTCTCCCTTATGTTTGAAGCTCTGTTGTTAAGTATATGTTTTAGTCAGCTTTCCGTTGCTGTGACCAAAAAAATCTAACAAAAACTATTTTAAAGAGGAAAAGTTTACATGGAGGTTCATGGTTTTGAAGGTCTCAGTCCATAGGTAGCCAGATCCATTCCTTGGGGAACAAGGTGAGGCCGAACATCACAGTGGAATTGTGCAGCAGAGGAAGGCAGTCAGGGTCATGGCACCCAGGAAGGACAGAGACTTCTCCCACCAAGGACAAAGGCATGCTCCCAATGACCTACCTCCTCCAGCCACACCCTTAGGGGTGTGGCTACAGTCACCTACAGTCACCACTCATTTAATCCCTATCAGGGATTAATTCGCTGACTAGGTTAAGGCTCTCCTAACCCAATCATTTCACTTCTACGCTTTCTTGTATTTTCTCACACCTGAGCTTCTGGGGGTCACCTAATATCTAAACCATAACAGTGGATAAACTTTGCCTTCTTATGTTCAGTTGATGTTATCATTAGGTAATGCCTCTCTTTATACCTGGTGATTTTCCTTACTTAGAAGTCTACTTTTATGACTTTTATATAGCAATATAAACTCAGCAAAAGAAATAATCAATAATGTGAAGAGAGAGTCTACGGATTGGGAAAAACTCTTTACCACACGCACCTCAGATAAAGCATTAATCTCTAGGATATATAAAAATACTCAAAAAACTTAACACCAAAAACCAAATAACCCAATCAATAAATGGGCTAAGGAACTGAACACACTTCACAGAAGATATACTGTCAATCAACAAATATATGAAAAAAATGTTCAATATCTAGCAATCAAAGAAATGCAAATCAAAACTACTCTAAGATTTCATCTTACTCCAATCAGAATGGCAATTATCAAGAATACAAGCAATGATAAATGTTGGCAAGGATGCGGGGGGAAAAGGTGCACTCATACATTGCTGGTGGGAATGTAAATTGGTGCAACCATTATGGAAAGCAGTATGGAGATTCCTCAGAAAACTTGGAATGGAACCACCATTTGACTCAGCTATCCCACTCCTTGGTTTATACCCAAAGGACTTAAAATCAACATACTACAGTGATGCAGCCACATGCGAAATGTTTTGTCTGATATGCAGATGCTAATTCACAGTAAGAGGGGTACTAGGGAAGAACAGAGTTACTTTAGATTAGGTAGAGAGGAGTGAAGGGAGAGGAAGGGGTATCAGGGAAGGAATGATAGTAGAGTGAAACAGACACTATTACCTCATATACATATATGACTGCATGACTGATGTGATCTTACAATATGTACAATCAGAAAAATGAGAAATTATTCTCCATTTATGTAAGATTTATCAAAATGCATAAATGCATTCTAATGTCATGTATAACTAATCAGGACAAATAAAGAATTATAAAAAAATTTCTATTACTGTTTGTACAGTGTATCTTTTTCATTTTATTCCCTTATCCTATCTATATCATTCTTTTAAAATTTCTCCTTTTAGATAATTTACAGTTGCATCTTATTTTTATCTTTTGGAACAATCTCATCTTTTAATTGGTATTATGGGATCATTTTTGTTTTTGTATTTGCTTCTTTTTGTTGTCTTTTATTCCTCTTATCCTCCTTTTATGCTTTCTTCTGAATTATTTGTAATTTTTAAGCATTTCATTTTAATTTTTTCAATTTAGAGTATTTTTCTCTGTATTTTTATGTGATTGCTCTACATATTACAGAATATAAGCTCAATTTGTTACAGTCTACTTAGGATTTATATTTTCCTCTCTTAAGATGGAAATTGTTAAAATCTTATTGCCATATCAGTTTCCTTATCCTCCTCCATCCTTTGTCCTAACTATCACATATTATATCTACATACTTATGAAACTCCTTGAGAAAGTTCTGTAACATTTCCTTCAAATAGATAATATTTTGAAGAAAGGAAAAAAATAGTCTTTAATATTTATTTATATAGTTACAATTTCTTTCATTCTTTCTTCATTGCTACTACTTTTCTCTCTAGTATTCTTTCCCTCTGCCTGTAGAAATTGCTTTAGCATTTCTTTTATTGTTGTCCTAATGACACATTCTCTTGTTTTTCTTTTATCTAATAATGTATATCTTATTCTTAAGGAATATTTTTGCTGGAGATACCATTCTTAATTGATAGTTCTTTTCCTTCAGCATTGTAAAGGTGTGGCGTTTTCCTTTTTTTTTTTTTTTGGTTTCCAAGAAGAAATCTGCAGGGATTCTAATCACCATTTTCCTGTGATAATGCATTGTTTTTCTATGACTAATTTCAAATTTTATCTATTTCTTTAATTCATAATTGTTAGAGCATAAAGCGTCTGAGTGTGAATTTCTTTGAGATTATCCTTTTTGGAGTTTGCTTCTGTAATCTGTAAGCTTATGACTCTTGCCAAATTAAAAAAAAAATTAAGCCATTATTTATCAAACAAGTTATTTTGTGACATACTCTGTCTTTTCACTTTGGGATGCTGATGACACTTTATCTCTTTTGGTTTTTCTAAGGGTCTCTGAGTCTTTGCTCATTGTATTTTTTTTTTTTCAATCTCATTTTCTCTTTCTGCTACTTGGATGGCATAATTCCCTCTACAAATGTCTTAACCATTTTACATGTCACCATCATTCTGTTTTTAGTCTCAATCACTGAATTGCTTATGTCACTTTGGTAACTCTCAAATTTCCATTTGGTTCTTCTTTGCATTTTCTATTTCTTTACTGAGATTTTCTATCTTTCTATTTGTTTCAAGAACGTTTATCCTTACTTTGTAGAGCATAGTCAAAATAACTGTTTTTATTATCTTTTCCATTTATTATGAATTGAGATTTACCTAGACTTTCTTTTGATGAGCAGTTTGGATTAGACATTTTGAATATGACATCATGAGATCATGGGTCTTATTTAAATCTTAAGGAAACCGTTGACTATTTTTTTTTTAAGCAGGGAATTTATCTGGTTAATTTTATTCCACAGTTTTGACCCACCATTTTTCAGCTAGGGTTCTAATTTCTATTGATTTTTTTCAAGGCTTTGTAGCACTTCTTAAATCTGTACCATATATGTAACCCCAGTGGCCAATCTTGGGTTTGACTGGTGGTCTATCCTGTAATGAAGTTCTCAAAGTCAATAGCATGTTGTTTAAGATTAGATGAACTCATGAACAACCCTCAGATAAGCCTAGTCGTTCAGAAATAACATTATGAGGTGCATCTCTTGAGCTCCCTCCTCTTCAATCTCTCTGATGTTTCATGGCCCCAGGCCCCTCCTCTTTCCCTGGCACATTAGTCAAAAAGCCAGGGCTTTATTTGCTGTTCTGCTTCAGAATTCCAATGACTACATCTGTATTAGGATCAAGAATTAAGAGGACAGAGAGAGAAAAACAGTAAAAGAAGTTGCCCCACACTCTCATGACTTCAACTCCTCTGGTAGAGTGAATCCTCCTCCCTTGGACCTTGAAGTGGTTCCCTTTCAGCCACTGCTGTCATTATCTCCTCTACCATACTACTATGATGTTGTATGTGTATGTATGTGTGGAGGGGGATTCTGGGAAAGAATAGCAAAAGTGGGGATTTCCCTGCTCTCTGTATAACACTTGGAGGTCTCATTTTCTGCTCTTGGTCTGTAAGAAAGGAATGCTTCAGGAATTGTTTTCCATCTCTGCCTGCTGGGTACTTCCAGGTATTGGTGACTTTTGAGGCAGAATGTTCTTGAATGGGAAAAGAATGAGAAACTTAATTCTCAGAGGTATATTACATCAAATTGTGATCTCTTTTCTAACCTATCTGCTATCATTTACTTTCTGGAGTTCTCAGCTGTTTCATCATGCTGTCCAGAGCTTAGCAGTTGCACACAGTAGTAAAGTATCATAGGATAGAGTGTATTTACTCCATCTAGCCTGGAACCAGAAACTTAAGAACATAAAAAAAAATTGTAGTTAAACTTATTGCATAAGGAAACATCTCAAATTATTGCATCTGACCTATTGGATATGTCTTAATTTATTTTGTGACCCTACTCTTATCATTATGAAAATGATATTGTTTTGAATGTTTTATCTTTGTAGTATAGCATGATATGTCTATTTTCAGTCTCTTCTGAGAAATATTTTATTTTACCAAGACTATAAAGCTATTCAACTTTATGTTGGACCTGAAATTTCAACTGAAATTATAACTCTTCCCCTCAACCCTTAAGCCTACCATCTGAAAGATTTATCACTAAGACATCTGCCTTTACAACAATTTTAGGAAAAAGTAAATCCACTAGATCATCATAATTGTACCATCTTATTCAACAAGAGTTAGCATCATTACATAAGGTGACAATTCAACAAGTTACTTAGGACCAAATTGAATTAAAAGTAGAGAAGGGAAAGGAGGTTCAATCTTCCATAGAAGCCTACAATGAGATGTGATCAATATGAGGTCCCACACTCTGAGAATGGAACTCACAGTCTGTACTATGGTTTCAATGTCCCACCAAGACTCATGTTGAAATTTAATCCCCATTATAAGATATAAAGGTAGTGAAACTTAGTCTAACTATGATATTTGGAAGGAGGGAACTTTCACAGGTAGTTAACACTAAATGAGACCATAAAGGGGTAGGGTTTTTTCCTAATCCAATGGGACTGTGGTTTTATTGGAAGAGGAGAGAGGAGACATAGGAACATTCTGTCTCATCATGTGATACCCTGTGCCAACTTGTGACTCCATGCAGAGTCAAGCAAGAAGGTCTTCACCAGATGCAGCATCCCCCACCCTGCCACATCTTGAATTTCTTAGTCTTCACAGCTGTGTGTTGAATAAACATTTATTCTTTACAAATTACTTAATTTGTGGCATTCAGTTATAGCAACAGGAAATGGACTAAGACAATATATGTTACAAAGAACTGGTAGAGACTAATCAATCAGAGAAGTCAAAAGCAACTTGTAGTTTATGTTTTATCTATTGATATCATAAAATATAATAGTAGAAACTGCATCAGATTAATATTCACAGGAGGTCCCTAAATTATTATGTAAAGTAATAATTAATCCATAGATGTCAGAATCCCTTCTGCTATACATAATGAATGTACAATTTTACATCCAAGATTGTAGGTCTTTCCCATGTTCCTACCAACCAAATGCCAGGATGATTCTATTATTTACCTCAGACAAAACAAAATTTTGACTGTATTCACAAGCACGTCTCAGGATTTTTAATGCCAATGTTACTCGATTACTCTGATTTTCTTGTTTACATTATGATAAGAATATGAACAAGTCTTCATATTTCCCCAGAAATCACAGCAGAAATTCATAAACCTCTTACTAATGGTAACCCTGTTTGGAAACACACACACGCGCGCGCGCGCACACACACACACACACACACACACACACAGACAAATGGCAGCATAAGTTATCCACAGGAGAGTACCCACATTGTAGGCAGAATAATGGCCTTTCATAGATATCTGTCTGTATTCTAATCCTTGGAACCAGTGAATACATCACCTTTAATAACAACAACAACAACAAAAAACTTTGTAGATAGGATTAAGGTAGGGATCTTGAGATTATCCTTGCACATCCAAGTGGGCCCAATGTAATCACAAATTTCCTCCTGATTGGGAAAGAGGGAAAAGACTCATAGGTGGTATGATGACAGAAGCAGAGTGACGTCATCACAAGCCAAAGAATGCAGTTAGCCTAAAGATGTGAAAAATAAAGAATGGGCTCTTCCCTACAGTCTCCCAAAAGAATGTAGCCCTTGATTTTAACCCCATATAGCCCATTTAGGACTGCTGACCTCCAGAACAGTAAGATAATTAATTTGGCTTGTTTAAAGCCACTTTTTTGATCATTTCCTTCAACCTCAGTAGTAAACTAATACACCCAGGTTCAAGGGTAGAATCTACATGAAGATGCATGCAAGGGCATCACAATGGATTTACCTGGACTGAAGGCTACTCCAGAATCTATATGAGGGAGCAGGAGAGAGAAAGAAAGGAAAGAGAGAGAAGACATCTTTTCATTGTGATTCTAAAAGGCAAGCTAGGACTTTAGAGCTGTGTTTTGGTAATTTGAATAAAACTTTCTCTCTTGCACTTTCTTCCTATGTTGCTTGCCCTCTTCCTCAAAAGTCAGAGGTGAGATTTTATTTTTATTGCAGGAATAATATAAACCTCCAATCAGATTTTCCTAAAAAATAAAAGGAAAGACTACCTACAAAACTATACTCAAGCAATTCTGAAACAGGTCAAATTTGCCTTACGGTGATTTCTAATTTAAATGAAATCTAAAAATTTTAAGTTGACTCCTTTTGCTTTTCCCATTTTCATGACATTTTGAAATAAAGACAGACTTCCAGAAAAGAATAATAAAATCAGCAAAGAAACATATCTTCACCTTTTCATTTTTTAATTTAAATTATGAATGAAAGTGAAAATAGAGATGAATCTCCATGAGCATTAGGAATGTCCTCCACCCATAATAGCAACTTCAGGGCATGTAGATAGCAGGAAGTCATGTAAATTGGCCTCCCTTCCTGAGAAGGAGCAGCTGCCTGAGAAGTCATCAGAGATGCCAATAAAATTCCTCTAAAGTCTCATAGTTCAGAGAACAGAGCCAAAGGTAAGGAAAGACAA
Source organism: Sciurus carolinensis (assembly GCF_902686445.1). Lineage (NCBI taxonomy): Eukaryota > Metazoa > Chordata > Mammalia > Rodentia > Sciuridae > Sciurus > Sciurus carolinensis. The sequence goes on from NC_062220.1 coordinate 100,729,916, forward strand.
AAAGGCATTTGGAGCCCTCTGCCACCTAGAAGTCATTAGAAGACCATGGGAGATTGGGGCGGAGGTGGGGAGTTAGAGCATTCATTAACCCCGAAAGGGGGCACTGTCTCCTGCCATAATTTGTTCCTGGGGCTTGGGTTGTGTTAAAAAGAAAAGTCAATTCCCAGGAGACCTAATGTCCATCTTTGGGTTTTTGCAAAAACAGTGAAAAAATATCATAATCAAAGTACTATGGAATTATAAATTGACTTCTGTGGGTTTGCTTATCTTTGTAAATTAATAAAAAGTATAGTAAATGCACCTTTATTTTTCTTTTCATTCTAGATTCAAAAATTTCAGCAACATGCTTATCAGCTTATCCTTTGGGATAACTTTAATTCATGTTTAACCATAAAAACCAATATATAAAGAAGAGCAAAGGGAGAGAAATAGTCAACTGTTTGCAAAGACAGTGAATACCAATAGTAGAAAGTTCTCCAGGAAACTGGAGAAACTTGCTGCCAGGAACAGGGGGAAAAATTTAGAGAATTTCTCACTATCAATTCTAAATGATTGAAGAGGATGTTTTTATCTCTGAAGCAAGTTTGAGAAGTTTAGGAGTAGGGATCATGGGAGTCTTCATAAAGAATAAAATATGTATGACTGGTTGAGGGATTGTAAACAATACAGGTGGAACATGATAGATGAGCTTTTGTAAAAATCACACAGGAAAGAGTAGATGCATGAAAAAATTCAAAGTTACATGGAAAAGATAAGGAGAAGAAAATAAAGAGGAAAAGTTAGGTTTTCCTAGTAGTTCCCTGTACTACAGCTGGCTGATCTATCTGAGCAGTGTCTTAAATGTTACTATCCCATTATATGATTCAACATTTCATTCTGCAGTAAAAGGAACAGAAGCAACTAATGTAGTCCAACTACAGACAGAATTCTCTGGACAACATCCTGAGCAGCAGAATCTTGGCAGTGGTGATCTGTATATTATGGATTAATGTCCTTGGCCTGCTCTTGATCAAGGGTGAGAAAGAGTTTAACCATAGATCATGTACCAAATAAATGTATTGAGAAATGCAAATTGAGTTGTAATTTCACCTTTCAATTCATGGTTGAGTTGGTAATAAATTAGTTACAAATATAAGTTTGGCAAAGATTTAAATGTATCATTATTTCAAGCATATTTTATTATTTTTCTGTAAATTATGTGCTATAATCCTTTATACCAGCAAAATTTATAATAAATTTGTGTTTATAACTTTACATAAATTCCATTTTTATATAATTTTATATAAATATAGTTTTATAAAATCTATAATAAACCTATGTGTTTATAATATATAATTTCTAATTTGGGGTATAATCATATGTAAGTATAATTTTACAAAACATATAATAAATCTATATGTGCATACATGTGCATACACACACACATAAACACATACACAAGCTTTTCTAGAGCCAATTATGAAGCAATTGCTTCTTGATAATTGATATGAATTGACTGAAACAGTATACAAAATTAATATAAAATTTCTTATGTTTTATTTTCTTTGATAAAATTGATTGCAGGATTGGATTTTTTAAATAGAAAAAGAGAGAATCATTAAAATTCATACACATACACACACACACACACACACACACACACACACCCCTGGAAAATATTCTTTCAACTTAAAAAATATTTGACAACTTACCTATTTTGCAGGTACAAAGCTGAGGTCATTTATTTTAAAATATGTGTATTTGTTAAAATTCCCTGTTGTCTTTACTTCATAAATCACATTCATTAATGCAAGATTTTGAAGACCTCTGTGACTTGATGTGAATAACTTGCCCAAGGTCACACAAGCAGGTAAGTGACAGAGTTGAGATTGAACCCCAGGTAGGACAGATATAGAATCTGACTCACTCTATGTAGATGCTGGATAGCTGCTGATCTGCCAAGAGTATTCATTTACAAGTGTTACCGTAGCTTTATTTTATAACAACAACTAACTTAAAGATATCATAAAACTCTCAATTCAGGATCACAATAAGTTACTACTTCTTACCTACTAAGAAGGCTGGGATAAAAAATATCAGAAAATAATAAGTTGGTGAGAATGTGGTAGTGAAGTTCAAATGTTTACACACAGTTGGTAGGAATGAAAAATGATGTTGCTGGTATGGAAGATAGTCTAACAGTAGCTCAAATGGTTAAACATAGGGCTATCATGGGTTCCAAAACTTCTCCTCATAGGTACCCATGAGAAATGAAAATGTATGTCAGCACAAATACTTATATATGAATGCTCATAAAAGCAATATTCATCATAGCTCAAAAGTGAAAAGGCATATGTCCCACAATTGTTTAAAGAAAGTCCAGGAAAAATATTAAAATATATATTAATATGGTATGAAATATACTAGTTCTATGTGATAAAAGCATTATAACTTTGATGAGGAACATAAAACAAGACTTGAAAAAAAGAAAAAAGTAATTTATATAAACAGAATTTTGTACTGAATATATGGATATGTGTTGGAGAATTCAATGCTACAAATAAATTAAATCATCACACTTAATTTTTAAATTTAAGTGAGAGTTCATAGAAATCCCATCTCTCTCCTTTTTGTGTTTATCAGTAGGCTTCTAAAGTTTACTTGAAATTTAAGATTGACTTATTCTACCACATGTAAGTTTCAATATTACTACTAAGTTTCAATATTTGTATAAACAAGGAGACAGATAATTTAACTGAATAGAAGAAACCAGGAACACAATTTTAAAACAAAATTTGCATATAAAATAATCGAGAGAAATAATTATTGAGTAAATTTATAACAGCTGGCAAAAGATAAAATTCAATTTCTCTCATATTTCATGTTGAAATAAATTTCGGATGGATTCAAAAAAATGTGAGCTACCTGAGGCTGATGGTATTTGTTCAGTGGTAGAGCATTTGCCCTGCATGTGCAAAGCACTAGGTTCTATTCCTAACACCATAAAAAATAAAAATTAAAAAAAAACTACCTAAAATATAAAGATATAAAAAAAATGAAATAATACAGGCAATATCAGTTAAGAAAGAGTATCTTGTATGACTATGTAACAGAAAATCCCAAATCCCATCATTATGTGTAACTATAATGCACCAATTTAAAAATTGGGGGAAAAAAAAACAATAAAAAAGAGTGTCTAATGAAGAAAAGCTAGAAAAGAAATCATGACTTAATCTGTTGTCATATACAAAAATCTTCTGTAGAAGTGGTCAACATTCATAGATGTCAAAATTTTATGACAGAGTGGTTGGGTAAGAGTTTTTGTGTTAGTCAGCTTTCTGTCACTGTGTCAAAATATCTGGGAATAACAGCTAAAAGGAGGATTTAGTTTGGCCCAGTCTCAGAAGATTTAGTTCATAGTCTCTTGGTCACATTGCTTTGGGCCTGTGGCAGCACAGTACATCATGGTGGGAGCATGTGGTGGAGGAGAACTGATCACTTGCATTCAGGAAGTAAAGAAGAATAAGAGACCCCAATATCCCTTGCAGGGGTTCCCTGCAGGTGACTGAACTTCCTCCCATCTCTTGAAAGCTTCACCACCTTCCAACAATGTCATAGGTAAGGAACCGAACCTTTTTAACACCTGACTTTGGGGGAAAACTCCAGATTCATTGTCTTTCCTAGAACTCAGAGTTGCAATCCTGTCCTTCCAAAACTTGGCATTTCATGTGTCTATCCTTACAGAAAATTCACAGCTTTTCTTCTATAAATTTATTAGTAGTCTCAGATCCAACAAGACATGTCTATTTATAGTCAAGGGGGGAAATATTTATTCTATTGACTCTGTCATTTAAACAAATTCAGTTATATCCACATTCTTTTATTCAATTTAATTTCTAAGTTTCTGGAGGACAGGGACCCTACAGCTTCTATGAGATTTGTGTAGACACTAAGTTAAACACATCAATTTTTAATAAAGACACCAAAACTTTATGATTATTAAACACTGGGCTACTCAGTATATAGTAGAAAACTGTGCACATTATCTGATTAATGACTTACCTTGGGTGCTGTATAAATATGCTCTTACAACCTTGTCCATATAGGCTTTGATAGCCATGATGAAAATCATGTTTCCAGACTATTTATACAAAATTAAGCTAATATTGCCAAAATTTTTTTTTAAAAAATCATTCTTAGTTGAAAAATGTATATCCTTTTATAGGAATCTACAATACTGAAGAGGTACAAAATAATTAGAATGTGCATTTCTCTTTTGTCCTACCACATTCTTGAAAAGAGAATATTTCAGGGCTAGATAAATTTTACATCAAAACTTGTATTGACGCTGTGAAGAAATGGCTTGTAGCAATCCCACATTTTGTTTGTTCATTTTTCTTCCTGGGATAAAAAGACTGGCAATTCTAGTATATTCACCATTTTGTTTATTTAAGTCATGTGCCTAGTTATTAAGCAATCTAAGGAAATTCTGAAGACTTACATATAGCTCAGAAGAACATCAACATATGATTTCTAAAGTCATCATTTTAAACCCTTTTGTGAGCACCAAAATACCCTGAAGAACCTTTTACAAAGAATTTCCTGGCACCCATTCTCAGCAATTAGAATTTTCATAGGTTTGACTTGAGCCAAAAATTATTATCTAAAAAATTTCAGTATTTACATAGATGATTCTGATAGGTCCTAAATGCTTTTAAATTATGTTAGAAAAATAAGTGTCTACGTAACAGTTTTCTATGTAACTTTGATACATCAAATTAATCCAATTCCATTACTATTTATGAAATATAGACTGCATATAAGTCACCTTTCTTTGACTGGGGGAATATTAGATACATTAAAAACCCCAAAACCAAAATAAATAAATAATGTTACACAAATGCATTGATAATTACACTCCAAGAGAGAATCTGGGAGGATCCACAAAAGATAGAAAAGGTGTTATCCTTATAATAACATTTGAAATGTGAAGGACAGAGAGGTCTTAATCCCACTAAGTCAAGAAAATCTTATTAAATAAAGAATATGTTGGAGAGAAAAGATGGCAAGCAGACCTAAATAGCAACCCTCAATCCCTCCACATCCCAGAAATGAAGTAGTGAAGAGCCATTCAGAGAGGTGAGTAACAAAGTAAAAACTCTAGAACTCAATATTGGATAGCTTAAGACTTGGAGGGACTTGGAATTTGGTGGCCAGAGTAGAAAATAAGGACAGAACTCCTTGACCTCAAAACCTGGGCAGAGTGGGGTATGGGGGAGGGGTAACAAAGAGAGAACGAGGGAAAGGAAATGCCCATTAGCCTACTTCTCAAACAATAATTGGGAAGAAAAGTAGACCAAGTTAAAATGGGACAGAAGCAGCAGACATGGAAGTAGATCACACAGTTTAGCACAAATTGTGAACTGAAAACTGTGCAGGGCAGCCATTTTGTAATCTACATCTAGGCAGCCTCTCTAGAGGAAATAAGTATAGCTTCTGCCCACCAACATATAGTACCCAATAAAACCTTAGGGAATACCTCTGAAATGGGCTTTCTCAGTAATCCATCTAGAAGAAACTTGGAGAGGAATTGCTACTAGCTAAAGGCTACAGAAACTCCTTTCCCCTTATTAAAGACAAGAAGAATGGGTTGGTGCTGACCTGAGCAAATCACTCCTGGGAGTGCTCACTCCAACCCAGTGCTCCCCACAGCTTCTGCAGGAGTTCAGGCCAAGATGCACAAACTGACACCCTACTCCTGTCATGATGATGGGTAAAAGTCTGGTGATCTGCAGTAACCGGGGGGGAGAGGGCTTTTGTGTCAGTCTGCCCACAGAATCTGCAGTCACAACACCCACAGTTGCAGTCACCAAGCTCTATGCTACTATAAAGAAGTGGGAACTGGTGTTCAGCATCCACAGTAGTCAGCAAAAGTCCTGAGCCCAGGACCCTGTGTCCTAAACTCAACAGCCAGCAGAACCCTCCAAGGATACAGACTCCCATCTCTGGGCTAATGAGCAGTGGTTGGTGAGAAACCATAGCAACCAGGGAAGCAGCTCCTGTGCCCTGGAACTCTAGGAGGGTTCACAGTTGCAAGTTTCAGAGATGTCAATTAACTCGGTTCTCACTCAGACCCACAGACCCACAGAAGGCAATTCCCAAGGATAACCCCAACAGCCAGCAGAACACTGGGAACTGCTAATATTGATCTCCCCTTAAAGAAAAGGTTTGGAAACCTATAGGGCCACAATAAGCCTATGGGGGAAATCTGCAATACCCCAGATCTGCACTGCTAGAGGGGAAGATACATGAACAACATGAAAAACAAGGGAAGAAAATGATCCAAACAAATCTAGATTCTATATTAATAGAATCCAATGGCAGTATGTTAGAAGAAATGTTAGAAAAGGACTTCAGATTATACATGATTAAGATGATTCGTGAAGCAAAGGATGAGATAAGAGAGCAAATGCAGGCAATGAATGATAATACCAATAAACTGAAAGAGCGAGTGCAGGAAGCAAAAGATCATTTCAACAAAGAGACAGAGATTCTAAAAAAAAAAAAAAAAACAGAAATCCTTGAAATGAAGGAAACAATAAACCAAATAAAAAACTCAATGGAAAGCATGACCAAAAGACTAGACCACTTTAAAGACAGAACCTCAGACAATGAACACAATCTTGAAAATAAAGTTGTCCAAACAGAGAAGATGGTAAGAAATCATAAACAGATGATTAATCCGAGAACTATGGGACATCATGAAAAGACCAAATTTAACAATTTTTGGGATTGAGGAGGGCACAGAGATACAAACCAAAGGAATGAACAACCTATTCAATGAAATAATATCAGAAAATTTCCCAAACCTGAAGAAATGGAAAATCAAATACATGAGGCTTACAGAACACCAGGTGCACAAAATCACAACAGATCCACACCCAAGGCACATTATAATAAAAATGCCTAACATTCAAAATAAAGATAGGATTTTGAAGGCCACGAGAGAAAAGCATCAGATTACATATAGGGGGAGACCAATACAGATAGCAGCCGACTTCTCAACCCAGACTCTAAAAGCTAGAAGGGCCTGGATCAACATATTTCAAGCTCTGAAAGAACATGGTTGCCAGCCAAGAATCCTATACCCAGCAAAACTAACCTTCAGATTTGAAGATGAAATAAAATCGTTCCATTATAAACAAAAGTTCAAAGAATTTACAAATAGAAAGCCTGTGCTACAGAATGTTCTCAACAAAATATTCCATGAGGAGGAAATGAAAAACAACAATGGAGGTCAGCAAAGGGAGGAACTACCTTAGAGAAAAACCACTCAAAGGAGAAACCAAGCCAACTTAAAAACCAAAAATAAGCCAAGTGACTGGGAATACAAATCATATCTCAATAATAACCCTGAACGTTAATGGCCTAAACTCATCAATCAAAAGACATAGACTGGCAGATTGGATTAAAAAGAAAGACCCAACAATATGCTGCCTGCAAGAGACTCATCTCATAGAAAAAGACATCCACAGACTACAGGTGAAAGGATGGGGAAAAAACTACAACACACATGGACTCAGTAAAACAGTGGGGGTTTCCATCCTTATATCAGATAAAGTGGACTTCAAGCCAAGGTTAGTCAGAAGGGATAAAGAAGGACATTTCATACTGCTTAAGGGAACCATAAATCAGGAAGACATAACGATAGTAAATATTTATGCCCCAAACAATGGTGCACCCCTGTACATCAAACAAATCCTTCTCAATTTCAGGAATCACATAGACCACAACACAATAATTCTGGGTGACTTTAACGCACTGCTGTAACCACTAGATAGATCTTCAAAACAAAAACCAAAGAAACCATAAAACTCAATAACACAATCAATAACCTAGACATAATAGATATATATAGAATATTCCATCCATCAATGGGCAGGTTCACTTTCTTCTCAGAAGCACATGGAACCTTCTCAAAAATAGACCATATGTTATGCCACAAAGCAGCCCTTAGGAGATGCAAAAAAATAGAGATAGTGCCTTGTGTTCTATCAGATCATAATGGACTGAGAATAGAAATCAATGACAAAATAAAAAACAGAAATTACTCCAACACCTGGAGACTAAATAATATGCTATTGAATGAAACATGGATAACAAAAAATATCAGGGAGGAGAGAAAAAAATTCTTAGAGGTCAATGAGAATGACAATACAACATATCAAAATCTCTGGGACACTATGAAAGTGGTACTAAGAAGAAAATTCATTGCATGGAGCGCATTCCAGAAAAGGATGAAAAGTCAACAACTAAATGACCTAACATTACAGCTCAAAGCCCTAGAAAAAGAAGAACAGAATAACAGCAAAAGTTGTAAAAGACAGGAAATGATTAAAATCAGAGCTGAAATCAATGAAATTGAAACAAAAGAAACAATTCAAAAAATTGACAAAACAAAAAGTTGGTTCTTTGAGAAAGTAAACAAAATAGACAAACCCTTAGCCACACTAACAAAGAGAAGGAGAGAGAAAACTCAAATTACTAAAATTCGTGATGAAAAAGGAAATATCACGACAGACACTATGGAGATACAGAACATAATGAGAAGCTACTTTGAAAATCTGTATTCCAACAAAATAGAAATTACCAAAGACATTGACAAATTTCTAGAGACATATGCTCCTCCCAAACTGAACCAGGAGGACATACACAATTTAAACAGATCAATATCAAGCAATGAAATAGAAGAAGACATTCAAAATCTACCATCCAAAAAAAGCCCAGGACCAGATGAATTCTCAGCCAAGTTCTACAAGACCTTCAAAGAAGAACTCATTCCAATACTTCTCAAAGTATTCCAGGAAGTAGAAAAGGAGGGTACCCTACCGAACTCATTCTATGAAGCTAATATCACCCTCATACCCAAACAGGCAAAGACACATCAAGGAAAGAAAATTTTAGACCAATGTCCTTGATGAATATAGATGCAAAGATCCTTAACAAAATATTGGCAAGCCGTATCCAAAAACATATTAAGAAAATCGTACACCAGATCAAGTGAGGTTCATCCCTGGAATGCAAGGATGGTTTAACATCCGTAAATCAATAAATGTAATCCATCATGTCAATAGACTTAAGGATAATAATCATATGGTTATTTCAATTGATGCAGAAAAAGTGTTCAACAAAATACAACACCCCTTCATGCTCAAAACACTAGAAAAAATAAGGATAGTAGGAACATACCTGAACATTGTAAAGGCTATTTATGCTAAGCCCATGGCCAACAACATTCTTAATGGAGAAAAACTGAAATCATTCCCTTTAAAAACGGGAACAAGACAGGGATGTCCTCTTTCACCACTTCTATTCAACATTGTCTCGAAACTCTAGCCAGAGCAATTAGGCAGACTAAAGAATTTAAAGGGATACAAATAGGAAAAGAGGAACTTAAGCTGTCACTATTTGTGGATGACATGATTCTATATTTAGAGGATCCAAAATCTCCTCCAGAAAACTTCTAGACCTCATCAATGAATTCAGCAAAATAGCAGGCTATAAAATCAACAAGCATAAATCTAAAGCATTTTTATATGCAAGCAATGAAACAGCTGAAAGGGAAATGAGGAAACAACTCCCTTGCAATAGCCTCAAAAAGAATAAAATACTTGGGAATAAATCTACCCAAAGAGGTAAAAGATTTCTACAATGAAAACTACAAAATATTGAAGAAAGAAATTGAAGAGGACCTTAGAAGATGGAAAGATCTCCCATGTTCTTTGATAGGTAGAATTAATATTGTCAAAATGGCCATACTACCAAAAGTGCTATACAGATTCAAAATAATTCCAATTAAAATCCCAATGACGTACCTTACAGAAAGAGAGCAAGCAATTATGAAATTCATCTGGAAGAATAAGAAACCCAGAATAGCTAGAGTAATCCTTAGCAGGAAGAAAGAAACAGGGGGTATCACAATACCAGAACTTCAACTCTACTACAAAGCAATAGTAACAAAAACGGCATGGTATTGGCACCAAAATAGACAGGTAGATCAATGGTACAGAATAGAGGACACGGACACAAACCCAAATAAATACAATTTTCTCATACTAGACAAAGATGCCAAAAATATGCAATGGAGAAAAGATAGCCTCTTTAACAAATGGTGCTGGGAAAACTGGAAATCCATATGCAACAGAATGAAACTAAACCCCTATCTCTCACCCTGCACAAAAATCAACTCACAATGGATCAAGGACCTTGAAATCAGACCAGAGACCCTGCATCTTATAGAAGAAAAAGTAGGTCCAAATCTTCAACTTGTTGGCTTAGGATCAGACTTCCTTAACAGGACTCCCATAACACAAGAAATAAAAGCAAGAATCAATAACTGGGATAGATTCAAACTAAATAGCTTTCTCTCAGCAAAGGAAACTATCAGCAATGTGAAGAGAGAGCCTACAGAGTGGGAGAAAATCTTTGCCACTCATAATTCAGATACAGCACTAATTTCCAGAATCTATAAAGAACTCAAAAAACTCTACACCAAGAATACAAATAACCCAATTGACAAATGGGCTAAGGATATGAATAGACGCTTCACAGAAGAAGATCTACAAGCAATCAACAAACATATGAAAAAATGTTCACCATCTTTAGTAATAAGAGAAATGCAAATCAAAACTACACTAAGATTCCATCTCATCCCAATTAGAATGGCGATTATCAAGAATACAAGCAACAATAGGTGTTGGAGAAGATGTGGGGAAAAAGGTACACTCATACATTGCTGGTGGGGCTGAAAATTAGTGCAGCCACTCTGGAAAGCAGTGTGGAGATTCCTTAGAAAACTTGGAATGGACCCACCATTTGACCCAGCTACGTGACTCCTTGGCCTATACCCAAAGGACTTAAAATCAGCATACTACAGACATACAGCCACATCTATGTTCATAGCTGCTCAATTCACAATAGTCAGACTGTGGAAGCAACCTAGATGTCCTTCAATTGATGAATGGATAAAGAAACTGTGGTGTATATATATACAATGGAATATTACTCAGCTATGAAGAATAATAAAATTATGGCATTTACAGGCAAATGGATGAAATTGGAGAATATCATGCTAAGTGAGATAAACCAATCTCAAAAATCCAAAAGACAAATGATCTCCCATAAGCAGATGATGACACATAATGGAGGGTGAGAGGGGGGCAAGAATGGAGGAAGGAGGGACTGTATAGAGGGAGTAGTGGGGTGGGAGGGGTGGGAGGGAAGGAAAAAATAACAGAATGAATCAAACATCATTACCCTATGTAAATGTATGATTATGCAAATGATATGCTGTTACTCCATGTACAAACAGAAACAACATGTATCCCATTTGTTTACAATAAAAATAAATTTTAAAAAATGTGATAAGAATAATTTTAAGGAGGAAAAGTTCTTTTGAGGGCTTATGGTTTCAGAAGTCTTAGTCCATAGTTGGGTGACACACTTCCTCAGGGCCTGTGGTGAGGCAGACAATTATGGCAAAAGTGTGTGGTGGAGGAAAGCAGCTGAGGACATGGCCCCAGGAAGAAGAGAGAAAGTTCCCAACAAGGACAACATATAAACCCAAAATGCACACTCCCAGAGTCCCATCTCCTCCAGTAACACCTGCCTGCCTAGAATTACCACCAATTTAATTCCTATCAGGGAGTTAATGCACTAATTAGGCTAAATCTCTTATTGTCCATCATCTCTAAACATTCTTACATTGTCTCACAAGTGAGATTTTGGGGGACACCTAGCATTTAAATCATAACAAGTCCTCACAGTACCTCACCTCAAATTATACTACAAACTATAGGAATAAAAACAGCATGGCATTGGTATAAAAATAATGGAGGAACTTTAGATTACATAGAGGGAAATGAGAGGGAGAGGGGAATGAAAGGTGGTGGAATGAGACAGACATCAGTACCCTATGTACATATATGATCACACAAATGGTAAGAATCTGCATTGTGCACAACTATAGAAATGAAAAGATGTACCCCATGTGTGTACAAAAAATCAAAATACAATCTGTAAAAATAAAAAAAATAATTTTTAAAATAAAATAAATGTTAACTGGATATCCATATGTACTAGAATAAAACTGGATCACTATCTTTCACTCTGCACGAAAGTCAAATCAAAGTAAATCAAAGATCTAAGAATTAGACCAGAGACTTTGTAACTGCTAGAAGAAAACATAAGCTCAACACTCCAATATATTGGCACAGGGCACTGACTACCTAAAGAAAACTCCCAAAACTCAATAAATAAAATGAAGAGTAAGTGGGATGACATCAAATTTAAAATTTTCTGCACTGCAAAGGAAACAAAGCATGAAGAGAGAGCTGACAGAATGGGAGAAATTCTTTGCCAGCTACTCACCAACATGGGATTAATATCCAGAATATACAAGGAACTCGAAAAACTTAACACCAAAATAACAACAATAACAAAAACCAAAAATTGCAATCAAGAAATAGGACAGGCCATTGCTGAGACAGCCTGCCCCTCCACGGAGGACAGAGGCCCGTAGCTGAGCATGCTCGCCTATCCCCCTACTGCTGAGGGACACTGCACCTGCCTCTGTGCTGACTCAGCACACCCTCACTGGGACTCCTCAGCTTCTTTGGAAGCTGGTGCAGAAATTTCAAATTATTCCTGAGGGCATGGCCATCATCATTGGAAGGGCAGTTCCCTTCCTGAGACACCTACAGGAGACTGGAGGCCCTTGACAGGTACCTTTATTTACTCACTTACATCCTACACCCTTCCCCATCCTCTTGTTCACAACTAGAAATACTGTAAGTAGTAATCGAACTGATCCTGTTTATTTTAATAATGTTAAAGTCTTTGTAGGGGCTATCTGGTTCAGGGCTACATTTTCTCTGTATTGGGTGCTACTGGTATTGATCTATCCTTCAAAGGAGAGGTAGTGGAAAACTGCAGGGTCATAAGAAGCCTGCAAGGGGGGAACTTCAGTATCTCTGATCTTCACTGCTAGAGGGGAATATATAGAAACAATATGAAAAAAAAATGGAAAGAAAGTGTCCCTAACAAACCAAGATGCTATTGTGATAGAATCTTATGACAGCATGGCAGTAGAAATGACTGAAAAAGAGTTTAGAATCTGCATACTTAAAATGATTGGTGAAGCAAAAGAGGAGATAAGAGAGCAAATGCAGTCAATGCATGATCACTCCAATAAACAGTTAAAAGAGCAAATGCAGGAAGTAAAAGAACACTTCAATAAAGAGATAGAGATTCTGAAAAAAAAAAAAAACAGAAATACTTGAAATGAAAGAAATGATAAACCAAATTAAAAATTCAATAGAAAGCATCACCAACAGAATAGACCTCGTGGAAGACAGAATCTCAGACAATGAAGACAAAATATTTAATCTTGAAAATAAAGCTGAACAAACTGAGAAGATGTAAAGAAGTCATGAACGGAACCTCCAAGAATTATGGGACATCATGAAAAGACTGAATTTAAGAATTACTGGGATTGAGGAAGGCACAGAAATACAAACCAAAGGCATGAGCAACCTGTTCAATGAAATAATATCAGAAAATTTCCCAAACCTGAAAAATGAAATGGAAAATCAAATACATGAGGCTTACAGAACACCAGGTGCACAAAATTACAACAAATCCACACCAAGACACATTATAATGAAAATGCCTCACATACAAAATAAAGATAGGATTTTAAAGGCTCTGAAAGAAAAGCGTCAGATTATATATAAGGGGAAACCAATGCAGATATCAGCAGTTTTCTCAGCCCAGAATCAAAACACAAGAAGGGCCCGGAACAATATATTTCAAGATCCGAAAGAATATGGATGTCAACCAAGAATCCTATACCCAGCAAAACTAACCTTCAGATTTGATGATGAAATAAAATCTTTCCACAAAAAACAAAAGTTAAAGGAATTTACAAATAGAAAGCCTGCCCTACATAACATTCTCAGCAAAATATTTTGTGAGGAGGAAGTGAAAAGCAACAATACAAATCAGCATAGGGAGAAACTGCCCTAAAGGAAAAGCCAATCAAAGGGCAAATAAAAAATCAAAAATAAGCCAAAATGACCAGGCATACAAATCATATCTCAATAATAACCCTGAATGTCAATGGTCTAAACTCAATAATCCAAAGACATAGACTGGCAGATTGGATTAAAAAGAAAGACCCAACAATATGCTGCCTTCAAGAGGCTCATCTCATAGAAAAAGACATCCACAGACTAAAGGTGAAAGGATGGGGAAAAACATACCATGCACATGAACCCAGTAAAAAAGCAGGGGTCTCCTTTCTCATATCAGATAAAGTGGACTTCAAACCTAAATTAGTCAGAAGGAATAAAGAAGGACATTTCATACTGCTTAAGGGAAGCCTAAAACAGCAAGATATAACAATTTTAAATATTATGTGCCAAACAATGGAGCATCTATGTATATTAAACAAACCCTTCTCAATTTTAAGAATCAAATAGACCAAAACACAAATAATAGTGGGGGACTTTAACACACCACTCTCACCATTGGATAGATCCTCCAAACAAAAACTGAACAAAGCTATAGAACTAAATAATACAATCAATGATACAGACTTAATGGATATTTATAGAGTATTTTATCCATCATCAAGCAAATATACTTTCTTCTCAGCAGCTCATGGATCCTTCTCCAAAATAGACCTATGCTATGCCACAAAGAAGCCATTAGTAAATACAAAAAAATAGAGATCCTACCCTGTATCCTATCAGACCATAATGGAATGCAATTAGAAATGAACAATAAAATAACAAACAAAAACTACTCATACACCTGGAGACTAAATAATATGCTATTTAATGATGCAATGATAACAGAAGACATCAGGGAAGAAATAAATAATTCTTAGAGGTAAATGAGAACAACGACAGAACATATCAAAATCTCTGGTACACTATGAAAGCAGTACTAAGAGGAAAGTTTATTGCACTGATCTCATACATTAAAAAAATAAAAAGTCAACAACTAAATGACCTAACATTACATCTTGAAGCCCTAGAAAAAGAAGAACAGATCAACACCAAAAATAGTAGAAGACAGGAAATAATTAAAATCAGAGCTGAAATCAATGAAATTGAAATGAAAAACAAATAAAAAAATTGATAAAACAAAAAAGTTGGTTCTTTGAAAAATAAACAAAATTGACAAACCCCTAGCCACACTAACGAAGAGAAGGAGAGAGAAAACTCAAATTACTAGAATTCATGATGAGAAAGGAAAGATCACCACAGACACCATTGAAATATATAACATAATTAGAAGTTACTTTGAAAATCTATACTCCAAAACAGAAAATATTGAAGACATTGACAAATTTTTAGAGACATATGATCTTCCCAAACTGAATCAAAAAGATATACATGATCTAAACAGATCAATTTCAAGCACCAAAATAGAAGAAGTCATCAAAAGCCTACCAACCAAGAAAAGCCCAGGACCAGATGGATTCTCAGCTAAATTCTACAAGATCTTTAAAGAAGAACTGATACCAATACTCCTCAAAGTATTCCAGGAAATAGAAAAAGAGGGAATCCTTCCTTTCATTCTATGAGGCTAGTATCACTGTAATACCAAAACCAGACAAAGACATATCAAGGAAAGAAAACTTTAGACCAATATCCTTGATGAACATAGATGCAAAAATCCTTAACAAACTACTGGCAAATTGCATACAAAAATATATTTAAAAGATAGTGCACCATGATCAAGTGGGGTTTATCCAGGGATGCATGGTTGGTTCAACATCCAGAAATCAATAAATGTAATTCATCACATCAATAGACTTAAAGTTAAGAATCACATGATTATTTCAATAGATTCTGAGAAAGTGTTTGATAAAATACAGCACCCTAGAAAAAATAGGAATAGTAGGAACATACCTCAACATTGTAAAGGCTATCTATGCTAGGCCCACAGTCAACATCATTCTTAATGGAGAAAAACTGAAAGCATTCCCTCTAAAAACTGGAACAAGACAGGGATGCCCTCTTTCACTACTTTTATTTAACATCATCCTTGAAACACTTGCCAGAGAAATTAGACAGACCAAAGAAATTAAAGGGATACAAATAGGAAAAGAAGAACTAAAGCTGTCACTATTTGCTGATGACATGATCCTATATTTAGAAGATCCAAAAATTCCACTAGAAAACCTCTAGAACTAATAAATGAATTCAGCGAAGTAGCAGGATATATAAAATCAATACGCGTAAATCTAATGCATTTCTATTCATAAGTGATGGATCCTCTGAAAGATAAATTAGGAAAACCACTCCATTCACAGTAGCCTCAAAAAAAGAAAAATACTTGGGAATTAATCTAACAAAAGAGGTGAAAGACCTCTACAATGAAAACTACAGAACATTAAAGTAAGAAATTGAAGAAAACCTTCAAAGATGGAAAGATCTCCCATGTTCTTGGATAGGCAGAATTAACATTGTCAAAATGGTCATTCTACCAAAGGCGCTATACAGACTTAATGCAATTCCAATTAAAATCCCAATGACATTCCTCAAAGAAATAGAGACAGCAATCTTGAACTTCATCTGGAAGAACAAGAGACCTCGAATAGCCAAAACAATCCTGAGTAGAAAAAGTGAAACAGGAGGTATCACAATATTGTACATTAAACTATACTACAGAGCAATAGTAACAAAAACAGCATGGTATTTGCACCAAAATAGACAGGCAGGCCAATGGTACAGAATAGAAGACACAGAGACAAAACCACATAAATACAATCACCTCATACTAGACAAAGGAGCCAAAAACATACAATGGAGAAAAGATAGCTTGTTCAACAAATGGTGTTGGCAAAACTGGAAATTCATATGCAGTAAAATGAAATTAAACCTCTATCTCTCACTCTGCACAAACCTCAACTCAAAATGAATCAAAGACATAGGAATTAGACTAGAGATCCTGCACCAAATAGAAGAAAAAGTAGGCCCCAAACTTCATCACGTTGGCTTAGGATCAGACTTCCTCAACAAGACTCCCAAAGCACAAAAAATCAAAGCAAGAATCAATAAATGGGATGGACTCAAACTAAAAGACTTTTTCTCAGCAAAGGATATAATCAAGAATGTGAAGACAGAGCCTACAGAGTGGGAGAAAATCTTTACCACACGCACTTCAGATAGAGCACTTATCTACAAAATTTATAATGAACTTACAAAACTTTACACCAAAAATACAAAGAACCCGGGAGCTCTTCGGTCATCTGCGATCCAGGAGCCATCTTGGGACTGCAGCGTGGCGGAGCCTATGGAAACTGAAACCCAGATTTGTGAGGTACTGGAAAACTTCAGGGAGAATATAAATCTACAGGGTAGAAACTCTACTACCTCAGATCCCCACAGCTAAATGGGAAGACACACAAACAAAATGAAAAAAAAGGGGGGAGGGGAATAAAGCTCTCCAAACCAGGATGCCCCAATTATAGACTCCATTGACAAACCAGTGAAGAAATGTCAGAGAAGGAACTCATAATATACTTAGTAAAACTGATTCATGACTTTAAGGAGGATATAAAGAGTGAAATCAGAGCTATGTTTCAGAAGAGGGAAGATATCTTAAAGAAAGAGATAAAGATCCTGAGAAGAAATCTAGAAGAAATCTTTGAAATGAAGGAATCAATAAACCAAAATAAAAATTCAATGGAAAGTAGCAACAACAGAGGAGACCACTTGGAAGACAGAACTTCAGGCAATGAAGACAAAATATATAATTTTGAAAATAAAGGTGACCACACAGAGAAGATGATAAATTGCGTGACGTTCCCTCACCCAACACAATGCCTGAACAGCAGCTGCTGAAGCCAACTGAGTGAAGCTACTGTGACTACTTCTGATAAGAATGACCCCCAAGGCAATGGCACCTTGGCGGAGTTCGAACTGCTGCTCCAAAAGCAACTGAAGGGCAAACAAATGCAGAAAGAAATATCTGAATTCATCCGAGAGAGGATAAAGATTGAAGAAGAATATGCAAAGAACTTGGCTAAGCTCTCTCAGAACTGGAGGGCTGCACAGGAGGAGGAAGGTTCCCTGGGAGAAGCGTGGGCTCTGGTGAAGAAGAGCCTGGCAGATGAAGCAGACGTTCATCTCAAGTTCTCCGCCAAGCTTCACAGCGAGGTAGAGAAGCCCCTAATGAACTTTCATGAGAACTTCAAGAAAGACATGAAAAAGTGTGACCACCACATCGCTGACCTCCGCAAGCAACTCGCCAGCCGCTACGCATCGGTGGAGAAGGCCTGGAAAGCCCTCACAGAGCGGCAGAGAGACCTGGAGATGAAGACCCAGCAGCTGGAGATCAGGCTGAGCAACAAGACGGAGGAGGACATCAAGAATGGAGGGCAAATGCCTGTTTTCGGAACAAATCTCCAGGCCTGCTGGGGAGGTCTGATCACGGCAGCCCTGGGCCCTCCGGATGGATGTCCCCGGGGCTGTGGGATGACACCTGATTCCCGCCCTGGAGTTTGCGGTTGGCTTGGGACAAGGGTCAGGCTGATCAGGGCTGCAAACTCCATGCGCCCTTGGGCCAGTCAGACTACCTCTCTGCCTCCTCTCCTCCTGTAAAATGGCCACAGTGACTTTGTAGAGGTGTGGCATTTAATTGATGGGCTTCACTCTTTAGCACATTGTAGGTGCCTCACACTGTCATGGGACAAATGTGACAATAGTAAAAAATAAAATATAAAGCCAGGCGCGATGTGGCATGCCTGTAATCCCGGCAGTTTGGGAGGCTGAGGCAGGAGGATCGTGAGAAAAAAAAAAAAAAAAAAAAGGCACAGAGGAAGTCCACACAGGCTGGTGATGACCTCATGCGGCTGTGTGGACCTCTACAACCAGGCCCAGTCCAAGTGGTTTGAAGAGATGGTGACCACCACTTTGGAGCTGGAGTGGCTGGAAGTGGAGAGGGTGGAGATGATCCGGCAACATTTGTGCCAGTACACACAGCTGCGGCACGAGTCGGACATGTTCAACCAAAGCACAGTTGAGCCTGTGGGCCAACTGCTTGGAAAAGTGGACCCAGCCAAAGACAGAGAGCTGTGGGTCAGAGAGCACAAAACGGGCAACATTCGCCCTGTAGACATGGAGATCTAGACATGCCTTTGTGGCCCGGGGGGTCCTGCCCAGGAGAGGGGCTGGGTGTCCCAGGGAGAGGAGATGGTGTCTCCTGCTGGGTGAAGCTGCCCTCCCACCCACTCTCCTGTCCACTGAGGAGAAAGGAGAGAGCTGGCAATTCCAGAAGGGTGATCTGGATGGCCCAGCTGGGGGATCCCAAATATTCCCAGGCCAAGAAGACAGACCTGCAAACCTGCCCTGTCTCCAAGATTGAAGCCCCCAAACCCCATGCCATGCTTGTTGCTCTGAGAACAAACTGAGGCTGGAAAAAAAAAATACAAAGAGCCCAATCAATAAATGGGCCAAGGAACTGGAAATACACTTTACAGAAGTAGACATACAGGCAATTAATAAATATATGAAAAAGTGTTCAACATCTCTAGTAATTAGAGAAATGCAAATTAAAACAACTCTAAGATTTCATCTTACTCCAATTAGAATGGCTATTATCAAGAACACAGACAATAATAGATGTTGGCATGGATGTGGGGAAAAAGGTACACTTTTACATTGCTGATGAAATTGCAAAATGGTGCAACCACTCTGGAAAGCAGTATGGAGAATCCTCAGAAAACTTGGAATGGACCCACCTTTTGATCCAGTTATCCCACTCCTCGGCTTATACCCGAAGTACTTAAAATCAGCATACTACAGTGATGCAGCCACATCAGTGTTTATAGCAGCTCAGTTCACAATAGCTAGATTGTGGAACCAACCTAGATGCCCAGATGAATGGATAAAGAAACTGTGGTATATATATATGAAGTGGAATGCTATTCAGTCATAAAGAATAATAATATTATGGCATTTGCAAATAAAGGGATGAAATTGGAGAATATCATACTAAGTGAAATAAGCCAAGCCCAAAAAACCAAAGGCCGAATGTTTTCCCTGATAAGTGGAGAATGATATATAATGGGGGTAGGGGGGTGGGGAGGTTGGGAGTGAGAGAAGAATGGGGGAACTTTAGATTATGTAGAAGGAAATGAGAGGGAGGGGGGTATGAAAAATGGTGGAATGAGACAGACATCATTACCCTATGTACATGTATAATTACACACATGGTATAAATCTACATTATGTACAACCATAGAAATGAAATGATGTACTCCATTTGTGTACAATGAATCAAAATGCAGTCTGTAAAAAATTAAAAGATAAATAAAAAAAGAAATAGGGCAAAGAACAGACTTTTGTCAAAAGAAGAAATATGAATGGCTAACATATATGAAAAAATGTTCCATATCCCTAGCAATCCGGGAAATGTGAATCAAGACTACATTGAGATTGCATCTCACTCTAGTTAGAATGGCAATCATCAAGAATACTAATAATGCTGGGCATGGTGGAGCATGCCTGTAATCCCAGGAACTCAGGAGCTTGGGGCAGGAGGATTTCAAGTTCAAGGCCAGCCTCAGCAATTTAGCAAGGCTCTGAATAACTTAGCAAGACCCTGTGTCAAAATAAAAATGAAAAGAGCTGGGGACATGTCAAAGTGGTAAAACACCCTGGGTTTAATTTCCACTATGAAAAGAAAAGAGAGAAAAGAAAAGAAAAAAATACTACTAATAATAAATGCTGGTGAGGATGTGAGGAAAAAGTTACACTCATACATTTTTGGTGGGACTGCAAATTAGTATAACCACTTTGGAAAGTGGTATGGAGGTTCCTCAAAAAATCTAGGAATGGAAGCACCATATGACCCAGATGTCACACTCCTTGGTATCTATTCAAAAGAAAGAAACTCTATTTACCATATACGATATCACTATACTATAGTGATAGAGTCATATCCATATTTATAGCAGCACAGTTCACTATAGCAAGTTAGGGAACTGGTACAGGTGCCTGTCAACAGATGAATGAACAAAGAAAGTTTGTAAAGTGCTCACAATGGAGATTTTTTACTCAGCCATAAGGAAGAATGAAATCATGGTATTTGGTGGTGAATGGATGGACCTGGAGAGCATCATGCCAAGTGAGGTAAGACAGATTCAGAAAGTCAGGGTCAAATGTTTTCTCTCATATGTGGAAGCAAGAGCAAAATAAGAAAAAAGGTGGGAAATGTCATGGAAGTAGAAGGGCTATCAGTGGAGTAGAGGGAGGTGAGGGAGGCAGGAGGGATGAAAAGAGGAATGAACTGCAGAATGAAATTGACCAAATTATGCTGTGTTCATATATGAATATACCACAGTGAGGTTCACTGTTATGAATATCTATAAAGCACCAATTAAAAATAAATAAATAAATAAATAAATAAATAGAAGGAAGACCCATAAGGTAGAAGAAAGAGAATGGGGGAGAGATGAGAAGAGGGAAAGAGGAAATACAGAGACTGAAATAGAACAGATTATATTCCATTTGTATATAATTCTATCAAAAAAATGGCCAGGTGTGGTGGCATATGCTTGTAATCCTATTGGTTCCAGAGGCTGAGGCAGGAGGATCGCAAGTTCAAAGCCAGCCTCAGCAAAAGCGAGGCACTAAGCAACTCAGTGAGACCCTATTTCTATATAAAAGACAAATTAGGGCTGGGGATGTGGCTCAGTGGTCAAATGCCCCTGAGTTTGATCCCCCATACCAAACCAAACCAAATAATACAAAAAAATGTTTAAAGAAAAAATTTTAAAAGAATATCTGTTCCTTAACAGGACTCCCATAGCACAAGAAATAAAAGCAAGAATAAACAACTGGGATAGATTCAAACTAAAAAGCTTTCTCTCAGCAAAGGAAACTATCAGAAATGTGAAGAGAGAGCCTACAGAGTGGGAGAATATCTTTGCCAACCATACCTCAGATAGAGCGCTAATTTCCAGAATCTATAAAGAACTCAAAAAACTCTACACCAAGAATGCAAATAATCCAATCAACAAATGGGCTAAGGAAATGAACAGACACTTCACAGAAGAAGATGTACAAGTAATCACCAGATATATGAAAAAATGTTCAACATCCCTAGTAATAAGGGAAATGCAAATCAAAACTACCCTAAGATTTCATCTCACGCCAATTAGAATGGCGATTATCAAGAATACAAGCAACAATAGGTGTTGGCGAGGATGTGGTGAAAAAGGAACACTCATACATTGCTGGTGGGGTTGCAAATTAGTGCAACCACTCTGGAAAGCAGTGTGGAGATTCCTCAGAAAGCTTGGAATGGAAACACCATTTGACCCAGCTATCCCACTCCTTGGCCTATACCCAAAGGACTTAAAATCAGCATACTACAGAGATACAGCCACATCAATGTTCATTGCTGCTCAATTCACCATAGCCAGATTGTGGAACCAACCTAGATGTCCTTCAGTTGATGAATGGATAAAGAAACTGTGGCATATTTATACAATGGAATATTACTCCGCAATGAAGAATGATAAAATTATGGCATTTGTAGGCAAATGGTCGAAATTGGAGAATATCATGCTAAGTGAGATAAGCCAATCTCAAAAAACTAAAGGACGAATGATCTCGCTGATAAGCGGATGAGGACATATAATGGGGGGTGGGAGGGGCTAGCATTAGGTTTAGGGTTAGGTTTAGAGTTAGGCTAAGGAGAGCAGTAAGAATGAAGGAAAGAAGGACTGTGTAGAGGGAAAAGAGGGGTGGGAGGGGTGGGAGGGGTGGGAGGGGTGGGGGGGAGGGGAAAAATATAATAAACATCATTACCCTATGTAAACGTAAAAAAAAATAAATAAAAAAAAAAAAAAAAAAAAAAAAAAAAAAAAAAAGAATATCTGCAGTAGACATTGAGGGACAGACGGGAATTTGACAAGCTGCAGCTGAAGACAGGGCAAGGTAGGGCATGGTAGCAGCAGGTCATGGAAAAATATGGGACAAAATGGGATGGAGCTAAGTAGAAAAAACAAGCTTGAAGGTTCTTTGGAGAAATTAATTCCATAGGCAAAAACAGTTCAAGGAAAAGAGAAAAAATTCCTTCCTTCCCATAGAACTTAATAAGCACTCATTTTCAAAGAAAACTCAAAAGTAGTGATAAATAAAATAAAAGAGATAGTAAAAACAATAGAATGAAATGAAAAAAAGAGGAGATTGCACAGTTAAAGAAATAAAATGGGGCATGAAACAACAATATTGTAAACATACTCTGTAAACTATAATAATCAGACTACCATAGCTGAAATTTAGTTATTAAAATAAGGTTTGAGATGCAAGGGTTAGTACAGAAGGGAAATATAAAAAATTAAGTCATTCAGATAAGTGATGCCACGTTTTTGTTATATCAAATGTGCCATAGATTTTAAGACATACCATTATTTTATGTACCACTCAAAAAGGAAAAATATGTTGACAAGTTATACTATGGCCCAATGCTGTCTTTTTTTTTTTTTCTTCCTTAGAATTTTTGTTTTTACCAAAGGAACTTATTTAGTCTTATACAGGGGGTTATTTTTTTGTAGCATAGCATTCTGGTGCATACAAAAAGAATACTATATACATGATAAATTAGTTGAAACATTCCTAGTTCTTTACTTTGTGCCCAAATGTTCTGTATCATTCTTTAGTTCAGAGTCATTGATATTTGTGCTTTTGTGATTAAATATCTCAGTAACACAGAACAAACACAGCATCACCAAATTGGGGGCACATATAGTTTGGTAAGAAAATATTACATCTTGTCATTCCACCCTTGATGTGTATTTGTTTCAAAGATAAACCAATATACAAGTGACTGATGTCTCTGAATAAACAATTCAAAGGGTGGACTTTGAAGGTGTATTCAAAACTTTAAGGAAGAAATATGCATGAAATAAGATACACTCTGTTCCAGAAAAGAGTATAGAATACCTGTATGGGAGAAATGCTGTTAACATTTTGATCAAGTTTTCATATTTCAAAAATTAGCTGTGTAGTATATGATTTAAGCACATCAGGCTGAAACTCCTACTACCAGAGTTCAGATTATAGTCTTTTTAATTACCATACATTTCCTCCAAGGCAATCTATGCCATCTCTCTGAGGGTCAAAATAGTACACACCTCATTGGATTGTCTCAAAGATCACACCACTGTCAATCAATGTGTTCCATAACTGTGAGATATTATCAGAGTGAAAAACAGTCACTCAGAATTCTGCTATGGATGGCATGAAATAACAGGGACTCAATTTACCCACCAATCCAAAATTTACCTGCTTGAAACTTTAAAAAATGGACCAAACCTTGAAAGAAACGCTTTCAAGATTTATCAAGGCCACAAACCACAGGGATCTCTAGGAAATAGAAGGGAACTCCACAAGTCCTCTGCGTGCCCCCATTTTCCTGTCTGGTGAGCGACTACGGGATACAGTGCTTGTGGAGGGACCCCAGACAGAGTCCACCAGTTTCCCAGAGTTGAGCTGATGGAGACAGGTGCCTGGGGAGGCCCAGGTATCCAAATTCCACAGGACAAAGTACTGGAGAAGATGGCTGCAAAGCCAGCCAGCTCTGAAGATTTACATGGATCCCCTCGGGTCTTTATCTGAGCAAGGATCAGCACAGGCCTGTGAGGAAGCTGTCACCAACCAGGGAGAGAAACACCTGAAAGAATCAGAGGAAATGATTTCTGGTTTTGCACAGAGTCAGAAATTATTCCTGTCCCAGAGAGTCAAACTGGAAAACCTCTTGATTCCTGAGGCATGAATGCCTCCAATGTAACTTCTATGATCAACTCTAGACTCTGTTGCCCATTCCAGCCTAGCAAGGTTTAGAAGCAAAATCCAAAGCCTTGGATCTCTTCTAATCAAATCCTTTGTCTATTTTTTTTTCAGTTGGGTTTTGTTTTCTATTACTGAGTTTTTTTAAAAAATTTTAAATTTGTTCTGATTAGTTGTACATCACAGTAGAATGCATTTATACATTTTGATAAATCATACATAAGTGGAGCGTAATTTCTCATTTTTCTGATTGTACATATTGTAGGATCACATTGGTCATGCAGTCATATGTGTACATGAGGTAATAATGTCTGTTTCGCTCTACCATTATTACTGAGTTTTAAGAGTCCTTCAGATATTCTTAATACAAGACATAATATGTGGTTTGCAAATGTTTTTCTCCAGTGTGTGGTTTGTATTTTCATTCTCTAAACAATGTCTTTCAGTGGACAAAAGTTTTTATTTTGATAAATCCCAATTTGTTAATACACACACACACAAATGTTCATAGCAACTTTACTTATTTATGGTTTTTTATTGGTGCATGTCAATTATGCAGAACTTTGGGTTTCATTGTGACATTTTTGTACATACAGAAAAACACAACGTGATCACTTTCATTCCCCACTACCCTCCCACCCACCCTTCCCCATCATCCCCTTTTATCATAATGTTCTATTTTCACAGGGACCTTTTTCCTGTTTTTCCTTCTAGCTTCCACATATGAGAGAAAACATAATAATACTTTGATACTTTTCTAAGTCTGACTTATTTCACTCAAAATTATGATCTCCAGTTCCATTCATTTTCCTTCAAATGCCATAATTTTCTTCTTTTTTAGAGCTGAATAAAACTTCATTGTGTCTATATACCACATTTTCTTTATCCATTCATCTGTTGATGGAGAGCTAGACTGATTCCATAACTTGGCTATTTGAACTGTGCTGATAAACATGGTTATGCACATATTTCTAAAATATGCTGACTTTAATTCTTTTAGATAAACACCAAGGAGTGGTATAATAGCAGCTTTTTTTGTAATAGTCAAAAACTAACAATAATGCAAATGCCATCAATAGATGATGAATGGATACATAAATTTTGGCATATTCATACAATGGAAGAGTGGTCAGCAATAAAAAAAAAGTGAATTATTCATTATACAACAATATAAATAAATCTCAAAATAATTTATGCTTAGTGAAAGAAGCCATATCTCCCCCAAAAGAAAGTGTACATTCTGTGTGATTCCATTCATGTATAATTCTAGAAAATATAAGCCAACATACAGTCACACCAAGTAGATTGGTGACCTGGGGAAGGGGGTGAGGAAAAGGTTGGAAAAATTACAAATGGGCATAAGGACACCTTTGGAGGTGATGCAGATGTTCATTGTCGTTATGATGTTGATTATTTTGTGGAAATATATAGATACATAGATACCTCTCTCTCTCTCTCTCTATATATATATATATAGATAGATAGATATAGATATAGATATATAGATATAACACACACACACACACACACACACACACACACATATATATATATATATATATATAAAACAAATTGTTCACTATAATATGTGTGGTTCAATGTCAGTAAATTATACCTTGATAAAGTTCTAAAAATTAGTTAATCATCTAAGCATGAAAGTCAAGTTCCAAGAGGGTTGAAAAAAAATCATGCTAACCTCAGATTTCTCCACGGCTTTCACTCCTGTCCTGCATGGGTGAGAGAAAGGGTTCCTGTCGGAGGGATGGGCTGGCTGTGAAATAATACCTAAGAAATTTATTTAACAGAAAAAATGACAGGAGACAGAATTATCTTTTGAACCAGGGGCATGACCCATTGAGCCGTCCATAAGGGACTGGCTCTAACAAAATGGAGGAGCCCGTGCTTGGTTTATTTATAGAGGTACAGATCAAAGGGGGCGGGGGTCTGGTAGGAGCTTCTTCCATGAGAAAGAAGATGGGGTGCAGTTAAGCAAGTCATTTGGCTCTAGCGGGTCATTTCCACATCCAGGGTCTGCAAACTCCAGCAGTGAACCCGTCTGCAGGGAAACCACATACTCTAGGCAATCTGGAACAGTATTTCATAACTGTCAGTTCCTGAGAGCCAGATTTGCATGTCTGATGACTCAACCAAGCCAGGTTTTATTTGCAGTCCATGGATGGTGCCCCGCACATGGCCATATCATTTTGTTTTATTTACTTTGTGATTGTACGAAGGCAGTTGACAGACTTTCTTAAGTTTGTAAGTATACCAAGAATACAGCATTCATGGAAGTTTCTTTTAAAAAGTAAACAATTACAAACCATTTTCAGTGTGAGAATTGCCACAGATTGGTCCAAGATGCTCTTGGAACACATCATGAGGCCCTGGTGTGTCTAAGTATCTGAAGATGGTGTCCCAATGGCAAGCACATTTGTGCTAAGAAAAAGAAAAGTTTGCTGGGTGAAGAGGAGTCAGAAGAATATTTTAGAAGAAAGGATGTGTACAAATGAGTTTATCCCTTTATGGGAAGCTAAAATCTACTTTAGAGGACCATACCTAGGAAGCTCAATTCAAATGTTTAAGGACTCTGCTAAAGTCACACTAGGAAGTGGCAAAGTCTAGTCAAAACCTAAACATCATGATTTGACCTACTGAATCCTAAAAAGAAGTTGATACAATTTAACCACAAGAACTGAAAAAGGGAAGAGTTCTACCACCACTGGGAAAATACAGAAGCTACATGCAGAAGTGTCCAAATGTCTCTTTGCTTTTTTAAAAAGCTTCCAATGACTTACCAGTTTCTTTCTGGATGAAGTTGAAATAGATTTTCATGAAATGTAAAACCTTTGCCATTTGCTCATTGCTGATTTCATTGCGTATGCAATGGCCTCTTTTTTGTGCTCATTCCAGTCATCTTGAACAATTTCTAATTTTCAGATGCATTGTTGTCCTCTGCCTTTGCTAGCACTGCTCTCTAGGTCTGGGACATCATCCATCTTGTCTAAAAGGCCAATGTTCTTCTAGCTGAGAAGACTCCTCCTCTCTGGAATGCTCACTGGGTGGAATAATCTGTACCAGGTTGGATCCACCCATTGGCCAGCACAAGGAGGTGCCCCATCACACCTGCCTGCACGTCTGTTGCGCCACTCTTGGACTATACATTAGTCATTTGCAAACCCCAGAAGGAACGATGACAGGCAGATCTAAAAGTTAAGCACCTTAACATGGTTGCATTTCATGGGTTGATGGGCAACACCAAAACTCCCTGGGAGAGAAAGAACATTCTGGAAAGGTTAAAATCACACGTTAAGAAGTATTTTTCCAAAAGTGGTTGTTAACAGTGGAGTCATTTTTTCCCCCACATGAAACATTAGGATGCCAATTTAGAGTACAGATTAAAATAAGACTTTATGAGTAAAAGTTTAATTTATAATTTCACATTTGTAAGGGCCATTCATATGAACAATGAGATTACTTTAGTAACATCAAAAATGTTGGTAACTAACACATGAGTGCATGTAATTTTTAATTATGATTTTATTAAAAGTTAAAAAAAAATTTAACCACTCAAACATTTGCAGACCCCAAAGCAGTCCTGCACTTGGCTTGAAAATTACTGCCTTAAGTCAGGAGGAGCAGGGCTTAGACTGGAATCAATGGGCATTCAGGGAATTCAATGGTGTTGCTTGATTTAAGCCCAGGTCTTTCCAGTTCTGAAACCCTGTGCTCTTTCCATTGCATCACTGCTCTCTGAGCTTTGCGAATTCGCCTGGAGGAGTTACAGACAGGCATTTGCACAGTCCTGAGTCTCTAATTAACAGCCCAGAAAATGCACTGGAGAAGGTGGGGAGCAGAGGTCCTGACAACTCCACAGTCTGCAAACTCCTCACTCTTCTGCGAGGTATGCCAGGCCCCCATTCTGTAACCTTCCAGGAAAAAGCATTTGGTGAGGCCACAATTAACTGGGTTTGGGCAGCTTAACAGTGATAACAAGGGGAGGTATTTGACTTCATCCAATTACTTTCAGGAACAGCCAGTATCAAGTGCGTTTGTGAGGTTCCTTCACCTCAATAGAAGCAGATAGCTTCTAAATGAAGTGATTGTGCACAGGCTTAGGGGAAATCTGAGCCACCGCCAAACCACAGGAGGATAATAGGCATCTCGACACAGCGACCGGAGCTGTGTAAGGCTAATACACACAGACGCTGCAGGCTTCAGACTGGCTAAAAAGGCAGGGAGGTTGCACGGTATATTAAATTCACTGAATTTTACAGCTAACATCTGGCCTCAAGGACAGCTGTGGTCAGGTTTAGTGAAAGACTTCAGTGAAAAAATGGCGAAGTCAAAATATTTGAGCCTTGCCATTTGCACTAAAGCAATTTGTTAATCAGTCAATCTGCATTGGGACTTAATATTTACTAGTTTCATTTTACTTGAGGCGAGAGTAAACTTCCAAAGGAGAGTTAAATACCATCCCTTGGTCTCAAGGGGGGGTCTTATTCATACGGCATTTATTTCTGTTTGAGAAGCATATATATTTTATTGTTAAGAAATTAAGAACATTTCTGTTAACACCATTGAGTTTTACTCACACTGGTATTATTGGCACTTGATGATGCATAGGAGGAAGATGTAAAAAGATTGGCATGTAAGCCAGTCTCCTATAGCTCTGAGATTTTGAATAAAAGGGTATTTAGCATAAATACCAACTCCTACAAAGTAAGCATGAAAACAAAACGAAGGGGTTTATATTCAGGGCAGCAAAGTTGCAACTCAAAATCTGTTGAGTCCACTTTGCAATCTGTTTCTAATCTCTCAGAAAACACAACATGGATTTAATGTGACCCTGAAGAGTATAAGGAAAACAGGGCTTGCCCTCTGATCCCCCATTTGAAGCTTGTTGAATTCACCCAGCCACATTTGAAATGAATCAAGATGGTTAACAGCTGCCTCCCTTTATTAGAAAAATTCTCCTTTTATTTATAAATAAATACTTTGTCCGGGAAAGATTGTGATTTTCATTAATCCGAGGGCTTGTATTTCCTGAGCAACTTGAGCATTATGCCAGAAGCACAATGTACATTCTAAATCTCTCTAGAATCCATCAGTGGACACAGAGAATGAAAAATAATTAGCTAATACATTGCAGGCGTCTGCCTAGCCCCAAGTGCGGCTCACTCAGCTACAGTGCAAAAACTTGGGACACGGGCTGTTCTGATGTGCACACAGCAGCATGGCCCAAAGGAGCTTGGAGCCCTGAGCAGTGTTGACCAGTAAGTGTTTACGCAGACTGGCTTACCTGGCTCCACACCCTAGTTGTGCTTATCTTTGAGAACAGGACCCACAGAATTTATAGAAGCTCCTCTTCATATTTATGGATTGAAACCATTCAGATCCAAAGTGTCCTCCGCCTAAATAACCCCTAGTAGACACTAACCCCATTTTAATCCTATCTGCATGCTAAGTGACACTCCCACCCAGGCACCATGGCAGTTGACAGTTACTGTGAGGATGGCCAGAAAGAATCAAAAAACCAGTAAAAAAAAAAATAGGAGGTGCCCAAATTTCTGGAAAATCTCCCACTATCCCAGGAAAAGTCAAGAATATTCCTCCCCTTTATTAGCCTGTCCTGTCCTCTCCTTTCTTTTGCTCTTACGTCAATGACTCCTGCACCCCTAATGAGTGGAAAGTTGGACTTATGAGCAAGACTCCTGCTTGTCCACTCTCTGGCCATTGGTTTGTGCTATTGGCAACCAACCTCAGTTTCACTTTTGGACTTCACAACACCCAATGGAAAAAGGTATTCCTTTTGTGTGTGTCAGGGGCTCTTTCTAAGGAGAAACAAATTTTTGGTAACAGAAGCATACCAGAATTTCCTTCTTGAGAGATCACAGAAGAGGCCACAAAGATTGTTGCCTGCTTTGAAACTCCTTGATGCAAGTGCTCCCTGATATCAGCCCTTTAAGTGCTGTGGATGTTGGACATCAGGACTTTAGGCAGAGGTCGGGTCTTCTGCCTCACACACCCTCCACCTTCCTTCTTCAGCTCTCCGGATGTGCAGGGTGTGGCTTTAACACAGCTCTTCAGTGACCACAGTGATATCACTACAGCTCATTTAATGGGTAGGTTGGTCTGTGAATTCAGACGCATATGTCACTTTAACTGCAGGGGCAATTAAAAAACCTATGATGGGAGTAAAGTTCTTTTCCTTGGAAGGACTAGACCCTCTCTTACTTGGCCTCCCATCGGAGGGAGATGGATTAGATTGGAACAATTGATTATTATGGCCTGATTTTGGACATGATACTTAATGCCTTTAGGACTGTTTCTCTGGTTCAAAACCAGTAAGAACTTTCACATTCAAATAATCTTTACCAAGTAAGTTCACTTGCATCATATAATTAGTGCCACCAAATAATTCCTGCTGATCATATCTCAATAGAAAAATGAATAGGATTCTTTAATATAAAAAGGATACATTTAATCTACTTTTAAATTAATGTGGATATTTGGACTTGGTAAGATGTGGAATGTTGCTATCTAGTCTTCCCCAAATTCCTCAGAATTGTGTTCTGACTCTAAATCCAAGATAGATAGATAGACAGATAGATAACTTAAAACTATCCTCATCCCATTCCTTCCAAGACTTAAATGAAAGATATTCTGTTGTTGTTAATATGTTTAGCTAAATCTATAATGGGGGAGGGAATGAAGGAACTTTGGATTGTGCAGAGGGGAATGAGAAGAGGGGAGGGGTATAGAGGTGGGAAGGATGGTGGAATGAGAGGGGCATTAGTACCCTATGTACATGTATGATTACCCTACCGGTGCGACTCTACACCATGTTCAGCCAAAGGAAGGAGAAGATGTGCTCTATTTGTGTACAATGTGTTCAAGCACATTCTACTGTCGTGTATAACTAATTAGAACAAATTAATAGTAATATGTCCATTTATTTATGTTATTAGGACAAATTAATAGTAATATGTCCATTTATTTATGTTTTGATGTCTTTCATTAGTATTTTGTAGTTTTCCACATACAAATACTGCATACTTTCTATTAGATTTATTCTTAAGCATTTCTTGGTCTTGGTTTACTATTGTAAATGGTACTTTTTTCTTACTCATTTCCTACTGTTTAATGATAATACAGAAAAAGAACTGATTTTTATGAATTGATCTTATATCCTGAAAATTCCTAAAATAACTTATTAGTTACAGTAGTTTTTTTGTAGATTCTTTGATATTTTTCCATGTAATTATGTTATCTGTGAATACAGTTTTATATCTTCAAAAAAAATTAAAATTAAATTAATAAAAAATAAAAACCATGTTTAGCTATGTGCCTGGAAAACCCATGGAAAATAACAAAAGGGAAACTGGATGAAAATTTGTTTTTAAATCTTATTAAACTATTGCTTAATTGTTGTGATATAAATTTCTTGTGGGCACAAAGTGTTATCTACTTTTCATATTGCTATAACCCTAGCATGTAGAATAGTAGTTGATACATTAAGTATTCCACAAATGTTTGTTGAATGATTAATTTGGTGAATTGGCAAAAAATAATAAATGCTTAGGCCAAAATCAAAGGAAAAGTGAGAACTTTGGGAAGCAAGCCTAGCTTTCATCTAGTATTTTACCTTGAGATTATTGGCAGAATCTCACAGAGACTGTAGAGTGTGGAGGTCAGAAAATAAAACACAGGTCTCTTCCAAGGAAGCATGCATTATGGGATGTGTCCCCCATAAAGTTGGAACACCAAAAGCCTATATCTTAAGTGTTAGTGTATACTAGATATAAACTCTACCCACCCTCCTACCAGAAAAGGAAAAAAATGGAACAAGGGAGTGAAATTGTCTGTTTTCAAATCCTGGCAATGAATAAAAGGAGAGAAAAGACCCTGAGAAATTATATTGATAGGCTAGTTTGCATCTAGATTTGCTGTCCCAATTTCATAGCAGATGGATAGCCCAAAATCTTTTAAGTGAAATTTAGCCTAAATAACCCTAGATTGGTTGTTACCTGGCAGACGAAAGTAATCCATTTTTAAAATACCAACCTTTATCTCAGTCCTTGTAAGATTTCTGCACACAAGAAAACTAACATGGGAAAATTAGCAGCTCACATTTAAAAAAAAAAAAATTACTAAACAGATGAAGAAACAAGACACTTTGAAACAGAGACAACAGAAAGCTAAAAATTCTTTGTGAAGACTTTAGACACAGAAACAAAATGACTATGTTTGTGAATGTTGAAATAAATAGAAATTATATGCTTGCAGATGTGGGTATAAAATATAATATTGTAAAGAAAAATAAGGCAGATTTGAACTTAAAAAATAAAACTTTTAAAAGGGAAACATACGATGATGAAAAATTTAAAGCTTAATGGGTGTGTTTGAAAACGGATCAGAAAAAATGGGATTAAATGATAAATATGAAGATTAGGTTCAAGGGTTTATCCAGAATACAGAAGAAAAATAAATAAATATAAAAGGGAATTATGAAATTAAGAAAGATATAATTTTTACTTAATTAGCATTCAGAAGGGAGAAGAAAGAAAGAATATCTTCTTAAAGATACTGAAGGAAGTCAAAGAGAAGAGAACATTTACCTTCAAATGTATTAGACTGAGAGCAAATTTCTCAAAAGAGCCACATGGAAATCAGATGACTGTGAAAACTGAGAATAAAACTAGCCAAATTAACAAAATAACCTCCTAACTGTCTAACCTAGACTCTGCTTGTGTTAGACAGCTTTCCAACACTGTGACAAAATACCTGACATAAACAACTTATAAAGAGGAAAGGTTTATTTTATCTAATGATTTCAAAGGTTTCAGTCCACATTCATTGTTCCCCTTGTTTTGGGTTGACGAAAGCACAGTACATCAGGGTGGGAGCATCTAGAAGAGCTCAGTCACCTCATGATGGTCAGGAATTCAAAGAGAGACAGGAAGGGGCCAAGATTGCAATATCCCCTCAAGGGCATACCTTAGTGACCAAACTTGCTCCCATTAGCCCCCACCTCCTTACAGCTCCAGCGATTCCCAATAGTGCCACAGCTTGTAAGACATAGGCTTTGGGGAACATTCAAGATCCAAACTACAGCAATACTCAAGGAAAGTTATCATTCAAGAATAAGATTAAACACTTTTAGAGAATCAAGAACTGAAAGGTTTGAGGGGCTCACAGACACTAAAGGAAATTCTAAAGGATGTTCTTCAGACTCCAAGGAAAGTACTTTCCAGGTGGGCAATTCCAATGCCAAGAGAGATGAAAAGGAAAGAAAGTCATACAAATCTGGGTCACATTTAATAAAACTGAGTGAGGAAATCCATAACTGTCTGAGATAAAGAGAGAGAGAATACACACCACAACAATATCATTCAATTTGGGAAGGAAGTGACTGGAGTTAGTTAAGGTGTTCTAAGACTCTTATGTTTCCCAGAAGATGATAGATAATAATGAAATTTAATTTTGATTAGTATGCATATTATCATTTCATCAGTAAACATTAAAAGAATAAATGTTAATTTTACAACATCCAAACTAGAGGAAGAAAAAAGATTTTAAAAAGTATTCAGCTTCCCAAAAAGTTCAAAAAGGAAAAAAAAAAATTACACAAAAGACAATTACAGAGAAGGAAAGCAAAAAATAAGATAATAGATATAATTTCAAAGATAGTACTTGAGAGGTTGAGGCAGGAGGATTGAAAGTTCAAGGCCAGTCTTAGAAATTTAATAACACACTGCCTCAAAATAAAAAAAGGGCTGAGGATGTAGTTTAGTGGTAGAATGCCCCTGAATTCAATCTCCAATGCCACAAAAGCAAAACAAAACAGAAAAAATTATAGTGATAATATCCAGGTATAGATGACAGATACAAATACAGTATCCAAGCATAAAAAATGCTATAAATTCAAATTAGATATTATAGAAAGTGTAAATAGACTAACTAACCTATCAATGTCTGACTGAACAAAAAATAACACAAAATAATTGAATTCTACAGGATGTATCTATATAAGGCTGATCTCCAACAATAAGGACACTGAAGGTTAAAAGAGAAAGCATAGAAAATGTGTATGAGAAAAATATTAATAACAACAGAAGCTACCATAGTTATGTTCCTATTATACAACATAGATTTTTAAGGGGAAAATTTATTTCCTAGACATGATTTCACACTATTAACAATTCAGTCCACCAGTGTGATATAACACTTCTAAATGTGTATGCCCCAAATATCACAGTTCTGCTTGGGAAGCCACTCCAGTAGCATTGTCAGGAAGGATGAGGAGGCTTAGACATGACTGACTTCAGAACTTTCCAGAAAATATTCACTCCCAGAAAGAAAAGGCCTTTACTGAGTGAACTCCACCGTAAACAAGTTTCAGTGGCAAGGATATACTTCTTGGGGGAGGCTGAGAAAGAAAGCAGGTAATGTGCTTCGAGGGTCGAGAGGTCAGAAAGGCAGAGTAAACTTTTGAAAGTGAGGGCAGCATTCTGGAAGACAGGCCTCCTGTTTCTTGGTTAGAGAATTCATGTAAATTCAGAACTCATCACAGAAGACATCTTGGTTAGGAGAGAAAGTACACCTGACCAACCAGAGAGGGCAGACTTTCCTACAGGTCCCATCTCTGAAGCCACAGAACACAGAGCCCTCCGTGGACAAACCTGCGAAGTTGCACAGAGAATGTCTTAATGCATTCAGGGAAAGGAGCTCCTCACTCAAAGGTGTGTTTTTCTTTGAAAGAAATAAAAATCATTTTGAAAGAAACTCAAATAAGAAGAAAAAAGCATTAAAACTCCCCTATGTTGGAGTCACTAGCTATCCTGATGAAAAAGGAAAAAAAAAAAAAAAAAAAGCAATAAATAGAAAATGCACAGAATATAGAATGGTGAACAAAACATAAATAAATAAATAAAAATAAAGAGGCATAATTATTGCCCAATTCTGTGGAAAGAATCTGTAAATAGATAAAATAATTTTCTAATACTATAGAATCTACTAAAACTGCAGATAATATGAAACATCTTTTAAAACTTTAAAATAAAAGAATTAAGTGTATAAAAAGGGCATCCTTCATAAATGACAAGGCTTAGTTCTCTCAAACCTATATAGGCCAGATAATTCTGTGCTACTTACATTAAACTGTATAATAACAAAAGAAAGATAAATAGTCAAAAATGTGAACTAATCTCTCTTATGAATATCATAAGTATAAAATTTCAAATAAAAGTTTCAGAAAGATAATATAATATCCTGGTAAATATATAATCCATTTAACACAGTAAGGATTGTTCCAGGAATGAAACAATATTGGAAAATCTATAAATATAAGTTAGATTATTACTACATCTTAGAAAAAATGATATGCTTGTCTTCACAATGATATAAAGAGAATTCAATGAAACTCAATCTCATTTGGACAAAAATGAAGCAAAAATAAAATCAAAATATATTTCCCCCACAGCAACAGATTATAATTAGCAATACATAATTATGGTCAAGTAATTCTACTTCCAGTACATAGTCAATTTTCTCTTGCTATAACAAAATTCCTGAGGTTTGGGATTTTATAAAGTAAAGAGGTTTAGTTAGCTCATAATT
The DNA here is from genome assembly GCF_902686445.1 of Sciurus carolinensis. Taxonomy (NCBI): domain Eukaryota; kingdom Metazoa; phylum Chordata; class Mammalia; order Rodentia; family Sciuridae; genus Sciurus; species Sciurus carolinensis. The sequence goes on from NC_062220.1 coordinate 100,766,389, forward strand.
TGAGAGGCTGAAAGTTCAAGATCAAGAGCTACCACATCTGCTGAGACTCTGGTAAGGACCCCCTTAGCTACATAATGTAGAAGATGGCATCATGGCAGCAGTGCACGCAGAGAGAAAGATCACAAAGTGAGACAGAAAGTCCAAAAGAGATTCCTGGGCCAGACTTGCTCTTTTCTAATCACTCACTCTCATAAGAACGTGTTCTTATACCACAAGGTTAACACCAGTCCCTTCCAAGGGCAGTAACCCCAAGAACAATAATCTCCTACTAGGCTCCATAAAGATTCCACAGCTTCTCACATTGCCACATAGGGGCCCAAACTTCTAACACATGAACCCTTGTGAGACAGACTCAAATGATATCTAAACTCTAGCAACATCCTCGAGAAAGGAATTCTTGGTCATGTTCCCCAAGAGTGTTCAAGAATGCATACACATATACACGTGGATATATGTATGGACATATATGTGTCTATATATGTTTATGCACATACATATATAATACATAAACTGTGATGTGAAATATAAGTGTACTGCATATTTATACATTCCTCACATAAATTTTACCTATATCATGTATAAACCACATATGTAAACACAGATGATATATATACAGAGAGATAACTCCAAAGATTTTGACTTTATAACAAATATTTGAAAAGAAATTCATCAATGGCCAAAAACAACTGTGATGTATTCATGCAATAAAATATTGAGAGGTAGTACAAATGAATAAACTATGGCTTTATATGTCAACATAGAAGAAGCACAACAACATGATAAGCAAAGTTATCAAGTCAGAGATTACAACCACATAATTTTATTTGTCTGAATTTCAGAAACAAGCCAAAGACAATCATCCCTCAGTATTTGTGGAGGATGGTTCCAGGAACTTCTGCAGAGATCAAAATCTCCAGATGGTCAAGTCTCTAATATAAGATGACAAAGTAATTGCATACAACCTATGCACGTCCTCCTGCATAATTTAAGTCATCTCTAGAATATTTATAATAACTAATGCAGCACAAATGTTTTCTAAATAACTATTGTGCTGTATTATTTAGAGAATTGGAACAAGAAAAATGGTTGTACCTGTTCAGTGCAGACACAATTTTCAAAGCAACACTATTGATGCACAGTTGGTAGAATATATGGGTGCAGAACCCATGGATACAAAGCTCCACCTGCAATATTTATATGTGGATACATTTGAAAGTCATGAAATCCTAAAGAAAATCACAGCAGTGATTAACACAAAAGTCAGAATAATGACTACATTTGGCAGGGAGGCTGAGATGAAGCATGGGGAAATATCTAAGAAAATGGCATAGTTTATTTCTTTACTGGGATGGTAGGTACCCAAGTATTTGCTCTATTATTATTTTAAGCAAATTCTTAATACACAAAAATGCACAAACAAGGCTGGGATGTAGCTCTGTGGCAAAGCATCTGCCTCACTCGCATTTGCAAAGCCCTGGTTTGACCCCCGGTTCCAAAAAAAGACAAAAGAAAAAAAAAAAAAAGACTCCACCAAAAAATAAATAATAAATAAGATTTTAAAAATGCACAAATAGTGTGCAACTCAATGAATGAAGCAAAAGATTTTCCATATACCAACATCAAATTCCCCTACCTCTGAATCCCTAGCTATCCTAAAGAAGACGAAAAGAGAGCAAGCAAAAATATAAAAATATACAAAGAATGGCAAATCAATAGCCCCCTCTCAGAAGTATTCACTATTTAGACCTCCAACACCAAAAATGAGTTTTGCCTGTATTTGAACTTTATAAGGGAAGTTGCATAGTGGATGCTCTTTGGGTCTGCCTGTTTTTCCTTGTTTTGTTTATGGAATTGATCCATGTTGTTGCATGCAGAAAATTGTTTGTTCAGTTCTTTATTAACTTTGAATTGTGTATCTCTACAACCCAAAACACATTGTTGTGCACAGACTATACTTCACAATACAATAAATGAATATGGAACTTTTAAAATTTGGACTCAGTAGTTAGAGAGTTCCTGTTACTCTTTGCATGCCCATTAAAGTTGTAAATCCTAACAATCAAAATATCTTGGACATTAAATATCTCAAGAGGGACTAGAAAGAACGTCCTTTCTCAAACACCTTTTGCTGCCACATTTGGATCAGATGCAGGGACAGCAGATAGGGACTCTGCCCATTCATTTCACCTACAGTGTTTATGTGAACAAAATTCAAACAGAAAAACAAGGTAACACTCTGCCAGGTTCTCCCGGTGGACCTGCTCCGAGCAAAGTGATGCCACAGGTCACTTGTCTCGGGCAATTGCCTGGCACCTGCCCACCTCTGCCCCATGCTACCTGTTTGCCTTTTGCTCTATTTGTGCCCTTTGGATTTCTAAGACCCACCCTCACATCATACTTAACCCAGATTTCTTCATGGGCTAGTTTTTTAATACTGATGGGAAAAAAAGTCTAGTAAAATAACGGACAGTGAATGAAATGAGGGGGAGCTATTCCATATTTCCTGGAGCTATGCACATTTTACCAGGGAAATGGTGAGGGCAAAGTTATCAGAAAGCACCAGCCAGATAGGAGAATTTTAGGGAGGTTTTTGACGGGGCCTTTTGTATTACAACCTTATTTGCTTGTACAGGCTCTAGGCTCTGGAAAACTTTGTCTATTTTGAGTAAGGGGACTATTCACAGCAGGAAGAAGGTTTTAGTCTTATTCTATGGCCTGCAAACCAGAAACCACAATTCAAAGATGAAAGCTAATCTTCAAGGAAGAAAAATTTTTCTAAGCTGCTGCCACTGCAAAAAAGCAAGCAGTCAAACCAAAAGAGGCTGTGGTGGAAGAGTGCCCAAGTGCTGCCCACGCTTCTGACCAGGCCAAGCGGTGCCCGGAAAACGCCTGCTTCTATAGTTGTGTCTGAGGGCGGAGATTTATTGGTCCAGTGGGAAATGGCCTTGGGACAGCTGCCTGAAGCCAGACCTGGGCCTGCTCTCAACTCTATCTGAAGCTGTGTCCCCAAAGATATTTTTGCTGCATCCTTCTCTAGAGATTGGTATTCAACCTTCCACCTGGGCGAACCATACTTTCCAGTTTGCCTCAGAGTGCTGGCTTGTTCCAGCTGTACCAATGTCCCTTTTGGTTTTGCTTTTGTCCTGGATTTTTCTTTTTTTCAATACTGGGCATTGAACTCAGTGGCACTTTACCCCTGAGCCACTTCCCCAACCCTTTTTATTTATTTTTTTTATTTTGAAATAGGGTCTCCCTAAGTTGCTTAGGGCCTTGCTAAATTGCTGAGACTGGCCTCAAACTTCCAATCCTCCTGCCTCAGCCTCCTGAGTTGCTGGGATTACAGGCTTGCACCACCATGCCTGGCAAGGATAGGGTTTTTCAGTTTCTAACAAAGCATGATTAAAGGTAGTTGCATTAAAGTATGCTGGGAAAGGTTGGATACACCTCCTGTACCTCCAGTTTATACCATGGTCTCATTTAGGCATGACAGGTAGATGATCAAGAAGCAGAGTTTTCACTTTATTGCAGAAAGACAGTAAGCAATAATCCACCTTCTTTCCTCAAGTATGCCCAGGTGAAACATCTCTTTTGGGCATGCAGATATTGGATGACAAACAAGAGTCTGGTTGGACATTTGTTTAGAGACAACTCAATCTCCAGTGATATGGTGTGAGAAGTATTCCGCAGTCTGCAAGCCACAAGCCACAGGGCTACTAGTCAGAGCTCACAGATAGACAGTGGTTGAACTTGGTTATGTTTGACTTTAAGTTTCATGTTGTTGTTGGTTTTGTTTTGTTTTGTACCAGGGATTGAACCCAGGAGCACTTAACCACTGTGCCACATCTCCAGTCCTTTTTAATACTTTATCTAGAGACAGGGTCTCACTAAGTTGCTGAGACTGGCCTCAAACTTGCGATCCTCCTGCCTCAGTCTCCTGAATTGGCTGGGATCATAGGGGTGCACCACCACACCCAGCAATTCTCATGTTCTTAAGCTACTACCAACCATCCTCATTTTCACTGAAGACTCGATAACAAAATACCCAGCCTCACTCTCTACTGTTTCTTTCTTCACAGGGGAATCCCATGTCCATGTGGTCAGCTGCATCATCAAGTTCATAGCCAACTGCTACACTTGAGAGGCTAAAAACTGATGGGAAAATCTCACAACTCTTGGCATAAGTGTAGTTATCATTCCCTGGTCTCTTTATAATAGATCTGGACACTCCTGGTCCTTGATTTGCTCACTCGCCACTCACCTAAGCAATGACAGAAAACACTCACCCTTTCCTTAAGGCTGCTGTCCCATACTTACTCTCCTCTCAAAATGTCGCCATGCATTTTGCATCATTATTTGGAGCATATTGAGGGACCTGATTACGGATTTCTCAACCATTAACCACCCTATTCTCTGCCCCCACACACCTTGCCACCCTCTGTTAACAGCCGTCATATTTACCTGTGCTGTGGTCCTCTCTGCTTCTGTCCTTGAGGACCTGGCTCCATCACTTATGACTTAAACTTAAATCATATCCTTAAATCATATCCTTATCCTTTTACCTTTGACCTATCTCTCTTCTTTTATCAGTTAAACATCCTGAAAAATTGGAATAAATTTCCTGTCTCTATTGACAGTTTTTTGAGGGGTATTGGGGATTGAATTCAGGGTTACTAAACTACTAAGCCAACCCCCAGTCCTATTTTATATTTTATTTAGAGACAGGGTCTCACTGAGTTGCTTAGCACCTTGCTTTTGCTGAGGCTGACTTTGAACTCAAGATCCTCCTACCTCAGCCAAAAGCGGCTGGGATTACAGGCATGTGCCACCATACCTGGCTTTCACTGATATTTTAATGAGAACATTTATTTTTTTCTGTTACTGTCCTTGATCCTCAACATAAGTGGATATGTTTTGGTATTCCATTTCTTGAAATTTATGCAAACCTGACTTCTTATAATGGTTACCTTCCGATTTACTTTCCACTAATCCTTCTCACTTTTCTCCTTCTTCCCTTCAGTCTTATACACCTCCCTCGATTCTCAGCATTTCTTCTCAATCTCCTGCATGGGAACTTTGGTGCTGTAGTCTGGATTGTGATTGTCTCCCCAAAGTCATGGGTGAAAGGCTTGGTCATCAACCTGTGGTACTATTAGGAGGTGCTAGAACCTTTAGGAGGAAGGAAGTAGAAGGAAGTTAAGTCATTTCCCCTGAAGGCAATATTGGCTCCCTGGCCCTTTCCTCTCTCTATCCTGTCCCTTTCCTAGCTACAGTGGGGTGAACAAGCTGCTTTTGCCATGTATTCCTTTCATGAATACTATGCCACCACAGGCCCAAAGCAACCAAACAACCATGAACTGAAATTTTGAAATTGTGAACCAAAATAAACCTTTTCTCCTTAAAAGTTGATTATCTCTGATGTTTTGTCACAGTGGTGGAAAGATGACTAATATAATTGGAACGCCCAGAACTGCCTGCTTGGCTCACTATGATCCTCATTTGACTGGTGTCCCAAGGGAATGCCACCCACACTCATGGTTCATAAACTACCTTGGGACTTGTCCCCCTAATTGACATGTCACTGACACATTAAATGCAAATACCTACTTGCCCTCCTACAGATCCAATATGCTTCTTTTATTTACCCCTAAGTTATATTCCATATAATCCCCAACTCCATCTGTCATGATTCCACCATGCAATAGTCACTTAACTTAGGCCAAAAATCTGGGAATCCTCTACAATTCTCCTCTCTCCTCACTGTTCAATATCAAAGAATAATCAAAGTTATCCATCTTTTATCCTAAATATTTTAAAAACAGTTCCCACCTCTTATATCTGTTATTTTCAGGCACTCACTCCCTAACTTTTCTCCCTGCAACTCATCTGACCTTCTCTTCACTTCATTCTGCCACCAGGCTAATATGAATCCATCCCTCAACATTTTAAAAACAAACTTGTCCTGGGCTCCCTGTTGCCTGCAGGGCCAACTCCAGCCTCCCAAGATGGCAGACGCAGATCTACACAGCCAGGTCTCACCATGCCTCTGACTGTCTGCTGCCTCTCTGTGGAAGACTCCAGAGGAAACACACAGAAGCGCTTTTTCTCTTCTCTGCTGACATGAAATTTGAACATGCATAAACCAGCAGCAAGGTGATGTAATCCCATCCAATTTTCACAGATAATATCCAGGGTGGAAATGTTTCCAAACCACAGCTGAAAGACACATGTGGTTTTATTCGGCATGAAATTCAGCAAGTAATTAATACTCAACTCTGTCATGCTCCTGGAAGCAGGGCTACTCTTGGAGCTTTGGGGAGTGAGAGTGGGACCCTCATGCTGCTCTGTGCTGACTCCCTCTGTCCCAGCAGGGAAGGCCAAAGTCTTTCATATGGTCTCTGGGCAATCATACACCTGTGCTGGCTGCTTCTCGGGGTTCACAGAGATATGTGGGAGATTCTGGATGATTGTGTAGAATCAAGATTGATTGTTGAGGGATGGATTCATAATCAAGATTATTATTTCAGGGACCATCCAGGACTGGTTTTGGGGCTGATTGCTCTCCCACCCTATCTCCCAACTGGACATAACTAAAGACATTCTAGAAGAAAATATAAAATCATACTGAAGGTTAATACCATACTAAAGGTATCAGATGCTAGAAAAGCACCCTGTTAGGCCAGCTGAAGAAAACCACAGGGTCAATCTACAGGCAGTATCAGGCTTCAGCAAAAAGGTTCACAAGTAAACCTGAGATGGAAACCTCACCTAAGGGCTTCTTTGCAAGCAATTGCCATAACCAGTGTGGACTTTTCATTTCCATTCTTTCCTTTGCTCCCTCTCCTTCTGGATATATACACTTCTAACTTGATCCTACCATTACCCAACCTCCACTTGATAATTGACATCAGTGGTTTTAATAATTTTTGGCTCTCAATCATATTTTGATTTTTAATTATTTTGGGAGCTTCTTCAGTAACAAGATGAACTTATTTCTCTTCCTCCAGGAAAAACCCTATATGCGGCTAAAATTTGCTTATAATTCATGGAGTTCATGGACCTGTCTTTTCCAACAAAACACATCTACAACCCACCTAAGGTCTAATATATCTTCCAAATGACAGCCATTAAGGATCTGGAATGTTCTTTCATATACTGCTTCCTCTTTCTTCTCCATCTCCGACTTGACTTACATGTCTTTTCTTGATTATTATGCTTCTCCCCCAAACTGAATCTGTCCACTTTCCTTTTTGAGTGATGTCCTGAACTGCATTTGGGTCTGCATTTGGCTCTGTAGGTTTGCCTAGCAGGATGGGTCACTGCATCCTCTCTATTAACATCATATTACAGGAAGTGCAGTCTACTAGTTGAGTAGTGTCTTCCCCAACTTCATGGGCAGACACACTCCTAGCTAAAATTCTGAGGATGTTCCTTGATATTTTGTGGCCCAATTGTTCTTTTTTTATTAGTACATTATGATTATGCATGATAGTGGTGCCAAATCACATCTTTATAAAGCTTCACTTGTCAGGTCTCTAGGCACCACACAGAAAGGCCCAGTCAACTGTAATCCAAGAAAGCAGACTAAGAGAGGCCAGGACCTGTAGTCCATTTCACATGGGAATGAGGGCAGCTGTTGTGCTGGAATCCGTTGGCAGAAGGAAGTCAAGGGTAGCTGCCAAGCACATGTACCCTTTGCAGAGCATCCATGGGCACAGACAGGCCGCAGATGTGGAAGCTACGGTGTAATCTCAAACAACCAGAGGAACAGAGCAGTGGAAAGCACACTCATTCATTCCTTTTTTCATTCATAGTCCAACCTTCACGGAACTTCCGAATGGGTGATACAGACATAATGGTATGATCATTAAACCATGGAGGTGCGTACAGTACAGAAATTTAGAGTTTGTTGGATAAAGAGCACACTTTTTGGGGAGTTGGGGTAGGGCTCAGGGAAGGCTCCCTCTGGGCAGGAGTGTCAATACTGATGTGTACTAGGTGAGCAGATGCTAGTCAGGTGGTGGGGATCTGTGTTTGCTGGGGGCACAGCGGTAGGCCATGTAGAGAGGGCCAAAGGAACAGTGGAGAGGAGCAGTGGAGGAGGCTAGGAGAAGAAACATCAACAGATGTTACTAGAGGGCTAGAGGGCCGGGAGGCCCATGGCATGCAGGGCCTCTAAGGCCATTCTAAGAACTTTACACTTCTTAGGGAAGTCATATTTTAAATTTTTAAAAATTATTAATTTATTTGTTTTTTGCTGTGTTGGGGATTAAACCCAGGGCCACCCTCATTCATGCTGGGTACACTAAGGAGTTTCAAGCAGGATTCAAGTCTTAGGCAGACAATGAAAATCTGGTGCATTTTCAGTTTGGAGCAACCTCCACCCCCACCCCACCCCCACCCCTGGCCCCAAACACACAGGCATTTACCACCATACCACCACCATCCCAAGTCCGGTGGAGAACCAGCAGAGAACCATCAAGGTCCAACCCTACCCTGGGGGCCAGTTCACAACAAGGAAGCAGTAGATAACAAGAGCCCCCTGCTTCTTTTACACATTTGTCCCTCCTGCCCCCAGAGTAGTAAAGAATGTCAATCCATGGAGCACTTTTACTTTTCCTGCACGTCCTTAGGGAGGGAGCACTTGGTGATGACCAGAATGAACTGGACACCACAGAGAGTATCAGGAAGGAAACAAATTCATTCCTCTTTTGCCAAATCTCATACATGTATTTGCAAAGTCCAGCCCTCTGTGGAGTTCTGAATTCACCCAGAGAACTTAAAACCAGAAGGCTTTGCTGAACATCCGGGCTCCAGGGCATAGGCAGGGCACCAAACATCATGGGACCTGCACACAGAGCATCACTACTGCCCAGTTGGAGGCAGAGTGGACCAAGCAGAGAGGCCGGGAGGGGTTGAGAGCCGTGAGGCTCGGCCTTCCTGATTATACTCACATGGGAAGTGACCAAATTGTTGAATAAACTGACGGGTCCCTCCGGGGCAGAAGGAACAGGTGGGGCTTGTCTTTAAAGAACACTTCTTAAAAACAACAGGCTTTTCAGGGTCTGTAAAGGCTGTTGGACTCGATGTGCAGCAACTAAGAGCCATGTACACTTCTGTTTGAGATCCTGGGGATGAGATATGCTGCCTGCCTGTTTCAATTCTCTGTTCCCCAGCCTCACAGGGACATGACTGGCAACCAAATTCCTTTCCCCCTGGAAATGACCAGCTTACCTTGGCACCCAGGCCAGGCTGGGCTCCTGATGCAATTTATTCTGAGAACAGTGTCTGTTCCTGTGTGTGAGGAAACAGCGACATGGTGCCCTCCACCCTGAGGCAGAGCCCCCTAGTCTCTACAGTCCTCAGGGGTGACCTTCTAATGACCCTGCCCCCTTGGGGAAAAATCCAGCGGGGGCAAATGCCTGGTAATTCCTGGTAGTAATAGGACCCTTTCTAAATGCTTATCAAAGTGCCCACTGCTGACCATAAGTAAGCTCTGGAAATTACTTTTGCTGAGAGATCCCCTGTGCCTGCCCCTGCACTGTTTCCAGGAGCTCCGAAACCACTGGGTGTTTTACTGAGCTCCCTCTCTATTTTTGCAGCCAGCTTGTAAGTCCTGGATGACATTTGTTAAATAGGTTTCCGAGGTCTTATGTGCTGCCTGTTTAGGAGCCAAGCTGTAAAACTCACCCTTTCATGGGGAAGGTTCCTGCCCTCTAATGTGTGGGTGAGTGTTTGAGGGCATCCGGGATTATCTTGGCCTGAAAGCCAGAGGAACACGTTCATCCTGCTTTGGTTTTGAAAGCACTAATGTAATGTAGTCCCAAGATGGGAATAAAACCCTCAGGGTTGCTGTCTTTCCCTCAAAGTCATAGTTAAAAAGTACAGGAGCCAAATTTTGCATGGAATCCAGTAATCCCTTAGCATCTCAAACCACAAAACCCCTCACTCTGGCAGCCCACCTCCCTGTTTGGAGAATTTATTCTTGTCTCATAGATCAAGGCAATTTGCAAATTCTAGTAGGTTCACTCTGTAAATGTTCTGGGAACCTTGATGGCGAGAGAGTCAGGAAATAGATAGCTCTCATGCCTTTTTAAGAAGCCTGATTAAAGAGAAAAAAAAAAAGCACATACACTCTTAAAATTGGAAAGGGGTTAAGGGTCAGGTAGGCCAACCATTCATGGGAGCTCAATTCTCCTGAGTTACCTTCTTATCTGGCAGAATTTGAGCCAAGGAAGAATACTCCTAGTGATTCACTAAGCATTGGCCCTCTTTAAAGGAGCAGCTCATCAAATAACCCAAGCCCAGTGTCCTGTGACCTTCCTTGCATCTTCCCCAGTCCCTCTGAGATGTGGCCCATGGAGTAACATTTAAAGTCACTGAAATTCATTGTACTCCTAAGCCTTTCTGCCTCCTGTGCTTGTGAAACAGATTCTTTCGATCTAAAACCGGCATCTCATTTTAAATCTATAATAATCATCTTTTTATTTCCATTTCAATCCTTCATTCTAGATCAAGGTCAACAAGTGGCATCCGAAGGGCTGAATCTGGCCTGCAACTTGTTTTCTTCTGCCTACCATCTAAGAATTCTTTTTACATTTGTAAGTGAATGAAAAAAAAATCAGAAGAAAAAGTTAATGATTCATGAAAATTATAGGGAAATACTTACATAATATCCTCCACTTTACCTCTTGGCCTATAAAGTGTAAACTATTTACAGGGTGGTTGTTTACAGGAAAAGTTTATCCAAACCCTAGTCCTGATTTAATTCTGTTGTTGAATATTGCATAAGAATTCATTTTTGCAAGTACTCTGATCTGATAATGATGACATATTCTATCTTTTGTAAAATCTCTAAAAGTGCACACTGAGCAAGACAGGGTTGAAATAGCAGGAGTCCTGCTGTGTACCATTACAGCCATCATCCAGATAATATCCATCTAACATCAGTGTAGGGCAACTCTTCTGCTTCCGTTGTTTACAATGTGCCTATATTTTAGGGATATCAAGAGAATACTTGTTATGGTTTGGATGTGAGATTTCCCCCCAAAACTCACATGTGAGACAGTGCAAGAAGGTTCAGAGGAGAAAATATTGGATTATGGGAGACTTAATCCAATCAGTGATTTAATCCTCTGATAGGGATTAACTGAGTGACAATCAAAGCTGTAGGGTATGGCTGGAGGAGATGGGAATTGGGGTGTGACTTTGGGTATATATTTGTATCTGCTGAGTGGACTCTCTCTTTTTCTCTCTTTCTCTTTCTCTCTCTCTCTCTTTCTCTCTTTCTCTCTTTCTCTCCCCTTTCTGATCGAAATTGAGCTGTTTCTCTCTGCCACACTCTTCCACCATGATGTTCTGCCTCACCTCAAACCCTGAGGAATGGAGCCAGCCTTCTATGGACTAAGACCTCTGAAACAATGAACCCTCAAATAAATTTTTCCTCCTGTATAATTGTGCTGGTAAGATCCTTTTAGTCACAGCATCGAAAAAGCTGACTGAAACAATAGTGTTAATGATCTCGTTGACATCCAGATATATCAAATATTCCAATTCATCTCTCTGTTCTGACCAAGTGAAGAGTTGTTTCAAGTAAGACTGACATAAATTCTTAGGTGCTAGTCTCCTTTTATAACAATGCACAAGATGTGGCACAGAATTTTTCCAGGACTTGGTGGTATGGTTCTATGGCCTGAGCTTGACAAATCTTTGTCCTGGAGAGGGTATTCCTTCCTGCTAGAATAGATAAACTGGATTCCTGCAATCAAAGTTCATTTCATTCTTGGAACTGTTGTAATTCTTGTAACTTCTGCAACATAGCTTAGGGACTTAATCACTCATGACTCTGTCTTTCCCTAAGGTTTCAGAGAGGAAAGAGGAAGGTAGGGAAGATACACCTGCCTCTTACTCTTTTATCACCTTTACCCACATGCCATTGGTGTGAAATAGCACATGACTCTTTTACAGAAAGGAAAACTCATGACAGTCTCTTCCCAGCCATATTCTAAGCTACAGAAAGAAAATACCAGTCACTAGAGGGCAGCTGACCATCTCTAACATGATATTTTCTTTTTGAATATTGTAGCCTATGTACAAATATCTAAGATGAGGCACCTTCCCCCACCCAACTATTTCTCTTTTGAGCAATGGCAAAGGTCTTTGTACTGAGGCTAGAACACAAATATCATCATCATCATCATCATCATCATCATCATCATCATCATCATTTTGAGATTTGCCCAGGCTTGCCTTGAACTCTTGAATTCCTGGGAACGAGAGGGCTATAGGTGAGCACCATGCCCAGCTAGAATTACTTCACTTACTAAGTGGTTCTATTTCCACTTTAATAATTTGTTCTACCCATTTAAGTCTTAAGTTCATTCCCTTTAATTGAGATCTATTTAGCAAAGACACATGGTTTCAAGTGAGCGACACCCAAGTTAAATAACTTGTTTTACCACAAACAAAAAAAGGTGGTACTAGGGCTATCTCAGAAATAAAAGACTGAAGCAACCATACCCTTGGGAATTAAAATGGGGATTTAATGGATCTCCTTCTCCCTGTCTCTTTCATCCTTACTTGTCTGTCTGACTTCATTCTTTCTTATTGCAGACAAATACCAGCAAACCAGCAGGCCAGCCTCATAGCCAAAATGCTTCTTACTTAACTTTAGATCAAGAAATACTGGATAAGACTACTGATTGACTGGACTATGACATAGAGATGGTAGTAAATTAATGGGCAATGTCCAGGCATCAGCTACCACTCTGCCCTGACTCTGGATGGCAGAAACTAGGTTAATAAGAATGCTTGTTGAACAAATGACAACAATCATTCTACTCAGAGACAATGGAAGTCAACTAGAAAATGGGGATTCCTTGATCTGCTGTTTACATGCTTCTATATATGACACATGTTATTCATATGCAGACCCATATACTAACTACACACAGCCTACCTAGACTAAAACTTCCTTGTTTTCTTTTAAATTATTGTTTGTCTTTAACATATACATGCACACATGCATTCGCACACACACACACACACACACACACACACACACACACACACACTTACACACACATACACCTAGAACATGTTTACCGATAACCTAAAGTAAAATATATTGCATGGTATAATTGAGACATGAACAGAATGCTATAAAAGTTTGGAGTTAAGACAGATCCTTGGATTACAACTTAAAGGATGTATAGGATTTCAACTGGCGGCAACAGGGGAGAGGAGGAGAGGAGCCGGGGTGGTCATTCTAGGCAAACTACAGGTTCTGAGAAAATCCTGAGTGGTGATCTTTATTAGAGAGGGTCAGGGGGAAGGGCGGCGTGGAAGAGTTCCAAGGAGTGTTTTGGGAACAAGGAGTAGCTGGGTCTGGCTGGGGCCAATGAAGGCCAGAGTATCAGGCTACATAAATTCTGGTATGTCTGTGTGAGAAACAGTCTCATTTCCTTATCGTCTCTCATTGTAGATTCGGTTTCCCTCATTAAATTCCAAGCTCCTTGAATCCCCGGGGAAAGAAACTCCTTTATAGAAAGTCAGCTGCGTGCTGATGTTTTGTTAAGTCTTCATAAATCATGGGAGCCCTTTCATAAATCACGTAGTGCTGCCTTCCTTCTGCAGCTGCACTCCACAGATACTTCAGGGTACGCTTCCATTTGTTCCAGGCAGAGCTAAGCATCAAAACCTGGGTAGTCCCAGACCCCTTCTGTTTAGAGATGGCACCTCTTCCTGTCCCCTTCATTGGCCCAAAGGCCTCTGGCGGCTTCACTGTCCCCTCCCTTTCCCACCCACTGCACCTATGAAAACAGGAAAGACTCTGTTATCAGTCACTTATGCCTGATGATGGATTGATTAATTGCACTTTAACTGAAATCCAGTCACACAGGTAGAACCTGTGCTTTCAACCTTTAATTTGCATTTTAATCCTTTTATCTTCTAACGTGGAGTGAAAGACTATTTTCTATGCTAAATGAAATTCCAGACTTTAACTAGTTTACAGGGATATTTTAGATGGTGGTGGTAAAGGAGGAGAAAGAAAAGGAGGGAGAAATTAAGAATAAGAAAAGGGAAGGAGGCAAGCTATAAAGCAGGAGAAAATACAGACGAGGTAAAAGAGACATAATGAAAATTGACTAGAGTAGATAAGATGTTTGGGAACTTTTTTTTGATAAATGACCATAGAATGCACAGGAGAATGGATACTAGATTTAGAAAAATATAGTTTTTATCCTCACAACTAGACAGGTGGGAAATGTGAGGATTTTTTTTTTTTTAATACTCTGAAACCTAGAATCTATTTACCTACTTAGCAAATAAGTAGAGACATAATAAATATAAGCCTATTGAGGTGCTACATGTATATTTGGCAAATATTACCAAAATACATTCCAGGCCCACAGTCTGTCAATAAAGCAATTTTTTTAAAAGCCCCAAACCTCAATGGTTTAGTCAATGGTTTAGACACCTGGTTTTTCCTTCGTCTAGCTATACTATTCTAGCCCATTGATCATTTGTCTCATTTCTTCTGATATTAACTAAATAACGGTAGATGATGGCAAATTTCAACCCACATTTTATAGAACCCTAGATGTTTCTGGAAGTGTCTCAGAAGCCATCATGGGGAAGGCAAGAACTAATCCCAGTGCTTCCTTCCTCCCTGACCTGCTTCCTGCCTCCCTGACCAGCTTCCTGCAATGTTATGTCAAGGAAAACAGCCTTAGTTTTACCTTCACCAACTTTAGAATTCTGAGTAAATTTTTATTTGATGAAGAGAAATGTTAAAATATCACTCCACTTGAGGTAAATTTTAACATGAACTCAAAATATTTTTAACTCTTTAATTTATTGTTTTTAGGTTATTTTTTCCTAGCAGTAGTAGTAATTCATTTTAGCAGTTTGTCAACTTTTCATAATTAATATCCTTAAAATTCAAAATAATACAATTTCAACACATTTGCCAAAAGCCTCACAAAATAGGCATTAGACTTAAGATATAGAATTAGACATGATCTGAAAACTACTATCATATAGTTTGCAGTGCTTCCCAAAATAGTTGCAAAATCCTTCAACTATATACAAAGTGTTTGTTGAATTGACAGATACTAATAGTAATTTCTGAAAACATCTCTTTTTTTCCTAACCAAAAAAATGAGTCATATTTTGTGGGTTCATGGGAAGGAAGCACTTTTCAGTTAGTGATCTCTCTACTGTGTTGTAACTGGAAAATATTAAATCTCATATTAATGGAGAATATAATTAAATCCTTGGTTAGTCAATAATTACAGTGGAACCCCTGACCTTCCAGGGATATATTCCAACACCCCCAGTGGATATCTGAAAACTCCAGTAGTTCAAACCATATCTATACTAAGCTTTTTCCTATACATATATACCTATCATAAAGTTGAATCTATAAACTAGCAACAGTAAGAGATTAGCAACTAATAATTAAGTTGGACAGTTGTAGCAATGTACTATAATAAAAATATGTGAAGGTGGCCTCTCTCTCAAAATATCTTAGTATATACTATACTCTCACCTTGTAATGATGTGAGATGATTCAAAGACTATTTGATAAGGTGAAGTAAAATAAATGACACAGGCATTGTGGATACCTTGACAATCAATCTGGTCATCAAGATGACTACTAAGTTGATTAACAGGTGAGTAGTGTATACAGTGTGGATACATTGGACAAAAGGATGATTTTTTTGTCCTGATCAGAATGGAGCAGGATGGCCTAAGATGTCGTCATCCTGCTCAGAATGATAGCAATTTAAAACTTATGAACTGTTATTTCCAGAATTCTCCATTTAATATTTACAGATGGGAGCTGACCTTGTGTAATTGAAACTATGAAAAGCAAATTTACAGGTAAAGGACTACTACTGCAGTGACTTATGAAAACATGGGGATCAAAGGTAAACCTATGTTCAACCTCTAGCTTGATGATAACCATAGTCAGTTCATGTATTTTACCTAAAATAATGTCTGGTGACAAAGAGGAGGTGGGAAGAGATGGAACGACTTGTATCACATCAACTTGCATCAATGACAAGTGATTTTAGAGTTTATTGATACCTCGTGCCAAGAAAGAATAATTAAAGGCCAACCTCCAAGTAATTCATGTAAATGTACATTTATGCATATGGTCCCATTTAAGGTAGTTTATCAAATATTTCTGGTACATGAAAGGATTGTACTTCTGGCTTCCTTGTGACTCTTTCTGTTCAACATCTGAGGTGGGTTGATTCAGGGCTAAGCATTTAATTACTAATACAAGACCTTTCAGAACTCTCTTTATACCTCTCAGAAAAATCTAGATGGTGACTATTTCCCAAATTCTGAGGATTGGTGACCCCATGGTGACTATGATGGATGTGTAGTTTTGTAGCATGAATGAGAAATAAGTCACTGTGATGTTAGCCTTATGATTTGAAGATTAATTACACAATATCAGCAGATAGAATATGTGAAAGAGAAATTTGTTTCATCCAGCTAGTAAGTAGCCTTCCTATTCTAGGCAAATTGGGAAATTTGTAAGAGATTAGGGTTTAGGGAATAACTGTAGTACACCCCTTTGGAAAAAGCAAAAACCTGTACTTATTCCCGAAGCTTCCATGGAATATTTAAATACTTCTCTGGGAGATTGAAGGACCTATGTTAAATGGAAGCATATGACTTTTATTCTTCCATCTTGAAATTTTTAAAAGACATGTGTCATATTTATTTGAAAACAATACTCACCGAGGTTAAAAATAAAAATAATGCCCACAATGTTTTCCATTTGAAAAGACCTTTGAATTTTTTCCACAAAGCTTTATTTTTCCAACTCTTACTTTTTTTTACTTTGAAAGAAATGCTAAAGAAATAAAAAAAGTTTTCAGAGCATGTCATTTCTCACAATTCCAGTCACTATCTTCAAATACACTGATGACACATCATACACTTCTTTTTCCATGTAACTTTGATGGTTATTAATATGCTCAAGGCATGGAGGGGGGCTAATGGCTGATGGAAGTGGTCAGATCCTTTCTGAGAATGGTAGAGGAAAGTTTTTTCCCGGAATGAGTCACAAGGTCCACATGGCTTCTGAGTTCAATGGTTTCTGTTAGCCAGAGTTCCAGAATGTCTTCCCCCCACTCTTGTTTTTACAGCAATATTAATTCCATTCCTATGAACTGAGGTTTGGATAAGTTCCTCCTTGATTTTTAAAAACATATTAGCAATGAATCAGAATGGGTTCCCAAATAAGAAAAAAAATTACACAAAACTGCATGATTCCATTCATATTAGACCATAAACTCATCAATTTCTTACACTTTATACTTCTTTTCCAACATTTAGTCTTACTGGGGAAAAAAAAAACAACTGAAATATTCTCCTCTGTCTTCCAGTTAACCAAGTTGTCACTGAAACTTTCATTTGTTTGTTAAGATAAAATGAGATGTGGATAATATATTTGGGGGTTAGTCCTTTCAGTACTTTCCCCTTCCTAATAAATGCCAAGTACCATGTCTATTTTATAGTCTCACTCAAAGAGTATGGTAGCAAGGCTTGTAATATACACAGCTACTTAATTATCTTTTGCAATGATTCCATTTTTCTTTTTGGAATATAATACTTGACCCATAATACCCCCAAATAGCTTTATTTTCAAGCTGAAATGTATTGTCCATATTTGACCTTGTAGTTTTATAAATTGATATTTTAATATTTGAGACTCATAAAACTTCAAAATTGAAGGTTGTATACAAGTACAGTGGCTGAATATAGTGTGTTAAGAGTAACTCATGTTATCACTTGGTAAATTGAGAAGGCAGACTTGTTTCTTGGTGAATGGTATTAATCTCTGATATCACTTGACTTCTAAAGAAGAACTAGATTGAAACAGTGACTTGTTCACTGGCAACTGAGTCATTGAATAAGTCAAGGATATTTTTACCATTATTGCTCTAGCCATGTTTCTGACACAATAGATACTCTAATCTGGTTTAAAGAATAAAAAGAAAGGGTGGTGGGAAGAGGGAGAGAGATTGGTGACTTCAAAGTTTTAGTCATTCACTAGTAAAATATGTGTGATTAACTTTAGCTTAAATGTCCGTTTTCTGAGTTTCCCCTGAAAACATAGTTTGACTAAGGGTTTGTCAAAAATCATTGATTCCATAAGTAGACTCGGGTGCAATGGAAGGAGCATTATAGGGTATGAACAGCCACAGTGAAGTTGCAGAAAGACTTGGAAGTGTGATGAAACCTTTCAAATGCTGCCTTGTGCTCATCAGCATTATGGCCAACATGTATGGATCGTGTGGTGCTGCTCAAGTGCAGGGGGTCTGGTTATAACAGTCTATTGGTGAGGTGAGGTTTAAAGATCATGCCTCAAACAGTTGTAGTACTCTGAGAACTATTAAAGCATTAAGCAAGTATAAGAATTTTTTCAAATGCACTAATTTTATGAATAAGAAAGGGTCTGGTTGGTTTTCCAAAATAGTAAGTGAGAGGCAGTCAGGGCAATGTTAGGTTAGTGGAGTTGCCATGCCAGTATGCCAGATATGCTCCTGAGTAAACCCAAAGTTACGTTGGGCAGTACACACACAAACACATTTGAGAAAAAAATGGGTGGGATTTAAACTGCCCATTATTTATTATTCAAGTCATGATCAAGCATCTATCAATATTAATGATGATTTCAATTTCTTTTTATTAAACATTTTACATGTATCAGACCCTAAGCTATGCTCTTAAATTTTGAGTTGACTCTTATCATCCTCATTTGGTAAAAGAAAAAAAGAATTAGCTAAATGTTGGCAAATTGTGAAGCTGAGATTAGAAACTGCATCTATTCGAATTCAATGGTTGTTTGAAAATAGATGCATGGGATGAGTTAACTGTTTGCTTGTTTGTTTTTCTTAAGTATTATTATTATTATTTTTTAATATGGTCAGGGGGGCTGAGTACACAAATAGTGGGAAAAGAGAACCCAAGGAATCAGGGAATGATGCTCTGCAGGTAGAATACAAAAAAATCTTATTGGGGAAAACAGAGACCAGGAAGAACCTCAAGTGAAATAAATGAAGTTCTTTTCTTTCACCCCCATCTGCACCCCCTAGGAGATGCTTGGATTCATCGACCAGGAACCACAGTTAAAAAGGCAAACAGAGTAGATAGAGCCGGAGGCTAACCCCATTCATTCTTTGAGGATGGTCACTAGATGAATCTCCCAGAGCACCCGTGGGAGCGGGCAGGAAGAACCATGAAGTTTTACCAACTTCCATTTGGTATAATTGCTCATAGCAAAGAATACAAAGTCATTGTATTAAACAGAGGTCCACAATGACAAAGTGAGAAGCCTCAAAGAAGGCTACATATACCTGGAGCATTCCTAAAGAAGAGAGAATACGTTTTCCTGGCCAAAGTTGTCCTGGAATTCTCTTGGTCTGTGGATATATACATATACAAACATATGTGTATATAGAAAGAGTCCCTGAAGTTTGCTAGTTCCACTTATGAGTTTCTGATTTCATAACAAAGCAAAAGCATATCCATACAAACATTCTTTTTGTTTGCCTTTGCTTTCAGTAAAGTATTCAATAAATTACCTGAGTTAGTCAACACTTGATTATAAAATAGGCTTTAGGTCAGATGATTTTGCCCAGTGTAGGTTAATGTTTCTAAGTGTTCTGAGCACAGTGAAGATATGCTGAGCTAAGCTGTGATGCTCAGTGGGTTAGATGTATTAAATGCATTTCCAACGTTCTATACTTTCAATTTACAATAAATTCTATACATATATAATTTTTGAATGTTTGCATTTGATTTTCTAATTACATTTTTAATATAATCTTCTATTGTGTCCAATCATGTAATTTAAATATTCTGTGAGCACCTGAAGAAGGAAATATGCCACGTGGCAATATTCCATGAGACTGCCTGGAGAAATTCATGACCTCCTGCCATGGGTAATGTTGCAGCTTATATGTGAAGGTGCCCTGGTGTGTATGTGTGAATGGAGGAAGCATGGAAGAGATTGAGTCTAGTTGCTATCCATCTGTTGTAAGGAATTTTCCTTAAAGAGCAATGGGTTTTTGATGTAGAGGAGAGGAGCACAGGGAGAGAGGTTTTAGGTACTTTTAAAGTCCACAGTACTTTTTCTCGGCAACAAATACCACTTCAGGATTATCACCTAGTATTCTCTTCCCTGCCTTTGCATCCCCCAGGCATAATAATTCTGTGCTGCTCAGTGCAAGATAGAATCTTCTGGACAAGCACCACTGAACCATCCCTTGGGGGGGATGAGTTTTCCATTAGAGATGTAGTTACTTCGAGTGAGGTCCCTCTCTAAGCATGTTCACAGCTTCTGTGAGGCTAGTCCTCCATCACAGTGAACCAGATGGCCCCCTCTGCATTCTTGGGAAGAGAGCAGGAAGAGTAGAGTTAGCTGTGGACTGAATGTTTTTTTTTCAGGGAAAACCTGCCTTCTTCCATTGATGGAGTCCAAGGGGGATGTTTTTCTTTCTTTTCTTAAGATTCCCAACCACCCTACTTTGTCCCATTACTGCCAAATTGCACACACACATGCCCTTTTAAGCTAGACATTTTCTGGACCCTCTGGCTGTGTCTTGATCTCTCCTGGTTAGGGTCCCACACTGGGTCTGGTGTTCACACAGTACTGCACGTGGGGAAATTGCCTAATAAATCATAGTGATCATAGGCTCCTTATATAAATGAAGTTTTTATTCATATATCTTCTACTTGGTACAAAATGCATCGAGGACTGATTTTTCTATGAGTAATTGTGCAATTTTATGCATTTGCAAGAACCCAGGTCTTTAATAAATCAGATCTTTGGATTTCTGGGAGTGTTTTTCTTTATACCATGGGTCTGAATATTTTGTATGGTTTGTGGTCTTTTTTTTTTTTTAATATTCTGGCTGGTTTTCAGTTCACTTGGTGGTGTTGGCTGCAGAGTCATAATTTCTGCTAGAGTTGAATTTTCCATCTAGAGCAATTTTATAGCTCTCTGGTGTTCACTGAGACCAGGACAGATATTTTTGCCATTTTAACCAACTTCATTGATGGACTCAGAATCTAAAGTATGGGCCAGATAATGGATGTGATTCATATCTTACAAGCACACCCATTGACTTGACCAGGATCTGATGTTGACCTCATATGAATAACATTCTCCAGCCCCTCATCAGGGTGTGTTGGAGTGTGCAAGATCGTATCCCACATGACAACACAAATGTTATCCCTCATTCCTAACACTTATTCTCTGGGTCAATAAAACCATTTGGAAGAGATGCAGTGTCCACACAGTCATGAATATCTTTCTTTGTGACTATGTATGAGGTGAAAGAATGTTTAAGGTCCAGAGCTAATGCAGAATTATCTCTCACAGAACCAATAGACTGGTTTTATAAATAAAAATGGTGTTATAACAATCTGTTGCATGGCTAAAATGATTTTAGACTCCCTCATTGTGTTTCAAAAGAATGATCTCGGGAGAATGACAGATACCCCAGGTGTCATTTAAGGATAGCTGACATAGGCATTACTTGCCTAATGTCAGATTTCAAGGCAATGAACACTCAGCACTCAACTCATTGTATGTAATCTGGGTTGAGCTAAAATTAATGCTGATTATTATGCATGAGCTCATATTCTAAGCGAAGCTCAATTCTATGTAGGAAACAAATCTTTCAGAGGAGCTGGAGGAGGGGGATTAGCAATAGTTGAGCACCTGATGTATGAACCATGCCTTTCTTTTACGAAACTTAAGTAAATGTGGAAGGACTGGTGAATCCCATTTTCCAGATTAGCTACTTGAAACAGTAAAGCAAAGTCACATACCCATGTTTCTCCAACCACTACATGGGGTGTTCTTCCCACTTCACAGTTATCTCCTTAAACTTGTCCAAAGTTCTAAGTTTAAGTTTTGAGTCTTCAACAAAATATGGTAAACTCCATCTGGGATCATTACCACTTCCTACTTTCCTTCCTTCACTTCAGAAGGGATTGCTACTTAGATAATGCTCCCTTCTGAGAGTTTGTGTGGTGCCTAGGATCCAGCATTGCACTAGGTATCAAGGAATATATGTGTGGAATTGAAGACCATGCCTGTCTTCAAGAAGTTTGCAATCTCGGTGAAAAAGACCTTGGATATCTATGTATAATAACTTAATAACAAAACAAAATAGTGTTCATCACCACTTCCATCCATTTATTCATTCATTCACAACCAATGAAAGCTATTTTTTCTAAAGAAAAAAGTATTTTTTCATGAATTTTTGAAAGTTTTATTGTGGTGATACATTCATAGCACAACATTACCATTTTATCTATTTAGATAGATACTTTTGTGGCAAGCATCATCGCATCATTCATCTCCAGAACTTTCTTGTCTTTCCCAGCTGATCTATGCATACATTTAGCACTAACCCTCCATCCTTCTCTCATCCCTGGCTACCACCACTCTACCTTCTGTCTCTGTGAATTTGACTATTCTAAGTATAAGTGGATTTATGCAACATTCTTCCTTTAAAAAATAAACATTATTGTGTATACTTAAGGTATTTAACATGACATAAGATACATATAAAGCCAAATAGTTACTTTAGTGAAAGAAAAAGACCACAAACCATGGTATCTGAGGTGATGAATATCTCACATAGATACCCATTCCCCCCACACTCAAGAGCAGCTATGATCTTCTTATTTAGTAAGGATTCCAAATGCAATATGCCATTATTAACTAAAGTCCTCCTGTTGTACATTAACTTTTTAGTTTTCTATCTTCCACACCTGCTACTTTGTACCTTTGACCTATTACACTCTCTTTCCTCTTCCAACTCGACTCTTTTAATCAGGTTTATTCTCTATCTCTGTATATTTTGCACACACACACACACACACACACATTCCACATAAAAGTGAGATAGGCAATCGTGCAGTGTTTTCCTTTCTATGTCCTTTTTACTTCACTTAGCATACTGTTGTGGCAAATGGCAAGACCTCTTTTCAGACTGAATTATAGTGATTTCATTTCCTCTGAGTATATACCCAGAAGAGGGATTGCTGGTAATATGGAAATTCTATTTTTAATTTCCTTAGGAACGTCCTCACTGTTTTCCATTATGACTGCCCCAATCTACATTCCTAGCCCCAGTGGACAAGGGGTTTCTTCTCCACAGCCTCTGAACAAAGGCTTCTGTCTTTTTGGTGATAGTTATCTTGTCAGATGTGAGGTGGTATCTCAAAGTAGTGTTGATTTGCATTTCCCTGATGATTAGTGGTGGTGAGTACCTTATCATATACCTGTTGGCCATGTCTGTGACTTCTTTGGAGAAATATCTATTTGGGTCTTGTGCCCACTTTAAAATCAGAGTATATATTTTTTGTTGCTGAATTGAATGAGTTCTTTATTAATTTGAAAACTAAACTTTTATCAGATACATGGTTTGCAGATACATTTTCTCCAAATCTGTTGGTTAACTTTTTCATTTTGGTAATTATTTCCTTTGCTATAGCAGAAACTTTTTAGTTTGATATAATCCCGTTTATTTATTTTTGCTTTTGGTGTGCTATCCAAGAAAACATTGCCAAGGCCAATATTAAGGAGATTCCTACTGTATTCTTCTGGGAGTTTTATGCTTTTAGGTCTTTTATGCATTTTTAATTGATTTTTATGTATAATGTAAGATCTAATTTCATGATTTTGATATAGAAATACAGTTTTCCAAGAACTATTTATTAAAGAGACTTTCCTTTCCATGTTCTGTCTTCTCAATACCCTTGTCAAGAATTAGATGACTGTATATTTTTGTTTTTATTTCTGGGTTCTCTGTTGTGTACCACAAGTCTGAGTCTGTTTTTATGATAGTGCAATACTGTTTTGATTGCTGCAGCCTTGTAATACAATTTTATTTTATATTTTTACAGACTGTGTTTTGATTGTACACAAATGGGGTACAACTTCTATGGTTGTACACAATGTAGATTCACACCATTTGTGTAATCATACATGTACATAGGGTAATGGTGTTTGTCTCATTCCATTATCTTTCCTTCCCCCTGCCTTCTCCCCATTCCCCATTTCCCTCTACACAATCCAGTTTTCCTCCATCCTTCCCTTACCCCCATCCCCTGTTATGTATCATCATCTACTTATCAGAGAAAACATTTGGTCTTTAGTTTTTTGGGGATTGTTTATCACACTTAGCATGATATTCTCCAACACCATCCATTTACCAGCAAATGCCATTATTTCATTCTTCTTTATAGCTGAGTAATATTCCATTATGTATATATACCACAGTTTCTTTATCTGTTCATCTATTGGTGGGCATCCAGGTTGGTTCCACAATCTAGCTATTGTGAATTGAGCAGCTATAAACATTGATGTGACTATGTTACTGTAGTATGCTGATTTTAAGTTCTTTACCCAAAGGACCTTAAACTGAGGAGTGGGATAACTGGGTCAAATTGTGGGTCCATTCCAAGGTTTCTGAGGAATCTCCATACTACTTTCCAGAGTGGTTACACCTATTTGCAATCCCACCAGCAATGTATGAGTGTACCTTTTTCCACACATCCACACCAACACTTATTATTACTTGTGTTCTTGATAATAGCCATTCTAATTGAAGTGAAATGAAATCTTAGGGTAGTTTTGAATTGCATTTCTCTAATTACTAGAGATGATGAGTACTTTTTTATATATTTGTTGATCGCCTGTATATCCTCTTCTGTGAAGGGTCTGCCCTTGTAATGCAATTTAAGTTGGGAAATGGGATGCCTCCAACTTTGTCTTCCTTTGTGACAATTGTTTGGGCTATTTGGACTCACAATTTTAGAATTTTTTTTTCTATTTTTGTGAAAGATGTCATTGGGGTTTGATGAAGATGAAGATGTATCTGTATGTTTCCCTGGACATTTTAACAGTCCTTCTAATCTGTTAGCATGGAATATATTTCCATTTATCTATGTCCACTTTAATTTATGTCACCAAGATTTTTTAAACCAGTGTATATAGGGTTTTCATACCCTTGATTTTTGATATTATCATAAAGGAATTATTTTTATTTCTATTTTTGGTAGGTTATTATTTGTGTATGGAAATGTTATAGATTTTTGAATGTTAATTTTATCTCCTGCAACTTAATTACATTTATTTATTACTCCTAAGAGTTTTTTTTAGATTGAGTCTTTGAGGTGTTCTGTTTAGAGGACTGTGTCATCTGCACATCCAGATAATTTTACTTCTTCCTTGCTGACTTGGACACTCCTTACTTTCCTTGTCTGATATCTCTTGAGAGTACTTCCAGTACTGTGTTGAACAGAAGTGGTAGGAGTGGGCATCTCTGCCTTATACAAGGGCTTAGAGGAAAACTTTCAGTTTCAAAAATGGGTTTTTCATAAGTGGTCTTTATTATGATGAGGATCTTTCCTTTTATATTTAAACTCTTGAGAATCTTTATCAAGAAGAGATATTGAATTTTGTCAAATGCTTTTTATGAGTCAATTGAAATGCTCATGTGATTTTTGTTTTATGTCTCTTCATGTAAAGCATCATATTGACAAATCTGCATATGTTAAGCCAGTCTTGTACACCAGGGATGAATCCCACTACATCATGATACAATTTTTGATATGTTGTTAAATTCAATTTGCTGATATTTTATTGAGGTTGTTTGCACTGGTGTTCATCAGAGATATTGGCCTGTAGTTTTCTTTCTTTATGATGTTTTTGACTTATTTATTGAGGTAATGATGGTTTTGTTAAATGCGTTAGAAAGTAAGATATTCCCTCCAGCTCTATTTTTTTTTTTTTTGTCAGAGTTTAAAAAGTATAGGTATTAATTCTTTGAAAATTCAGTAGAATTCAGCTATGAAGCCATTTGGTTGTGAACTTTTTTTGTTGAAAGGTTTTTAATTATTATTTTATTTTAATCATTTAAAAAAATTTTACTTGTAGATGGACACAATACCTTTATTTTATTTACTTATTTTTTATGTGGTGCTGAGAATCAAACCCAGTGCCCTCCCATGTGCTAGGCAAGCACTCTACCACTGAACTACAACCCCAAGCTTCATTTTAATAATTTTTAATGATTAAATTAAATTAATGAAATTATTATTTCACTTTTAGTCTTTCGTTTGTTATGGTCTGTTCAGAATTTCTATTTTTTTCTTATTCAATTTTGATAGGTTGTACTTTTCTAGGAAGTTATCTATTGGCTTTAGGTTATCAAATTTATTCACATAATTATTCATAATAATCATTTAAAATCCTATTTATTTTTGAGGGGTCTGCTGTAATGTCTCTATTGCATTTCTGATTTTATATAGAGTCCTCTCTTTTTTTTTTTTCAGTGTAGCTAAAGGTTTATTGATTTTACTTATTTTTTAAAAAACCACTTTTACTTTTATTGATTTTTAGGGTTTTTCTGTTCTCTATTTGATTTATTTCTGTTCTGATGTTTGTATTTCCATCCCTCTGCTAACTTTGTGTTTAGTTTGTGCTTTTTTTTTTTTTTTCTAGTTCCTCCAGGTGTAGTGTTTGGCTATTTATTTGGATACTTTCTTCTTTAAGGTAGGCATTTTATTGCTGTCAACTTCCCACTTACACAACTGCTTTTGCTGCATCCCATAACATTTGGGCATTTTGTTATTTCCATTGTCATTTTTTCTCAAAATACTTTTTAATTTCCCTTTTTATTTCTTCTTTGACCAGTTGGTTGTTCAGGACCATGTGTAACTTCCACATACTTTTTAATTTTCCAAAACTCATTTGGTTATTGATTTCTGAATCCATATCACTGTAGTCAGAAATGCTACTTGGTATGATTTTGATCTTCTTAAATTTATTAAGACTTGCTCTGTGGCCTAACATGTGGTCTATGCTAATGACTGTTCCAAGTACACTAGAGAAGAAAGTGGGTTTTGTTGCTGGTAAATGGAAAGTTCTATATACACCTGTTAGGTACATTCTGTCTAAAGTTTAGTTCAATTCCAGTTTTACCTTATTGATTTTCTGTACGGTTGACCTGTCCAATTTTCAAAGTGGAGTACTGAAGTCCTTAGTACTACTGCTTTGTTATCTAGTTTTCCTTTCATATCCAATATTTGCATTATATAATTAGATACTCCAGCATTAGGTGTATGGCATGAATAAAATAGAAGTCAGTGTTAAAGGGATTACTTGAAAAGTTCCAATTTTTTTTCTTCCATTTAGACACACCTGAGCAATATAGTGCTTGAAATTTCTGGATGAAACATCCAAAGGATGTCATATACCTCTTCTTAAATGTCCATAAAGTTGAGATACCAATAAATCAATATGAGACATTCTTAATATCTTGTAGCTGAGGAATGACTCCAATAGAAATCCCTGAAAAATGCAGTGTCCTTCCAAAACAATAGGTTCCATTAGGCTTTGATACCTTACATTCCCCTATCCGTTCTGTTGGGCATTGATTATCATCACCACTTTCCCACTTTTAAATTATAGTAAAAACTCTAAATCCTGGCAAAAAGGAGAGGAAGCCAAATGAGCCAAAGCTCATTTAAGCTAGTTGGATGGAAGGGGTCCACACCTTCCAACTTTCAAGGTACAAGGCTAGGGAGTCGTGATGATTAGCTAGAGAGAAGATGAGCCCAGTGCTATTGAAAGTTTTGGTTAGATCCTGATTTTTATGCTAATGGAGTGACTTCTGAGAAAAAAAAAATGAATATATGACTGTTTCCACAGATTGAGCTTTCATTTAAAATAAAAGTCATACAGGTACCATACATCTGTGAGTCAGGTCCTGAGACTTTCCAGGCTTAGGAGAGATTTAAGGCCATCAGCTCAAGATTGAGGATCCTTTTTTTCCAGAAAGGAGGAAGAATGGAAAGAATTATATCAATTTCCTTGACAAAGAGATTTCTTAAAAATTAAATGAAAAACTAAATAATATCATATATCCTAAGAGAAATTTAAAACCTAGTTCTACAATACAGTACAAAAATTTAATTCCATTTAAAGTATAGCTTTTTTATTATCTTAACTGGACTATTATAAGTTCAACCATACAAATGTTCAACTAGTTTTGACCTACAAAACCCAATTTCACATAGTTTGTTCAGATGCATTTAAATATGCCCATTTAAACTATATAGTTTTTTTTTTTTTTTTTCAAAAAACACAAACAAAAACTAATAAAAACAAACTAAAACTGGGCCCAGGATCTGTGATATGGAACCCAAGTTCATGCATGTTTTTCTCATAAATATGTTCTGTAGAACAAAGGAATTATTTTGTGCATTTTCTAGTCCTGCTCCTTAATTTCTGTTTGAAAATCAAGGCCTAAAGAGGCTGATACTTGGGCTGGGGACATAGCTCAGTTGGTAGAGTGCTTGCCTTGCAAGCACAAGGCCCTGGGCTCAATCCCCAGCACACCCCCCACCCCCAAAAAAGAGGCTGATACTTGGGTAAGACCTCACAGTCAAGTAATGTTAATGGATGTGAAATAAAATGGGTTTGCTTTCAGGAAATAAGTGTTTGCCTTCAGGTTTGTCCAAAAGATGATTTTCATGAGCCTATAGTCTGCCCATGTCAATGATAGAAAAGTCTTATCAGCAATGCGGTTCTCTCTGGAGCTCGGCAGGGCTTCCTGAAATGCTGGAGAAAACAAATAACTGTTTCTCACCTGAGGTCTTACATGTTTAGTAGTGGAAATAAGGGAGGGAACAAGGTGCTGATCCAATTATCTGAGGGTGAAGAAGGTTATCATCTTTCTCCAGGCTAGAGTTGTTGGGGTTGGCAAACCACCTTTTAACCAGTGCCAGGCTTCCTGGACAGATAACCAGTCAAGTCTTCTTCATATCACCCTAGGGTCACCAAGTTGCATGTATTATGAAGAAGGGAGAAGTTTCTGTTACTGTTTTTTGTTTGTTTGTTTATTTTGTTTTGTTTTGGTGCTGGGGATTAAGCTCAGGGGCCCTCCACATCCCCAGCCCTATTTTGT
Organism: Sciurus carolinensis; assembly: GCF_902686445.1. Classification (NCBI taxonomy): domain Eukaryota; kingdom Metazoa; phylum Chordata; class Mammalia; order Rodentia; family Sciuridae; genus Sciurus; species Sciurus carolinensis. Next base: position 100,795,410 of record NC_062220.1, read on the forward strand.
ATTTATTTAGAGACAGAGTCTCACTGAGTTGCTTAGTGCCTTGCTTTTGCTGAGGCTGGCTTTGAACTCACAATCCTCCTGCCTCAGCCTCCCCAGCCTCTGGAGTTATAGGCATGTGCCACCATACCTCTCTCTGTTACTGTTTATGGCATGAAATCTTCCACATAAAGGGTAAAACTTTTAGGAAGAGGCTTAAAGGGTGTTCTGTTAAATGCTTGGAGCCTAGCTAATAGATAACTTGGAGAAATAACATTCACGTTAGGTAGCTGTTTAAAAAATAAAACCTGGTGTGGTGGTGCAGGCCAGTAATCCCAACAACTCTGGAGGCTCAGACAGGTGGATAATGAGTTCAAGGCCAGTCTCAGCAAAAGTGAGGCACTAAGCAACTCAGTGAGACCCTGTCTCTAAATAAAATACAAAATGGGGCTGGAGATGTGGTGCAGTGGTTGAGGGCCCCTGAGTTCAATCCCCAATACCAATAATAATAATGACACTAGCTATCTTTGTTTGGGATTTTAAAGTATTTAGGTTTTTTCACATTCTGATGAACTTAATACAGCAGGATTCCTAAGAAAATCACTGTCATGCCAGGTGTGCGGACACATGTCTGCAATCCCATTGACTCAGAAGGCTGAGGTAGGAGGACCCCCGAATTTGAGGCTAGCTTCAGCAACTTAGCCAGACCCTCAGATACTTAAGTCAGACCCTGTCTAAAAATTTAAAATAAATAAAAAGGAATGGGGTAGCAACTCAGTGGTAAAGTGCCCCTGCATTTAATCTTCAGTAACAAAAGGAAAGAAAGGAGGAATGGAAGAAGGGAGGGAAGGAAGGAAAGAAGGAAAGAAAGGAGGTAGGGAGCATCAGCTATGGCCTGGTTATCTATGCTTGAGGGCAAGAGAAGAGGAAGGAAAAAGAACCAGATTTTCAAGTAGTTGTATCTAAAATGCACAGACAATGCCTCCTTCTGACCAAACAGCAAACAAAAGCTGACGAGAGGCCCAAAAGATGCTAAAGCCAGCCATTAGAGACTGAAAGAGATATTGAGATTGGAAGCAAAGTATTCCAGCAGCCACATCCTCATATCAGCATTTTAAAAAAGAGAAGCGCAATGTAAGAATATACCAAACAGGACTCAAGAGTGTAAAGTATTCCAAAGAGGGCAGTGAGAAACCATTGGCCATTCTGCAAGACTGTAAAACTGGGCCTATTCGAAACTGAACACCTAAGTCATAAATCCGGGGATCTCAAAGGTCATTTATATCTCTAAATGTCAGTTACATATGCTTCTTAAGACTTACTAACGTAGCCTAGAAGAGGATCAGGCACTTCATCTATTCCACCATGGAATATATTCTTCCTAAGTGTCAACTGCTCCCCACCTAGCTGGCATTTTCTAAACTCAGTGATTTACACAGAGAAATATTACTTGATCCTCAAAATTAAATCCCACAGCATGCAACTATTCAAGAGAATCCTGGATTTTGAATGTCACAATAGTAACATATTTGTATAGCATTTGATAATTCATATATGCACGTGCACATGTATTAGCTATGCTTTGTGAGCCTTACAAGAATCCTGTGACATGAATGTCATTTCTGTTTCACTGATACTAGCTTCTTTTTCTTCCACTTTGTCTTCAGTGGATTTCCATAGGTGGATCAATCAGTAGAGGCTATTCCAGTGGTTTTCCAAGTGTGAGCCTGGACCAGAAGGATCAGCGTCACTCAAGTATTTGCAATTTCTCAGGGTCTACCCCAAATCTAATAAACCAGAAACTCAGGGGGCAGAGGCAGGAATCTGTCTTTTAGCAAGCCTTCCAAGCAATTCAGAGGCAGAATAAAATCTGGGAGCAACCTCAGCATTCTCCGCTCTGCTCTAATTCCTAGGCAAATCCTCATTGCTGTTAGGATAAAGATCAAACAGCTCAAGTCTCCATTTATGGTAACTTAGAAAATGAATCTCACCAACTCCAGCCTTTTGGTGCCCCAGAGCCAAGTTTTAGCTAAGCCAACCCACTTGTTATTACTCTGAGTTTCCAGACTCAACCAGGACTTGATGCAGATCCTGTGAAAGACAAAAGTCACCCTTACAAATGACTTGGTGGAAGAACATCCATTCATGAGAACTGTAGGGGGGGAAAAAAAAATCTTTCCTTTCCACCTTAGGTTCATGACTGAAGACCTGATAACAAAAATTAACAGGAAAAATTGTATACGTTTATTTAGCATAGGTTTTATGTGACCAGGTGTTTTCATGAAGAAATGAAGACCCCAAGAAACAGGCGAACTTGTATATTTTTGTAGGTTTGAGAAAGAATGGAAAGTCATAGACAAATATCATTGGACAAAGCAGGTATGATCTAATAATAACAGACTGAGCAAAACTTAGAAAACCCTGTTCATTGACATTCTTCTCTGCATTTCTGTTTCACTGGCTTCCTTGGTATGAGGGAAGGTCCCTCTCAAATAACAATCTTAGCTGCTTCAGAGAAGAAGGGAGGCTTTCCTGCCTCTGCTATTTTCTCAAATGCCATGATGGCATATTTTGGGGTAATGTGTCCTAAACATCATCACAACCACATCTCATAGGAAAGGAAGGAGTTTCCTAGAGGCAGGGACACAAGGACTCATAGTCATTAAGGAAGAATTGAGATGGGTCTTATCTCAGAATATAGAAAGCAGGCTAGTCCTTGGACTTTAGAACATAAAACAGTAGAGGATTTCTCACCCACAGAGTTCAGATTAAGTTCAAGGTTGTCAGTTCCCATGTAGCCCACAGCTTGGACCCACCACCACCATCACCGCCTTTATTGCCCATATCCTTGAGGTCTGCTTCTTCTGCCCAATATCCTGAGTTCTGATGGTTACTTCATATAGTCTACCTGTCTTCTGATGATGTTTGAGTTATAATTTACCTTAACCTTCCAAGTTTTCCTCCTTGACACAAGAGCCATGGCCCTGAAACCCCAACATAGTGGCTAAGGCTGGTAGACCATAGAAATCCTTCAGACTTTCTGCCTGAGGAGCAAATTCCAAGATTTCCCTTCACCATGCTCTGCCCAGTCGTCAAAATCTTTTCCTCACATTTTCCTAATGTCTACCCTTTCTGAAACTGTGTTCAAGACATAAGCATTTGGACATTCTTTCTGACTCATTGGGGACACACTCACTATCTGCCTCCACAGGCAGATCACTTTCCCATCTCATTCAGTTTGAAGGTCCAGATATTCAGCAGGATCCTAGCTGCCTCTACCTCCATGATCCATAAAGTCTCATATCTGAATTATGAATTATAATAAATGGTCCAATACCCCAGAACTGGAAGGACCAGTTTTACAACTGTATACCTCAAGCCAACAGATGACTTCAGGAAGTACCTTGTGGTTTATGCTTTACTGTATATAATATATAGAAAAATGTTTGGCATCTAGTATGTGATCAATAAATATTTATTGAAAGAAAGATGAAAGAAAAAAAGGAGAAAAAAAGGAAGAAAAGGAGGAGGCTTGTGTGTACCCTTTCTGACAGAGTTATTGGCAGAATAAATTACTGATTATATGCATAGTGTTTTCAGCTTTTTGGAAAGTAACTGCTTAGGTTTTAGTTATTTTATTGCCATCATTGATAATCCAGATGGATCCACAGGGCCCTGATGCTTTTTTAGCAATGTCAAGGTCACAGCTGTTGCTGGTTGTTATCTATTAAGAGATTTATAAACTCAAAAGATAAGAAAAAGAAAAACAAAGCAACAAATCCAACAAGAAGGCAGCTGAGCGCAGGCAGGAAAAGTTTGTGCGAGAAATGAAGAGTGACAGTGATCCAGGGATACTCCAAGGTCTCTTTGCCTGAGATTCAGAGATCCGGCCACTTCAGAAAGGGCTTCAATAAGGGCTTCCACAACCGGCTGGTTTGTTAATCATGCAGCCCTGGGTGAGAGAGAGTGCTTGTCCATCTTATGCAGGCTGAGGAACTGGGGCAGGACTGGGATGCGGGAATAGTAGGAACCATTAGCAGGCCCCTTGGTCTTGGTCTTGGAATCCCCTGCAGCCACCAAAGAACAAGCAGCTGGAACTTCCCCATGAGATTCCAGCCTCTTTGTCCAGCGAGGACTGACCAACAAGAAGCCCTCCTGCCCATCAAACTTGAGGCATTTTCCCTTTATACCCTCGTATTCAGATTGAACATATTGAACATCTTTCCATGTGCTTCTTTTTTGGATTTTTTGTTGTTGTTGTTGTTTTGTTTTGTTTTGGTGCTAGGGATGGAATCCTGGGTCTTGTAAATGCTGAGCACGCCCTCTACCACTGAGCTCCACCCCAGTCGGTCCAGTACGTTTTCAGAACCCTAATATTCCCTCTGGTATTTTGTCTGTCCATGTCTCTAACCAACTTTTTAATGAAGTTGTTCATTTTCTTATTGCTGAGTTAGGAGTGTTCTTTACATATTCTGTATACAAAACTCTTATCTGATATGTGATTTGCACAAATTTTTATCCGAGAATGTAGCTAATGTTTTCATTCTCTTAGTAACTTTCTCAAGGAAAAGAAGGGGAGGATAATTTTGATGAGATCAATTTTTTTCTTTTATGAATACTGCTATTTTCATATCTAAGAGTGCTAAAGGTCTGACAAAAAGTCACAAGAATTTTCTCCTGTTTCCTTCCAAAAGTTTATAATTTTAGTTTTATCTATACTCTTTTGGAGTTAATTTTTAAGTGAAGTTTAGGTTATTTATTTATTTGCAAATAGTTGTTCAAATAATCCAGCACCATTTGTTGAATTGGTTTTTGCACCTATGTCAGAAATCAACCAGCCTTCTTTGTCTGGATCTGTCTCTGGCTCTGTTCTGTTCTATTGATCTACCTTTTTATTTTTCCACTAATATCAGAGCATCTTGATCATTAAAGCTTTATAGTACATCTTTAAATCTCATATGATTCCTCCAACTTTATCTTCTTTTTCAAAATTGTTGTAACTCCTTTAAGCTCCTTTAAATTTTAATATTAGTTTTTCTGTATTTACAAAAAATATTTTGCTGGGGTTTTGATTTGGAAAAAATTGGCATGCTGAGTCTTACAATTTATGAATATGATGTGCTGTTTCAATTGCTTAGTTCTTACTTGATTTCTATAGTTGGAGTTTTGTGTTTTCAGATTATAGACTCTATATATTTTGTTAGATTTAAGTATTTCAATTCGTACCTATTATAAATTGCATACATTTAAAATTTTTTTCATTTGTGCACTGCTCATATATAGAAATTTGTATTCCTATGTATTTCAATATACTGTCTTTTGTGTTAAGTTTATATACTGCAGCTTTGATTATCTCACTTTCTAGTTCTAGAAGTTTGTTGTTAATGATTTCTTAGGATTTTCTACGTAAACATTAATGGAGGTCTGTGGATAAGAATAGTTTTATTTTTCTCTTTTTCAGTTATATCCATTTTATATATTTTTTCCCTTTTGCCTCATTGCTCTGGCTAATTCTTCTAATAAAATGTTTTTAACAGAAATATTATACATACTATGTTCGATTTTACTTTTGTATGTTTATATATATTCTATTGATGATTTTTTGCTCAAAGATTCAAATGAGTGTGCATGCTTCATTTATTGGTGCATTTTAATCTACATAATAGTGGGATTCTTGATGCCATATTTGTATAGGCACATAACATAATCTCATTACCTCTTGTACAATAGTAGAATATTTGAGTGTGGACATTCTTGCTTTATTCTCAGTCTTAGAGGTAAAACATTCAGTCTTTCATGATTAAGTATGATGTTAGTTGTAGGCTTTTTACAAATGCCCTTTAGTTCAGAAGGGTTTCTTCTATTGCACCTTTTCTGAGCATTGTTAACGTAAATTAATGTTGTATTTTGTCAAATGCTTCTTCTGTGTACTTGATAATGATGATATTTTTACCATGTTTCTGGATTCAAAGTTCTAATATCTTTTCTTGAGGACTTTTGTGTTTATGTCCATGAGAAATAATGATCTATGGGTGTTTTGGGGACTGGATTGTTTTCGTATCAGGGTAATTACAGCTGGCTGGATAAAATTAGTTGGAAAGCAAACCTTTCTTTTCTGTGTACTGGAAGAAACTGGGTAAAATTTGTGTTACTTTTTCTTTAAATGTTTAGTAAACTTTGCCAGTGAAAGTAGTTGGGTTAGAGAATTAACTTCAGAGTGTTTGACATGAATTTGATTTCTTTATAGTAATAAGACTATTTAAATTACCTATTTCATCATCTCATATGAGTTGTGCTAGTTTGAGGAAGAAGATCTTACTTTGAAGTTACTGAATTTACTCAGTTGTTATTACCCTTTCTGATGAGCTGTGGAGAAAAGTTGAATTTAAGTTAAGGCTTGGAGGTGAGAAGGAGGTTCCTGAGTGAAGAGAGGAAGCAAGGAGCTTTCCTAGCGGACACAATTCACAATTGAGACTTTAAGACAGAAAGGAGCTTTCCTCCACGTGAGGAGTGTTGGTAGGGGAGAATGGAGCCACGTTGGTGGAGTGAGGTATGCAGACCTGCTCAGTGAGACCCTGAAAGGCATGACCCCTGACACACACAAGCAGTGTGGTTTTCCACATGGACTTCACAATTCCTTTGGGTCCTCTTCTGAGAGGATGCAGGCTCAGAAAAATATGTCCTACTACTCCTCAAGACTAAACAGAAGAGTTTTGGAAAACTGAGACGATCCATTAAGTATTTCCTAGACAACTTCTCCTGAATCTACAACCAGAAAAGTCTCTGGTGGAGGGAGAGAAAGATCAAGGAGGGAAGACATATCTGCAACCACCCTCTTTCCTCATGTTATTGAATTCTACCCTTCGGTATAGAATAAACTCTGGAGTTTGAGGAGTTTTCTTGAAACTTTTCTGGTTCAGTACCCTCAGTATTAAGGTGTATAATGAAAAATTATGATATCTGAAGGAATTACAGGGTGAGTCCAAGATAACTATGCAAATGTATAGCACCAGAACTAGGCCAGAGCCCAGACTTCCCTCCTGTTTTCCCCAAGAGAGCAGAAATGCAGACCCTGACCTCTTCTAGACCAAGCAGCTCTCACTGGCTAGGAAAGAGGGGGCCTCTGTTCTCATTATCATTCTACATGCAGTCAAGAAATTTGAAAACCACTGCCCTAGTATAGATTTCCTCCAACTGTTGTGACTTCCTCAGAACCAAAAGAGTAGGACTACATTAGTCCTAAAATGTTGGTTGGACTCACCAACTGCATTTGAATAAGGACATATTTACCTGAGGAACTCTTTAAGGAGTATGGCTCTCACATTTTTATGCAAAATCTCCTCATTTTCCCTCTTCAGTCCTTTCTTAGGCACAGCAATACAGGAAATTTTGGGTTATCTTTTTCATAAAACAAAACACTATTAGGAACCTCAGTTTTAGAGTCAGCTTGACGTATATGAATTAACTCACTCAAATGCCAATTGGACAGTGAACATTATCAGCAGCAGGGGTTTTGTGGTTTGGATCGCTCCTAATCCCAGTTTAGGAGGTCACTAGAGACCTTGGGCACTAGTTATGACTTTTCCATCCCTAGAAAAGAGAGGCATTTTCTTGACTTGCTGCAACTGTATCTGGTGAGTATTAGAAGCATTCATAACCAGAGCTAAGAAAGGAGTCCAGCACAGCTAGATATTTATTAGCTGACATTTAGCCTGGTTGATGGAGGACTTTACAGTATGTTTATTTAACAGTTAGTCACAGTAAGGGTTAAGAAAGCAAAGGTGAGGTTTGGTGACACAAATGTCTATCTCCTGGTCAGTGCTTCTCACCCAATGTCCCAAGTATACCAGAGATTCATTGTTAAATATCAGATACACCAATATCCAGTGGTCCCTTTTCCATACATGTCTGACATTTGTGGTTTAATAAGCAAATATGTAAGAAGAAGAAATTATCCTCAATAAAAATTAGCACTATAGAACTAAGGGCTAAGCAGATGTTTGAAAGGAGATCTTGCTCTGAAAACCTAGACAAGAGGCAGAGGTTCATGATCTGGGAACTGTTTTAAGTGAAGCAAAAGGCAGAAAAGGCTGAGTAATCCAGACTCTTGGCCAGAGAAAAATCAAATGTGCCACTCACAGGAGGAATAGCTGTAGAAGGAGCTACTCAGCCATTCCATGGGATATTCCTCCCCACTAACCCTGTCTCCTCTTCTACTCCAGAACTGCTGATCAAACATATGCCAAAGCATTGTGAAGTTTGATTTTGCTGGAAGTTTGATTGGACAATGCCAACCAGGAGAACCAACCTCAAAACCAAACTGGAGAGGATGTTCCAGCAAATGTTGAGATGCTTGAGCCCTTAAGTAAATTTAACCTGGAGACGAAGGAGTTGAAAACAGATCACATTACTGACTACAGATATTTTAAGGACCACTCAGAGGAAGAGCAGTTCGGCTTGTACAGTCCCAGGATATAGAATTTTCTGAGGCTATTGGTTAGTCAGTTTTTTATTGTTGTAACCAAAATACCTGACAAGAACAATTTAGAGGAGGAAAAGTTTAATTTGGGCTCACCATTTCAAGAGGTTCAATACATGGATGGTCATCTCCATTGCTCTGGGCCTGAGGTGAGGCAGAACATCATGGTGTTACAGTTATCATCTTCTAATCATTTTGTCTCTGAAAATTCCTGCACTGAATATCATATTTCTCACATGTGAGCTTTTGGGGGTATTTCATATCCAAAATCATAAGGGATTAAATTTACAACCAGGTATTTCACCATTTAGCCTTAATGAAAATAGTTATCAGGTCATGGAAGTCTGAATTTGCCAAGCATTGATATTGCAATCTGGGAGTAAGATATAAGCCAAGGTAGGTAATCACTTTACCAAGCTGATTCATTTTTCTTTTTCATTTGTTTATTTTTCCATCTGTAAAAATAATAGAGTACCATTGCTAATACAATCATTGTGATCATTAACTTAAAAATAACCTTTTTCCATAATTGTGATTTTAAAGACTTCTATAATATTAATTATTACTCCATTACACCAAGTTTCTATAGCTCTTTCCTCTAAGGAAAAATGAACACAGACACAAGAAATTCCATTTCAAGGTAGAGTTGGAATGCTATGTTCAAGTAGATAAAGGAAACCTTAAATTTCCCTCCTCTTACATTCACATTTTCAGACTTTAATTTCCTTTGGTTTTTCCATACCAAAATCTCTTTTTCCCAGATGAAGACATGCATGGAATTAGTCAATGGTTTCTCCTTTTTTGCTTTCAGTAACAGTGAAAATGTTTTTCAAATTTAAACATTAGAATTAATAGTATGCAAAAAAAGGTGAAGCTAGTTATAAATCCACCTTTCCTTTCTATGCCTTAACTTTTAACTCCCGGCAGCTAAAGACAAAGAGATCAGAAAGCCAACCAGAACCCCCAGATTATAATTCTCATTGTGAACTTCTTGTTTCCTCTCATAGCTTGAATGTTTGACAGATGAGCTAACATTTAGCAGGTCAAAAAGTTTACAAATAGTAGGGGAAGGAGAATTTCAAAAGCACTTCATTCTTGTCCTTGTTCCTAAAACTAAAAGTCTACGCATATTCTAGTTTCTTTTGGGAAAGCCAAGCCACCTTCTCCCCTGCAAGAGGAAAACAAATCAGCCCCAACATTTAGACTAGCAGATGGCTTCCAGAAAAGAATCTAAATGATCCACCTGTGACATAAAGTTGGATATATTTGCAAATGACTCACAGTGATGACTTCCTTGTGGTTGTCAATGTGCAGCTTTCTCATCCTCCTCTAATTGCTGGGTGGACAGCCCAGCAGATGACGTAGCTTCACTGTTCCTCAGCAAGACCACAGGGATCTGTCTCTGCTCTAACCCTTGAGCTCTTTTGTGGCAAGGATCTTGCCTCATTTTGCTTCTAGCCACAGTGCTTAGCCCACTTCCTTCCTGCAGCGGGCACCTGTCAATGATTGTTGAAAGGAACATGAATCCAAGACAATGGAGGAGGAGTCTAGTCTCTTCAGTCATCTTTCAGGACATAGGTAGGCAGATTTACTTAGGATTAGTCTATTTGAAGAGTATCACTGGAGGAATCTACACTAACATGAAAGTGTTTTTTCTTCCTATGTGGTAATCCATTCCTAAATCTGGTGCCCTGGTAACTCTCAGGCATATCATTCACAGTCAAAATAAGATAATTAACATTTTTTAACTATTTCTTATTGATTCTTCAAGCCCTGAATATAAAAGATTTTCTGCTATTACCATATATTTTCTTCCAAATTCAAATAACTTGTCTGTTCAAAGTATAATTGTGGTGATGAGATTTCTGGAATAGTTAGGACTTCCAATGCCCTTTCCCACTATTACCATAAATAAACCATATCAGACTGTGTTTTCCTATACATGGTACTATTGTTCCTCAGTATGTATCCATGAAGCATTGGTTCCAGGACCCTCCAAAGATACCAATATCTGTGGGTGCTCAAGTTCCTTATTTAAAGGTGTAATACTTGTATGTAGCCTATGTACATCCTCCCAGATACTTCACATCATCCCTAGATTATTTCTGATACTTCCTATAATATAAAAGTTATGAAAATAGTTGTTACACTGCATTATTTAGGGAAGAAAGACAAGAAAAAAAAGTCTATACACCTTTTTCAGTACTGATTCAGTTTTTTTTCCTGAATATCTTTCATCCACAGTTGTTTGACTCCGTGGATATGGAATGCTTAGATACAGAGGACCAATTGTATATCATTGTTCGAGCATTCAGAGTGGAAAATTTGCCCAGACAATGAACTCAGGAGGGCTAACGTATGTGGTTGTGAGTGGCAGTGTGTACTTAGAAAATCTTCTAAGCAAAACCTGTCCTTGGATGACCATATCTCCACTGTGAGCCCCAGAACTCCAAATGAAATCAATTTATGGAATTCTTATCACTTCTGCCTTCTATTCCCTACTAACTACTTAGCACACCTGGTTCTAGCACTTTAACTGGGATGCATCGTGCCCTGGAGTGAATTGCCATTGACATGTTGTCTGTGTGAAAGTCTCTAAAGATCAAGATAGATTCCAGTCTGGGTGAATTTGATGTGTAGGTCTTGGACAGTTTAGCCTTTCATAAAACATACAGAACAAATATTATGGTCTTACCCTGTCAAATTTCTCCACTGCTATGAGAAGTACATCATCTACATCTACTAGAAAAAAAATGATGTTTTTATATTTATTATTTTCAAAAATGCACCTTTGATGGAACTGACTCAGGGAGAAGTACAAAAATTAACAAATTAACTAAAATCAAAATACACAAAGCGCAGATTGGCTATAGTAATTAAAATGACATTACATCCCCTCAGAGCGATTTAACATGAAATTTCAGAGGAAGTTCACTCAGGCCTTCACATAGTGATGTTAGTTCTCCATTGTCTCCCAGCTTCAACACCATTCTTAACCAGATTGCAAAGTGTACCAAATAAATATTAGTTGTTCAACATGGGTGTTTAAGGATGCAATCAGACTCCACATCACCTCTCATTCAGTACCGACAAGTGACCAAAGATAGTATGATTTTATCCATTGCCGCTTCCCTGATTCGCCCTAAAGCTTCTTTTACTTGGTATGCTGCTTTGGAACTAAGGATCCCATGTAAAGATAGAGACCTGGGAAAGAAAAGGAGCCGGGGCTAATATGCAACATTGAAATGTTGAAGAAAATAGAAAGATGGGTTACTGAGAATTGTGCTTGGGATGAGGATGTGAGGAAGAGCAATTACAAACCCGTCCTGCTGATTCCCAGGGCCTGCACTGGTTTTCTGTGGCATGACTCCTCAACTATATTTTCTTAATTGCAATGCATTGTAAATGCACTATATATACATTTGTGCATACTGTATACAAATATATCATACATGTATATGCACTCACACAAACACACACAGTACAAATGTCTGTGCACCAGCTAAAATAGTAAAATGTGAAAATTCACTGAAGGCCCCTGTCTCTCTCTTTGGTCTCTGATATTATTCTCTGCCCCACCCCCTGCCCCACAGCACACCGAGGACACTGGGGGTTCAGATATGTCCCCACATGTATTGTATAGAGAGTATTGTCTTGTTATATTTGTTGAAACTACTATGTAGAATTCCATGAGCATTTCTAAAAATTCAAGGGCAGCTTCTGTTGTTTACTCATGATTGTACAAAATAACCATTTCTGCCATCAAATGGTTAGACATTTTGGACATGAAATGGCTTAATGTGGAGATAAGAAAACAAAAGAAAAACATATTCCAGGGCTGGGGTTGTAGCTCAGTGGTACAGCACTTGCCTAACATGTGTGAGGCACTGGGTTCAATTCTCAGCACCACGTACAAATAAATAAATGAATAAAGGTTCATCACAACTAATAAAAAAATATTAAAAAAAAAAGAAAAACATATTCCCTACCAGCAATTCAAAGCTCCCTGAGGCCAGGAATGGGGCTTCTTTCCAAGTCTCTATTGTACTTCCTGCACTGAGGACTATCACTTGGCATGTAAATTTGCCTTCGATGGATCTTGTTAGGTGCACAGATGAACAGTGAAGACAGGAGGAAAGGACCCTGGCCATTGTCACTACTCGGTGTGTCCTTGCTGCTGTCTCCTCTGGTGGTATAGTTTCTGTTCTTTCCTTCCACATCATATTAACGGCAAGGAGCGATTTCAGTTGCAGAAGTCTGCAGTGCATTTTGGGATTATACAATGCCTATTACAATTCTCTAAATGCTAATAAAATGTATTCAGCCAGGACCTCAATCAATAACCCTGGAGTTGAAAAGAAATGAAGGAATTGTTGGCCAAGAAGCTAAATTATTTTGTTTGAATGATCTGATTTCCTCAAAATACAAGGTCACATATGGCCAATTTAATTCTTTTTTACTCATAAAGAAGTCCAGATCAAAACAACCAAACTGAACCCAAATTTCACAGTTCTTTTCCCTGGAGGCCTGACTCAAGCTCAGAGACATCAATGACCGATGATTTTCTTGACAAGTTCCAGTCTCAGCATAATGGGGTCCCTCAGTTACTTTTAAGACCTTTTCATTTGTGATATAACGGCCCCGTTGTTGGCAGCATTCAATGACATCACAGTCATAAAACTCAGCAACAGCAAGGAGATTGTTTTGGTGTTGAAGTGGGAATTTTGCCGGAGCCAGCCCTGCACCATTCTGTGTTTTTTTGTTCAGGCTCAATGTTCAGGCTGGGTGGACCCTACCCAGCTATGGGCTATCACTAACGCACAGGGCTGCTCATTTTTCATTGCTACTTCCAGCTAAAAATCACAATTTGTCTCAACATTTTGCCGGCAGCATTCACCTTTAGGGTCAGTAACTCAGAAGGTCACATCTGTGTCTTTGATGAGTGACTGAGGAGTGACAGCATAAAACTTCAGCACCCGAAATGGGTCCCTTTAGATAGTAAAGATGTTCCTAGCTTCCTTAAATTCATTAAAACCTAAATATTCCAAGAAAAGCTTCATCAGCTCTGCAGGAGGGTGGGACAAAGAAATGTGACGATATCACATGGCCCCATTCCTTCTCTAGTAACCCATTCCACTCACCCTGACCCAACCTTGGGCCATGTGCACATGGTCCATGCCCCTCAGGTACCAGACAATTTAGGTAATCAACCGGCATGGTAGGTCCAGCAAGAATCTAGCCGAGACACATTCATGGACCTCAGCCATGTACCATCTGTGCTTGATGAAGAAAAGAAAATTGTTCACTCACACTTCATTTGCCTTGAATGTTATTAAAAATAATCAAGAGAAGAAATAAATGCAACATAACCGGGCCATTGTAGAGAGAGAATGTTGCTATAAAGATCTGCAGAACAGAACTCAAATACCAGCCTCCCTAGGTAAGAAGCAGACATGAAAATGGCTTTAGCAGGAGGTGAATACATGAAGTCACAGCCTTGGGAAGTAGCAGCACCACTCTAGATATTCCACAGGGAGGATGAGCTTTACACACAGATGCTTTGTGCCTCTCCGGGCCATAAGACAAATGCTGGCATTTCCTAGGGGTCAACTTCACATTCACCCTGTGTCTCCAGCATCTGGGAAAATATAAACAACATCCAAACAGGATCTAGGAATTTTATTGTCTCAGAGGAACTAAAAGTGTTTCTGAGGGCCCTGAACTGAGAGCCATTTCTGTCCCTGAGCTTGCTTTTTCAGATATTAGCAGAGCAGTAGAGGAGTCCAATTTCCCTGTCTTCAGGGAAGGATTTCCTCCTTATTAAATAGTTAGGACTCCTGAGTGCTATCCTCAAAACCTGCTGTTCATTCTCCACTGAATTCAGGTCAGTCATTCTCCATTTCCTCAATTAAAGTGGGCCAAGAAAGTTTCTTCTCTTTTCTCACAGAGATACTGGGACTTTTAATTGCTCTTCCAAGTGTCCCTGAAGCCCCCATAGAGCCACCCCCACAAGCATGTGTCTACAGTGCTGCCGGGTTGCAGGTACCAAAGTGGACTGTGGCAGACAGAAGGGCCCTGGGGCTTCCTTCCAGAACATCCCAGGGTGAATTGATCTCACCAGTCTTCTTGAAAAGTCTTAATGACAGCCTCTCTGCACTAGTTCCACAGGAACAATCCTCCTACTCCCTCTGACTAGCACTTAATTACTACCTGTGCCTCTGCTCTGAGTCCCTGAGAGAAAGACTTATATGCAGGCTCGCTCAGCAAGCATTCTCAGAGGCGGTCTGTAGAACACTCATTCTGAGGAATGTTAATAGGTGTTGCCTGCCACACATACACTCTACAGGCACCTACACGTATGTGCACATGTGTGTGCATGTGCACACACACACACACTATGCATCTATACACACTGCACATAGTACACACACCCACATACACACTACATGCACATACATCCTATAGCTATACACACTGTATATAATACACACACACACACACACACACACACACCATGCACCTCTACACAATGCCCACAGTATACGCACACTCTCCCCATTGCATAGTGCATGCCACATATATGATGTTCAAAAAAGCAAACAAAAAGCAAACAGAAAAGATAATTTTGTATCAGTTCTCAGTCTTTAATATACCATTAGGCATTATAATCTTTTAAAGTAGGATTTTAGTATTCAGTGTTTCCCAACCTATTTGAACATAGGGCTATTTCTTTGTGTAGAGCACCTACAGGATGGGTATGCTTTGGAATATTGTCTGCAAAGAGTCTATCAGAACAATTGGAAAAAAAAACTGCTTACACATCTAAAACTACAGTCAGCATGTCAATTATTTTTAATAGTATTGAAATTTTTTTCAAAAGCATTGAGACGTTAGGTGAGGGATTGGCACACTATGGCCTATCAGCCAAATCTTGCTCTCAAGATATGAACATTAAAGCTGTGAAAACAAATCAAACAAGCACAAAGTATCTGTGACAGAGACCATATGTGGTCCACAAAGCCCTTTATATAAAAAGATTGTGTAGCTATTAGCCACATGTGTTTAAATTTAAATTCATTGAAAATTAAGAAGAATTCAAAATTTAGTTCCTTGGTCACATTAGCCATATTATGACTGAACAGAGTTACATGTGGCTAATAGCTACCATATTGGCAAATGCAGATACAGACACCCCCAACACTGACGAATTTTGCCGTAAAAGTTTTCATGGATGTCAGGGTAGCACTGTCGTGGCAGTTTTGTGCTGCTATGTTTAAGGACATTGATTAAAGTGGTGTAGACAAAATTAGTCTTGCAAAAAAGTGTCCTGACTGGTTTCTGATAGATTTCCAATTGAGGCATCTGCCTCTGAAACCCTCATTTAGACATTGAACCACTGTGGCTCCCAAAAAGTAAATCTGTGGCTGACCTCATATGTCATCTGACATACACAGAAGGCTGAGGCAAGCTGTAGTACGCAGGAAGAGTCTTGCTGGCTGCTGCTTGTACAGTATCCTGCCATAAGTTATTTTGTCTTACCTTCTATCTCCTTCAAGTTTCCACCAGCGCCTCTGTGTCACTTAGTTTCTTGAGTTTTTATTTCTTCTGCCTTCTCTGCTAAAATGCAATTTCCTTCACTTTTTTATTTGGAAAAATCTTATTCCTCCCTTCTTTTTTGGCTTTGGGTCTGTGTTTACATATTTTAAAACTCATAAATATCTTATGTCAAACAAAGTGAGAACTACCAAGTTATCCTTTAGCAATGTAGAATTAGCAAAAACCTTGAAATTTCCTTTCTGCTTTCCCACCAATATCTGTAACTGAAGGGAATAATATCAAAAGCTACATATCTACATAGACCATATGTGGTCCACAAAGCTCTTTATAGAAAGTTTGCATAGCTATTAGTCACATGTGTTATGTAAAGGTAAATTAATCTAAAACTGACAAATTCAGTTCCTTAGTCAGTCATATTTCAACTTATCAGAACTAATGTGGCCAATAGCTTCCTCACCCACCCACACACGTGTAGTTTCCCCAATAGGTAGGGTAGATGCATAGATGGAGAATTTTAATTTAAATTGATTTTTTTCTTTGCTTTACTAGGTCATCTGTAAGAACAAGAAAAGCATTAGAAGAATGAAGGAGATCAATATCACCAAATGTTACTGAAATAAAGGATGAAGATTATACCAGACCATTTTATGGGGTTTTTGAGAATTTTTTAATAAGCTAATTTCACATAGGGGGTACTTGTTGAAAAATGAATAGGAGTGCATTTAAACCATAATTTTAAAGAATTTAAGGATGAAATAGAATAAAAGGACAGAATGTTAAAGTAAATTTTGTTGTTTTAAAATAGAATAGATCATAGTACATAGACTTCAATGGAGAAACCAGGATCGGAGGGAGGAAAACAGTATCATGAGAAGTCAAAAAAGTTTCAGGGACTGGGGTGTAGCTCAGGGACTAAGTATTTGCTTTGTATTCGTAAAGCTCTGGGTTTAATCCCCAGTTCCAAAAAGGAAAAGCACAAAAAAATAAAGTTTTCAGGATGAGCAGGTATAGAGTCAGAATCTATACCACCTGTGTGGTGTGATAAACACTAGCCAGGGCATTAAAATAAAATCCCACCCCAGAATTAAGACACACCTGGCAGTTCTGCAGAAGTAAATATAAAATTATCTCATAGGGTCTCTATAACTCAGGGTCCATAGACCACAAATCCTGCAGGTAACAGAGCAAACTTAAGCAAATAAAAACACAGGCTGACAGAATAAAATACAAATAAAATTACATGAAGGAAAAATTACAAGAATGACTTAGTAAACATAATTAAAGAGAGACTTGCTGCTCTACGAACTAGACACAATGAAAATCTTTTTAATATTAATGATAGGTCTTTAAAAAATGAATCATAAAAAAGACATTAAAGGCAGCCAGGTGTGGTGGCTCATGCCTATTATTCCAGTGATTTAGGAGGCTAAGACAGGAGGATATACAAGTTCAAGGTAAGCCTCAATAACTTAATGGGACTCTTAGCAATTTACTGATGCCCTGTCTCAAAATTTTTAAAAAGCAGAGGATGGGGATGTGGTTCAGTGGGAAAGTACACCTGGGTTAAATCCCCAGTACCAAAGTGGGAAAAAAGATATTAGAAACATCATAAACCATCACAAATAATACAAGATTGCTAAACTATGATATATATCTCTATTAAAATACAAATTTCACTAAAGAGATTAAATAAATGAGACAGTTCAAAATAAATAATTTGAAATCAGAATATAAAATTTGAAAAATACAAGAAAATGAAAAAACATCTGACAAATATATGAAAAATACAGAATGAAAAATAGAAAGCGAAGACTATGGAAAATACAAAAGAGGTTAGAAAACATGGAAATGACTTCTGCTTCCAGTCAAGACAAACAAATAGGGACCACATTTATTTTCCCATCTGAAACAATTTTTTAAAAAGGACAAAATGTAAGGAATACAAAGTACATGAAACGACAGATTTCACACTTGGCATCAGGCAATGAAGACCAGTGAGTCCTGAAAATAAGAAAATAAATTAGGTGAGCCCTGCCTCTGGCTCAACTGATGGCCTTGAGGGAGTTCCCAAGACAGGGAGGGGACCATAGGCAGAGCCCAGTGAGAACCACAGGGGACAGAGGCAGCTGGAGTACACAGGACAAAGAGAGGCAGAGAGAAAGTTTTGGAGTTGTGCAAAGGGAACCCTTCAAGTATTCAACAGAATGCTAATCACTTCACACATATGAAGAAAATACCCACGAATGGGAAAAGAACCTAAAAGGAACAAACAGGTAACAGTGTCCTGACCAAGAATGATGCTTATTCTAACCAGTCTGAATAATAACTTCATCGTGATGATACATTGGGTGGAACACCTAAGAGATCTTGTATCACCAGTGAAAAAAATTATCCCTGGACGGAGACTGACTGCCTAACAAACCTTCAAAGCAATGCCCAGAAGAATCGAACCAGTTGTCAGTAAGTTGTTTTGGGCAGTAGGGGTTGAGGGTGGAGGAACTCCAGAAGACTGATAGGTAAACAAAGATAACCTGAACTCCACAAGATAAAATTCACAACTAGAATTTAATTTAAAAAGTTATCAGACATGCAAAAAGAATAGGAAGATACAATATCTATTTATTATAACAGAAAGATATCTACTGAAAGAATGAAAGTATCCAGAAACCACTCCAGATGCAGGAACTCACACAAGAGATTTTATTAAGCGGACAGGCAGAGTGTCTGCCTGCAGGGTGAGAGAGAGAGAAAGCAAGTGAGAGGGAAGAGGAGAGAGAAAGAGAGAGAGAGAGAGAGAGAGGAGAGAGAGACAGAGAGAGAGAGAGAGAGAGACAGAGAGACAGAGAGACAGAGAGAGAAAGAGAGAGAGAGAGAGGGAGAGGGAGGGAGGGAGAGAGAGAGAGAGAGAATGAGAGTATGGCGGGGGAGCCATTCTTAAGTAGTGGAATTTCGCAGGCTAATAACAGCGGACCAATGGCCGGGAGGAGGTTCAGTGGGCTAACAATCTGGACCAATTACTGGCTAGGAAGCTCGAAGCGGGCTAACAATCTGGGTTGTAAAGTGTGGGGAAAGGAGAACAATGGCAGCAACACATCTGATGCCAATAGCTACAAAATGTCTTATTTTCTACCTCTACTTTTAACATACTTTGTGTACTTCTAAACATCTAGAAAGAATAGATGTTTCAAATAAGGACTTACGTTTGTCCTCTATGTACACAGTCATGTTGAAAAAACTACGCCCATGTAACAATGGTTATATCTGAAAGTGTCTTCTAAGTAGGATCATTCTGGTCTAGAATTCTTCATTTCTTCCATTTCTGTCACCTGTGTCACATGTGATATAGGCACAAGTGTCACTCAGTGGGGATGTTTCAAAAGTCCTTTTCAGAAGACTGCCTTTCTATGAATTTTAACACAAAGTGTACAAAATGTGTTAGTTTTGCTAACCCTCCTTTTGTCATATGTTGGCAACTTCTTTAATATCTAGAGACTAGATAAAATTAGGACTCCATCCTCCAGTATATACATAAAACTACAGTACAGCAAAGTTAAACGAAGGGCGTTGTTACAGGGCAATGGGTAAGCTGAAATTTTCCAGTACACTCTAACACATACCTTTTGCAACTTCTTCCCTCCCACTTTAACTCAACTTGACAGACAAATACAGACAGTACTCTGTTCAGAAGTGGTTTAACAATTACAAACACAGTATTTCCTATCAGTATTTAAAAGCTGTTTACACAGTTTTATTCTGCTGCTTCTACTTTTAAATTTATCAAACACTTCTAAATATCTAGAAGGACTAAATATTCCACATAAGAACCTGTCCACTGTGCACACAGCACTGATGAATAAAATTGCACATGTAACAATGGTTATAAGCTGAGGTATGAAAGATACAATATTTAATTAGAAGGTAAATTAATTAATTGAAACCAAATCAGAACTGATGCAGATATTAGAAGAGAAAGACATTAACTGTGATTCATATGCTCAGAAAGTTACATGGATTTAAAATCAGCATACTACAGAGATACAGCCATATCAATGTTCATGACTGCTCCATTCACCATAGCCAGATTGTGGAACCAACCTAGATGCCCTTCAGTTGATGAATGGATAAAGAAACTGTGGCATATATATACAATGGAATATTACTCCACAATGAAGAATGGTAAAATTATGGCATTTGCAGGCAAATGGATGAAATTGGAGAATATCATGCTAAGTGAGATAAGCCAATCTCAAAAAACTAAAGGACGAATGATCTCGTTGATAAGCGGATGAGGACATATAATGGGGGGGGGAGGGGTTAGCGTTAGGGTTAGGGTTAGGTTTAGGGTTAGGGATAAGGAGGGTGGTAAGAATGGAGGAAAGAAGGACTGTATAGAGGGAAAAGAGGGGTGGGAGGGGTGGGGGGGAAGGGAAAAAAATAATGAATCAAACATCTTTGCCCTATGTAAATTTATGATTACACAAATGGTATGCCTTGACTCCATGTACAAATAGAGAAACAACATGTATCCCATTTGTATACAATAAAAAAAAAAGAAAGTTACATGGGATATAAAGGATAGAAAAAAGAGAACCAAATCTATTTATAGAGACGAAAACAACAGTAAAATGAAAATGCATGGATAAAATTAATGGCAACTAGATACTGCAGGAAAAACCAATTAGTAAACTCAAAAATATGGCAATAAAACTATTCAAAATTTAAATACAGTGAGAAAGAGAGTTTAAAAAATAAACAGAACTTGGATGAGCAGTGGAAGTGGAAAATTTTCAAACATGTAATTTGATTTCTGGTAAGAGAAGAGGGAAATGTGGGGAAAGAAAAACATTTGGCTAAAAATTTTTTGAAACTGTTGAAAACTATAAACCCACAGATCCTAGAATCATAACAAACCCCAAACTCAATCCAAAGAGGAAAAAAACTACACCAAGACACAGCATACTTAAATTGGTCAAAAGCAATGATAAAGAGAAAAACCTCTAAAGCAGCAAGAGAAAAAAGGTATTCAAGGGATAAAGAAAGGTGACAGCTGATTTCTTATCAGAAAAATGCAAGCAAGTACATAGTAAAGCTACATTTTTAAAGTACTGAAAGGAATTAGTATCAGCTGAAAATCCTAGCCTTTCAAAACTGAAGGTTAAATAAATAAAGTATTGAAATAATTAATCACCAGCAGACTGGAAGCTGGCAAATACAAATCTGAATCTAAACAGTTGGTAGAAATGGTAACTAAATGTGAAAGTGGATATTTTCTCATTTTGATTTGTTTAAGATATGACTGAATATTAAATAAAATAATAACAATTTAATGAGGGTTTTATAGTACATGGAAAAAGTAAAATATTAGACAATAGGCACAAAAAGCTTAGGAAGGATTAAATGAACATACACTGCTCTTAGATTGTTATATGTGAAGGGTGTGGCATCATGTGAGGGAGACTTTGATACCTTAACATTACATACCATAAATTCAAAACAACCATTAAAGTAAGAAAGCAAGAAGTTCTGATGCCTCAACAAAGAAGATAAAATAGAATTATTTAAAAATACTCAATTCATTGAAAGCAAGGTGCAAATGAAAGAAAATGTAGTAAAGAAACCATGGGTATAGGAAAGACAATAGAATGAATCAGACATAACTTTCCTATGTTCATGTATTCATATAGTGTGACTCCGCAACATGTACAACTACAAGAATGAAATCCTAATTAAGATAAATTATATTCCATGTAGGTATAATATGTCAAAATACACTCTACTATCATGTGTATCTAAAAAGAACAAATAAAAATGCCAAAAAAAAAAAAAAAAAAAAAGAAAGAAACCATGGGAGAGATAGGAAACAAATACCAAGATGATAACTTTTGGAGATTCTATAGTATTTGCAGCATAGATGACTGTGTCCTCCACAAATAAAGGTAATTTAATTGTTTCCTTTCTATTCTGGACAAGGTTTTTGATTAGACTTACAGCATTTTAAAAGACCTAAATCCAACTTTCATAATTGGAGATATTTGTAGTTCAGAAAAGTCAATATTGTTAAGATGTCAATATGTATGGAAAAGTGTAGAACTTAGAATATCAAAAACACTTCTGAAGAAGAAAGTTGGAATAATAACATGCCTTAATACTTATAAAGTTACACTAACAAAGTCACTGTGGTATATAAATATCAAAAACTAGATCCACAGAACAAATAGTTTTAAAATAGAACCACACAATGATGGATACCTTGTTTCTACAAAAATGAGAACAAAATTTAGGTGCTAAAACAATTGGATGTCTGATTGCTCCCTGTCCCCCCACACACACATACACAAATTTCCATACATTCTTCACAAAAAACTAAGTCAAAATATCAAAATGATCATTTTTACCTAAACGCAAACTTAAAACTATAAAACCAGTAAAAGAAAACACAGTAGAAAACATTTGTGACTTAAGTTAGACAAAAAACTTTAGATAAGACACCAAGAACATTACTTACAAAAGAAAAATTTGGTAAATTATACGTTATTAAAGTTTAAAACTTTTGTTTTTCAAAAAGCAATTAAGACAATAAAAATGCAAGTCATAGGCTGCACAAAAGCATTCCCTACATATCTGATAGAGGACTTGTATCCAAAATACATAATGACCTCTTTAAAAATCAACCGTAAGAAAACAACCCATTTCTTAAATGTGCAAAAGAATAGACGCTTCATCAAAGAAAGCATATGTACAGCAAATAACCACATAAAAAGATGCTCAGCATCATTTATCATAATGAAAATTCAAATGAAATTTGGTGTCTTCGCCAGTTAAACATACATTTACTCTATGATCCAGTCATTCTTCCCCTAGTATTTACCTAAGAGAAATAAAAACACATGTACATACAAAGACATGTATACAATTTTTATAGCAGCTTCTTTAATAAAATGCAAAAAGAAAACTAGAAACAATCTAAATGTGCATCAATAGGTGAATGACTAAACTGTGGCCTCTCCATACAATGGGATATTAGTTAGCATCAAACAGGAATGAACTGTTGATAGGAACTATGCTACAATGTGAATGAATATCTAAAAAATTATGCTGTTAAAGAAAATAGATCACAAAAGTACATGCTATATGATTCTATTTATGTAAAATTTCTTCTTAATGCAAATTAATCTACAGTGACAGAAAGTTGATCAATGGTTATAAGGACAAAAGAGGAAGGAGGAGAATCATTAGGAAACTTTGGCACATATGAACCTATTAATTATGTTGGTTTTGGGGTATGACAAAACTTATCAAAGTGATTATTGTTATTATTTTTGTTGTAGCTATAATAATAACAACAACAATAATAATAGCTGCATGCCAATTAACCTCAGTAAAACTTCCTTTATTAAAAAAAAAAAAAAAAGAAACAGCATAGAAGCAGGTCTGTTCTATGTTAAATTGTTAAATAGGAATTCTAGAAAGAATAAATAGAATAGGTAAAAGGCAATATTCACAGACAAAATGGTTAAATATTTTCCAGAATTGGAAAAAAAATTAAATCTTCAAATTTAGCAGCATGTTCAGTTCCAACTAGAATAACAGTAGCAAAAATATCATAAAGTCATAGGTAAAACAGCAGAAAATCAATAATGAAGATGAAATCTTTAAAAAATTAAGGCAAGGTTGACAAATACATATATTTCTAAATTTGAATGTTACCATCTGCAACAATGGAGCCCAGAGGACAATGCTATAATTATCCTCATGGTTCCAGAAACAGTCCTGAAGATAGTGTGTAGGACATGAAAGCTTTGAAGGAGCAGAGTGATATGATCAGATTTACAGTTTTGAAAGATCACTCCCACAAACCTCAGAACAAGAACACTCAAAGCATTTGCAGTAATTTTAGAAGAAAAAAAAAAAAACAGCTTGTACCAACGGACTGTGGGAATGAAAAAACTAATGAAAATTAAAGGGATTTGATAATTTAATGTTTTAGTGAGATGAAGAGAGGAATCAAAGATGGCTGCTGAGTTTCTGGCATAGGCAGCTGGACAATACAGAAGGAACTGATTTAAGTGGGGAGTAAATGATGACTTCACTGTCCTTACAGAGAAAATTTGCCTTAGATTATCCTGTTGGAACTGTCCAAATAGATCTGTTTTATTTTGAATATGTGTCAGTCTGAAGAAAAGAACTTGGAAGCTGTCCATCATCCTCAAAGTTGGACAATGGATTCATCCACTATGAGTGTTGAGAGTGGGAAGGGAATTGGTCATACAACAGTATTATCAAAGGAAGCTTTATTTTTTATATTTATATTTAAAATACTTATTCAAAAAATAAGTAAATATTAACTTAAATCTAATTGCCTACAAATAATAACCTGTTGACACATGTCATTATATATATAATAAAATGAAATTTTATATATATGATAAAATCATATGTATTATATACAATTTAGAAGAAGGATAGAACATACAAATACATTAACTTATTAAAAATGGAGAGTCCTTAGGAAACTTAGAATGGAACCACGATTTGACCCAGCTATACCACTCCTTGGCCTATACCCAAAGTATTTAAAATCAGCATATTACAGTGATGCAGCCACATCAATGTTTATAGCAGCTCAATTCACAATAGCTAGATTGTGGAACCAATCTAGATGCCCTTCAATAGATGAAAGGATAAAGAAACTGTGGTATATAGACACATTGGAATATTACTCAGCCATAAAGAAGAATAAAATTATGGCATTTGCAAGTAAATGGATGGAGATGGAGAATATTGTGCAAAGCAAGACAAAACAATCCCAAAAAGCCAAAGGCCAAATGTTTTCTCTGATAAGTGAATGCTGATATATAACAGTGGGACAGGGGAGTAAGGGAAGAATGGAGGAACTTTGGATTGTGTAGAGGGAAATGAGGGAAGGGGTGGAGGCAAGGGTTAGGAAAGATGGTGGAATGAGGCAAACATCATTACCCTATGTACATGTATGACTACATGAATGGTGTGACTCTCCATCTTATACAACCAGAGAAATGAATGGTTTTACTCCATTTGTGTACAATGAATCAAAATGCATTCTGCTGTCATGTATACCTAAATAGAACAAACAATAAAAAATAAAAACGAAAGATCTCATTAACCAAAAAAGGCATATTATATATACTATTCTAAAAGTATTGAATCACATTTCATTTTAATCAAATTTAACAAAAGATAAAAATACCAAAAAGAAACTAAAGAGATCACTGAACGTAAATGCTTTTTCAACCTCAATAAATAATATCATAGAAAAGATTTCTGAAAGACTTTGATACGTCATGATAACTAAGAATGATTTTTTGATGCATGCATTTACAATACGAGATATCCCAACCACTCCTTATTCACCTTCAAACTAATCCCCAAATGTTGGGTGTGTGTACAAGTCCTTTCCTAGTCTTCTCCCCAGCTGTCCCATCCAGACTCCTCTCCCACCCACAGGCCTACACACCTCCGACTCAATCAGCAACTCACCACAAGCATGCTGGAACCCCTGCAGGACAGTGCTCCTGCATCCGCTCAGAACGAGTTTCCCTGCATACATCTGGATCCTCAAACGTGCTGTGTCTCCACCTGCGAGGCCCTGCCACTTGGACTCATCAATTTAACAAACATTTAATGGTGGTTAAATTTTCTTTGATTTTTGCTAGTTACAATGGCTGACTACAAAGAGAAAGGCTTTAGCGGCTTGTAAAAATCAGCCTGCTCCCCCAGCCTGAAGATAGGCTGGCTCAGAACACTTTCACTCTATCTTGACTTCAAGGGAGGAAAATGAAATGAATTCACTGCTTGTAAAAGGGCGGAATTGCAGACCTGGAAGTCTTGGTTCATAGGCTTTTCCCTGGTGAAGATGGATGATATCTCCCATCTACCACTCCCTCACCATAGTGCACACTGATCCTGGCCAGAAGTGATCTAGTAGCCATCTTCTAAAAAGAGCATAACTATCTGATAACGTAAGAATAATCTGACACTTTAGTCACTAAATGCTAATTTATTGATTTTTATTAACTGGCTTAATTTGATTCCTCACTGCAGATTCTTTCGATTCGAAAATTCATGGGTTGAAATCTCAGTTTCACAACTTACTCCCTGGGTGATCTTGGGCAACTTAATTCCACTTTATTTTCATTTCTTCATCTGAGAAATGGGGATAATTATAGTACCTGCCACACAAGTTTATTGGGAATATTAAGCAATCTAATATATGCAAAACACTTGGAAAAATAGAAAACTGCTAATCCTATCTTAAATACTCAATAAATATGTTAACATCAATAATAAAAACATTGTAAAAGTAGTTCATGGTCAATGACTGGTCTGAATTATAAGAACAAAAAAGGAGACAGGGAATAAAACTAGAAAGAAAAGAGAAAGAATTATCTAAAGGAGGAATGGAAGGAGAAACTAAGATTCATATGGGAGAGAATACGAGCAGCTGCCATCAAGGCAAGAATTGTGGGTGACACAGGGTTTGCTTTGGGGAAGAAGGCAGGTGGTAGGTGATCTGGATCTCAGAAGACCCTGAGCCTAACCATAAAAAGGCTTGTGTCAGATTCTGCTCTGTGCTGTTTTGAACCAGCAGAACAAGACTAGCAGAATCAAGGAAAATGTAAATATTGACCTTTCAATATTAAGTATATTTGATACACGTAGAGCCTTGATTCATTGATTGTTTTTTTCATGGTGCAATTCCAAAACAGTTTTCTACAGATTGCATGTGTAGCCTGACATGTTACTCAAGCCCCTCATTAAATCTTGAGCATGATTGCAATATTCTACTCATAAAAATGTATCAAATTAGAACTAAACATATAGCAAAATCCTACATGCTGCGACGTAGATCTAAGTGAGTGCCAATAGCGGTAACATTGCACCATCGATAACCACAGACTAGCTTCAGAGTCTCCATTAACTTCTTACTAGGTTAGACGCCGATTTTGGTCTCAGATGCTTTTGTTGTTTGACAGCTGGAAAAAGTTTCTATTAACCAACCTCCAGCCCTGTGATCACATCCTCCAATCAACAACATGACATTGTGCTCTTATGATAAGGAACTAACCAAGGATCGCTGGACAGCAGAAGTTCTCAAGTGTGAGAGTTCAGAGTAGGAGCAAATAAAAACAATTGGATAAAACAAACTATGCAGGGAAATGAATGCTCAAAAAATATATTATTATTATTCTCAGAGAAATTCTCATGGCATTCATGATAAAACAATGAAAACTTGGAATAAGCTCTTGGGAATTAAAATCATGTTAACGAAAAGGAAAGACTGAACACCTGGGTTGCAAGATAAGCAGAGGGAGTCTCCCAGGAAATACGAAAAAGGACAACATGGAAAACAATCAATACAACAAAAATAAAAACTAAAACTTCAGAGATAATTCAAAAATTTCCCATAATTAAAAAATGTGATTTTCCAATTGAAAATTATCATTTGGTGCCCAATAAAATGGATGAAATAGGATAGACAATAGATCACATTATGAAATTTCCAAACATTGAGGAATAAGAAGAGTTCTAAAGAATTGTACTTTGTACTTCTTAAAAACAATGTTAAAATTATACATTGTACTTCTTAAAAACAATGTTAAAACCTAAATGGCAATGAATAAGGTCTTCAAAATTCTGAATGACAACTACTTGTTACAGAATTACATAGGTATCAATCTACTCTTCTATGTGATGTTAGATCTTAATCTGTTTCTGTTGCTATAACAAAATACCTGAGACCAGGTAGCTTATAAAGAATAGAAGTTTATTTAACTCACAGTTCTGGAGGGTGGAAATTTCAGCACACTTTCCCAAACTGATAATGAAACTGACCAAAAAACAGAAAGAAATTAGACCTAAGGAAGAGTTTCCAATTCACAAAAGGTGAAAAGGAAATTCTCAAGATGATGATGAAGGGAGATTACAAAATTCCCACAGGAGTAATACATTTAGAGAGCAATCAGCATATTCTGGATGAAGTCAGAGGTCTCTAAGAAAATGAAAATGACATCACACCTAATGTGTGAGAAATATTTACAGGTATCTTAGTTTTAAAAGAGAGTTTGGATGTATGTTAATGATATATTAGATTAAACAATTGGGAAATAAAGACTATTGTTGACTTCAGGAAAAATAAATATTTGTAAAATAATAGAGAAAAATCAAGGTGCACTACATTATCAAATGTAAACAAATTGAAAAAAGTATTTAAAAAGCAAAGGAAAAAACATACAGTTACATTAATTTCACACAAAACAAAATTTTCAGATAAGATTATTAGAGATCAAAAAAATTGATACACAATGAAAAAAATTACTAGAAATTCTATCACACATCTCAATATGTAAATAAGATATTTAAAATTTATTTATATATCAAATATGTAAATAAATTATTTGAAAAATGAAAAGAGAAACTGACAAATACATCATCATAGTGGAAAAACATTAGCGTCTCTGATTGATAAGCCAAACTGATCCTTGAGATATAAATAGATGAAGGGTTAGAAAACTGGATACTAGACAAAAATACACATTTCCTATATATTCCATCCCCTTTATTATTAAAATGCATATCTAACCTCTTAAAAGCACATTTCTATGGAAATTTTAAGCCATCTAAGTAATATACAAGTAAAATAGAATTCATATTATAAAATATGGACTAACACATTTTCAAACTTAAAATAGGGTATAACTAACCAGATACAATGACCCATGCCTATAATCCCAGGAACTCAGAAGGTTGAGACTGGAGGATTGCATGTTCAAAGCCAGCCTCAGCAATTTAGCAAGGCCCTAAGCAACTAGCAAGACCCTGTCTCAAAAAAAAAAAAAAAAAAAAAAAAAGAGTCAGGGGTATGAATCAGTGGTTAAACAAAGAGTAAAGCTAAAATATTTCTTAGAAGATGTTTTTAGTCTTAAATGTTTAATTAAAAATATAGGAGAAAGAAAATTAATGAGCCAAGTATCCAGTTAAAGAAGATGCAAAAAGAATCAAAAAATAAATTTCAAAAGTAGAGAATAAATATGATATTATGTATTAATTGAATAGAAAATAAAGATAAGTTAGCAATGATGAACAAATCTTAAAATTGATCATTTGAAAAAACATGAGACAAAGTTCAAATGAGATTATTCAATGCAAGACAAAGGGAGAGACATAAATGAGCATCGGTGAAGAAGATGCTTTAAAATATCTGCCTTAGCCAATATATTTTAAAACTTAGAAAATGGAGACATTTTTGCAAAGTGTAACTTATGGAAATTAATGCAGAGGAATAGAGTGCCCCAATAATCTCACAACAGTAAAAATTTAAACTAATAGATCAAAATCATCCTAGAAAGAAAACCCCAAGCTCAGAGTATTTCACTGGAAAATTCCACCAAACTTTCAAATGACAAAACATTGGAATGTTATACAAAGAAAGTGAAAATAGAGGAACACAGGATTAGTGTGACAAAATAACCAGAGAAAAACAGTATGCACAAGGAAATTAGAGGCCAACATCACTCTTAAATTATAGATGCAAAAATCCTAAACAAAATCCGACAATGCAAATTCAGTAGTGCCGAAAAATATAATAAAATGACCTGGCTAAATTGAGCTTGTCCAAGGAACGTAAGAATGATTTAAATTTGGGTAAACTGCAGATATTGAAAATGGCAGGCCAGTTCCTCAGACTAAACGTTCTGCTAAGAATTTAAAATGCTAGGCAAAAATGTTTTGTTTTTCTTATTCAAAACTCCAAACTTCTGAAATAGTATAAAGAATTGATTAAGTAAACATCTAGAAAATGAGACAGGAGGAAGAGTTCTTAAAAGACTTTGGATACTATATATACCATATACAGAAGGGTCATGGGCAGATCAATTGAGAAAGGACTCAAAAAGCTTGTCTAATGAATTGATCTCACAGAAAAAATAGATGAAATAAAATTCTTCTACACTATACCAAACTTAAAAAATTAATTCAGATAAATTAAAGACTTAAAAAACTCAATTTTTTTGTTCTTACTTTATTTGTTCCTTTTAGTAATACATGACAGTAGAGTTCATTTTGATATAATTATACAGGCATGGAATAAATCTTATTCTAATTAGGACCCCAGTCTTGTGGAGTACACCATGGTGGGATTCACTGTGGTGTATTCATGTATGTACAAAGGAAAGATATTTCTTATGTACATATATGAAATTATTAAGATACAGATATAAAATGTGTACAACCTTGATTGAGATTCCCCACAATGTCTACAACTTGAATATATTATATTTATTTAAAAAGAGAGAGAGAAAGAAGTTTACAACTTTAGAAGAGAATATTATCTCCAAGTAAGAAAAGATTCAATAAACAATATATAAAAACCAAAAATCGAAAGAGAATAAACAGTATGTATATATTATAAATGTCTGTTTGTGAAAGAATTATCAATAAATGAAAAGACAGGTCACAAACTTGGCAAAGATATTTTCAATGAATAAAACCAAAAAATATTATCTAATATCTACAAAGAACTTATAAATCAATAAGAAAAATACAACCTAGTATGAAAATAGGCTAAAATATAACTAGATGTTTCATAAAGAAGCATGAAAACAAATTAAGAAATGATACAAATTTTATTAATAATGAGCCAAAGGAACGTTCAAATCATGAAATATAATTTCATACCTTAGCCAAAATGGCAAATTTCTTAAAACTGGAAGACATTTTTGTAAAGGCAAGCATTCAGAAAAATGGAGATTCATACTCTATTGTTGCTAGTGTAAATTAGATCAAACATTTTGGAAAATAATTTGGCATTTTCTCTTAAATTTGGAGATATGCAAAATGAACGTCTCAGCAATTTGCTATTATTTGTGTCTCAGAGAAACTCTTGCATGTTGGCCAATATGACATGTGCAAAATGTCCATAGCACCATTATTTGTTATAACAAAAACTAGGAACACCAAGTTTCCATTGGTATAGCCATACCATGGAAGATCTGACAGTGAAATTAAACAATTGTAGCACATCTACATGGACGAATCTGGGAAATGAAAAGTTGAGAAAACAAAAACAGTTGCTAAAGAATACAGGGAGAATTGTTTCATTTATATAAAAGTCAAAGTTAAATGAAGCAGAATGGAACAATGTCATTATTTGGAAAATCATTCCTATGAGGCAAAATCACACTGAAAGTAAATGAATCATCAATGTAAACGTCCTACAAGCGCAGCTTAGCTGGGGAGTGATTGGAATCACAATGAGAGGCACAGAAAGGCATTGGATGCTGTTGGAATTGCTCTTGTGCTTAAGCTTGGTTGTTTATTTCATTAATTAAATTGTTAAAAAAAATAAAAACCTCATTATAATTAGAACCTTTTCCAAACTCCTTACTGCAACCTGTGGGATTTATTCCACTCAACCCCTCTCTAACTTTGCTTTCTCATTTGCTATCTAATATTTATCATTTCCCAAACCCAGTGACCTTGCTTTAGTTCCTCTAATGCTCGAAATATTTCTTTGGTTTTCTGCTATGTCTTCTACCCAGATACCTTAGTAATAAAAACTAAGGAAAATTGTGTCCTTGGAAGTGTAAAAGGCCCCTTGGAGCCAGGTCAAACTCGGGCAGAGGAAACACTGCCCCTTAAAGGTTAATTGTCATGTTCCATCCAATTTAAGGATTGAGAGCCATGACAAGTTATGGGCATTTGGTCAAGCGGAAACCAGAGCAAAGTGGCCGGTGGAGTCTCATGCCCTGTTGCTAGGAGATCCCTGTAAGCCTGAGAACAACAGGGCTTGATACAGAAAAGCAAATTCCAACAGGTCAATGAAATCAACACTTGGTCCCTTTGCATATTTGTTTCCTAATTAGCTCCAGAGCTCAAGGTGCAGGTTTTACCCAAAGTCATGTGGGCGACTGAACTTCTGCTGTGAGTACAGTGGCCTGGGCTGCACAGAAGCCGGCGTCATGACTAGGTCAGGATCTTCCTGGAAGAAGCATTACAAGAATTAGGATGAAAAAGTTAAAAAACAAACAAAAATCTGTAAACAGTGTTCCCTCTTGGGGAACTATGTAACCATGAGCAAATGAGAACAGGAAGTATATAAGGGAGTTCAGCAGGCACCCAAAGCCACCCCATCCTAAATGCTTTCCGTGACACTAATTACTCATCCCAATAAAAATTTAAAATAGTGTTTGGCTGCATTTTTTTTCAAATGAGATGACTTAATCATAGGTACAAAGCAACTTTGTGGAGGTCAGGGAGTAGCAGGACTAGGATGTGAAAAACAAGTCATATCTTTATGACTCTGTATTCCATCAAGCTGTCCCCCAGGAAATCTCTGAGCCTCAGTCTCCACAACCATCAAAACAAACAAGCACTCAAAGAATCCCCAAGACAAAGACAGGATCACAACAAAAGACACCTCTGTGTCTTTCATATTTTCAGTCCTAGCCACAGTAGGACTGGGATCCACTCTGTATTCTTGGTCTTTTCCACGTGATGGGAAGACCCTGTAGACATTCACCATGTCTGGATCTTGCAGATTTTCTTTATGGACCTTCAGATTATTGTTCCTCAAAGCAATATGAGGTTATAATGACTTCTTCCAAAATCGAAGTGGAATCCATACAGCTTCATGACTCCTTCAACAATTCAAAAGGACTGTTCTTGGTGGGGACTAATGTTGAATGAAGGTTGGGTACTCTCTGCTGAAGTTCTTGCAGAAATGAGCAATGGGAAGATGTTGAGGTCAGATATATTTCTTTTCTATTGCAGTGTAACACATCACCACAAAATTAGCAATTTAAAGTAACAGACATTTATTATCTCACAGTTTTTGTGGGTTAGGATTCTGGACACAGCTTAGCTGGGTTTTCTGCTTATGACCACACAAGGCTGCAATCGAGGGATTGCCTGGGCTCTGTTTCATCAGGGATAGATAGAATCTGCTTCCAAACTCACTCATGTTGTTGGTAGAATTCTTCCACTATAGTTGTGAACCCGACCTGGCTTCTTGCTGGCTTAGTTGAGGGCCACCCTCAGATCTTCTAGGCTTAGTACCACTCATACCTTCCCAGAATGGCCTATTACTCCATCAGGAAAGCAGTAGCAGTCTTTAGACTTTCTATTACCTTTACTCCTATTTAATGGGCACCTGTTTTTGCCCAACACCAGGTTATGATATGTAGTCCTTCCTCACAAGAGCTTTTATGAAGATTTCATGCATAAAGATCTAAAAGGTTAAATGCCTAGTTAATAATGGAAATGTTCTGGAATTAGGTAGTGGGTGATGGTTACACAACTTTCTGAACATAATAAAAAATAAATGGAGTAAAGTTGATTGGTATAAGTTCAAGGAGTGAATTTTATGGTATGTAAATTTTATTAAATGATTACAAAATGCAGACTATTCATTAGGCATACATGCAAATTAAAATTTTCAGATACGCAGGGGTTTAAGAAATGGACCCATTCTGAAGAAACTCCTAAAGAATGTGCCTTGTGGGAACAAAGGATTCCACAAAAAAAAAAAAAAAAAAAAAAAAAAAGAAGAAGAAAAGAAAAAGAAAAAAAGCAGAACATAAAATCTGGGGAACCATGAAGACAGAAGACAGGTCCCAAGGCAAGAGCTGTGTAGCAGGCTATGCTACAAGAATGTAATTACCAAGGCTGCCAAAATCCCCCAAAAGGATGGCCAGAACACTGGAGAGACGCTCAGCCATAAATTTGTAGCAGCAGTACAATGTGGCATTTCTCCCATCCAAGAACTAGCCAGGACCAACCCCACTTGGCTTTGGAGATCAGACAAGATCAGGCATGTTTAGGGTAGCATAGTTATAGACCACATATGGTACTTAATGCTCAGATCTACCCTGGCAGAGAGAATACTGCTGAAAAGGACTGACATTATTTAGAAACCTTCAGAAAGCTAAGTTGGGAAATAAAACACAGAAATTTGGCCTTCTGCCTATAACTTTGAATCACTTGGGGATTCTAGTAAAAAGATCCAAAACTTTGACTCAGTCACTAACATGGTAGTTTGGTAAATTGGTTTTTATAACTCTCCTTTTAACTTCAGAAAATAAGGCATATTTTGATTTTCAAACAGCATAAAGGAGATGCTGCCTACAATTTATGACAAAGAAATAGTTGTTTAAATGCTATGCTACCCAGGTGTGGTGGCACACGCCTGTAATCCCAATGACTCCAGAAGTTGAGGTAGTAGGATAGCAAATTCAAGGCCAGGCTGGGCTACTTAGTAAGACCCTATCTCAAAGTAAAATACAAAAAGGGCTGGGAGTGTAGTGGTAGAGCACTCTGAGTTCAACCCAGAGAACCACAAAAAGAAAGAAAGAAAAAAAGGAAATTATTATAGGTTCCTAGAGTAACAGATAATTACAATTATAATTGAAACCATTACATAGTTATTTGAGTTGAAGAAGGGGATATCAGGTAAGTGAGCTTCATGCCTGCATTATAGCAGGAAATAAAAAGATAATATCTACAAGTGATAAATGAAAACCAGTAATTTTTGAAGCAAATATTTCAGTTATGTGAAAGCAACCAAACATAAATTTGTAAAACAGAATCAGTTGTATAACAAAGCAAATATGCATAATACCACACTGAACCAGGTACTTGCAAATGGCTCAGATGGTTTATCTTATGTGTATTTAACAATTGAATCTTTTAAAAAATGTAATTGTTTGCAATTTGTTGACAATTGGTTAGTGATAAGCAGAGTTCAGGACTGTTGTGTTTTATTAAAAGCCCTTCTGTATTAGGTAGGTTTGTTAGCCATGTGCATACAAAACTTTAATAAGCATAAAACAAGTTTTATATCAGATACAACACAGTCATGTATTACTTAACAACAGATATATTGGGAGAAGCGTATTATTAGGCCACACTGTCATCATGTGAACATCACAGACTGTACTTATTCTAGGTGTACCACCTTAACCTAAGTGGTGTAGGTCAGCCACTTGACACGGGCTCTTGATGCAATCAAGAGATCAGGTAAACATGAGACAAATGAGACTCCTGCCTCCCTGCATAGCAAGGTATACTATTTCACAGTAAGCTTTTAAAATATATTAATATAAGGAATACACTCTAAAATAAAGATTAAAATACAGTAAATGCATAAACCAGTGACATAGCAGTTTAGTGTCAAGTATTATTTACTGAGCATAATTGTAGGTACTATTCTAGTACATGACTGGCAGCACAGTAGGTTTCTATAACAATAGAAATTTCCAGCCCAGTTATAATCTCAGGGGACCTCCATCATATATGTGGTTCATCATAGACATTTTACCATGTGGTGTGTGATTATACTTTCAGCTGCAAATAACAGAATTCCTAGCTAAAAGTAGTATGAAAGATGTTCATGATCTCATATAAAGAGCAGTCTGGAAGCAGAGCTGTTTTAGGCTTGGATTGGCAGGTCCCCTAGCCATCCTGGTCACACCGTCTTGCCATGTATTCATTCTGCTCATCTGCCCCCATTCTCAGTTCCCTGCTTCAAATTTTCCTTTCTTTGGTCTGCTTCCTAATGCTGCATTTGAACTCTATAAGCGTTTCTTCTTTGCTAGTGGGCACAATGTGAAGTCTTTTCAATAGAGGGGACTTGAGGACATTACAGGAGGGAGCAAAGAGATTCCCTTCCACATTCTGGTGAGTTCTTTCTGCTTGCTCTGACAGCACATGGTGGTTGGCAGGGTAAGAGGCATTCAGTGATGCTCACTCCACTCCACAGAAGGCATTCCCAGTGAATTCTGCCAATGCTCCAGCCAGTCTCCCAGTGGATGTCAGTTGCTACAACCGGCACATATTCAATATGCCTCGGAGGCATCCCAGAGGACAGCTTCCCAGTGAGTTCCCCTTGCACCAGCTTCCTAGCAAGTTTCGGCATTGCCCTTACAGCAACTGCCCTGCATTTCTTAGGGCGTCTGCAGAGGGTGCTTTCCTAGCAAGTCTGGGCAGCATCCCAATGGTCAGTTTCCTGTTTGCCAGCCCTGTCCTGGGGTGCCTCAGCCAACTTCTCCACTGTCCAGAGGGCCTCAGTCACACTCTGCTATGAGCTTTGAATCTCAGCCTTGGGGTGGAGGATTTTCTTGTAGATTTGTTATTTCCTTAGGTCCTCTGTCGGCTCTAGACGTCCAGCTGTTCCATAATCTGCTCTTCTGTAAACTTTAGCATTTTCCTTGTCTTTTAGTAGTGACTCCCTGTTTCATTAATAATCCTGTTTTGGAAACTTTCCCTGTCAAATTGCTGTCTCATGTCTGGCCCCTAATGATGGATGAATCATCATCATGTGTGAACAGTGTCTTCCCTCAAAATTATAAGATGACTGCTATATGACAAACGCTACCTATGGACAAAATAATATCTGGAGAAAGACATAGAGGGACATTGTCTCTTGTGTCTGAGCAGATGTCTCCCTGAGCTTCATTGCCCAGGACTGAGTCACATACTTGTGACCAGTGACAGGAAACCTATAAAGCCATGCTCCTGACCCTTCAAGGTGGGGAGTGGTTTTGATAGGCAGCAATAGTATCTGTCACCAGCTTGCAGTGAAATTTCAGCCAAGAGATACAATAATAGTTTATGATCAAGCACTTATGAGAAATACAAATGTCTTAGACATGAAGGGTGGCTCACAGTTAGGGAAGAGATCCAGGACTTGAACTGAAATTCAAAGATAAGTAGCATTTAATAGGTGGAGAATGGGAGGCATGGTATTTTACATGGAATATGTTGTATTAGTCAGTACTGGTTGCTCTAAAAAAGTATTATTAATGGTGTGGCTTATAAATCATAGAAATTTATTCCTCACAGTTCTATAGGTTGAGAAAGTCACAATCAAGTTGCCAGAAGATTCAGTGTCTGATGAGGACCTGCTTGCTGGTCCATAGATGGCTATCTGGCTTTCTTCTCACTACATCCTCACAGAGCAGAGGAAACAAAGGAGCTCCTAGAACTCTCAGCCCACGATGCAATTGCCTCCCAAGGGCCCCACCCCCTCACATCATCATCTTGGAGGTTAACATTTCAACTTATCGATTTTGGGGGAAGACACAAATATAGAAACCATAGCCCAAGTCAGAGGGTAAAATGGGGACAAAGATAAGCCAAAGTTTTGGGTAGAAAACCAAAGAAGTCAGTGTTTTTGAAGAAGTAGTGATGAATGAAATAGATGACTTCACCTGCAGCCAAGTCTCTGGAGGTAGGAGTACCATTTAGATGCTCTTTCCTCTGCTTTCCCACATGCTGTATTAATGCTAGTTTAGAGCACATTCCTGTGAAGTAGTAACTAGTCACTAAATGTCTGTTAAATGATAATATAAATTGTGCACTAGTTACATGTTTTCATGAAAATCTCCTTACGTGAATTCCTTAAGAAAAGAACTATTCATTTTCTCTTCCTGTATCACAAGTGACATACATCTTGCTAAAATACAATAGATCTGTGTACTCATCTAGCTAATTTTTTAAAATAATAAAACTTTTAGGTGTGTGTGTGTGTGAGAGAGAGAGAGATTGAGAGAGAGAGAGAGAGAGAGAGAGAGAGAGAGAGAGAGAAGCTATTGTACAGTTTAAACTCAATGGAGTAAAAACAAGAAACCATTTTACTTTGTTTCCCCAGTGCTTTAACGTGCTGTACCAGTGCTTCCTTCCTTCCCCACCTTGGCCAAAATCCACAGCTGCTCTCAGACATTGAGAAAGGGATGCAGAAGATGTTAACTTGTGTTCCTTCATTCTTTCTCCTGATGTAGCTCTCCAGCCAACACTGTCTGGCTTGGAGCTCTCTTTCTCATGGGGTCCATGTGCAGCTTCTCTAGTGGCCCTGTGCAGACAGGCATGGGTGTTTGTTGTTCTCTCTAACTCTCCTCTGCGACCTCCCCAAAACCCTGACCCTAAGAGTACACCCCAGAAAGACTCTCACAGCTGGAGTGGGTTTCAAAGCTGACTATCTCCACAGGGACTCCTTTAAAATGTCTTGAGTCTGGTCCTGTTCTTCAAGCTCTCAGCACCTTGAGAAACTCCAGCATCCTTACCACGTTGCTGACCTTTGTCCTCACCCAGCAATGGCAGCGACTTAATCGAGCCACATCATGTTCAATAGTGTGCATCACGTTCACAAATGCTGCATCCTCTTGGAGACACACAAAATTATCCACCAAATTTCCATCTGCTGGGCTGGCAGTCCTGAGGCAGGCCTGTAGATACCGGAGTTCAGCAAACATCTTCCCGTGGATGGGAATTCAGGCTTCCTTTCTTTCAGGAATTGTTGATTTTTCATAGCATCCTTCTGACCTGGCTTGAGAGCAGGGAAAAATCTCAGCACTCCCACTCAGCCAACAGCACAAAGTTGGAGCCACACAAACTTCCCCACTGTGTTCCACTGCCTCAAATGTCCAGCCTGCTCCTCCTGTGACTATGTGGGGTTGGGAGACAGACTTGTAACCCCACTTTGACCACCTCTTAAAAATCCCCAGAGGGGATACTTAACCCTTGTCCTCCACTTGGGGACTTTGACAAAAGTGTTAAGATGACAGAAAAAGTACAAGTGACATCTTATACATATAATGCATGTATGTCTCCCTGCCCGTATACCCTGACTCATTTCTTAAAAGGCATGTGAAGCTGCAAAAATGCATAAAATACAACAGAACACAGGTAAGATGCAGGACAAAACATTCCTCAGATACTACAAAGATATTGCAGATACTTCTGAAGATTTTTGAGCGGAAGAGTAACACAATAAAAATAAGTATTTTAGAAGCATTAAACTTAGTGTGGGATGAGGGATGAATGAGAATGTGGAAAATCTGGAGACAGGCAGACCCATTAAGTTCTGCTACAGGAATCAAAGTACAGACTAGAGTAGTCACAGGTGTGCAGGCAGGGGTGGTGGGAGAAGGCTGTATGGGACAGGCTTGGGGACTAAGGACTAGAAATGCTTAGGATATAGAAGTGCTTTGCTCTCCTGCCGAACCAAGCACTTGTGTTCCAAAGCACATACTTGAGGGCCACTCCTCTCTTCCAATGACAGGTCTCCAATCTTATTGCTTGGGCAATTGACTCCAAAACTGTACTCCACTAAATCAGCAGAGATGTCCATCTGAGAATCATTGGGGAAATTAAATGAGAGCTGCCCAAAATCAGGGTGTTTGCTATGTATGTGCTCTTTAAGAAAAGAGGGAGAAAGGGAAAGAGAAAGAGAGAAAAAGAACAAATGAATCAGCACAAACAAAACCCCATCCCAACCCTACCCAAATGGCATTCCTTGCCCAATAGCCAGCACTATATTCAATTTTGGAAAAGAGCACAGTTGTGCCAGTTTCCTCAATAAATCA
Organism: Sciurus carolinensis; assembly: GCF_902686445.1. Taxonomy (NCBI): domain Eukaryota; kingdom Metazoa; phylum Chordata; class Mammalia; order Rodentia; family Sciuridae; genus Sciurus; species Sciurus carolinensis. The sequence continues at coordinate 100,834,818 of NC_062220.1, forward strand.
TCCTTTCAGTTTTCTGAGAGCTGAACAAACACCTTATTGCTCCTGCCATGGAAGATGCTCACTCTCTCCTCTGTTCCTGCGTCACCCTGGACCACTTCCAAATGTGAATTCAGAGGCAGTTAGAAGCTACTCAAATCAAGCATTGCACCAGGCTGACATATTTCTGGGGAGTCCAAGCTGGCTTTTCCAACTGCCCTTCATCACACTCTGGAGAGTTCTCTGCGGTTCCCAGTCTGACTGCTTTCAAATGGTACCCAGGCAAATCCTCTGGAACTTTTTGCAGCTTTCTCTCTACAGCTGTGGAGACAGCTCCTTGGGTGAAATCCAGCCTGCTGAATCATTCATTTCCTGTTCTTGATCTCAGAAATTTCTGTTTGATGTTGCCTTCTCAAAAAGCCTTGCTTTCTGGAGGAAACAATATTTTACATAATGCAGCTTTATGGGCTTGAGCACTAAAACCAGATCTTTGTGATGATATTTTACCAACATAGTCGTTTTGCTAGGAAAAATTCTGGGTGCTGAGAATAACTCTACGAGGATCCTCCCATGACATCAGGTTGTTGATGTCGCAGACAGGATTCCCGTTTCTGTTTACACCATGAAGTTGAAGACATTGCTCAACTTGTCAGTAACACAAGTCAGGAGGCACTTCCATTTGTGAAAATGTCAGCTGCATTGGAAGTACAACCCAAGCTGTGTGGGTGTTTCCAGGTCTTCCATCTTGTGAGAGCACCCTTCTCTTTAATGTTGAAATATAAATGAATTTATTCCCCATCCCACGTTTAGCTGACTCCCTGCATTTCTCAGGAATCTCAGGGACTTTCCGTTTCTCATAGTTACTCCCTCTCATCACATCCTCCTTCAGTTTAATTATCTTTTTCTCAGGTTCTCACCTCTAGTGTCTGTTACCTCTCCACTCCTCATCAAAACAAATGTGCACTCATGGATGCTGCTTCCCCATGATTTTCCCACAGCATCACCCATAGGAGATGGTAATTTTAGCAAAATTTACCAAAGGATCCTAAGAAAAGGAGCTCAAGCTCCTGAAAATCTCCTGGCCACTTCCAGAAAGAAGCATCTCCCTGACTGACCCCTGTCTCCTCCCACCCTCCAGGCAGCTGGCTCTACTTCCCATTCATGTGGAAGCTCTTGCTCCCTGTTTCCCTCTTAAGTTACCTTGAAAACTTTAAATTCTCCTTGCTTTATTGGAAAGACCAATTTATTTTTCTTTGCCTTACTCTTACTTCTGTCTGGGATCTGTTTCTCACCAAAAATTCAACACCCATCAATCACACTGCCAGCCAAACTTTTTTCACTTTTTTCACATCAACTACATGAGTTTTTAAATCATTAGATTAAAAAAGCTAGCATAGTTGGATATTGTAATGCATCTATTCTCATTAGAAATTAGAAACAGAACACAGAAGTAGTCTGTTTCAAAGCATATTACTCTCATTTTTATTTAAAAATTTCTATCAAATTGACTTGGAAAAAATAATTTTTATACTCAACCATGATTAAACCAAAAATTATCTGACTCCCTGTTGGGGAGTCAGAGGATCCTTTATCTGTAGGTACATATGTATGGACAGTGGTGTCTTCTTCAGACAAAGAGGAGTGCCTAGTGAAAGCCAACCCATTCCTCTTCTTTGAGGAAGAGGAAAGAGACCGTGAGAGTGTCCCCACATTCCTGACACATGAGAGAAAGGCACATATAATGCAATATGCCTCGTGCTTTGTTAAAATATGTACAACATACATACACTGCAAAATTAGCAGTGATAGGATCTTCCTGTGGAGTTTCCTAATACAAGAGTGTTAATAAAAATGTACAAAAGGACCATTGATTTATATCTATGAGGTGTTCTCTAAGAAAGTGAGCCCTAAATGCTGGCCCATGCACTCATGCCTTTCTGCAGTATAGTTTTAACCTGTTGAAGACAAAAATGAGAAAAGTAATGATAATACTGAGTTTTCAAAGACATCCAGGTGAAACTTCTGAATCCTGTGGTAGAGACTGTAGTGTAATGTAACATGAATGTCTCTCTCCATATTATATTTTCAGTATTCTAATGTTGTTTTAAATGAAATGCTGGTTATTTTAGATAGTAGTTTTATGGATTTTTTTTTAAGAAATTATACTAAAACAATTACATCCTTAATTTAAAAAATTGTTCACCAACATCTGGGAACAAGTTTTCAGGAAATATATTTAAGGAATTACAAAAAGAAACAAAATGGAACATAAACCTCTCAGTGCCCCAGAACATAAAGTACAGTCACACATACATATATATGGGTATGTATATATATATATATATATATATATATGTATATGTGTATATATATATATGTATATATGTATATATATATATATATTTTTTTTTTACTCGTTGATGGACTTTTACTTTATTTTTATGTGGTCTGAGGATTGAACCTAGTGCCTCACCCATGCTAGACAAGGGCTCTACCACTGAACCATAGCGCCGCCCCCCAACATAAAACTTTTTGAAAGTCAGGAACCAGAAGACCTAGGGAAGAGCCTGAGAGACGGGACCTCTTTCTCAAGAAGGAAAAACCTGGATTCAGCATCCTTTCTGGTCTTTGTCAATCCATGGTTCTTCTCACTCCATATTGCCAATCCTTTCACCCTCCATATTCTCCCTAGGGAACACTAGAAGCGACTATGCAACATTTTAGATGCCTAGAGAAAAGAAGATGTTGTGATACAATCAGATTTTAATAATTCATGGGAGGAGCCTATACTAATTGCAGAATCAGAGATCCCTGTGGACTACACAGTGGGTGAGAACAATTTCTGTGGAATTTAGCATGCCCTTATATAGTCCCCACCCAGCTGCCAGTCTCATGGATGTGATTTTGAAGAGTGGATTGACTCCTGAGACAAGTAATTTTTCTAACAAATTCTTTCCCTTTCTTTTCATTTATCTGACCTTTGAGGAGACACAAATTTTTACTACATGAGAATCTAAAACACAGATAAAATTAAAATTTAGGTAAGTGCTTCTCGGTTTTTGATCTTATATCTGAGAGATGAACAAATGTAATATTAAATTTCAGTCTTGAAGAGATGTTGGAGATTTCATTACAGATGAGAAAGTGTGACACTCAGATATTACATAATAATCCAGGGAATCTAGCTCATGAAATGAGCACTATACATCGAAGTCTCCTTCAAGCAAACACTTCTTTTATTTAATAAGTTTATATCTTTCCAAAACATAGATTTACATTTTCTAAAGAACATATGTCTTTTATCTTGTCCTTTGTTGATAAGAAGTAACAGACAAGTGTTTATGTTCAGAAATTTCCCACCATATGAACCTAGAAAATAAAAAAGAAATAAATGATATCTCCATATCATGTCTTTATGTCTAATTGCTGATTTTCGGTTTTCTTTTTCTTCCTTCATTTAAACCATTGTTCCTCCCCTGCTCCCACTCTTACCAATAGGTACACATTTGGTGAGCCCAATCCATGGATAGGTAGGTGTGCATGCAGATCATGTATGTAACAGCATTCAAAGGAAAACAGCATTTTTTTAAAAGTGCAAGCATCTCATTTTCCATCCTTCTTCATTTTAGGGGTGGGGAGCTCAAAGACCTGCACCTGGCCAGATCAGGTTCCAGGATTTCAACACAGTCTAGTGCTTGAGGGTACTGTGCTTAGAACTAAAGCACAAACTCTAGAAAGACTGTCCTGAAGCAATACAAGCAGAGAGCAGTGACAAAGTGTCTGGAAGTGTGCCAACTATGCAGATTGATAATGAAGAGAGTAAAGAAATCACAGGGTGCAAGATAGAGGCAATGGGGAGGTGACACTGGAGGGATTCTGGAACTGTATGGGGCATTTGTCCCTGCAGGCATTGCATCTAACCAAGTTGCCAGGTCCTTTAAAGAGATCGAGGCAGAGTGAACAGGGAACAGTTTGATGTGGCAAAATGCCAACAGAAGGAAGAGTGGGGTTGGGAGGAGGAGATTTGATCATTAGCAGAGGTCTTAAAGAAGTCTGTCCTTAAATAGCAGAGGACATGTTACTTTATGGAACTTAGGCAGGCAAAGGGATTATGTAGTTGCACACCAGTTTGAAGAATAAAGGGCAGTGGATGGTGAAGGCACTCACATCCCTTCCCTTTAAATCCCCTGATGCAATTGGAGGCTCGGTCACCTGCATAGTGTTGGTGAAAGCTGGTGGAGGAGAGAGGAGCATGGTGAAGTCTTATTGCCACAGGTTATTGACGAGAACAGAAGACACCTCAAACTGAACTATGAGCTCAGTTGTCATTGCAGACCATCAATGAGCCATGGCAATAATCTGTACAGCTGTGGGAGGTTCTCCAATAGAGCTCAGATACAGGAGTGGTGAAGGAGTACTTTTTAATTGATCTAGAGGTGGGGATTTTCAGGGGATTTTCTAGAGAGGTGAGAGTCTGGAGATAGAGTACAGGGTGCTGGCTTGAAGTGGAAGAAGATGGGATTGGGAGTGCTGTGTGATTGAGGGATGGTTACAAGAGAGTGACTGTGAGATGGAGATGTGGGTGAGAACACAGACGGAAGCCATTTTGGAGGTACAGAGAATCCAGGAGTGGCTCTAGATGTGGTGGGTGGGAAGCTGTAAGGACAGTGCTTGGCATGAACCAGCTTCCTGAACATTGAAATCTTCCAGATAATAAAGGGGATTAATTTCAAGAAGATTGAGCCAGGCACCAACATCTTCGAGGGCTGTGCAGGGGAGCAGAGGGGAATTAATGAAATCAAATATAAGCTCTAAAGGAAAAAAGCATTTTTTATTTAAAATAAGAAAAAAAAAAAAAAACAGAGGGATGCAATTATGGTAACAGGGAGTAACTGAAACATGTTGGATGGAGAAAGCATTTTGTGATCAATATAAACTCAGGGGAAAAGTAGCCAATGGCAAACAGGCTCTATTCTCATCCTGCCTACTGATAGGCACAGTGAAGCAAAGTCCCTTTACCATGGAAGTGAGGGCATAAATGAATGGAGTTAGGGTTTCTTGCAACAAACCAACCAACCCCTAAAATGAAGTCTCTTAGCAGCAAATCAGTTGGATGTGCCTGTGGCTTCTTTGCATATAAACTGTTGGTTTCCTAAGATTTCATTTAATTTTATTCAGCAACCATTCATTCATTCATTCAATTTCTGGGTTGTGAGTACCTTTTCTGTGACAGGCATTGCACTAGGGGCTGGGGAAACTGTCAAACAAAAATAGAGGGGATACCTGCCCCCATAGCTCTTCCAGTCTAGTGGGAGTGATGTGCTGAACCAAAGGGTCACGCCGAAATGGACAATTACAACTGTGGTGAGAACAACAAAAGAGAGGTGCAGGTGCAAAGAGAACATGTGGCGTGGGGCCTGACCTTCCATGGGGAGTCAGGACCATCTGCTCCAGGACCAAGCTTTTGAGCTGAGATCTGAGAAACACGTAGGAGCTAATCCCAGAGAGCAAAGGGGGATCACAGCAGCCCAGAAAGGGTTGCTGCATGGGCAATGGCCCTGGGTGGGGGCAGTGTGAGCACGTGGCTAATGGAAAAAAAGAGGACAGAGCTCTGAACAGGGGGGGAGCGCAGTTCCAGCTGTGGCGGAAGTGCCCTGAGACCACAGCACCCCAGAGGCCAAATAAAAAATTCTGCACATTTTCCTGAGAGAATGGGGAGTGATTGAAAGGTTGGAAACAAGGGAATGACAAAATTAGATTTGCTTTGAAAAGATCATTTCAACTACTCTGTGGAGAATGGATTGGGGGGAGAGGGGCGGAGAAGGTAAGATTAGATATGGAAGATTAGATACGTTCCGGAAAAGATCGAATGATACGAGTCACAGAAGGCAGTGAGAACAGCACATGGAGTATACCAAACACTCAACAAATGTTAGCAATCAGAACTATTTATATTTCAAAAGAAGGGAAACCCCAGAACGGTGAGATAACTTGAGATCATTTAAGTTGCGTATTCATTATTCCTTATTTGCATATTATACCTATTTTCCATTAGGATTTAAAGTCAGCATATAGAATTCTCTCTAGTCAAAGCATAGGATATTTGTTGGTGTTGTTATTTTGTTTTGTTTTAATAATGGAGCTGAAGCAAAGGAAGGTACAAGAGGAAAATGTGTTTCATTCATCACTTGCTCATCCTCTTATTTTTTTTTTGAAACTTAAAATCGGTCCAGCATCCCCTGGTCTTACTCCTAAATGGATGCGTGTCCCCATGGCTGCCTCCTTCAGATCCCTAAGCTCCTGCCTGTGTTTCAGGATTCCACAGCCTCCTTTACCTCCGCCCCCCTCCGCTTCTCGCCATGAGGCCTTCTTTAATGCTGATGAGTTTCATTTCAATTACTATCCCTTTCATCTCCAACACCAGTGAGGCAGAAGCAATGTATAAAGTCAAATTGTTTCTTTGAAAACCAGAATTTATTGTGTCCCAGTGTCACTTTTATTAATTGTTTAGCGTTAATGGTATCCAGACCTACAGAACCCTGTGTAAACATTTAACTTTTGTTTTTCATCAAAGGGGAACCTCTCTTACATTCTATATACGGTGATATGCCTTCTGTTATAGACTAATTATACAATGTAGATTTATTTACACCAGGGTACCTAGGAATTTGACCCTTGAATAACATCACTAAAGAAAATATACATTCAAGTCAGAACAGTGCTGAACCAACCATACAGGTAAATGGGAATGTTAAACTCTTTACTGGGAAGATTTTTACACGCCTGTCCTTGTTACCCAGTCTTAACTTTTCTTGGTCATAACAGACTCTTATGAAGAAAGGATCCTCTGTACTGATTCTGAGTCAAGACCCCTTGGACTGTGGCATAGAAGATTACCCTTTAGATAACATGAGGAAGAGAAAAGTAAGATGCCTTTTGCTTTATTTTTGTCCTATACTACTTAAAGGAAAAGTCAGGGGGAAATATCAAAGCAATCCTAATTTCAATGTTAAGAATATTTTAGCAACATACAACACCCTGGGGAAAAAGAAGTGATTCCAGAGGCATAATTTTTCCCTGGGGTAGGCAGAGTCCTTGCAATCATTGCCCCCAAGGGGATCTTGTACCTTGTATTTTGCGAATAAATTGAGAACAAGCATAGTAGTTAGGATGGATGCCAAAACTCACACCAGCTGCCCCTGACTTCTAGGAGGAGCATGTGGGTTTCTTGCACACGGAGTACCCTCATCAATTGCTTGCCTGCATGTATATCCACAGAGAAATGTTTAGTTTTTCATTACAGATGTAGCATTGTCCATTGAGCTCTGATCTCAAAATGGGATTATGAACAAAATTCCTAGCAATGCTGCTTGAATTTATCTACACAAACTTCATAAAAGTCATTTCCTTAGGTGTGCTGGAGTCATACTCTATGCCTGATGTGTTGCTCATGGCAAGCAGCATGATTTATATCCTGGTGAGCAGTCTGCCATAGGCAGGCACTTCAATGTTATGCCGATTATTTAGATGTATTCAGAATCTCGCCCTTTCTTGCCAATGGATAGGAAGCTTGCTCCAAGAGCTCTATGTACATGTCAAGATATTCTTTTCCTCAGAGAGATGCCAAAACCAGATTTATCCTGTTCCCCCAAGGTTAAAGAAACAAAGGAGATGTCCTTTGCTTTTCTCCACTTCTTACTCCCAGAAAATAATTCATCTACATCCACACAGTGACAGCTCTTGGCATGAACAAAGGTGTCCCAAGAAAAGCCAATAGGCATCCATGTAATTGTTCATGATTGTATCATTGTCTATTTAGCATATTTGCAGGTATTGAGGTTTAAACACTAGTCTCACCCAAAGTAAGACACAGCAAAACAAAAGTTGTAAATATTCTGTTGCTTTTTATCATACTTAATACTACAGCTTGCAAAATAACAATGTAGTCCACCAGGGGAAGAAATCTAAGATCAAAGATTTCCAAAGAAAGTCACATATCAGTTTTTCCAATTAGGTTTCTCTGATTTTCCTCCTTGACTCTGAGGTGTTTTGCATATAAAAAAATCTATCTTCAATCACATAAGCAGAATAAGCAGAGCCTTTTGCAGGGGTGGTTTTGGGTGTATTATGACTTGTCTTTTTCTTTCCTATGTAGCGAATGGTCCTTATGCTGACATTCATTTCAACACACAACTGGGCATGCCAGGGCTGTAAGTAAGGAAAAGCAGGGAGGACAGAGTGAGCAATGTATGGAAGCTATTCCAGTGCAAATAATAGTCCTGGAATTTTTTACTTTTTCTTCTCCCTTGCTTTCTTTCTTTAAAAAGAACAATTGTTTTGAGATCAGTAATGATCCCATTATGTACCAGCATCTCATTAGATAACTCTCAGAGTGAGTTGTCTTACTTAATCTATGATATTTTTAAGTATAAAAGACATTATTTGCATTTTATAGACAGAGAAAGAAGAGATATGGGTACTGATATCTTAAACATTAGGCAAAAGCAATTTGGAACATATCAAGCTCACTTTATTTCCATATTAGACCATAAATTGAAATTGAAACAAAAACGTCATCTACAACACCAAAAAAGAGGGAAGACTTAAGCATACACTTACAAAATAGGTACAAGATGTATAAACTGAAATCTACAAAATAAGACTGAAAGAAACCCAAAAAGATCTAAATACATGGTGATTCATATGGTGTTCATGGATTGGGCGATTCGGTATTGTTAAGATGTCAGATTTTCCCAAATATTGATAGTACAATCCTAATCAAAATTATAGTACATTATTTGTAGAAATTAAATTAACTTTACAATTTATACGGAAATGCAAAGGATCTAGAATAGCCAAGACAATTTAGAAAAAAAAAAAAAAAGAAGTACAAAGTTGAAGAACTTTCGCTATTTGATTTCAAGACTGATGACAAAATAAGTAAAAGAATAGACATTCTAAATTTCTAGAATTTTATGGTCTGAATGTTTGGTCCCTACAAGCATACGTTGAGATCTAATCCACAAGATGATGGAATTTGGAAGCTGGGGGCTTTGGGAATTCATAGGTCATAAGAGAAGAGCCCTCAGGAGTAGGTTTAGTACCTTCTAAGAGAGGACTTTCTTCCGTCCACCTTGGAAGGACACAGCAAGGATATGTCCTCTATGAACCAGGAAATGATGCTTACCAGACACCAAATCTGCTGGCACCTTGTTCTTGAACTTCCCAGTCTCCAGAACTCTAAGAAATAACTATCTTGGGATGATCAAGTATGTCTCATGTTGGAAACCAAAGACAAACTATTAAGGATAAAATATACTTCCTGAAAATTAAAATCTTTTGCTCTTTGAAAGTACAGCTAAGAAAACTCAAAGAGCAAGATAGAATATATTTCCAAACTCTTCTAACCAGTAAGACAAATGATTTAATAAAAAAGTGAGGAAAATATTTGAGCAGACACCACACAAAGATGATATTCAAATGATTAATCAACATATGATGAGATGCTGAGCATCCACAGTCACAAGGAGAGATAGAGCCACACTCTGTGGAATGGCCAAATATAAAGACTGACAGTGTTGAGCATGGAAGAGAATGTGGAGCAACTGGAACTCTTACTTGCCATCTGTCAGAATGCAAAATGGTGCAGCTAATCAAAAACCAGTTTGTTTCAAACACAAACTTTACATTCAAACAGTAATCCTGTGTCTAGTTATTTACCTAAAAGAAATCAAAACAGTAGTTTATACAAATATTTGTAAATGAATATTCTAAACAGCTTTAGTTATTATAATAGTAAGAAACTGGGACTAGCACCATGCCCATCAACTTGTAAACAGATAGTGACTCATTCACATATGGAATATAGATGGTCTCCAGTTTATGATGGTTCCACTTACAATTTCTCAATGTAACTATGTTGTGAAAATAATACACATTTAGGAGAAAGACACATTTAATACTTTAAATTTTGAATTCCTATCTTTTGCTGGCCTTGTTATACTCAGTGGTTACCTTCTAACCATGCTAGGCAGAGGCAGCAAACCACAGCTGCCAATTAGCCAGGCAATCATGAGGGTAAACAACCAATACTCTTGAGTGTACTGGGTTGCCAGTGTGTTTTGGATATTGTTTTGTAACACATCAGATGTCCAAAACACACATCTGTGTCTCCTGTATCCATGTAAGTATTCTGTTTTTCACTTTCAGTACACAAGTAAATTGTATGAGATATTTAACATTTTATTATAAAGTAGGCTTTGTGTTCAATGATTTTGTTAATGTAAGTATCCTAAGAATATTGAAGGTAGGCTAGACTAAGTTATGTCCAGTCGGTGAGGTGTATTAAATGCATTTTCCACATACAACGCTTTCAATTTGCAATGGATTTATGAGGACATAGCACTTTTGTAAGTCTAGAAGCATCAGTACTAGCTAAAAAGAAAAAGGAATGAATTACTGATATACAACAACATAGATGAATCTCAAGAGCATGCTGAATGACAGAAACTAGACACACACTACATAATACAAAAGAGCACATAATATGTAACTCCATGGATATGAAACTCTGGGAAAGACAAAACAATCTATAGTGACAGAAACAGTTCAGTGGTTGTCAAGGGCTGGGAATTAGGGGGACTGACTGGGAAGAGGCAAGAGGCAACTTGGGTGAAAGAAGCGCATGGAGCCACAGTCCAAAGCAAATCACCGGAAAAGTTACGTTCTATTTTTAAAATGCACACACTTATATAGGGCTAGGAAGAGGCTGATTGGTTGGGGCATAAAACGGGGTGAGAGTTGATTGGGAGAGCCTTGTTGCTGGGGGACGGGGCGATGGTTGATTGGGTGAGCCTTGTTGCTAGGGATCTGGGCAGGGTGTCGAGCGCCAATTGGGTGTGAGTTCGTGCCGGTGGGAAGAAGTTATGAGGAGTAAAATCAGGAAGAGAAGCTTGGCCAGCGCCAGGTTGGCACCTAAGGGGGGGGGGGGGGGGGCGCGGGTGTGACCTTATATTGGGAACTGATTGAAATGTTCTACATGTTGTTCATGATGGCTGTTATACATAAGGATAATTTTGTCAAAGTCGTTGGAAAAGTACACATAAAAAAGCTTTGGTTTGTTTGCGATTCATTTTTGCCTTGGTTTGACTTTTTCCTGGTTTCTGTGGACAGGCTGCAGAGTAAGTATTTTCCTGTCCATCAAAGTGTGGGGTACTGGGACCATTCTCTCTCTACTAGAGGATGCTGGGGACATCCCCCAGGTGGCTGGGGCTAGGAAGACAACTTACAGGCTCTCCAGCCTCCCCACAACTAAGAAGAGAGAGGCCAGGTTCCTTATCCAGTTGCATTCAAGGAGGCAGGTGCTGGAGGGGAGAGGGTGTCATGTGGAGACAGATGATGTTAATTCTCTACTGTTTTCAACTCTGTGCCTCACAATGCTAGGGAGCTGTACCAGAACTCTACTGAGAGTCAGTTATATTTGGACAAACTTCTATTGTTTATTGTTTCCATTTTCTAGTTTTCAGTCTCCAAGTCACCCTGAGGAGGTTTATACCCTCGCCCCTCGCAAGGTCTGCCTGGCTGCTCTCTGTGTCTGCAGAAAAAGCCTGTTCTCATCAGGGGTGGCCGCTCTCTGCTGCAGAAATAGAAGGAATCCCTGTCCTCCCAGGCTTGTTTCCCAGCCTCCCTTGGGTGAAGGGAAGTCCTGAGGCTTACCAGCTCCCCACTGCCTGCATCTTGAAGGCACCAAACTCCCAAATCCAAAGAGGAATCTGCCTTTTAATCTGAGGAATGTCACTAGACAGAGGCAGTTGTGACCACGTGGGTACACAAGTGTCATTACCTGGGAACTGCAATTGGATTTAGGGAGTGTAGGACTGTTTTTTAATCTTTGTTTTGGCCTTTCCCCGTTGCCCTCCCCTTTACAATAGGGTGTGATCACCCTCTAGGGGTCAGACTCCTCTTCGCAGCCACACAAACATTCAGAAATCTTCCAAGGGTAATCTGAAGATTTAGAAGAAGCTAACTAACCTCTCTGTCATCTCACAGAGGACCATGCAGAAACATATTGGAGGGGGCAAAGCAGCATGGTGGAGGGTGGCTGGAAATATTTTTCTGATCCAAAAAGACGCAACATAGTGATGCAGGAGAAAGCCAGGATCCCTTCCCTTTCCCCAGCCTGTTCTCATCTTCCAGTGTCACTTTCAAACGCACATTGGGAAATGGGTTGCACCCATACCCCACCCCCTGTAGCCCATGCGTCCCACCTCTCTTAGCTTCTAGGTTCAAGGGCCTCTTCCCTGCCATTCTTGTCCCCTCTTCCCTTCGTTCCTGACAAAATTTAATCCAAGAGAAATGGATTGTAAAGTTTTGGAGCAGCTGAAAGGAGCTACATATCAAAGAAGAAATAACTCTAAGTTCAATTTTCAGTGTCACTGTACAGAAAGCCTGTGGGCCGTTCAGAACCACGGGGAGCTCCTTACTGGCCCATCCTTCCCGTTCCCCAGGCTTTTTCCCTTCCCAGGTCTTCTCTCCCATTCTGCAAGTGCCACAGTCCTAATACTCACTTTCCTATTTCAGCTACCCCAAGTGGCCTTATCTTTTTTCTTGATTAACTTAAGTGTTTTCCTCATTAAAAGGTCATTTTTCCAGGCGCTGTGGTGCATGCCTGCAATTGCAGCAGCTTGGGAGGCTGAGGCAGGAGGATCACAAGTTCAAAACCAGCTTCAGCAACTTAGCGAGACCCTGTCTTAAAATAAAAAATAAAAAGGACTGGGAATGTGGCTTAGTGGTTAAGCCCATCCTGGTTAGATCCCTGGAACCAATAAACAAACAAACCAAGAAAAGTAATTTTGCCTACTTTATAAGAAAGTAAGTTCTAAGTACTTCCAGATGTTGGCAATTCTTCCTCCACGTCCTGCCCCTCGTGTGTGTGTGTGTGTGTGTGTGTGTGTGTGTAAGAGAAAATATACATAGAATGTGCACATTTGTAAATGTATATGTCTATGTTAGTGTAAGTGTGTATGTCTATGTTAGTGTAAGTGTGTGTTGGATGTACATATGTGTGTATGTATGTGTGTTTACACATTTTGTTATACATGTATGTGTTTGTTATACATGTATGTGTGTATGTGTGTTGAATGTGTGTGTAGTGCATATTATGTGCATGTATTTATATGTGCATTCTAGTCATTCAAACATTCTTCACTTTATCTTTGCTTTGGAAAGAAAGGAAAATAATTCTTTTTGCTGTTGTTAATTGATGCTGGGAATTGAACACAGGGCCTCACACATGCTAAGCATATGCTATACCACTGAGTGGAATCTCCAGCCCTAGGAAGGAAAATAAATCTAATTAAATGAGACTCAACAACTATTTTTAAAATCATTCAACTTTTTCAGTAACAAAAACAATTCTTGTTCAGTGTGTACACAACCTTTGCATTGGCCTGGAACTTTGCAATTTGTTGTTTATGGGACATTTTTCCCAAACACTTATTTACCTTGAAAAAAATCTTTCCCAGTAAGTTTTATTTTTTTCCCCCAATTTGCCCTTTTCAATCAGAGACCCAAAGGCCTTCAGTGAGCATCTTCGAAGGCAGCTAGAAACCCAGTTCTCAGAGATACAGATAATCAAATGGCTTCTTGAGACTTCCCTCCTATACTGTGAGCTGTGGACAGATGGATCCATTCCCCACTGACAGAGGCTCAGAGGGTCCTCCCTCATGGTGGCTTCACAGCCTCCTGGCTTCACTCTCTTGTACTCAGGAAGCAGTAACAGTAGCTCCATGTCTTTGTTCCCTCCAGAAGCCAATTAACCCTTTGGGTGAGAGATGAATTTCCTGACCTAGCTGCAGTTTTTTATTTCCTAGTCTCCCCTTCAACACCAGACATAGGAAGCAGGAAGGCTTAGCATCAATGTGGAAAATATGACTCAAACTCAACACTTGCTCATTCCAGACGGCAACATGTTACCTGAATGTTAAGCAAACTGTTACAGGAAACCTGGTTTTCATTACAAGAGAGGAGACTGTGTGTAGCTAAAAAGAATCTGACCAGAAAGGAATCAGTCAGTAATTCTACAGACTCAAGAACCAAATGATCCCTTAGCAGAGAAGAGATATGAATCAGAGAGAGAACTAAGCCCTGGCAGTAATGTGTTAGAGCTCTTCCATGGTGCTGAAGTCTCAGAACATTTATTATCTTCCTTATGTCAGCGCCCTTTCCTGGTGCCTGTGTTCTTCGCCCCATTTGTTCGCCACATACACCTGGAAAGCAGTTGTGCTTTGTCCTGGGCTCTTTCTTGGCTCCCTTTTTAGTCTCTTCCCCATTTTTCAGTCTCTCCCTCCAAGAAACCATGATGCCTCAATGGGCTCCAGGAAGCTATGTATTTTTCCAGTACCTGGCACTATACCTGGAATGCAATCATCATCAAATATTTGAGGGATGCTAGAATGAATGATTCTCCTTTCTTGTCTGACTCACAAGAGAGCTGCCTGACTTCCTGTAACCACTTAGCTCATTCCTTAACCCTAGTGAGGAGTGACCCCATAAACAAATCTGCAGAACTTCATCAGACAATTCTTACTGTACATTACCAAAACCAAGGATGTTCATAGAGATGATGCCTCACTCAAAAGAGAAATTTTTCATCATGACAGCAAGAATCCAGTGACTCAAGTATCACCAAGTTGCCAGACATAGAAAGTATCAGGATTATTCCTTTCTATTTCTAATGGATGGTCCTGATCTAACTTATAGCACACACCCCAGTTTAAATATTAATGAGTAACACATACTAGGGAAAAAAAATCTGAAATAAAAACATAACTCACCAGGACACTTGACTTCTCTCTTTAAATGATGAGCTGAGTGGGTTTATTTTATTTTTATGTAAGATTCCATCTTGACTTCCAGTCTGCCCTTTCTCCCCTTGTGTTACCTGGAATCTCCCTGAGACTCTAAATTAAGCTCCCCTCTTTCTCCACACTTCATAGACATGCACTGGGGAGGAGTCCACCAGGGATGGCACTCAATATTTCTGAGCCCATCTGACTCCAGGCTCCAGGTTATGTTCACTCTTTTCAGATGCCAATGTGTAGTCTTAGAGTCAAAGACTCCAGGTATGATTTGGGGAGAACCTTGGAGAGCTGTTTTTAATTGAACTCCTAGTTTTGATCATGCCTCTCTCCAACTTAGAATATTCTTGTTGCTTTATCTCAGAACTAACTCCTATTCATCCTCCACTCTCCAGTTGATCCTCTAGACTGGGATCCCTATTGTGACCTACTTCAGGGTCTGGTAAATTCCTTTTTATACCTCATTTGTAACAAATTTCTTAAAGCCTGTGTTCCCCATAACATTATATGACCACAAGGATCCCAATATGCCTCAGGCTTTGGCAAGATATTTGCAAAGACCTGTTGAATTAGTGACAGAATCCACCCAATCACCATACCTGGAGTTAAAGATGGATATTGGAGACATAGTAATTGCACTAAACTTGAATAGAAAAAACATAACTTGGAGAAGTGGCCAAAGAAGAGGGAGAAGACCAGGTTGCAATAACCTGAGGAACAGTATAAATACTGTACAAACATAAGCTATGAAAGCACATCACATGGCTCAAGATCCCTCCTTGCCCCATACCAGCTATATGATCCTAGCAACACCATGTATGTTCTTTATGCTGTGTTTTCTTAAGTTATAAATGGGGACAAGATTGATACCATACTAATAGGGCCATGAATAAATAGGGCATTGTGAAGGTTGTGTGAAGTCACCCATGCATATAGAACATAATTAAGAAATATCACATTGCTGTCAACACTCAAAAGCAGGGCCACTACCTCAATCAAGGACACTGTTCTGTCAATGTGACCACATTCCTATCCTAATCCGACCTCACCTTCATCATCCACAGGCTGGAAGCAAGACCAGTCCCTGGGGGCCGCCATTTTATGAAGTGACATAAGGTGCTAAATAGTTTAGAAGAGGGTTTGATAGCACACTACACTCATGTCCTCTCAGTTCAAGTCTGGTAAACTTTGCCAAAGCACAATTGGTATAAGAAGAAAAAAAAAAAATTCATTAATGGTTAAACTCAAACCAGAACTGGACTCACTGGTTTTCTTTGGCAAGTTACTCCACAGTGAAGACACCTGTGACAAATTGTATAGGTGGGCAGCAAAGTTCTGAGAACAGCAGCCTTCTGACTTGCTACCAGGACCCAGTCTAATGCTGCAAGCAGCATCAGGATGTTCCCTGGGATAATTAAGGGCCCCAGAGTTCTGCCTCTGTCAGCTGAATAGAAAAGAAAGTTCTAGGACAGAATGAGCTGTCTTGAACCTAAGCAGTCATTGGTTTTTGGCACTGGAGCTGGAAACAGAAGTTGGCTCTAAGTCAAAGCTATAAAAGGGGTTGTGTGTGGAATAATGTGTAGCTAAGCAGCTGCTGACATTGCAGAGTTCTACATAAAATCTCCAGGTCAGTTTCAGACATTACAACTAGGAGATCTCTTTATAGCATTCACTGGCAATTTCAGTCAGGTTTCCTGAGGGAATAGAAGGTGCCAGGTTGAAACGGCTAAATGTTCCAAGCCTCCAAGTCCTCGTGTCCTTCCTTCCATATTTCACCAAGTAGAGAAGTGTGAGTGTGACAGAGTACAGAGAGAGAGAAGCAGAAGAAAGACAACCCCAGGGTGGCTTGGATAGAAGAGAGGACTGAAGGTTGGAAAGAAGACAATGGCATTGGATGCAATGCTAACTGTCATGGTGGGAAGCTAATGAATTATTTGGATGAATCATTTGTTATTTTAAAACATTAGAGGAAGCATAGTAATGTTCCAGCTAACCTTTCTGATCTAAAGAGGTGGAGCTACAATGAACCTGAGAACTCTTTTTCAACGGGCAGTTTCAACCTCTCTCATTACACATCTTCCTAATGCTGCTAGGTTCGCACTGCATCTTCTGCCTTCCTGCCTGAGAGTTTATGAGGAATAAGAATGACTAAAGGGCATGGAGGGAAGAGGAGGAGGAACTAAGGCCCAGGATAATCTTTAAATTGTATAATCAGGTTCCAGAAATTTGACTTCATCTGAGTTAAGAGGTTTTTTAAAAAATAAATCTTATAATCAAAGAATGTTAGAGCTGGAAGAGACCTTTCAAAAAATCCCTAGAACCTTATCTATTAAAGGGTATAGATAAGGCCACATTTATCCTAGAATAAGGGACTGATAAGAATGTTTTGGAAAATAAATTTCAGTTGGATAGTAATTCATACACCTGACAAGATACGCAGCATGTTTGAACAAGGGATGGAAAGGCATTAGCTTGAAGAAAGATGAAATAATTTTTTTTAGAGAAATTTCTAAAAGACATGCAGGAACAAATATATAGAATATTCAGAGTGGTTCTTCATCTCTAGAAGAAAGTTAGAATCTGTTGAAAACCTACTATGTGTCATGTGTTGTCATGCATTCCATCTCCTTTCATCCCACCACAGATTCTTCAGGTCCTTTATGAAGGACACATGACCAGACTGCACAGAGTAAGAGGGAGAGAGAGAATTTTCTGGAATAAGCAGACTTGGGCTGGCTCTTGAATGAGGAGCAGTGGTCAGCCATATGGCAGGGAGAAGGGAATGTACTCCTGAGGGCAAGCCCAGAGTAAGAGTAAAAATTTCCAGAACAAGACAGGAGTGCTGCAGAAGCTTCCAGATGGAAGAATTGAAAGGATCAAGAAACAGGCAAGAGCTAGATGGCAAAAGGTCACAACAGCCAGGCACCTACATGTGACCTTTGTATTGGACAACCTGAGGAACCACAGAAATAGTTTGAGAAAGAAGAATGAGAAGAGAAATGGTCATTTTTGTCTCTAGAAAAATTATTCTGGCTCTAGTTTGGAGTGCTGTAATATGGGAGGCAGGGAGATCAGAGAAGAGCTTCTCAGGAAAGAAATTATAAAAGAAATAAAGAATGTATTTTCCCCCTTTCAATCTGTCTAGAATATGTCCAAAGTGTGGGTGAAGTTAGGCCCTGTGAGAGTATGAAAGATTAAAAAAGGTGAATGTTAAAAAATAAACAGCATACATAAGAAATCGGAGAAAGATTACAGGGTTTATAGAAGAAAAAGAATAAGAATTTCTAAAAGGATTTAGACTTTAAATTGGGCCTAATAGGAACCATCTCTACTTTATAGCACAGTTGCTGCTCCCAAGAGGCATAAACAAAGAATCACAGAGCAATGTTCTGAAGGGTCAATATTTTATTTTCTCTTTTGCCCCAGCCAATTTTTATCTAAAGGGTTGTTGTACAGACAGTTATCTGAGCCTTTCTTAGTAGTTGGAAATTTTTCTCAGAAAAGTAGAGGCAGATTTAATTTTCCAGGACTTATATTGGATGATCCAGAAATTCAACTCTGATAAGATAATGTACTAGGTATTTAATCAATACCGGGGTACAGAATAGGAAACTGAGACTTAGGATAAGTGACATGACTGAGGTCATATATATAGGGATTCAAATCCACAAAAATTTCATTTCAAAGAGTGTTCTCTTTAACTACTACACTACAGAGCACATGTTGATAAAACCCCTATGATAATCTAGATTCTTTAGACAAATATTTCAATAGGATTTGTAAGAAGACACAATAAATAATTGTTTTAAATGTTGAAGGACCAGAAGACCAGGTCTATGGTGTTGTTTTACTACATAGATGGTTCTGATGTGTGTTTCCTGGATAATTACAAATTGGGAGATAAACAATAGATCCACAATAACAATGAAAATAGCATTTCTCTATTTCTATAGCTACCCACACTCTACTATTGGAATAATTTGGATCACAAATGGCCCCAAAAGCTTGGTCCCCAGTTGATGGTGCTGTTGGAAAGCAGTGGAACTTTTTTAAGCTTAGTTGGAGGAAGGTTACTGGGAACATGCCATTAAAGTTTATAGTGGGACCCTGTTCGCATCTCATCTCTCTCTTTTTCTTCCCAGTCACCATGAGGTGAGTAGAACAAATCCAGCACATATTCTGTGCTATGATGCTTGGCCTCACTATGAGCACAAAGCAATGGGGTTGAGAGACTAGACTGAAACTGTGAGTGAAAGTAAATCTTTCCTCCTCAAAAGTTGCTTATCTCATGGATATTCTGTCACAGAAACATAAAACTGACCAACATAGCTTTGGTTCTTGAGCTATTTAGTGAAGCAGCACCTTCAATGTTAATTGCAACCTTCTCTTCCTACTTGGCAGAACTTACATAAGTGATAGGTGCCACAAGAGTCTTAGGTGTGTCCCCCCTCTAACACTGAAACCTTGACCTTGGACCAGCTTAAGGGCATACAGTCTTTCCTACAGATACTGCCTTCTTGATAGTTCTCTATTTCAGTGCAAATAGAACCATGGCTGGTCCTGTCCCTCCAGAGGTGCCTGATGATTTCAAACTTGGGACTCAATTGTATGACCTCTGTGGTATAGGTTAACATGCATCTAGAAGCAATAATCAAAACAGTCAACTATTACATGGGCATAGTTGGTTTTAGTAGGCCTATTGATAATCTCTAAATAAACCCAACTTTAAGAATATTAGTGATGATAGTAATTTTGTCTTTTGAAAGTAGGTTTGATTATCGTAAAATAGCAAGCATAATTTTCCCACATGACTCAAACTGACTCAAAGAGAAATTCTAGAGAAGTTGAGGAATTCATATGGTCACTGGAATGTGAGAATAACCATTCAGGTCAATTTCCCTGATAGGCAACACATATCTAGATGTTTAGTTTTAACATTAGTGTCTTTACCATTCATCAAAGCTCAGGCATCTCTCTACTTGAAATGTATGGCAGAATGAAGGAACTAAATTTGATGAGTTTAATCAAGCCACAACGACTCTTCATATTCACACCAGCTGTTGACATATGTTGAGTTTTACATTATTTCCTTCTCCTGGGAGTCATTCACTAATAAGAGTAAAGAATCATTTTAAACACTTTTTAGGCAATTTCACATTTCAATGAGCAACTGCTAAACACTAAAGCATTATATTTGCACATGGCCTATGCCAAACTATGCCAAAGTGTATTTTTTTCCCAGTAAAATTCTACTTTAAGTTTGCTTCTGTCCTAATCCTTAGGAGAGGAAAATTAAAGCAAGAAAAGAAAAAAGAAAAAATAATTGGATGATTGCCACATCTCTCTGCAACTATGGGTTGGACATAAAATAATGCAGTGAAAGTCAATAATTGAAGCATGTAAGTTAGTGAAAATGTGCACA
The DNA here is from genome assembly GCF_902686445.1 of Sciurus carolinensis. Lineage (NCBI taxonomy): Eukaryota > Metazoa > Chordata > Mammalia > Rodentia > Sciuridae > Sciurus > Sciurus carolinensis. Next base: position 100,855,074 of record NC_062220.1, read on the forward strand.
TTTTGCCAAGAGGCTGCACACAAAGGAAATACGTATTTCTAGACACCAATTCATTGATTTCTATAAGACTTCTGTTTACTTCATTCATTGCAGAGCCTGTTTTTATTTGTAGCTTTTTGGCAAAATAGTTGGTAGTGACTGCAAAGACTACATGAAAGTCTTAAGACTGATCTTTTGCTCCCCACATTTATATCAGCAATCAGTGAGGGGGAGAAAATGGATGAAACAGTGAAATATAGACCTGCCAAGTGATTGCAAAAATTAGGAAACTCTTCTTGAAAGAAAGTAGTAGGTGATATATGGATGTTCTAGCCCTTAACATGTTGGATGTACCCCAGGAGTTATATATCTCTGTTGTCAGCAGCCACAAGGAAGTAGATAAGGGGAAAGATTCCAGTCTCTCAGCTTTCTGGGTATCATTTCCATGTACAAATATCTGTGTCAGAAGTTCTGTAGAGAGAAAAAGTACATGGAAGGAAAGAGAGGACAGGGCAACTGGGTCCTGAGTAGATAAGGTTGTCACCTTTTTCAAGATTGACCTCAACCATTCAAGAAGCCCAGGCAACAACAGGATGCTACGCTTCCCAGTAGAGAGAAACTGCATTGGGTATTTTCAGCATCCTGGATTTTCTGGTATTTTCATAAGAAAGAAATGCAGTGACCACAGTTATAGAGCAGTTGCAGCCCACTCTGCCGTGCATACCCTGCACCTGCAGACCCAGGTCTGGCAGAGTTGGTGGCAAAGGCAGCAAGGGAGCTATAATGAGATAGAAGAAGAGGCTGACACCCTGCATTGTGAACCTCACATTAATATAAAAACAACAACAACAAAAACACTTCATACTTAATTTATTGTCAAGTGGTAATGGTAGTGACCATGGTTTTCTTTGGCTGGTACTACTTAAGAAAGCATTATCTCTTTTAGCTTCTTTGCGTTTTCCAGATTTTTTATGATGGCTTTCATTTTCTTAGTCTCTATACAGTTTAGATTGAATTTATTTATCTGCACTTTCAAAATTGTACCATGTTTCTGTATGTTGAGGTTTGGTTAAGTCTTAATTGTAAATAAAATCAGTTATTCTGAGTCAGAAAAGAGATGAGTAAAACCAAGTTTGTGAGTCGAACCTTGAGGGGCATCTAAATAAGTTAACATAATTATTGCATTGAATATAATTTAATAACACCTGGTGAAGATCAATTCCTGAAAGGGAAAAGCTGGGAGCCAAATTAGTAAAGCAGAAGGGAACTCCTTCTGGCTAGGAAAAACTTAGTGATGGGTTCAGGTGCACTATGGAGTGCCGCATTTTTAAGTTTCTTTCTTGCCATCTGTAGTTAGCAAAACCATGTCTTTTCCCTGCACCCTAACACAAGTAATCACTTTAAAGTTCAGTTGTGATGCTGTGGCTCTGCCACTTAGGAATCTCCAAAAATCAGCGTTTCATCTCTGCTTCTCAAGGAAGCCTAAAGTCATTAAAAGCAGCAAACAAAATTATGTAAGTGTCATCACAGTTTATTTAGAGTTACAGGGTTTATCGTATGCCTGCGGTGTACGAGGCAGGGTGCTAGAGGCCCTAAAGTCATGTGGACCTGACAGGACTTTTGGCTTCTCGCACTAAGTTTTGGAGTAAGTTAAAAGAAGTCTCCAGTTTGGAAGAACTCCAAAGTTAAACATTGGTGCAACTCCAACGTTAAATTAAGCAATAATTGATAAGAATTGGAGACCCGTTTCTGCCTTGGCACACACAGCTCACTCAGTCTGGAATGCTCTTCCCCACTATTTCTCCTTTCCCTCTTGTGGCTTGGGTAACACTGATTTCCCCATCCCTGCCTTGGTCAGCACCATCCTGCACAGAATAGGAGCCGGACAATCCAACCTATGGATCCATAGGAAGTCACAGCCGGACCTCAGAGGATTCTTGGCTTTCAAACCTACAGACCTAGCTGACTGATCTTATTCTTCTACCTTTCATCTACGTGACTTTATTAGCTAGCATTGTCCAGAGAAAACAGAACCAATGGGATCTCTCTCTCTCTCTCTCTCTCTCTCTCTCTCTCTATCTATCTATCTCTCTCTCTCTATCTCCCTCCCCCCTCTCTTTTCTCTCTCTCTTCCTCACCCACCCCTCTGCTATCTACGTATCTAAAGGGATTTTTTATTAGGAATTGGCTCATGCAATTATGAAGGCTGAGAAATCTCACGATCTGTAGTTGGCAAGGAGGAAACTTAGAGAGATAATGGTTCAATTTTGAAGGCAGAAGAAAATTGATGTTTCAGCTAGAAAACATTCAGGCAGAAGGAGATAATTTTCTTCTCCTTGGTCTTTTTGTTCTATTCAAGCCCTTTACTTATTAGATAAGGCCCACGTACGTTAGGAAGGTCGATCTGCTTTACTCAGTTTACTGATTCAAATATTAATCTCATCCAGAGATACTTTCATAGACACAACCAGAATCATGTTTAGCCCACTATCTGGGCACCTTGTAGCCAAGACAAGTTGGTACATTTTTAGGTGATTTTGGGTAAATTGCTTAATCTCAGAGCACCTCAACTATGACCTTTGTGAAATTGGGATTGATTTCTTTCTGGGTTATGAGGTTTAAACTATAGCAAAATCCTTGGCATGCTGTCCCTCAAGTGGGAAGAGTTCACCAGCAGTCATCAATCATATCTATAAGGGTGATCATAAACCAGTACTCTGTGTCAAGTTCTACAACTCTAGTACTTTCCATTTTATCTTACCTAATCCTCACATCGATCCTTATGAACTAATTTCTACCCTTATTTTATTGTTGAGTAAACTGAGGCTTAGTGAGTCATACGTTGTTCCTTACCCACACAGACAGTAGGCCATAGAGCTAATAATATTTAAACCAGATGTTCTGATTTGAGTGGGCTCTTAGCTCTCATATTATACTGGATTTCCTCAAGCTATAGGCCACACAAAATACATAAAAGTTAATTAGCCCACCATTATAACTTAATTTCTAGCATTACAATAGCATTATTCTCTACTATTTTATTATAAACACAAAATATTTCAGTTATGTTATGCATTAAATAAGTTTTTATGAGGTAGCCTGGAAACCTAACTGCCATTTATAATATTATTTCTAAAATGTGGTCTGAATTTTTAAACAACCAAATGAAAAAAATGAGTTGTGAACAGTAATGTTTCCAAGTTGGGGACTTTCTGATGAAATCAACAATTTGGAATAATGTCATTTCTTAGCTAAAGAAGATATATTTTTAAACATTTTTGAAGACATTTATGTGAAAAACTATGCCAAGTTCTCTCCAAGTATTCCATATTATTAGAAAGACTAGCCCCACAACACAAAGTCAAAAGTACTCACCTTCACTACTCACCCAAGTCAGGAGACACTTTAATTGTCAGAAAACTCCTGAGGGGAAGAAAACAAACACAGATTCTCAAATGCTGTGCTTAGAAATGCAAAGTACTTTTAACCACCACCCCATCCACACACACAAATTCACAGACAACCTCCTCCTTCCCCTTTTCCTGCTATAGTTTAGATCGTGTCTCCCAAAGGCTGGTGTGTTAAAGGCTTGATCCCCAAGCCTTTAAAGGCTCCCAGGGTGGAGCTAATGCAAGACGATGGAGCCTCTAAGAGGTGGAACCCTGTGGGACATCATTGGAATCAAGCTTTCAAAGGGAATTGTGGGATCTGGACCCCTTCCTTCTTCTCCTTTTTGCTTTCTGGCCATGGGGTGAGCAGTTTTACTCTACCATCTGCTCCTACCATGATGTGCTGCTTTGTCATGGGCACAAAGCCACAGGGTCAATAGGTCATAGATTGAAACCTCCAAAACCATGAGCCAAAATAAATCTTTTCCCTTTATGAATTAATTATCTCAGGCATTTGTTATAGTGACAGAAAGCTGACTAACAGGCTCCCACTTGCCCTACCTCCTCAGAGCAATACCACATTGGAACCTCAATTTGGCTCAAAGCTGGTGATTTACTAGCTATGCAAACTTGACCTTCTAAATATTTTTAATATCTCTAAACCTCATATATCTTCACCCATAAAATAAATCTAAAGTAGCTATTTGTGGAATTTCACTGGGATTAAATAATACATTTTATTTATAATTTCTGGCAACAAGCACATGTTCAGTATTTACCCATTATTAACTAATTTTCTTCTGTTTCTCATGATGATTTCTGAACAAGTTAAATATGGAGATTACAGTGATTTTTATGAAAGCCCTCAGCATAAAAGGACAAAGAGGAGATGGTTGAAAGCAAGGAGACTGGGAGATTCCTATGTATTTGCTAATGAAAAATCAAACAAAGTAACACCAAAACTCCCATCAGTGAGTCTTTCCAGGTTCAAGTTTCATTTTACATTTCTGCTCCTAGGATATGCTGATAATAAACAGAAATACACTGAGTCTACCTGGATTTCAAACAGCATGTTCATAGCTGCTGCAGATAGTGGGCTCGTCTATGAGCCAAGGATCCCCAGGCCCAGTTGGGGAGCCAGGCAGTTCAGCGGTATCACTCCCACCTCTCCCCTTCCTACTCGGTGTGAACCTTGAAGAAAGCATATGAGTGCTAAAATGTATCCTAAACTCACCTTCTGACAAATTAATTCAATCCTATTAGGTAATGTCTTTACTCCAAGGAGAAAATGCTTCCAAGTTACATCAGTATTTAAGAAGACAACTTAAGGGCTGGGGAGATAGCTCAACTGGTAGAGTGCTTGCCTCGCAAACACAAGGTCCTGAGTTCGATCCCAGTACTGCAAACAAAACAAACGGGAAAAAAAAAAAAAAACCAAAGAAGGCGACTTAAAAGCCACAAAGTAACATCATAACTAAGTGTCCATAAATGAGGAAAGAGTTGTACCCACATGCAAATACAACTCTGGCCTATAAGAGGCTATAATCTATCCAGGAATCCTTTTGGACCCCGGGTTTTACATATCCTCAATAATATGATTTGACAAAACAGAAATAAAAGTGAGGGAGATCTTTTAGTGACCAATTAGTCATTCTGCCTACTGCAAATAAAGATGTAGCCTGTAGTAATTCAAAGTCAACAAAACTTTTGTTGTATTTTGTTCATTCAATATATGTTTAGGTCATATTTCCATACTTTATTTCATCCTTATTTTCATGGAATAGATCATGTTCTTGGAGATAATTTTTAAAAATCAATAGCATGATGTAATAAGAAATTCCCAGTCTATAATTTTATGTTTATTTCTTTATGCTACTATATCTCTGGTATTTAGCTTGGAAGAACTCCCTTTGAAAAACATTATATCATGTTTCTATAACTTAACTGTGCTAATAATATTGAAAAATTTTGAAACTAAGCTAATTAGTCTCAGAAAGGTTAAATTATAAAATGTTCCCCATCTCGAGTGACAGTCAGAATTCCACCTCAAGTTCTTTGACACCAAGACTCATATATATACATACATATATACATACACACACACGCATATATTATATATAATTACATAAGTTAAATATAATATATATATATCGATATATTTTTCAGGGTATTTCTAATGCATATAGATATTGAACAACAAGTATGAGATCAATTTTCCAAGTTGTTGTTTATGAGACAATAATCTTGTTAAGTCCAAAATTTACTGAGGATTATTACATTACTCATAACTATTTTTAAGTTGATTGAAGCATGATGACATCTGTGCAGAAAGATTCCATGGAAGCTAGATACTCTAGGTATAGTGAATGACACCCAGCTCAGGGGACAACTTAGGGTTCTTTCCTCAGTAGGAATGTTTCTGTACAGATTGCGATCATTCCTCAACCAACTGAAAATAATAATAAAGCTACTTTAGTATATACATCTTATGACTTCATATTAGTACCATTGTTTTCTTTCTCGAGGATCATTAAGACTCCAGTACACAAATTTGTGACATAAATATCTTAATAAGGGAGAGTAGGTGTTTTAGTCAGCTTTTTCATTGCTGTGAACAAAAGACATGTCAAGAATAATTTTAAGGAGGAGAAGTTTATTTTGGGGTTCACGGTTTCAAAGGTCTCAGTCCGTAGATGGCCAACACCATTTCTCAGGGCCTGAGATAAGGCAGGACATCATAATGGAAGGGTTTGGTGGAGGAGAGTAGCTGGAAACATGGCACCAGGAAACAGAGAGAGGTTTTTTTCACCAAAGACAAAATATATACCCCAAAGACACACCCAGTGGCCCACCTCTTCCAGCTATACACTACCTGCCTGTAGTTGCCACCCAATTAATTCCTATCAGGGGATTAATGCACTGATTAGGTTAAGACTCTCAGAACTCAATCATTTAACTTTTAGTCTTTCTTGCATTGTCTCACACATTAACTTTTGGGGGATATCTCATATCTTAACCATAACTGTAGGCTTGTGTCAAATAGGTCAGTTTTAGTGACTGCCTAAGTCACTTCTAAGAAACTTCCAAGTCATAGTTTGTATTACAGAAAGAACCCCAGATTGTCCTGTGAGCAGGTCCCATCCATTATACCATGACGCTCTGACTTCCCCAAACATTCTACCTCCTTGACCATCTCAATTGCTCAACATCAGAGTAACCTTCCAACAGTGAGGGAGCCTGACAAAACTTGCACAAGTGAGATTGCCTCTTCAGGGACTTTGAAAATGAGACTCAGTCTCATTTTTAGTATGAGTAGAAGATAAACTCATAAGGAGAAGGAAAGTTGTTGGGACCACCAAATAAATTCAAGTCTTAGTAAACTCAGGAATTCAAAGGTGGAAACTTCAAGGCAACAACAACAACAACAATAATAAAAAGTAATAATGTACAATGCTTACACAATGCCAGGCTCTATTTTAAGGTCTTTATTGACACATGTAATCTTAGCAAGAGGTCCATGTAGAAGGACAATAACCCAGGAATCTCTCAACAACACGGTAGGTGACTCATGTGGTCAACGTGGCAGAAACCCACAGAAAGCAATAGGAAAGTAAAGGGTTAACCTGGGCCCTCCAGCCACCTGGCCTCCATAAGGACCATCAGGATCTTTTCTCTGCATTTCCTGGCTCCACACATCTTCTCCTGAGATTTCATCTCTCCTAGCATCACCTGTAGCCCCAGATAGAATCCCATTACTTGAGGTGCATAAATGGGTTTCTGTTCCACGCAGCTCAAAACTTTGAATGGACATAAAACTCATCCACAGCTGTGTTGAGCACAGTCAGAAAAAAAAAAATACAGAAAAATAGATCCACAGACCTCTGGTCTGGGGTCAACAGCACGGGAGGACACTTCTGACACCCCAGCAAGGAGGATGAAAGAGTTTTCAATCTAAATCTCCAGTTTGACTAAATGAATATAGACACATGAGCACTTTAGCCTTTTTCATGAAACTAACTCCATGGTCTGGAACAATGCCCAGTACTTAGTCCATCAGTGAATGTTTGACGAATGTTACACTAAATGAGTGAGGGGGTGTTCATAAATATACACAAGAATGTATAATTTTTTAGAATCATCTGCTCCTGATACCAAGAATGCTATCAACATACATGCTATTTACAGATATTAAAGATATAACAAAGAGCAAAACAAAAAGCCCATCAGCTGGGATGTTGCCTAAAGTCCTCCAGCATCCTCCTCCTGCCTTCTACCTACTGGGGCAAAACATTTCCTCATGATGATCTTTGAAAATTTGCTTGGACCATTTTTTCACTTTCACTGTCCTACATGTCTTTGAGATTCAGCTTGTCAATTTCCATAAAAACTTTAGACTTTAAATAAAATCGAAGTGAATTGCCTAGAAATGTCTTTTACTAATATAATCTCTTGTCTGGTCTTATTTTTCCTAGTTTATTTTCTCTTAACCTTTATTTAAATTTGTTGTATATCTCTCTTGTTATACATTTCACCTGAAACTACTATAAATTTTTTATGGAAACAGGGCATCATTAGGGAAAATGGGTAAATAAATGCTTCTCTGTGTTTCTTATGGGTAATCAAAGAATCCTAGGGACATAATATTTTGGAAGATGTAGGATCTTATACATCTCAGATTATCAGTCCCACAGTATAGCAAAATAAATACAGATACCAATTTAAAAAGTATGCAAAAAGATAGACTCAAACCATACTGATCCCAAAAGAGAAAAAGATTTGTTTGTGTTGAGATGAGGAGATAATTAAACCAAGTCACTGATATTTCCCTGTATACCAAATGTTAAAAATATAGAGGCATTTTGATTTCTCATTAACTAAATATTTATTATTGTCACTGCTCCTTCATATGGAGCACAGACATGGAGTTCTGCAGCCCACTGATAGAACCATTTCACTTCCTCTGTCTTTATCACTCTACTTCAAGCTAAATTTGATATAAAGGCACCTGTGTGAACATGGTTGAAAATAGCATCCCTTTCCTTTACATTAAATGTGGCTCACCTCCTCCACAGTACTGATAGTGGTCATTACCTCTAAGAGTGGTACTCAGCACTGAGATAATGCTACACAGTCTGGCGATTTCCAAGCATCTTTTACCTCATTTTCACTGTACCTCTCAGAAATGTGTGGATTATATAAAATGTAGGTCCCATATTATAGATGGTGAAGTTTAGGTACCAAAAATCAAAAGACTCATTTCACTTCCCCAATAAGGCCTTATGGAGTTAAAAGGAAGTATAGATTTGGCAGCCATCTGGTGAAATGTAATCTTTGTGGACAGCCTCACCAGGTGATACACACCAAAAGGGATCAGGAGGGCTGTTGGTGGATTAAATTGCCCACATGATCCTGAAGTTTTGCTTCTTTGTGTGCCTTGGATCTGGCAAAGATGAGTATACAGTGACTTAGGGGCCACTAGGCTTCTGGGCCCAGATTTTCACCTGTGAACTATTCACTTCCCAGTCTTTCCAAAGACAATGTTAGAGAATATAGGTTTTAAGTTATGTTGATAGATAATATACCTAAATGAATGCCTTGGCCAGGTATGTTTGAAAACATTAAAGCATGACAAGTTTGTTGATTGTAGACTTATAAGGACCCTTACTCTGCCATTGTTAATCTCCAAAAAGATACAGAGGATACCACATCCTCATTTTTTTTAATAATAGCATCTTTTTATTATATTACAGAAGTCACAAATTCAGTTTAATTCAAAACTAACTCTGGGTACCACCACTCAGTGAATTTAAAAAAAAAAAATATGTCATTTGAGAATAATTTTTTCCTAAATGATACAGGACTGCTACAAATTGCTTACTTGAATAATATAACATTTAAACGAACACTGTGTATATTTTACTTGACTTTGGACTATCCAGATTAGAAATAGCAGGTCCTTTCCACCTGACTGGGCACCTGTGAGAATGGTGGGACCTTCTCAAATCCCAGTCATTCCAGTACAGAAGGCCGGGATGGAGAGAATCAGCCTGTCACTACTAAGATGACAAGAAACTTAAATTGGTGTGCCAAAAAGAATGTTAGAAACTTCTCACCATCCAGACCCTTTCAGGACACTTTACAGTTCCTTCCTTTCATCAGTTTGCAGGCATTGGCAAAGCACAGACTCCCCCATGCCCTCACAACTGACCTTCTCAGACATCCCTTTATGAGCAGGTGCTCTGCCCAGAGTAAGGGATGGAAGCAAGATGGCAGCATGTGCTGCCTGTCATCCTGTGATTGGCAGGATGTGCAATCACAGCTACCTCCTCTGGGAACCTAAACTGATAGATATACAAGAAGGTCCATCCCTCCCCAGGACCATCAATCCTCCAGAATATGGAGGATTTCCAGAATAAAACTGCTGTACTGGGGAATAAGATATGTGATAATATTTTAGCCCAACGACCTTCGTTCCTGTTTGCCATTCACTTTTTCCCACATGCCAGAATTATTCCTGGGAATCCCTGGAAAGTTCCAAGCCAAAATCACCATCTCAGGGACTTCAAAATGACTGAGAATGCAAAGGCTGTTGTGCCTAGGGGAGTATCTGAATTTGAATAGAGACTCCTGGGTGACTGTAGGTAGTTGGACATTTCCTCTGTCAGGTGGGTAGTACTGTGAAATGAGCAGAGGTTTGCAAACAGACATGATGCAAATTCTTAGATCGACCTCTTACCAGCTATGCAGACTTTGACATGTTACTTCAAGTCCCTGGTGACTTAGTTATCTTAAACTCATGAATAATTCTCCTTTATTGAATTATTGAGCATATTAAGTGAGGTGGTATAGTAAAGCATCTAGTATAGTGCCTGGCTCAGAGTTGGAGCTCAATCAGTTACATCTGGGTAAAAAGTTTAGTACCTCTTCATCCTTAATAAATACTTTCTGACTATATTCCCTCCCAAAAAAATTAGTTTTGGCAGTCCATCAGAACTTCAACTAAATGAAAAAACATGAAGATTATATAGAGCATCTAAATTGTTGCCTCAACCTAAAGTCAAGGCATGGTAGCTTCTTAACAGAGACATAAGTGAACCTACTGAATCTTATTTTCTTTCTTTGCCTCACATGAGAGTTGATGGGAACAGCAAAAGGCTTCAAAGTCATATGAAGAAGGAAGGAAGCAGACACTGTCTCTCACAGGAAACAGACTAGCTCTAGATAATAAGAAAAGAGCTGTCCTCTAACAGTATTGGGTTTTGTCAATCAGATCATCTTTCATTGTCAAGTCACAAGTAGGTATACACATTCTTGTAATAGATCTCACTAAGTTCCATATAGATTGGAGGTGGGCAGGCCTGTTGGAAACCTGACTGGTGCCAAAGGTCGGCCCTGAGTGGACGAGTTTGTAGGAAATAAGCTTTTGGCTAGGCCCTTTTAGCTCCTATCTCTCTGTGAATGATGTCCTTGCAGGACAGGTCAAAGAGTATAATTCTTTTGAGCAATTTGTAGTCTTCTAGGAACTCGATGGCTGAATGGAAATTATGGTGTTCAGAGGTACTGTGATATATCTGTCATCGTCCAAAAAAGGACCTGTTTACATGGACACTGTATTAGTTGCCCATAGCTGCTGGAAAAATTTTACCACAAACAGCGATTTAAAACAGTACAAACATTATGATATGGTTCTGGAGACCAGAAATCCAGAATGAGTCTTATGGGGCTAAAATCAATATGATGGCAGGGCCGGTTATTTCTGGGGGCTTTAGGGGAAAATCTGTTTCATGTCTCTTCCAGTTTAGGGTGGCTATGACATACCTTGTCATGCAATCACTTCTTTCCAACCTCTGCTTCCATGTTCACATTACCTTCTCCTCTTCTTTGCTCAAAATTATTTTTGCTACTATCTTGTAAAGATGTTGGTGCTTACATTGACCCCACCCAGATATTTCAGAATAATCTTTCTATATTGAGGGTTTTGTTAAATACAACTGCAAAGTCCATTTTTTTGTTTGCTTGGCCATATTTTTTTTAAAAAAATTCACTGGTTCAAGGGATTAGGACTTAGATATCTTTGGGAACATTCTTCAGCCTACCACAGAGATAGAGAATGAATTCTGTGTACTGTCTTCAGTGACTAACAGCTTATCCAGAATAATGACCCTGTTGATAATATATCAATGGACCTGTTGATGAACTCCATGTGGCACTTGAAAGTGGACTACTGGGTCCAGAAATGGACATTTTTGACTGATGTTTTATAACATCAGAAAAAGAATTGTGGGTCTAAGTGGTCATGGTTGTAGATCAAGGGGTTTGATTGTCCATGTACTCAGATCTCTGTAGTAAACAGATAAGTTAAATTTGATGCAAATGTCTGACCAGTGTTGGAATGAATTGAGTCTTCTCTTGAGATCAACTTCTCAAAACATTGCATTGAGATGGTATCCTAGGACATTTTTAGGTGTCAGAAATACATGTTTAAATTTTGGGGAGTCCAAAGGCCATCATTGAACTATGGTTTAGCATTCGTGCATTCATTCAATAGGTATTTATTTAGTACCTCCTGTGTTCCAGGCCTTGGGATAGACCAGTTTGCAAACAGATGAAGACCTCTACCCTTCTATGGGTCATGGGTAAATCATAACTGCAAGTTGCCATTTCTGAAGTGGGATTCATAGAGTTTCCATGGACCATTTCAAGAAACTTGGAATGTGTTAGTATTAAAGCAGAGCCACAGTCCTTGTGTGCATACTTTCCCTGCTGGGAAACAGGACCGTCTGTTCTGGACAGCCAGTGCTCTGTGTCCTCTGCCACTGGATGGATCTCAGCCAGGAGCTGTTGTAAGTAAACACTTGTTCGTTGCATTCCCTAAATCATTTCTATCAGCTGCTTTACAGTCTCAGAGGACTGAAAGCTTCTCAAATCAAAGGGTCTCTTAGTGTTCTGGGCTGCCATCTGGCATTCTGACTCATCAAAACTTTTCTGATCAACATCTTGGATGCTAAAAGATTGGTAATATCCAAGTCAAACTATTTGAAAGGTATGGCCAACTGTACCTGGCAATAACTGAACCTCAGGTATCAATAATAGGATCACAGTGTCACAGTATATTGCACCATTTAAGGCAGTGCCTCTAAACCACCAAGGGAGGATAACTCCCACATATCAAATAATCTGTCTTCCTAATAAAACTATGAGTTCTTTCCCCAAAAGCCTAATGAAAGACTATGTTCCAGGTGTAAGAATGGAAGGTCCTGCCCAGCATAGTAGAGCATGCCTGTAATCCAGTGGCTGAGACAGGAGGATTGTGAGTTCAAAGCCAGCCTCAGCAATGGCAAGGCACTAAGCAACTCAGTGAGACCCTGTCTCTAAATAAAATACAAAATAGGAATGGGGATGTGGCTCAGTGGCCGAATGCCCCTGAGGTTCAATTCCTGGTTACCTCCCCACACCAAAAGAAAAGAATGGAAAGTCTTCCATGTATGGCCATATAATACATGCCCCATTTAGCTTTCAGGGACTCCTTTTGCATCATGATATTATGAAAAGCATCCCCCAAAGTTGTATATCACACAACTATACATGGGAGTTCTGAAAGAAAGAGTTCCAAAACACGCTCCTTGACTGAGGCAAAGACCGTGATCACTGAAACGTCAGAGGCTCTTGTGAACCCTTCCAGGGGCTAGGACTTTGGCTCATGGGTGCTCTGGAACACATCATGATGTGAACTGACAGGTGAACATCTGTTAGTGGTAAGGCGAGGTCGATGTGTGATAGGTTTAAGGTGCAGTTCCCACCTGGATGCCCCTTCATGGACTCAGGGACTTTCTAGTGGTAGGATACCTATGTTCTCTTTGAAAATGAAGAGGATCCAATTTCTGGAGTTTGGGAGGGATTCTCATGTTGGTAAAATAGGCACCAGAAATAACGAAGTGATGAGACAAAGTCCAAAGTGTCAAAGTGCAGACTCAAATGACAAAGGTATCAAAACTGGGACCATGAGGCCAAGAATCTTAAAGTCAAGAAGTTGAAAAACAAGAGCCATAAGATGTGCTGGGATACCTCTTGGTTTTCTAACTGGAACCCTGATTAAGAATATCAACCTTAGTCACCAGCTACACTTTCCAGATGGAAAAACAAGAGTTGAAGTACCAAAAGACTTGCTAAACAATGGCAGAACAAGATCATGTTCCAGGTTCCTGAAGACTCCTGTGGATAACTCCTTTCTTTTATGTTCATGCAACAGTCAGAGGAGTCCTATGTTCCCTAAAGAAATGAACTTGCAGCCCTAAAAGCAGCATCTTTAGACATAGCAGATTGTGTCCATCAAGTCCCTCGACTCTTTTTCAAACTATGGGATCTTTCATTTCTCTCAGTAACTGACTGACAGGCCATCCAGGCCTCTGGTGAATATCTGATTAATCTGAAGATATTTTAGTCTACATCCCAAATAGTTTTTTCCTGAAGATTTTTATCACTCTTCGGTAAGCCTGAAAGTTTGCTAAGCTTGCAAAGTTCTTTTACTTTCCCAGAAGTGAGCAAGCAATTGAAAGGCATCTATTTCACTGCAGACCTTCATGCATGTGATGGAGTCATACAAGGCTTCCAGACTGGGGTCACTCATGGGAAATAGATAGCAAGTGGGACAAAGGGCAAGATACTGCTCATAGATGTTCCTGGGAAAAATGAGGGACAAGGGGAAATGCAGACTCATAATGTTTTTAAGTAGCATGGTACATTTTATGATCCTGAATTTCATGGGCTTATTAACACAATATCTAAGATGAGTGAGTGATGACTGCCCTCAAGCTGTGATGAGAACACTAAGGAGAACAAACTGGCTTTTATTTGCACAAACATTCCTCAGATGGAGAAATGATGTGGGCGTTTAGACTACAAAGTTCTTAGCACATTGGTTGCTGGCAATGACTTCAAGGAGGTAGTTCTGACTATGTTTTTCCACGTTTTCATTCAACATCTTAGTTTCTGGGCTTTGGGAAACCCTAGCCCTTAATCAAATGTAATGGCTCTCTGGGCTTATAAGTCTCCATAAGGACGCCTTCTCAGTTAAGGTGGAAAGATGGTGTTTTAGTGACTGAGAAAGACTGGGCATAAAAACATGGCGGCTGTCCATGTGAGGATCACCACTCAGACAGACTGCTTCAGAGGGCAACTGCAAGAGTCATAATGACTTTCCAGACATTTGCCTCAAAGTCAGGATCTGTAACCCTCTAGTTTTGTCAAATCCCTATCACACAACTTGCCCTCCATTCTTATAAGGGCCCTCTAGTTTTGAGGCTGATCCTTCTCTGGCTCCACCCCTTCTGGCTCCTTGAATATTAACTACCCTTATTGTATGGTCATCGAGACATGAAATCTCAATCTTCATCTCCAGTGCATATGTGAATTCATGCCAGGGGCACCAATGGTCAGGATGATAACCATCCAAAACCTGATTCGCACTTCTACTGACTTTAGTTACCTACTCCAGGGACTCCACCATCACCTGGAATAACTCTGCCTCTGAAAACGTAAAATTCCAATATTCAGTTATCTGACCCCAATCCTCCTACTCCTTCGCACTTTCCATAATCCACAGCCTCCTGGTCACACTTTCTTATCTGTTCAGTCCACATCCCTGGGTTATTCCCCTAAATTCTCACTGGTTCCTCAGTATCTTTGCTTCCTTGCACATCTACTACACCCAACCTGCCGGAATGTTGCCCATGCTCTTTCCATAATCTACTGTTTGTACCCACTGAACTACTAAGAGGACAGAAACATGTCTTTTATCCCCACTGAATGCTGAGGTCCATCACAGGTCCTCAAACTTAGCCTTATCCATTCGCTTTTCTTCTTCCTTTCCCATCAGTCACACCCTCACTACTTCCCTAGCCACCTCTCAAAACATCAGCTCTCATCTCATTTTCTCAGGATAATTAGGGTTACTAGGAAATGATGGCCCTCCCTCTGTGTCTTTCTCTTACTTATAAACCCATATGCCAAGCTTAATCCACTTCAAAAAATGGGTGTCTCTTTTCTTCCTCCTCCTCAATGATTATCCTTTATTTTTGTTCTTAGTCCCATTTAATCCCATTTTGTGAAAGATATTCACATCATTTCTCCCTCTCTTTCTCTCTCTCTCTTTCAGTTTCTACCTCTTTGTAGCTGCTGGTAATTTCTCCATACCCTACAATTATCTCCCCTCTAACACAAAATCAAAGCTGAAAGGGAATTTTGCACCTGTTCACTTTAGAAATAGGTACAGGGAGACTGTCATCTATGATAACAGGCATAGGAAAATTTACAGGCAAACAAAGCAGATATGATGAAGACCTTCATAGAACTTAGGGTCCAGTGAAGGAGAGAGACAATGTGTAACGCATACAAAATAAATATATCATCAAAAATATTTTAAAACTACCAAAGATAAGCACAATCTTCCATGCAAAAGTATAGCAAAGGCTATCTCCTGGAGCTGGTGTTAGGTAAGTTTTTCTGTGCAGAAAATGTTTGGGTGGATAAGAATCACTCATTGGGGTAGTCACCCAATGGGGGGTGAGCTGGCCAACCTACTTAGTAGTAGGTGTTTTAGTCAGCTTTCACTATTGTGATTGAAGATCTGACCAGCACAATCATAGAGGAGGAAAGCTTTATTTGAGAGCTCACAATTTCAGAGGTATTAGTCCATAGAAGACTGACTCCATTCCTCTGGTCTCAAGGTGAGGCAGGACATCATGGTGGAAGAATGTGGCAGAGGGAAGCAGCTCACATCATGGTGATCAGGAAGCAGAGAGAGACTCCTCTTGCCAGATATAAACATATACCCAAAAGTCATGCCAATTCCCATCTCCTCCAGTCACACCCTACGACTTCAATTACCACTCAGTTAATCCCTATCGGGTTATTAATTCACTGATTGGGTTAAGACTCTTACAACCCAGTCATTTCTCCTCTTGCATTATCTCACACATGAACTTTTGGGGGACACCTCACATTCAAACCATAACAGTGGGACATTTGTTAATCTCAACCTCTACCTCTTCCCACTCCTGACAACCTACACATAGTCTGCTTCTGCCTCTGTGGATTTCTTGTTCTCCTCCTGTGGAATTCTTGTTCTCCTCAATCCACTGTAGTATGGCTTCTATTTCTTCTCTGATTTCAGATCTGCTCCTACTGGAGTCATCGCTAAATTCCTGGTTCAGATTACAAAGGATACTTCCCAGATAGGGTTAAAATGGAAATTCATTAATGGTGTCCAAAAACAAGAACCTTGTCTATATTATCTTCAGCAACTCATTGCTAGGACATATGGGTATAATATCTTTTATCCCATGGAACTAAAAATGGAAAATAGGATATGACCACAAGCATAAGAGTTTTTAGATCAAAAGAAAATTATATGTTAAACATTGAATACTTAATCTGGAAATATTGATGGAATAAATACCTAGAAAAATACAAATCACTAAAGATGACTGAAAAGGAAATAAAAACATGGATTAAAAAATGAAATCATTAAAGAACTGACTTTTGTAGTTTTGCATGAGACTTTTAACAAATATCAAGGAATATATATTTCCTGGGCCACAGGTGACAAACCCTACATCTGTGTTATCCAATAGTATAACCACCAGCTCCAAGTGGCTATTGAGGAATTGAAATGTGGATGGACTGAATTGAGATGTCCTGTACATGGAAATATATACATATTCAAAAGGATTAGAATGAAAAAAAGGTAAAATATCTTATTAATAATTATACTGATTACATGTTTAAATGACAGCATGTTTATTTGAGGGGTTCAAATAGACTATAAAAATTAATTTTGTCTGTTCCTTCTTCCCCCTACCCCCACCCCCCAAACCCTCATACCTGAGATTGAACCCATAGGAGCTTAAACACTAAGCCACATCCCCAGCCCTTTTAAAATTTTAAATTTTGAGACAGGGTCTTGCTAAGTTGCTTAGGGCCTCACTAAATAGCTAAGTATAACCTTGAACTTGCAATCCTCTTGCCTCAACCTCCCAAGCTGCTGGGATTCCAGGTGCGTACCACCATGCCTGGCTCTTCTTACTTTTTAATGTGGCTTAGTGAAGAACTTCAAATAATACATGTGGCTTGCATCATATTTTTATTGGACAGAGTTGATCTAGGGAAAGAAGGTATATGAGACAAATTCCTTAGATATCTAACATAAAAGTAAGAGCAATATCAGAACAATAATAGTGACACTGAAATTTTATTGCAATTTTACAACATACCAGAACTATGCTAAATATGTTACATGAATCATCTCATTTCTGGTCTCAGAACAACCCCATGTGACAGGTGTCCCCACATTTTTCAACAGCATTACTATGACCTCACCCAGAGCACACAGCCAGTGAATGGTAGGTTCACTGGAGTCTGGAGCATCTGCTCTTATCCACCTGGACATCCTCCTCACCTCCAGCCACTAGAAAAGGTTAGCATGGCTCTCTTTAAAATATGAGTTTTATTTCTTAACTGCCTCTGCTGTTCAACTTCCAGTTCGTTCGTGTTTGGGGGTCAATTTCTGGTCATGACAAGGGAAGAGGCTGGTACCACATCGCCAACTAGACTATTAGGATCGTAACCCATGACATATGTCTGGAAGGCTGAAGAGAGATGCAGAAAGGCCCCCAGGGCCAGGCAGACCACAGTCAGCCGCTGGTGGTTTGACCATTTGGATTCTATTTGCATTCCCTCTGTGTTCCTCCACAGGAACAGGCTCTTTCAAATGGGCTTAGCTCTCCAAATCCACTCAAAATGTCACAAAATTAAGTGAATGGTTTCTTAGACACCACAGGGAGTAGAAACCCAATAGCAAAACACTAATGGTTTCCTTTGCAGGAAGCCCCTTTGAGGATAAAAGAATTCATCTAAGAGTCAGATCGCTTCCTGGCCTGTGCGTCCGTCAGTCTGCCACATGACAAGCAGTGTGGAAGTCAATAGCACCCTCGCCCCACTCCACCTGTGATCCTGGAGAACAAGAGGAAGAAAATCCTGATCCTGTGATTTCAATTACAGGGAGGTGAAAAATTATTTGATATCTGAGCTTGCTAAAGGCGCCCATTCCTTCTTCTCCAAAGATCCTTCCTGCTAAATTGAACAAAAGAGGAGAAAGAAGTTGAGATGCATATTGAGGGAAAGTGAGAGTGGGGAAGAAAGCCAGCACAGCAGGCGGGAAGGTGAGGACAATGCACACAAAAGGAAGAACTTCTTAAGATTCTTTCTAAGAAATGGAATTTGCACAGCGCTGGCTCCTTTATTAGGACATCTCTCACACCAAGATTTAGATTCAGAGTTTAGCATTCATGTTGATGGCACATATTTGGTTTCTCCAAAGACAATGTCACTTCGGCCTCTGGGTCTGGAGAGTGAGAGAGCAAACTCTGTGGCAGCCCTGCTGATGTCCCTGCTCAGCCTCTGGCAGGCATCCACCTTGGTTTTCCTGGGAACAAAATTCTGACAGGGCTTTTTGCAATGTTTGCTTTATCAACTAAATAAAGACATGGGCTATATTAATTGTAGCCATTGCTGATATAACTTCTCACTAGTAAAAGGCATGTATGATGATGTCCCACAGATCAGAATTTAGACCTGCCTTGACTTCTGGGTATAACCATTTTGGGCAAATTACCTAAACTCCCTGAGCCACAGTTTCCTCATCTGGAAAGTAGAGGCAAATGAAATGTATCCAGTAAGGTTGTATGAAGCTAAAAGAAAATACTGATCTCACCTTAATACTTTGTGTCTCTAGAAATCAGTTCCCCTCTATATAAAGAAAGGTTCATCAATTGGGTACAGTAGCATATATGCCTATAATCCCAGCAGCTTGGGAAACTGAGGAAGGAGAATCGTGAGTTCAAAACCAACCTCAGCAAAAATGAGGTGCTAAGCAACTCAGGGGGACCCTGTCTCTAAATAAAATACAGAATAGGGTTGGAGATATGGCTCAGTGTTCAAGTGCCCTTGAGTTCAATCCCCAGCACTCCCCTGCAAAATAGAAAAGATAGTCATAAATTTTTTCAAAGGGGAAAACCCCCTGTTCTATATCAGCTCAAATTGGATTATCCAATAGTGGTAAAACAAATTTGCCTACTGGATTATGAGCACTTTAGCTTTGTCTTCGAGTTCTCAGTAGATTCCATAAAAGGTTGCATTACTGCCCAGTGATCAAGGAAGATAACCTTGAGTTAAATAGTGGCTGAGAAAAGTCATTTTATTTTCACATTTTTGTTGTCCACCATAGTTACAGTAAACAATGCAGTGCCAAGTTGTGTAGCTCTACTATAAATGTTACATAATTGGAAATGATAATATTTAATGTTAGAGCAGATGGGGGACATTAGCTATATAAAAATTCTAGCATGTTTGTTCTAAAAATTCAGTCATGCTACCTTAGAGTCAAACATTAGAAATGTGGACACTTCAAGCAAATGTGTAAACTTGACAAAATCAAGAACATTTCCTTAAGCATCCTGGAGCTCTGCGCAGCATAGCAGTTATCTAATTAACATTTATCACTCTGCTAACTGATTGATTGATTGATTGATTAAAAAACAACAAGTCTTCCTCTTGAGGCTACAAGAGGCTGAAATAAAAGCCATCCATTTCTTACTTTCTGTAGACCACACCTTCATACTAAGACTGTGAGCACCATCTTGGTGTAACAGTCCTGCCAAAAGAGGTACATTGGGAACTAGGGGCTAGAATTTGTCTGCCACATTCTGAAACTCCTATAAGTACAACCTCATCTCCCTGTCTTACTTCTCCACCAACGTGTGTGAACTCCTCATGTCAAGAAGCTGCCAAACAGTTCAAACCTCTACTCACCACATGTAGGAAACAAAAGGTCCTGGCTGTGACCTTGCATACCAGACCATGGAAGTTAGTAAACACTGTTGTTAGAGGCACAAATACATCAAGGAGATTCTTCAGTGAGTTGTGATGAGGAGGGAGCCCAGGCCAAAACCATATCAGAAGTATGGTTTGGGTTGAGAAGCACCCCTAATGGTGTGTTGAAGGAACTGTGTGGCTTAGAAAACTAATCTCTGTTCACTTGAGCAGGTGTGGGCTTCATAAACTGGCTAACACAATCAACCCCCATGGGGTGTATACATAGGAGGTCAGTAGCAGGCCCATTCCTCAGTGTCTAACTTTCCCAGACCACCAATCTTGAGAGGACCTGAAGTGAGTCTAGTCTTGCTCAGTTCCTGAAGCAAGGCTTTCTAGAGGTAGGATGGGTATAGGTAGTGTGGAAGGGAGAGCTCAGACACTTGGAATGCCCTGCCCACGTCCTTCTCTATATCCCAGCCTGAGCACACCAGCCTGACTTCCAATTGTTACCTCCTGCCCATGAGTTCCTATGGCTGCCAGTGCCCTCCTAGGCCCCCAAGAAGTAGGCTGGAAATGCCAGAGTTCAACCTCCCCTCACTTAGTTGCTCTCCAGCAATGGTGTAACTCTCCTCATCCAATGGGGTAATTCTGAATCACATGATCTACACTGGCCTCCCTGACTTCTCCAGTGGGATTAAGCACCGGTGTTTCCTGGAGTCACTTCTCAAATCCTTAATGTATGTCTCCTTGTAGCTTACTGCAGAGTATACCTGGATAGTTGACAAAAGCTGCAGGGGGTGTCTACATGGAACATGGTGAGGAAGAGGTGAAGGTCTTGGTTGTAGGTGCAGAGCCTTCAAAATGCTCATGTAAACAAAAGATAGAAAGATCAGAGACTTCCAGTGATGAGTAACACAAGGAAGAGCTCACAGCCTACATTTCCTCTTCCATGGGCTCCAAGCCCCAGGACATACCCAATTACCTTGTGGAAAATGGCAGGCCATGAAAGTCCTCCCAAAGTTCACAATGATCTTGAGTCTTACATGCTCAGTTTTACACTGCTTCTGGTTCCTTACCAAGATAAGGAGAACCTCACAGAACCTATATCCCTGGCAGAGATGTACAAAAAGGATCTCAATCAGCAGAGCTGCCATAAGAAATACTCTAGCCATGACTGACTCCAAATTGTCAGAGTGGTGAGATGCCAACACACCAAGACAACTAGAAAAAGGCAGTGAGATCCAAACCGGGTTGCAGGGAAAGAGAGAGAGAGAGAGAGAGAGAGAGAGAGAGGTCTCAGAGCACAGCATCAGCATGCACCATCAGGTCCACGAATCTTAGACGGGTAGGTTTGGGTGACAGTGAGTGGGCAGCTTTCTGGTGTTCAGGGAGATATCACCAGCCTGGTGCCAAGAAAGCTTCCTGTGGGGGCAGGAGACCAGAGGCCTCTGGAGTTGGTAGAACAATCAGGGGCAAAACCCTTCCAGAATTAAGAAGTAACTCTAAGCTCCATAGGTGACCTAAAATGGAATGAACCCTCCAGGGGATAGTTTCCATGTCCAGTTGTCACTTTTTGATGCTCAACTTACATGACTGTTCAACAGGTCTAATTGTTTCATTCACTCCTTTAAAACATTGATTACTTTTGGAACACTTCTTTTTTGCCTCTCTGGCCAGACTTCATCAATCTCCACTGTATTAGTTTGTCTTGGCGAGGCAAGCAGGGGAGCCATATCTTAGACAACTTCTTAAATGTATCATACATTATCATACTTGATAATTGTTTACATATTTGTAGGTTTCCAAATTAAAAACTAAAACCATAGTGTGTTCTGATGGGCTAATTTATATACTTTATTTTTCATGGAGTCATAAAATTAAGTAATTCCTCCAGATATTCTTATATATCAACCCCCAAATTGAGCAGCTCCTGCCCAGTTACTGGGTCCAAGATTTGGTTGCCTGAGCTGACCAGATCTGGTAATCAATTCCCAGGCAGAACTCTATGTGGTTCATTATTTTTCTAATACCAACTATTTCCTCTCAATGAAAGTTCCATTTTGTTACTTTGCTTATGCAGAATTAGAACTTTCATACCTATTAGGAAAAACACAAAATGGATGAAGAAGTTTTCACACACTTTTGAGAAACAGCAACTGTAACAGAGAATTTTCTGGAATGGTTGGCAAGTGCTGAGCAATGCAAGAGAGGAGTGCAAAAGGCAGGAACGGCACCAGGCGACCCGGCTTTGGATGAGTCTCCAGATCATGCAGAGGGAAAGAGTTTCAAAGAGCAGGCCAATCGGTTGATGTCCCCTGGAGATCTTTTATCATTTTTTCTATCTCATTGGCTCACAACCAATGAATACTCCTTTCTGAACTTAGGACGCTGGGTATCCATCTGTCTTCCAGCGTGAAGGTTTAAACTGGAGTTGTGTCTGTTGAAAACTCACACTGACAAGCCTTAATTCATTTCTTTAAGTCCAACTGAAAGAGAAGTTCTCTATTACCTCAAAGATATTAAGTCCCTGGGTTTATTTCAGTGTGACTTCGACAGATGTATGACAGGTCAGTGCCCATGACTGAGAGATGTGTCAGAAGCCCCTTTATCCTCATTCATTTCATCATTTTAGAACCCAAATCAGGAGTGTGTGAGGCTGTGTCTGATTTCTCTTTCCATTACTCAAAATGAATGTAGGGCATATTTTTAGGGGAATGTTGGGGGATGTGATACAAGCTTATCTCCTGAGACAGCAATTTTGTTCCTTGACTGCTTCTGAATTGGAGGGAAATGTGTGACATTCCAACACTGCATGGAGATGATCCACAAGCTGACAAAGCAGACAAGCCTGAGCAGCACAGGACCTTGTAGTCCTATTTTTAATTTGTTCAAACTCTGCAAAATAAATAAATTGGTGCACTAATATAAAAATATCACTATATTTCTAAAATAAAGGTAAATTACATAATTATGGAATAGGCAGTGTGATGTTCCTGTTGCCGAACTGGTTAAAAAAGGAAGCAAGTTCTTCTCTTAAATTATTCAGTGGAAAAAGTTCCTATGGCATCTACAACCTCTAGTGAAGCTTAGAATAACATTCTGATTTTTCATCCAAAAACATTTTGAAAGCTCTTGTCCATTTCCCAATAGTTTATGGCAGACCCATTAGAACAGCAATTCTGTGTACACAGGCAATTTAAAACCTGACTTTATAGTCAATATTGACAGCTTTTACCTGGATCAGGTGGCATATAATTCTTTCTATGCAAAATGTATAAATTAAAAGCCATATATTTACTGGCATTCACATCTGGACATAGTCTGACAGTCACTTTGGTGATGGTATAAATATCAACTGTGTGCCTCAAATCCTCCTCTGAAAAATTCCTTAAGAATTTGTTGACTCTCCTCCCATCTTTGAAAGTTATAGAAGTACTGGCTTAAAATGGGATTAATATTCTTCTATTATCATATTCAAAAGATGACTCCAGAGTTTCTATTCAGATGACACCACCATCAGCAAAACTCTCCAAAGATATTGCAGCAATTTAAAAATAAGATTTACAAAAGAAAAAAAAAAACTTAACTATTGGCCATCTTTTGATTGTGGAAATTTCTTAAGAATAAGTATGATAAAACTAACTTTGATATACATTTAGAAATAAAGTGAAGAAAAGGAAGACAGAGAGTGATCTTATCACCTTTGGAAAACCAGGGAAAGGTCAATGGTATCATCAACATTAGGAAAATGGGATTGAAAATATTCAAGTCACAATTACATGGAATGAGACTCCAAAATTGGAGAAAGAGTACTATGACTCTCTCAAAAAATGTTACTCCAAACAGCAATTAAAAATAATCCAGATAAGAAAAAAATTATGGAAAAAAATGCATTAACTACATCAGGAAATCTCTCTTAAGCTCAGATTTTTAGACAATATGTTGTAAAGATGGGTTGATGTCATAGAAAATATTCAAACATCCATTGAGTGTTCTTTGAGGTCTGGAACTGAGATGCTATGATTTTGCAATTATATACTTTCCTAATTGTAGTTTCTAGTTGAAACAATGCCTGGTGTTTCAAAGACCCTCTTGTTTTAAATGGTAATCCTGACCAAATTTCCAAGTCTTGCAGCTTGTCCCCAAACTATTCACAGACTCCTCATTCAATCCACACTGGATAAAAGCTCAGCTCATATAAAATTAACAACTTGGAAACCTTGCTGACTTGTCAGCAATCCAAGCTCAGGTTAAAATTTTGAGCTTTAAAAAAATAGAGAAATGGAAAATGTTTCCATAATGCTTCCATGATGGGAAAATAAGGCAGGGTAATGACTCTGGCATGACCTCTGCGGCAGGAAACTCCACTCATGGGTAGTTCCACGTGTTTTATTTACTATGATGAATATCACCAGGACCCTTTGGCACATTCCATTACTACAGATTTCCAATGACTACCTTTTACAGAAAACAAACCTTTTAAAAAAAATGCCAGATTGATCCTTAGCCCCAAATCCCTCTGTTTTCCTACCTTGGTGATGAGATGTGGATCCTGGATAAGATTTGAGAGATCCTTTTGCCAGAATGTGAAGTAGTAGTTGGAGCTTCTGTTTAGACATTTCCCCTTTGCTTTGTCATCTAAGCATGGCCTTCAAGGTTGATAAGGAAAAGGCACGAGAAGATCAATTCAAGAGATAATGCTTCTCCCTATACCATAGAACAGCAGGCCTGTGTTTTCTGCTCCATTTCCCTTGAACTCATCACTCAAAGGTCTTCTAAAGTTGAGGGACAGAAGACCAAGGCAGAAACATAACTCCTTTAGAAGAGAGAAGAACCAGACTTCTCAATATAATAGTCCCGTGAGTGGGGAAATAGAGAATCAATTCAAAGAGGGAATGTGATCCAAAAGATCCATCAAAACATGATTGTCAAATGAGGTTTCTGGAGGACTACACATTTTTCTATCAGATGTCTGGAAGTTTTCTACAAGAGTTGTTTGCTTAAAATATGGTATATATACACAAAATGGAATATTCAGCCTTAAAGAAATGGATAGAGCTGGAGAATATCATGCTAAGTTAAATAAGCAAATCTCTAAAAACCAAAGGTCAAATGTTTTCTCTGATATGTGGATGCTAATTCACAATCAGGGCAGTGGGGTGGGGACTAGGGAAGAATAGAGTTACTTTGGATTAGGTAGAGGGGAGTGAAGGGAGGGGAGGGGTCTGGGGGTAGGAAGGACAGTAGAATGAATCTGATAGAATGATCCTTCGCACATATACAACTACATGACTGGCATGATCCTACATCATGATCCTACAACCAGAAGAATGAAAAATTGTACTCCATTTATGTATGATGTGTCAAAGTACATTTTACTGTCATGTATGACTAATTAGAACAAATTTTAAAAAAGAGTTGTTTGCTTAATTTTATTTTATGTCAACTCTGAAATAAACTAATATAAACACATTCTATACTTTCTTGCTAACAATTTTTTAAGTTAGTATTTCAGTCCCTACATTTCTGCTTATGTGCAAGACTATAAGCATGAAGTTATCACTTACGTAGTGCCATTTCATAGGTAATGCAGTTGTTCACAAACCATGTTTTACCAAACCTCCCATGATCAAGGGGGCCCAACCTTTCCAGCATAAGGAATGCCACAATAAAGCACTTTCCTTAGACTAATTCTACTTATAATCTCACTATTCCTGTTCTGGAAAATCTACTCCCTCTACGTCTTGACCTTATTGTGACCTTGGAACCCTGGTAATCCTTGACTAAGCTTATAGGCCCTCTTGATAAAGTTGAGCAAAAATGAGAAAGAGGTGGGGACAGGATTAAAGAAAGTCAAGTTCCTACTACAGTTGAGAATGTCTAACCATATTGTTTCATGGGTTAGACATATCATTTAACTCAAGGTTTCAACAAACAAACCAACATTATTGGAAAGTTTATTTATACGGTTCCATTTGAGTCTAATGGCACCTGAAACTGCCTTCACAGTACTAGGTTTTCTTTTTTTTTTTTTTTCCCTTCTTTTTATGTATTTATTTTTAGTGGTTAGTCATACCTAACGTTAGAATTCATTTTGACATAATTATAAAAGTGTGAAATATAATTTGTTCTAGTTCAGTCCCCAGTACTTCCCCTTTCTCCTTCCCCCTGTTCCCTTCCCTTTATTTTACTGCTCTTCTCTGCTATTATATTATACTTTTTAAAAATTGGTGTCTTTTCTACATCACATAAATGGTTTTTCTCCTATCCATCATACTGAAAGTGGAAAAACAAAAATAATACATCATCTTTTTAACTGACCAGTAGTGATCAATAGGATAAAGGCAGTTTAAGCTTCTAAAACCCCTTGGTACTTAGCAAATTAAGTATGCAAGCGCTGATATCTCTATATTAGATGTAATGACATAATGTATTTACTATATCATCAGCATGTCCACATCAAAATATATACCTAAGAATTATGAAGGAAAAACAAAGTTAATCTATCAGTTTATCAACTATCAAAAAATGACTACAATGTGTGACAAGTCTCCCTCTTAAAAAATGCAAACATTTGTGAAAACTTCCATACTAATGATATTCAAATTGTGATCCAAGGACCAATAACATCTGCAACACTGGGGAACTTGTTAACAATGCAAATTCTCAGAGACCACCCAAGACCTCCTGAATGAAAATGTAACAAGCTCCCCAAGCTAATGTTCCACGTGGATGACCATTGATGCTCACCAGGATGTGAATAGAATTTGCATATATATAGATATAGACATAGATACTATTCATAATGTCAGTGGACCCATAACTCACATAGTCATAACTCAAAAAAAAATAGTTAAAACAGGGGTCTCGCTATATTGCTCAGGTTGGACTAGAACTTGTGATCTTCCAGCCTCAGCCTCCTAAGTAGATTGGATTTCAGGTATGTACCATCATGCCTGGCTTAGCTCAAAGTTTTATCTCAATGCATGGAGCAATCTGGAAAGGTTCTTAAGTCTTCTTTGCTATTCGCTCTCTATCCAATATTTGCCCTTAGTAGGGCATTTTGCAATGGTTTTGCTCTCCCATTTTGGTTTGTCATAGAATTTAAGTGGAGTGCTGAAATGGAACAATGTCCATATTTTTTAGAGTGCTTGGCAGACAATGAAATTAACCAAATTATGTTATGCACATTTACAAATATATCACAATGAATCCCACTATTTTGTATAATTATAATGTAAGAATTTTAAAAAAGAAAACTGAGACAAGAATATAAAGAAATAAAGACCAAACAGAGTACATGACACATGTTTAGATTTTCAGTGAACATTGCTTCTGTGAATCAAAATTTCTCTTTGTAAATGGAGAAATGGCAGGCCAACTACATAACAAACCATTCTGGGAAAGGTAAATCTAGGCAATGTTGATTCTAAATGAGTCTTGTAAGTCATCACCTTGCCAAAGGCTACTGGACTCTGAACTTAAAAATATAAATAGATGAGAAATCTCAAAAATGAGTCTATCTAAATCTCTAAACATTTTACTTCATATTGCATAAACATTGTCAAAAGCATCTTTAGTTTTCTTCCCCAATACCATTGATTGGATCAAAATAGCCTATAATTCAAGTTTGAGTTTTGACAATCCTGCTCAGGTGAACTGCTGGTCAGCCAAGTCTCCCCAGATCCAGCCAGCTAGAGAAATAAAAGATAAAAATAATTTAAATAGTACATTGAACTTCAGATGGGCCTTTGTCATCAAGGCTTTTCTTTCACACTGTTGTTACTTTTTCTAAAATCATAAAATTGTTAATGTTCTATGATACTGCTGCTGGTATTTCACTTTAACTATAAATCTTCCATGAAATGGGCAATGCTCCCAGAATTCACTGACCTGTTTACTTTGGACAATCAACTAGAAAGTTCAAATGTCTTTTTTTGCACTACATCATAAATGTTAGGAAATGCAACAGATTTCTTTTATGGCATGAATATAATTGGGAATTTTTAAAAATTTATGATTAATCCTAATGAATATGTGAGGGAGATTGGTAACTAAGCAAACATTATACCAAATCTTCGTGGTTTCTTCATCTTTAGAATGCTTTCTTCAAAATAATCAAAATCATCAATATATGCAACCTAACAGAAGTCAAAAATAATTCATTTTAACAGTGGAATAGCTAGTAGCCAAGAAAATATTAAACTAATAAAAATTAAACAAAATCACATTTCTTCATCAAGTCAATAATATGTGCATAGTCTTGACATATAATGAATAATCAGAATTATTCATATTCTGATTGAATAATTCTTGACATATAATGAATAATTATTTTCAAATAGAAGGTATTTCTGTCATTGTTACAATTTTTTTTTTTCCTCTTTATCAAAGACTAAACTTTGCCAAGTCTGGTGGTGCATGCCTGTAATCCCAGCAGTTATAGGGAGGTTGAGACAAGAGAATCAAAAGTCTGAGGCCAGCCTCCACAGCTTATCAAGGTCTTTAACAACTTATGAGACCTGTCTCAAAAAATAAAAAGGGCTGGGGATGTGGCTCCGTGATAAATCACCCCATGGGTTAAATTCCCAGTATGGTGGGGAAGGCTGCAGTTTTAGGCTTACACAATAATTGCAGTATTCTATGGATATTCTTTAAGTAATCAAGAAACTCATGAACTGTTGGTGATACTGTAGAAAATTATAAAAGATCTTCACATCTAGTAAAATCTTCCATTGTCAACAGGACTGAAAAGGAGAAACTTACATTTATGTAGCAGCTACTATATACCAGATAATTTTATATACCCTATTTCATTAATTGAACCCTCATATAACTTTGGGAGTTATAAAAAGCAATTTACCTGTCACTCTGCTTGAGTTAGATCAACAGGATATATTACATTCCTCACCTAACAACCTCTTATCTGCCAGAGAAATTCAGGCCCAAAATGCCAATAAGAAGAACAAATTTCCCTGAAACAGCGGAATTTTGTGACCCTTACAGAGGCCAGATCCCAGAACTCAGAAAGTCAAGGATAATCTCCCCTAGCCATAAAATTTACAAGAACAGCTTCCAATTAGAACTGGTCAGTAGAGCCAAAGTGACCTCAAGTTGTCATGGCAGGAGGGACTTGAAAGTCTGATGTCATCCTATCAGTCAAGCTAAGAGGTGACTAAGGTGGGACTCTCTGGGAACTTCCCTTGGATCCCCAATGAAACCAGAGGGCAGGAGAGGTATTATCCTTCTCCTTTCTGAGAGGACCACCTCTCCTTTGAGAGTGACCCTTTTTTCCTTTTCCCATCCCTTCTAATAAATTCATGGTTGCTCCTCTGAGCAACATGTCTGAAATTTTTTGACCTGAGACAGTGAAGTGGGTGTCTCTATGGCTGCCTCTGCTTCAGGGCAGTTCCAAACCCTGTTACACCTATACTATTTATCTATCTATACTGTCTACTTGCACACTAGTTTTTAAAACAAGCTTAATTTTATGCATAATTTTAAAAAAACCTGAGAGGTGAATAAAGATACTGAATCAGTTAGGTCCCCAGGAAGTAGACACTGAGTTAAATTTGTTGGAGGCCCAGTCAGTGCAAGAGAAAAGAGAGAGTGCGTAAAATTGGACAGGGGGAGGTGCTGAGGCAATAATGTGACCAAAAACCTTATCATCCTGAAATAATGTGAGCTCTCTAAACTGCTACCATTCACTTGATGCAGGAAAATAGCATTCCACATCTGCATTATAGATCCTTTGTATAGGGTGAATAGGCTTTGGACAAGGAGTTGCTTCTCAAGGGTGATGACAGCGGCTGAATAATTCCCATGGGGGGGGGGGGAGAAAGAAAGAAAGAAAGTATTCCCCTAGGAAACAACCCTTGGTCATTCAGCAAATATTTATTGGATCCTTACTATTTGCCAGGAAATGTTCTAAGAGTTGAGGAGAAAGCAATGAATAAAACAGATGAAAAATTCTACTCTCATACCAAAAGCGCCAGAAAAAAATTGAATGAAGTTGAACTTTATTATAATGAAAAATGTGTACTCTGTGAAAGACCCTGTTTAGAAAATAAAAAAGACAAGCCATAGACTAGAAGAAAATCTTCACAAAACACACATCCATTTTAAAAAGACTGGTATCCAAAAGGCTCAAAGAATTCTTAAAACATAATAATGAGAAAACAAACAACCCAATTTATAAAATGGGTCAAAGACTTTAACAGACACCTTACCAAGGAAGATCCACAGATGGGAAATAAGCATATGAAAAGATGCTGAATATCATTTGCCATTAGGGGATTGTAAATTAAAACATAATGAGATACCATTATATATTAGAATGGACAAAATCCAGAGCACTGACAACATCAAATAATGGTGAGAATGTGGAGCAACAGGAATTCTTATTTATTGCTGGTTAAAATGCAAAATGGTACAGTTACTTTGGAATATAGTTTGGCAGTTTCTTACAAACCTGATCATACTCTTAGCATTCAACCAATTTGGTTATATTCCAAATGAATTTGAGAATATATGTCTACACAAATACCTGCATATAAATATTTATAGCAGCATTATTCAAATTTCTGGAGGTTCAGAGCAACACATGCCCTTCAGTAGGTGAATAGATAAGCAAACTGTGTTAAATCCAGACAAGGGAATATTATTCAATGCTAAAACGAAATGATTCAAGTCACAAAAAGACATGGAGGAAATTTAAGTGCCCGTTGCTAAGTTTTTTGTTTTTTATTTATTTGTTTTTGAAAGCAAATTTGAAAAAGCCTACATGGTATATGATTCCAGCTATACAACACACTAGAAAAGGCAAAACTGTGAAAACAGTAAAAGATCAACAGTTAGCAGTTCAGTTGGGAGGAGGAGGGAAGAGGAAAGGATGAATCAATGGGGCAGGAGAGATTTTCAGGACAGTGGAACTACTCCCTGTGATACTATATTGGTTGATAATGTCATTACATTTGTGAAAAAACACGGAATGTACAACACACAAAAAAAAATCAACTGTGAACTTTAGGAAATAATATTATATAAATATTGGCTTATCCATTGTAACAAAATTATCACAAGTATGTGTGATGTGAATATTGGAGAAGATTTTGGGAGGAGTTGAGATAGTATATACTTTCTTCTCAATCTTCTTCTAGACCTAAAACTACTTTGAAAAATAAATCTATTAATATAAAATATCATGTCTTCATGAAGTTTATAGTCTAGTGTACTCGTCCGTGTTCTCCAGAGGAACAGAACCAATAGAATATATATAATCATAAGAGGGGGTTTATTAGATTAGCTTACATAATCAGAGACGGAATTGTCCCACAGTAGCCATCTGCAGACTGCAGAAGAGAAACCAGTAACTGCTCAGTCCAAGAAACTGGAAGACTTAGCACAAGAGGAACCAATGCAACTCCAGTTAGAGGCTGAGGGCCTAGAAGGCCCCTGGAGAATCACTGGTACAAATCCACACTCAAAGGCTGAAGGATTTAGTTTATTTTTTCTTTCCGTATCAAAAAATTGTAATGGTATCTGCCTTATAGAAATGTGAGAATGAAATAAACAATATATAGAATATAGAATGTACTCAAACAATGGTAGTTTTCTCTACCAGGAAGATTCCTATTACCAGCACCAACTCCTGCCCCTACGCATGAGCTACAGCCCAAACAGAGAGGTTATGGAAAAAAGATCTTTCTCTGTCAAGGTTGATCCTGTCACCACCACTGTGGAAAGTTCACATGATACTAGCAGAGGATAATCTAGCCCGTGGCATGCTGTCCATGTAGTTCTTGAGAGCCTTCTCTGCCCAGAGTGCTGTTTAGCATTCACATGGAACACAAACATCCTCATACCTTGTTCCCATTTCAAGATGTGCATCCACACTCCTCTTCAAAACATTAACCATAGTCAGTACAGATGTGCATGCTTACCACCACCTAATCATCCAGGCAAAAGGAACAACAGAATGTCTTGCTCAAAGTTCTGCCCCCTGAAGATATTTCCTTTCCACAATCTCTTTTGGGACACTTATTCATATTTGGTACTATTAAACTGTAATTATCCTACTATTAGATGATACCAACATATTGTGAGGAACCACCTATAATACAGGACACAAACTTTTCTAACTGGGTCAACAGGTCAATGGAGTTGTGGTAGTGAAATTAGGGCAGAGACCCTCTTCTCTTCTCTTCTCTTCTCTTCTTATGGCTTTTTCCTACTTCCACATGTGAGCTCTCTCCTCAGGTTTCCTGTAGTAGTTTACTTAACCTCACACCACATTGTCTAGGAGAAGATAGAACTTTTTTATTTTTTATGATTATTAGCACAATAGATTTTTTTAATTTATTTTTAACCCTATGTACATGTATGATTGCACAAATGATATGAATCTACATCATGTACAACCATAGAAACAAAATAATATAACCCAGTTGTGTACAATGAATCAAAATACAGTCTGAAAAAAATAAAAAAAAATTTTTAAAGGAAAAAAATAAATTTATTTATTTATTTGTTTTTCATTTTTACAGACTGAATTTTGATTCATTGTATACAAATGAAGTACAACTTTTCATTTCGATGGTTGTGCGCAATGTAGATTCATACCATTTGTGTAATCATACATGTACATAGGGTAATGATGTCTGTCTCATTCCACCATCTTTCACACTCCCGCTCCTTCTTCCCTCTCATTTCCCTCTACGTAATCTAGTGTTCCTCATTCTTCTCTTATCCACCCCTCACTCCCTTTATGTATCATCATCCACTTATTAGGGAAAACATTCTGCCTTTGGGTTTTTGGGTTTGACTTATTTCACTTAGCATGATATTCTTCAACTCCTTGCATTTATTTTTTTTTTCTCTTTCTTTTTCCATATTATTTACTGGTGCATTGTAGCTATACATAATGGTGGCATTCGTGTTACATATTTGTACATACATAGGCTATAACAATAGAATTTGGCCAATATCATTCCCCAGTATTTCCCCTTTCCCTCCCCTCCTCCTCCCCCTTCTCCCTTTCCTTTACTCTTCTGATCTCTTTGATTTTCATGAGACCCCACCACCACCACAACTTTCTTTTCATTTTTGCTCTCTAGCCTCCACAAATGAAAGAAAACATGCCAGCCATGACTTTCTGAGTTTGACTTATTTCACTAAATATAAGAAGAGTCTTCTTAAAACCAACAGTCACACTTGCTGGCCTTTGTTCTATTTGGTTCTAATCCATTCACTTGTCTGCTCTTAAAACAATCACTTTGACTATGAGAAAGTCAATCACTGGTTAGCTAATTCTCAGTTTTATATGAATCCTTGGAAGGGTAACTGGAGTCATTATGATGAAATTACACTGTATGTGTAAGGATTGTTCAGGTTCACCAGGGGAACTAATTGACAGAGAAAAATCCTACCCCAAACTATGGTTGCTGAACCAAGAAAAATCTGGGTGCCCACAGGAAAGGAGAAGAAGAAAGGGAGAAATAGGTGAACAACAAACAAAAGTCCACTGCCATCAATATCATTTCCATGGGTTCTAATAGACCAAAGGAGAAAGGAAGAGGTCAAAGAAGAAACCAAAAGATCAGGAGAGAAGAGATAAAGGAGGAAAGGATTGTGAAGATCAAAAGAGAAGTTTCTAATCTACATTTAAGCACTCAGAAGCAAAGGAAATTAAACAGATGATGGAGAGAGAAATGAAAAACTACCATTTTGTATTTCCAATTTGTCTCCAGAAATGAAGATAATGTGAACGTGTTTTTGCAAACTTAAGAGAGGACACAAAAAATATTTTAACAACGATAGCTTTATAAACACTTTGAAGCACTGGAAGTGCTGTTTGTTCTCCACCCCTTCATGAAGCATTCCAGTTATGTTTCCTGTTTCTTTACTACAATTATGGGCACTATGTTGATTTGAAGATTTGATTTTATTCAATGACTGTCTGGTTTGCTACATCCCAGCATGTCCTGGGATCAACTAATTTCTTGCCCTCAAGTGTTATCTCTCTGAGCCAATTATTCTTGACAGGCAATTTTGCCTCTTCAGAAGACCCATAGCAACGTCTGGAGAATATTTGATTGTCCCAACTAAGGGTGTCATGGGCATCTAGAGCTAGAGGTCACAGATGCTATCAAACATCCTACAATGCACAGAACTGACCCAGGAAAATTAATTATCTCACCCAAAATGTCAACAATGCCAAAGTTGAGAAGACCTGCTCTAGGTACTTAAGTGCATGGTAGGTCTATCGTCACAGGGGACTCTTAGGTCATTTTCAGCCCCAAAGTAGTGCTCAGCAAAGACCAGTTTATCTTCAATTGAATATGCAATAGGAGTGACACATCACAGTTTCATTAGAAGAAAATCCCCCTGGAATGAACAGAACTGGTAGATTGAACAGATGACATAGTAAACATATTTTAAAATTTCACTCTTCAACCAGTCAAATGATTTTATTCAAAATGACACACACTGATTCACTATCCTTTATATACATACCTATATGCATTTGGGAATCACACATTTTTGTCAACAGAAATTTTGCCATATGAGGCCTTACCTCTTGGTCATGATATTCTGACTGTAGTTAACTAAAAAATTAAAAGTAAACAGGAGCCAAGTGCAGTGGTACACACCTGTAATCCCAGCAGCTTGGGATGCTGAGGCAGGAGAATGGAGAGTTCAAAGCCAGCCTCAGCAAAATCGAGGCACTAAGCAATTCAGTGAGACCCTGTCTCTAAATAAAATGCAAAATAGGGCTGGGGATATGGCTCAGTGGTTGAGTGACCCTGAGTTCAATCCCCAGTACCCAAAAATTAATTAATTAGTTAGTTAGTTAATTAAAATGTAAATAAATAAATAACAACTATGCATAGATATGGATACACTCTCACCATTATTATCTGATTTTGGTACTATGATCTTTAGCTGGATTTCTATCAATTTTTGTTTATGTGAAATAGGTATTAGCTCATCAAATATATATGCACACACACACTATATATATATATATATATATATATATATATATATATATATATACACACACACACCTCCCTGCACAGGTTACAATTTGATCTTTACCAACTTTTATATTTACCTTTAAGGCCATAGGCATAGCAGGCTACCTCCCATTGCCAGATATTTCTGATAGGTATTTCACATATTTATATTAACCCTGTGGGGGCCTGAGGTAACTAGGTTAAGCTCAGGAGCAAATAACCACAAAATAACACTGAGATCTTCAGAGCAACTGCCCTCCTCTTGGTCCAGACTAGAAGTGGTTCCACATCCTGGATCTTCAATACCTGGAACACATAGCCTTCTTAATTATAGTGAAAAAGAAAGACAAAATGAATTCCAAAAATTGTGCATAAAACGGTCACTATCATAAACATCTGGAACTTAATGCCTTGGTGACATCTGGAAGATGATGCACAACTCATCCCAGAGTTGTCCCATTCTAAAGGACAACCTATCAGTTCATCCTTCAATGAGGGCTTGTCCTGGAGTTATCTCTCAAAAGCCCTTAGGCTAAGTCTCCCAGAGGAGACTGACTGCACAGCAAGTGGGCAGAATAAGTGGTGAAGAATGGTGGGCTGCCAGGTGTCAGCAGCACCTTCTATTCCCAAGAACAATTTCATGTTAAATTCTCAGAGTCAGTGTGAAGCAACACATGAGTCCTGTACACCTCTCCATCTCTTTCAATTGAGATGGTTTAGTGGAATGATAGAACCTGAGTTCACGCCCTTTATCTGTCACACAGCATTGAATTGTTGGTTCAAAACTTTTCAGAGTCTACATTTCCAATCAGAGAAGTCGAACCAAGTCCTAGAATCCCTTCCAGTTCAGACATGATACTTTCTTTGAGTTTTCACGGCACTTAATCTGGTGATGGCTAAGACAGACATATAGACAATGTAGATAATGCACTGTAATTTAAAAAAAAAAATAGGTAAGTCTCTTTAAGGTTAATGAAACACATTTTCAAAAATATCTGCTTTCCAAAATATCTGCTTTTTCCATGTTCACCACTGAAGTTGAAGAACACATAAGTATATTTCACAAAAGAAATCCACACCAAAGTAGGGAGAAGTTGCAAATGTGCACTTTTTCAAACTCGATTTTAAATGTCAACACAAAGTTCACTTACAAAGAAATAGCAGGAAACAAAGAAGAATTATTTAATAGGAGATTGTAATTATACCAAATGCTGTTTGTAATTGTCTTGGGATGCTAACCAGGGAAAATCAAGAACTGACTAAATCAGACCTTAGCAATCACAGGGAAATTAGAAAATTGATCAAGTATGCCAGATTGTAAATATTCTTGACCTTGACAATGAGCTCCTGACCTTGAGTAAATTCATAAGTCAATGCAAAATTCCCTGGGAATCTTCAAGACAGATTTGAAGACATTCAACAGACTCCGAATTTGCAAATTATTGTGGTTCAACATAAAAATTTACTCTAGGAAATCAAAACTGTTTTGATACACCATGACAGGGGTTAGAGGTAGAAGCATGGGTATAAGACAGAATCAGAGGCAGCTATTGAAGTCACTTGGCTTTGTTTTCAGTGTATGTGTTGCTAAATGACCAAATTTCATCTATCATTCATATGCATTCCCCCTTTGTATTTCCATAGTCCTTTCTATTATTTGTTTTCTGCCTATATAATGATTCACCTCGACACAGAACATACCATTTTTCTTTGACTCTACTAATTATGTCTGTTCTGTTTATAGAAGATATTGCAGGATTTGGGGATATTCTCAGTACAGTTGACAGCTTAGTGTTTGCCCTATAACAAATTAAGTAGATGCTTTGCATTCAATGATTTGTCTTAGTTTTTACCTTTATAGGAAGTTTCCACTCAATGTCGAACAAGTGCTATGAAAACAATATATTATACATACTAGTGGTTTGTTTTAAACTTTGATGGCGCTGGAGTTAAAGTGAACAAACACTTATCATAAGTTAGTTGTAATAATTTTGAACTAAGGACATTGTTTTTCAAGTATCACATCTTCAAATTTATGGGTGAGACTTTGGATTTTTCTCTATGTTGTTTTTAAGTATTAAAATTAGATAAGCATTAATTTAAAATAACTTTTAACTATTCAATATTGCTTAAAATAACCAAAAAGGAAAATCATTTACAATTTGCTGCCAGAATTGAACACATCCAAACTATTTAGAGTTGATTCTATTCTGTTCAACTTTTCAAAATAGTAAATTTGAATTATAAATTGAAAATAATAAAATCAGATAAAATGTATCCTTATGATTAAATAGTACTTGATAATGTATTAGGCTTTTAATAATGCTTTTAGGTATGAGACAGGTATAATCTCATTTTATATAGAGCAAGACTGATAGTCAGAGAAGCTAAGTCACTAGCCCGGGGCTATTTAGTTAGCATTCAGAGTTCCAATTCTGGCTCCTATATCCAACCCATCCTTAAAAGGGGAAAGACTGTGGTCTGCTGACAGCACTAGCCTTACTAGACAGTAAAGTGGGCAAAACAGTTATGTCTCCAGACTCTCTTTCCTCTTTCACTTGTTATTATCCAAAAGCTCTCATGCTAATTTCTCCACAAAACCTATGCTCAAAGAGGGTTCAAACTCAGTTAACATCAGTATGTAGTCTAGTGTTTTTCTTTTCTACAAGAATTTTGCTTAAGAGAGTTCTGGAGCTTACGCTATAAGGAGTACACTTTTCAGGGAGATTTCGTTGGAAAGCCTGGGCAGAGTGTTGGGGTTTTATGAAAAGGAGTTGGAAGGTGGGAGAAATAGGGAAGGATACTACTTTACACACTAGTTCTGTCAGCCATTCATGATTACACTTAGGCTTTTTCTCTTCCTTTCTTTTGTCTTCTTTACTCATGCTACCCTCAGTATTCCTTATAATTAAAAAAAAAAAATTCTTTGGGGAGTTTTGTTGTGAAATGGAAAATTGAGGTTTTATCCCAAAACATGGTTTCTCAAAACTTGTTCTCTTAGAAACCAAGTGGTTTGTGTGGTTTATATTTTCATCACTGGCTGAAACATATTTTCCAATGGAGAGAGCCACACATGCCCACTGGGGCCCTGCTGGTTTTGGCAGTCTGTGAAAGACTTTTTTTTTTTTTTTTTTTTTTTTGGTGACTTTGGTCATCTAACACTTAGTTAGCCTCATAGACATAACATAATTATTCACAGAACTCTGCCTATGGATATTTTTTAAAGTAATGATGAAGATTGGAAAATTGCAGTGTTTTTTATTGTTTATTTGATTGTTATTGAAATATTCTTGATTTAGCTCCTTAAAGTTTCCATTCTGCTTATTTCCATGCTTGCACAGATAGAAAAATAACAACAAAAATGCCAAAGATAAAATATATATTTAAAATGTCAGAGAATATCTTGTGGTGCAGACACAGGGTAAATTCTCTTTTATGATTACTCTATTTATGATAGGAAAAATATATTAAAAGGAAAGCCAGACTTTGATATGCTTGTGTGAGTGGAGGGACAATGGACACCATCAGAGGAAGGAGAATAGAAGAGGAAAGACCAAAGTAATGAATTTGTAATAGGAAACATAGAATTGAGACTGGACTCAGCCACCAGCAAGCTGCACAAATCCAGACAAGTCATTTAACTCCTGTGAGCCTCTATTTTCTCAGCTGTAAAATGAGGAGTTGGACAACAATATTGTAAGAAACTGTCTAATATGCTATGATTCCATGAAATCCAGTCTACCAGCCGCAGGGAGCAGGAAAAACAGTAAGAAACTCCTGAAATTTCCACCCGAGTCTTGGCAAGAAGCCAGTCCTCAGCTGTGTCTCTGTGGGTAGATGAATTCAATGGTTGGGCCATTGACTTTTTAATCTATTAGGGTCCAGAGAGGGAAAGCAGTGGAGTTTTTCCAATAATATACATAGTTCTGTGAGAATTTTAAACCTAAACAAGATTAGGCATCTTTCTCAAGCTAATCAATAAACATCATTACTTAAGGTCAATTGATTTATTTTGAATTGCTGTCTGGGATATGAGCATTAAATAAATTTTTAGACTTTATTCCCAAAAATGAGTCAGAAAGGAAGAATATCCAATTACACTTTACTTCACTTTAGTTGAGTATATGTTACTGTTTGAACCACAATTCATAAACTAAGCCCAATGGGGATCATAGTATGAAACCAATACATGTTAGGATTTGACTTCATTGAGAACAAGTGTTCACGGGTGTCTGTAATAAGACTAGTTACTCCAAGGCCCTAGCAGAAAAAGATAGCCAAGAATCCCAGCAAGGAAGAAAAACTAATAAATTCACAAATTACAGTTCCACCAGTGGTCTAATGTTTGTACTGAACCCAAGGTCTTGCTTAGAGTTATCAGCATACAAAAATGCTGCTGGAAACTGCCTACCATTTATTCTTATGTTTCCAATTTAAATTAATTTATGAAAATTCAGTCACATTTTTCTTTACTCATTGTCACAAAAGCCCTTACCCAAGCAAAGTAGTCTTTATCTGCTACAATAGAATCATTAAGATAATCACATTTTATTAGCTTCTCGTTATTACAACAAAATTCCTGAGAACTAACTTTATAAAGAAAAGAGGTTTATTTAACTCAGTTTGGATGTCCAAAGTCTGCATGGTGTGGAGTAGGCAGACACCATGAGGGCTGTCCCTTGTTCACATAACCTCATAGTATGTGGAAAATGCCAATAGTGGAAATGTGTGTTGGGAGTAAGCAAGTATACTTCTCAATCCAAAAGCAGACAGAAAGACAGAAAGAGAAAGGGGCATATAATACCCTAGAGGAGGTACAAGTCAATCATAGTTTAGAAGCCCCAAATACATTCCTAACATGATAGGAATGGTTTTAAATTATGAACAGGTAAACTGGAAGCTCAGAGGTAACATAAAGAAATCTTTGAGAGCACCAGTTCTTAGTAGGCAAGAGGTTACTTTATGTTTGGAGCTAGAAGAAGGCTATTTAACTAAAATATATATAGGCAGCCTCCAAGGATAGCAGTGGATTCATGGTCCAAGCAGTTTCTTCAATCTAGTACCAAGACATAAAAATACTGTGCTTCCTAGGAATAAATGATAGTAACTTTGGACTTAGATTAGGGATAGGATTAGAAAGAGCTAAGAACAAATCTCACATGGGAATTTGGAGCTAGGGGGAAATCGATTATTTAAATGATGAAGTGTGAAATAACAAAGTAGTCATGGAGGCAGCTGTGTTTAAAAAGAAATTAAGTTTGTGGGTTTAAAGCCAACCCCATGCCAAGGTCTCTATACTTTAGTTTATACATAAGGCGGCTTTTGTTTTAAGAGTATATGGGAAAAGGTCTATCATGGGCACCCAGAAGACAGATGGGAAAGAGAAGCATAAGATGACATCTTACCTATTCTTACTAGGTACCCTTGTGGACCATTTTGATTTTCTAAAAGAACATAAGCACTTTTAAGCTTAAGCTCAGGTGAAACTCTCTTTAAGCGAATGAGCAACAACTGGTTAAGTTCTGAAGAGAAGCCAAGTTATCTTGCATTTGTACAAAGAGCTAAAATCAAGAAAATTCACGTCAGTGTTCAAAATGAGCTCAGACGCCAAACGTTGCTGCCCCAGGTCTACATCTGCTTCCTCTGTGCTCTCTCCCTCTGTAACTCCATGTCTACTACTCCCACTACACTACCAAGACACACAACTCTCAGCCAGAGTCGACTATATTTTAGGACCTAGCCTCTCAGCAAGACCAGGTAACCCTGGCCATTAGGAAATGGCCCAATTCCTGCAATTCTCTCGACTGTCTGAGAGCCCTACCATCTGCTCCCCTAACTCGCAGCCACCTTCCCAGGTCACCCTCATTGTGTTCAGCTCTTTCTCTGGGCAACTGGATATGCTATAAGACCATTTGCAACTTTTGACTAGGATTTCATGGCAAAAAACTTTTTGCAATATAGCCCTCCTTCATAAAGGGATTTTGTATGTGGTAAAGACTTAAAAAACTTCATTTTACCTGCAACCCTTCACTCTCATTATCTTCCTCCTAAGCAATTTTGTTGAATTTAATTTTGTAAATGTTATTTCAGCTGTTGCGGTCAGAAATAATTAGATATATATGAGATTTCTTCCTTTATCGCCCAGCTGCCACCAACGATTATGTCAGTTACTTGTGCTTATGATGTCATGGTTTGTTGCTGTGGTAACAAATATCCAGTCACAAGCACCTCATTATCATTTCATTAGAGTGATGACATATTTATGGTATTGAGGAACATCATATCACTCCTGCAAATAATGTACTCCTGTGTCACACACAAATACCCTTCTGCCTCCAGCTATATTTTCTCTGGTGCTTTGCACCATTTGCTATATATACTGCTCACTGTTTGTTTGTTTTGTATGAAAAAAAGAGCTTGTTTAAAAGAGCTAAGACAATAAAAAATATTAAAACAAGTAGATCTTAAGACAGAAAAATATTTATAACGAATGCAAAATATTATTTAATTACTATAAAAATTAAGCTATTCAAAGCTTCATGAATATCAGGATTGACCAAATCTATCAAAAATACTAACTTTAAAAATGAGAATCAGTGAATAATATTTAACATAATCTGTAATTACCTTTTCCTCTATCGGAGCATTATTAATTACATATCCATAAAGTCACTTGAAGTTTTGGCACTCTCATGACGTAAAACAAGCATAAATTTCTATTCATTAAGATGTGAAGACTGATAAACAATATCAGGTCACACATTTCAGATGTTCAATGAATATGGCTTTTTATTCTTGCCACCACCATCCCCCTGCCTTTTCATGAATCCTATTCAGAAGTAAAGCATTTATTCAGTTCAGGGAGATTCTCTCTAGAGGGGAAATAATTTTATCAGTAAGACTCCCTGGTGATCAGGCTGACTTGGAACTGCTGTTAATCAGCCTTTTTGACATGGGAGCTTGAATAGCATTTCCCATGATGCTTTGTGATTCCACCTCAACACTTTCCTTTTGAACTCACCATGACTCATAAGTGCCTTTTTCTCCCTTTGTGTCTGAAGTTGTCCACTATTAACTTTAATTGGAAAGGTACCTTTTGTTCCCCTAGTGTAGTCATACACTAACCACTGAACTCCCGAGGCTGAAATTTCAGGGGTAGTAAAAACTTAACTTTTTTAATAACTAAGGGGGAATAAATAATGACAACTCTGATAACTTTATAGTAGTTAATAGGAAGTTACTGAAAAGGAGGGATAAGAAAATTATATAAATTTGACTTTTTAAGATGTGTTGGTTCAGCCCTGTGAGCAAAAGCAGAATGAGTTGTTACATTTGAATTTCTGGAAGACTTTGGAATCATCAGGCGGCCTTGCTTTGGAGCCTTGTACCACAAAGTTTGGGGAGATGGACTGAGCTTTTTATGCTCTTTGGAGTTCCTAGTAGCTCATTTAGACAGACTGACACCAGTGCCCTGGAGAACAAGCATTAGTCACCAGAACTGAGACATCATCATGAGCAGGGACATCTTTGTCTAGTTTTCAAAATTTAGTGGCCCTGGTGGATGTATATTGCTTCACAGGGATAAGAAAGCCCAAAGAGTAGATGACAGAAAAGCAGAAGGAAATGATGGCTTCCGTGGGGTGGTTGAGAAGTTGTATTTGTGGACACATCAAAGATATTCTCAAAACTATAAGGAGTGGATTGGGGAAAGTGTTTCAGGAGGCATGTTAAATCCTACAACTTTTAACAGCAGATGGAGGCAAGAACTACCGCACTACCCTACTGTGTGTGTCATCTGCGACCGTCTACTGGACTGCAGAGTCTGGTGGGATGTAGAGCAGGGCCGATCGCTATATTGTAAGCAAAGAGTTTGAATAGCACACAGATCACCACGAATCACAGGAATTTTCATATGTTTATGTTCACAGTCATCAGCCTTGCAATCCCACGTTTCACAGTAAGTGAACAGATCAGTCCTGTTGACATTTTCAATTTCAAAAATGAAAATACTTTCGTTTTTGTCAAAAGTACTTTTTGTCTTATTTCAGGAACTGGGTAATATTACAAAATACAAAGAAGGAGCAAGTCTTTCTCAGGCAAAAGTGAAGATTGTTCCTCCAAAGGAGAGGATCAAACAGACCTACCATATTTTGGAAAAACAATTTTTTGGCTAAAAAGAGGACAGATACTCTTGTTGATGATATCAGTCTGTATTTAAATATATCTCTCTGTGGAAAAAGCCCTTTTTTTAAAAAATGTGTTCTGATTAGTTATACATGACAGTAGAAAGCATTTTGACACATCATACATAAATGGAGTATAACTTCTTATTCTTCTGGATGTACATGATGTAGAATCACACCGGTCATGTAGTCATATATCCACATAGGGTAATAATGTCCAATTCATTCTACTATCCTTCCTACCCCTAGGACCCCTCCTCTCCCTTCACTCCTCCTGCCTAATCCAAAGTACCTCTATTTTTCCCTAGTGCCCCTCCTCCCAATTATTGTGAATCAGCATCTGCATATCAGAGAAAACATTCGGTCTTTGGTTTGGGGGGATTGGTTTATTTTGCTTAGCATATTCTTCAGCTCCATCCATTTTCCTGCAAATACCATAAGAAGACCTTTTTGAGAAATTAGAACATCTAGATTCTAACACCAGCTTTAGTAGGTCTTGCGACCTT
The DNA here is from genome assembly GCF_902686445.1 of Sciurus carolinensis. NCBI lineage: Eukaryota > Metazoa > Chordata > Mammalia > Rodentia > Sciuridae > Sciurus > Sciurus carolinensis. Next base: position 100,899,017 of record NC_062220.1, read on the forward strand.
TAGTTAAGTCACTTAATTTCTCTAAATTTGAGTTTCTCCGTATTAAAACTGATCTTAATAATGTTCATTTCACCTTCTTCAAAAATGTATTGATAGGGATGAGTTATGGGACAATGCTTGGTAAGTGTACAGCTTGTAGCAGAGATAAGACAGTGTGGCTACAATTTCTAGTTCCATCTGGTTTCAAGTTAGACATGCCTTCCCATAACTTTTGTTGTTGTATCTTTGATATGGTCTTTAGAAGAATGATTGCTCATTCAAGGCATTTGTGATGAAGCAATCTAGGAGTTTACAGACTTTTAATAGGCTTGACTTAATATGTGACCACATCAACAAATAATGTAGCTGCAGCTCCACCCTTTCTGCAGAGACCCCTATTGTGGCATAAATAAGAAGTTAAGATGAAGAAAAGGGTAATTACCTCCTAATTAATTTTATCTGTTTTGTTCTCTTTAGAACTCTTTCTCCTTTTCATCCCTGTCCTTTCTCCTCCTTGATCTGTACTCCCAATAACTATCTCCCTAATTTTCAATCTGAATTTCTTTCCTAAGGCCTCCAGGGAAACCTAGTACAAATGAAAGAAGGTGTAGTTTAGGGCCAGAGTGACCTGGGCTCAAACTCTGGCTCTACCTTTTATTATTATCTGTGTGACCAACAGGAAATTGATCATCCTTCTTTAACCTTGATTCTTCTCTATAAAGTGGTGATAATAGTGTCTACCATATGCAATTAGATATTAGAGACTTTGTTTCATCAATATTTAATGAATATCCATCATGGCCTAGGCCCAACTCAAAATACTTGGGAATGTGATAACAAATGGAAGACAGACAGAGTAGTTGCTAAATAAAGGCATTTATTATTCCCTGTCCTGTTCTATTTTTTTAAAAAAAGCCTCTAGACCCAAGGCTACCAATTTCCTCTGAGCTACCTAGGGCTCCCTAAAGCTAAGTCTCAGAACACCACAAAACCATGAAACTAAGAAGGGCGGTAAATCCAATTACTTACTTCTCCGGCATACAATATGATGAATACTATAAAACTGATTTTTATTAAAACAGAGAAACAAACATACTGGACCACACCAGATACCTTCTGGTTAAAGAGTCAGGCAGGGCCTGGCTGTGCAAAATACATAAAGATCTGTCAGTGGCAGACTGTAGATACAATCATCCACAAGAGTCCACCATGAATGAAGCAACACTAAAAACAGATCTGATCAGTGGTACAAGAGAGTACTGTCTACTATGGACCTTAAAAAAGCGGGGGCTGAAAGTGTAAAGATTCAGAGCAGTACTGGAAAATCACAAGTTCTAGAAGACAGGGAAACTTAGCAAAAGGGGAAAGCCCTTAGAGGCATGAAAGATAAGAAGGAAGCAATTGCTGGAAAAGAAAAATTGGAGTAAAAATAATAAAACACTCTAAATTTCCCCTTGTCTATCAAAAATACATTATCTGTGAAAGAAATATTATTTCATTGCACCAATAGACATTCAGACTAAGGAACTGCATTAGTCAGGGTGTCCTACAGAAACAGAAAATAAAGGAATATCATACACACACACACACACACACACACACACACACACACACACGTGATCATCACACACACACAATCATTACACACACACATGCTCACACACGAAGGAATTTATTTTAAGGTATTGGCTCATGAGATTATGATGGCTATCCCATAATCTTCTGTCTGTAAAGTGGAGATCCAGGGAAGTTTGTGATAGAGTTAGAAGTCTTGAATGCTAGAGAGTCAACGGTGGAGATTCCAGTCTGGATCTGAAAGCTGAAGAAACAGAAGCACCAACAGCAGATGATCAATGTCCCAGCTCCAATAGTAGGCAGAGAGCAAATTCCCCGCTTCTGCCATTTTTTGTTCTATTCAAGCCCCTGATGGATTGGATGATACTCACCCACTATTTGGGCAGACTGTCTGCTTTATTCAGTTTACCAATTGAAAGTTAATCTCCTCAGGAAACATTTCACAGGCCCACCCAGCTACCGGGGCTCCCCATGGACCAATCAAGTTGGAACATAAAATTAATCATAAAAATCTAGCAAACCGTCCAACACTTCTCCCCTATCTACTAGAAACACATAATCAATGCTGACTTGGGAAGACATAAGAAATTTAACACAGTATTCCAACATAAGTTAAATATTATTATATAATAATATTTGTTTGATGGCTTGTTTAATGAAGGAATCCCTTAAATCAAATGTTCAAAACCCAGTGAAGGAATGAATAGAAAGCACGGAGATGTGAAATGGTTAATCAAACTCAGGAAAGGAACTGAATGAAAAATGAAATGAAGAAAAGCAATTCAGAAATGAAGACCAAATTAGAAAGTGCCCAGAGGAAAAGAGAGGTGGATGAAAACCATTGAAGAGGAGAATAGCTAAAGCACATAAAGAGATCAAAGGGATATGAGAGAAAAATGCATAGATAATCCGACATGTATTTTATTTGAGCACACTGAAGACTACAATCCAACTTTCTAAAATTAAGATATTCGAATCTACATATTGAAAATGGCTACAATATACATTGTTGTCAACACAAAACATTTCAGCAAAACTTTTAAGACTTTAAAAAGAAAGGAAAGAATCTTCAGGCAGAAAAGGCCACGCCACTTAAAATGGAAAGAAAATCAGGCTATGCTCAGAATGCTTGACAGTAACATGCCTGCAAGCCACAATGCAGCAACATTTTTAAAAAACTCAACATAAGAAAATATACGCTCAGTGATCTGATACCTACTCAAGCTTTCCTTCAGGTATCAAGGTTGTAGAAAACACATTTAAACCTGGAAGAACTCAGAGAATGCTGTATTCAGAGACCCTTCCTGACAAATCTACTGAAGAATGAGATTTTTCAACCAAGTGATGATTACAGAAACTGGCAAAAAGTTTAATGATGAGAACAGAATATATTTAATAGCGCTGATACTAAAACAAAGATAGAGGAAAAGAGTGGGAAATTTTTATGTAAATGTTAAATCTTGACAAAGTAAAAATCATTCAGCCGAAAAATGGGAGAAGTAAGGAAACAGAGAACACAGGAGAAACTCATCGACTGTGCTGTAAATAATAAGTGAGAATCAAAGAACTTAAAGAGAGTTTTCCTAAATGCCTATGGATGACCCCCATGCCAAGACTATCTCAGGATAAATAATTAATATTGATCACTACTGTGCAGTATTTTATGGTTTTGTTCTAATAATAAATGATATTTTATTTTTCAGTTTTCTATTTGTATTTCATTTCATATTATTTTATAATTTTAAAAAAATGCCTCCACTGCCTAAACTGAGCCCCTTTTAAAGTCATGCAGATTATGTGATATTCGTTTCACCCATGAGTTTCACTGATTTGACTCTGGCATCTTATCCTGGCATGTCGCAGGCTCCACCTTCAATCTAATCAGACTCAAAAGTAGACCACCCTTTTCTAAATTTGGAGACTTCACCTACTCTAAGACAGAAAGGGAGAAATCAAAATAAAGGAGTTCTTTGAATGATTCTTTTTCAAAGTTCTATAAAATCCCCTGGAGTTCTACTCAAAGATCTTCCAAGTGCAAGGAAGGAGGTCATGTTGGAGAGGGGTGAGGGAGGAAACAATGCAAATGAGCAGCCACAAAAATCACACCATCCAAATGATCTGGAGCAAGGAGCCCAGGTGTGGCAGAAATTAAATGGCAGCTTCTAAGGGGAAAAAAAACCCTATAATGCACCAATTTAAAAAAATATGAACAGAAAAATAAATAAATAACCAGTAGCTTTTGGAAGGCAAAGAAACGGTTGTATTCCTCAGCAATCTGCAATTCCTGCAACCTTAGTAGTAGGACTCTCTTTGAACAAGAAG